>NC_057350.1:49572500-50177500 GCF_016509475.1 Prionailurus bengalensis
CAGCTCCTTTCTCAATAAAAAGATCTCGAAAATATTCACTATTAGCTGACAGAACAGATTTATGAGCTTTGTACTCCTCTCCCTCAATTAACAAAGTAACATCACAGAACTGGTTGGAGAGTCTCTGTTCGTTGAGCTGCTTTAAGACAGCCTGACAATGTTTTGGAGAAGAACGTTTCACCACTCCTTTGGTGTCAACCTATCAAAATAAGTTTAAGACCAAGAGTTGTATTATGTATCATCTGTATTTCTACCTTTAACAGAATTTAAAACGTGACACATTATTCACTTTTAAAGACACCATTAATTAATATGAAGAAATAGCCAGATATTCTTTATTACCTATATATTTAAATTAAGAGAGCATTCTTACTATTTTCTGCCATGTTCCTGCATCTCACTTCTTGCTGCCTTTATTTACTAGTCAGAAACTTAATGGTGTATGAAAGTAATACAGGTAAAAAAAAAAAAAAAAAAAAACCTAGCCAATTTTTTTTTAACATTTATTCATTTTCGAGAAAGAGAGATTGTAAGCAGGGGAGGGCTAGAGAGAGGAGGACAGAGGATCCAAAGCAGGCTCTATGCTGACAGCTGTAAACCCAATGCAGTGATCCCACCAACCGTGAGATCATGTCCTGAGTTGAAGTCAAGACGCTCAACCAACTGAGCCACCCAGAAGCCCCAGCCAGTTTGTTTGTTTTTTTTTAATGTTTATTTTTGAGAGAGAGAAAAGGAGACAGAGACAACCCGAAGCAGGGCTCAAATTCACAAACTGTGAGATCATGACCCAAGCTGAAGCTGGACACTTAACTGACTGAGCCACCCAGGTGCCCCAAGACCTAGCCAGTTTAATTTACCTTGTTTCATGACCTAAAGATTGTTTCCAGAAACGTATTGTCTACCTGTACCAACATACCATTTATTTATTTATTATATTTTCAGAGAGAAAGAGAGAGACAGAGAGACAGAGACAGAGAGAGAAGCAGGCAGAGAAAGAGGGAGAGAGAGAATGCCAAGAAGGCTCTTCACTGTCAGTACAGAGCCCAACATGGGGCTCAATCTCATGAACCTCAAGATCAGGACCTGAGATGAAATGAGTCCAATGCTTAACCCACTGAGCGACCCAGGTGCCCCACCAATATACCATTTAAAAAGGCAGGAAGAGGGCCATCTGGGTGGCTTAGTCTGTTAAGCGTCTGATTTTGGCTCAGGTCATGATCTCACATCACAGTTCGTGAGTTTAAGCCCCTATTGGGCTCTCTGCTCTCAGCACAGAGCCCGCTTCAGATCCTGTCTCCCTCTCTCTCTGCTCCTCTTCTCCTCTCACGGGCATACGCCTGTGCTCTCTCAAAAATAAACAAACATTTAAGAAATAAAATAAGACAAGAAGAATGATTAACAACAAACCAACAACCTACATTCTAGAGACTTAACTACAGGAATATTTATAATTAATGAAAAAGCAGTCTTAGCATACTTTTAGTGTATGTAGTAACAGAGTGTATTACCTGAGACTTACTTAAATTTTCAACAGTCAAGCAGTTTTGGTACTTTAAGAAAAAATTCACGAAGACTACAAACCTAATACATTAGTTACAAATGTTAAAGCTGAATGGAAAGTTCTACTTACAAATACAAGTTCATGTTTGGACACTGGCTTCTTTTTTGCAGGCTTGGAGGCTGCAGTTGGAGCTGAAGTAAAATTGCTCAGATCATCCTCTGATTCATTACTTTCTTCTCCAGACTCAAGGTCTAGTCCCAGTTCTTCTAACATTTCTGAAGTATCTGATATTGGACGGGACCGATCTAGCTTCTCCTGGCATTTGCTACACTGTTTAATGTAATCTTTCACTTGCTTTAATATACCTAGAATAAAAATAAAAATTAACAAGTCGAATTTAATACTATGTCATTTGAAAATTATTTTTGGTTCTTTAATCTACGTACACTGATATGTTTGAGTGCTTATGTGTGGACACACAGCATGTAAAAGTGATTTCTTGAGAATGCAAGGTGCATGTTTTCATAGATGTAAGGTTACAGATGATGTTTTCCATTCTTATTTTTGCTTATTCCTAGTTATTTGCTTCCCCACCATATGATTATATAGCAGTACCCGTTTTCCATGAGAGCTGCAACTCATTCATGCTATAGAAATTGTATGAAAATGCCAATATGACCTTCGTGAACAGTTATATAACGTGATTACCTCTCCACCCTACTAACATCAGGATTTCCCATGCAATTTGCTTTGGTCAATGGAATATAAATAAATATAACGTGTGCCATGTCGCAAAAGCTTTAAGAGGCCCTGTTTCTCATCGGTGATCTGATCTTCGCCCCTCTCTCAAATAACAGCATGTTCCAGATGGATGCCATCATTTAGCCTGAATTGTAGATGAAAAACGACAGGTGGAGGGGCGCCTGGGTGGCTCAGTTGGTTAAGCGCCTGACTATGGCTCAGGTCATGATCTCACAGTTTGTGAGTTCGAGCCCCGCATCAGGCTCTGTGCTGACAGCTCAGAGTCTGGAGCCTGCTTTGGATTCTGTATCTCCCTCTTTCTCTGTCCTCCCCCCACTCACGCTCTCTCTCTCTCTCAAAAATAAACAAACATTTAGGGGCGCCTGGGTGGCGCAGTCGGTTAAGCGTCCGACTTCAGCCAGGTCACGATCTCGCGGTCCGTGGGTTCGAGCCCCGCGTCAGGCTCTGGGCTGATGGCTCAGAGCCTGGAGCCTGTTTCCGATTCTGTGTCTCCCTCTCTCTCTGCCCCTCCCCCGTTCATGCTCTGTCTCTCTCTGTCCCAAAAATAAATAAACGTTGAAAAAAAAAAATTAAAAAAAAAAAATAAATAAACAAACATTTAAAAAAAAAAAAAGGTGGAGTGAAATTGCAACATAATGAGAGTGTAAAATAAATCTCATTTTTGAAAGCTATGAGATTTTAGGGTTGTATGAAATAACAGTTTTTGTTTTGTTTTGTTTTTAGGTCCTTGCATGATGCTGGGCACAAAGCAGGACACAGTAATTTTTTTTTTCATTTTGATAGAAAAAGCAAGAGTGGGGGAGGGGCAGAGAGCGAGAGGGAGAGAGAGAGGGAGGGAGAGAGAAAGAGGGAGAGAGAGAGAAAGACGGAGAGAGAGAGAAGGGGGGGAGAGAGAGAGAAAGGGGAGGAGAGAGAGAGAGAAAGGGGGGGAGAGAGAGAGAGAGAGAAAGAGGGGGGAGGGGGGAGAGGGAGAGAAAGAGAGAGAGAGAGAGAGAGAGAGAGAGAGAGAGAGAAATATCCCAAGTAGGCTCTGAACTGTCAGTGTAGAGCCTGACATGGGGCTTGATCTCAGGAACCATGAGATCATGACCTGAGCAGAAATCAAGAGTCAGAAGCTTAACTGACTGAGCCACCCAGGTGCCCCACAGCATACACAGTCTTAACAAAAGTTGCTTGTACACAAGCCACTCACAAGATCCTATCGTGAATTTCAACTTCTAGTTCAGCATGTTGGGGCAGGGGTGAGGAGCAGGGAGAATGCTTACACACACCATCCTCCTTACAAGAGGAAATTACAATTAATTTCCATCCTACAAATGAGAAGAATGAAGCCTAAGAGTAAGAAACTTGTCCCAAGTTACATCTAGTAAACTGCATTACTGGGTCCCCAAAAGCCATCTGATTTTCAGTATATTATGCTACTTACCCAGGAATACATTTATCCATCACTGTGGCAGAAAATTCTCCCCCTACAATCCCCACGTAAAATGTAAATGAAAAGGCTCATTACTTAGCTAAAATGATATAGAGGTATATAATAAGTTCCTGAAAAGAATTTCAAGATGTCTAATTATACCATGGTTCCTTTCAACCTTCGGTTAATATTCAAGCTATGTTTCTCAAATTGTATTATGTCCCATACTTACTAAAAAAGTATACACTGGATTAATAAATTCACAAAATTATATTTGCATTTTATACACACATAATGGGTATTATCACATTCAAAGCTCTAAGAGTTCTACAATGAAGACAGCTGCTTAACAGAAATTTGCCAAATTTATTTCTTATAGATCCTCCCCACCCCCCCACTCCCCGCCCCCTCTGCCCGGAACATAACTCAGAAAATACTGGGTCAGGATTAAATAAAACTTCCATAAAAAGGCATTTATGTGTGCGTATTTAGAGAATATATTCTAATGTCTGAAAATGCTACAGTCAATAAAAGTCTATACCTGTATGTTACAGTCAATAAAAGTCTATACAGTGAGAAGATTTTTAAAAATGATAAAAAGGCTGGATGCATATATATTTTACATATAATTACATAAATAATTAAGAGTAAAATTATATTTTACATATAATTAAGAGGTGCTTGGCTGGCTCATTTGGTACAGCATGCCACTTTTGATCTCAGGGTCATGGGTTTAAGCCCCACATTGGGCGTAAAGCTTACTTTAAAAAAAAAAAAAAAGTTCATTCTCTTTGTCAAAAGAAAAAAAAAAAGTGAATGGGTTGGGGTGATGAAAAATTTCTGAAGAGTGGTGACGGTCACACAACAATGTGAATGTACTCAATGCTTCTGAACTGTACACTTAAAACAGTAAATTTTATATTATGTATATCTTACCACAACTAAAAAAAAAGTAAAGGAGTACAAATACAAACTTCCAACTATAAATAAATCATGGAATAAACCATGGGGATGAAAAGTACAACATAGGAGATATAGTCAATAATATGGTAATAATAATTTTCCATGGCAACAGATGGTACCTAAGCTTATCATGGTAAACATTCATTATGTATATAATCGTTGAATCGCTAAGTTATACACCTGAAACTAATATATTGTAGGCCAACTACAGTAAAAAGAATAAATGGCTATAAGAGTGGGAAATGACACATGTAAGAGAATACATATTTATAAGTAAAAAAACATACTTAGAGGGGTGCCCTGGGTGGTTCAGTCAGTTAAGCGTCCAACTTCAGCTCAGATCATAATCTCATGGTTCGTGAGTTCGAGTCCTGTGCTGGGCCCTGTGCTGACAGCTCAGAGCCTGGAGCCTGTTTCAGATTCTGTGTCTCCCTCTCTCTGACCCTCCCTTGCTCATGCTCTTTCCCCCTCACCTCTCAAAAATAAACATTTAAATAAATAAATGAATGAACATAAAAAAATACTTAAAGAATAAGAAGTAGTGCTGAGGAAGTTTTCATCTTCACAGTAAACAAAGAAGGCAGCATGTTTTCCTAATTAACTTTGGATGTATTTCTAAACATTTTATGATTCTACATCGTTCAGTATATTCTGCATATAGCAGAACTCTGGTTACACCATAAACTTGTTAAGTTCAAATGGTATTGGAAAAACTACATAGGAAGCATTTGAAAAGGAGGAAAATTATTAAAACTACAGGAAAAAATTTTAATGTATGATAATCAGTTTTCTCAAAAGTCACCCGATATTCAAGTCCTCTCCCTTGAGTGTTAGTGTTTTGATGGATCATCTTAAATCTAGCTTTAAAGATTCAGAAACCTAACCTCTAGTTCATCCAGGATTAAGTTGAAAGACTGACTCAAGTTAATCACTAAAAAGACATCAATATATAAACACAATTAATTTACTACATTACTGAAAAGGATTGAAACTACTTATGCAGCAAAATCTGAACCCACTAACTAGCTCGGTGACCATGCCAAACCTCTCTGTGCCTACGTGTCATCGACTGCAAAATGGGGGTAATGGTACTTACACTATGGTGTTATGATTAATGTTAAGATTTATAAAGCACTTTGAACACTATATGACACACAGTAACTACTACATAAGTGTTTGCTAAATACGGTAATACTCACTGGTCAACCTCTCTGGTACTGCAAAAAACAAAAACCCCACATAAAACATCAAGATTACCATTAAAAGATTCTTCACTGAGCACAGAATCAAAACAAAAAAAGATGAAGACTTTAGTGGGTAGTCCTCTAATAAAACAACTTGAGGAACAGTTTCTTACCCTAGGGCAGGGTTTCTCAACTTCAGCAGTGTTGACATTTTGGGCCAGATGATTCTTGCTGGTGGCGGGAGGGGTGTAGAGGGCTGTCCTGTCCATTCTTACTGTATCACGTTTAGAAGCATTCCTACCCTCTACCCAACTAGATGTGGATAGCAACCCCTCAACCACCACCACGAGTTATGACAATCAAAACTGTCTCCAGACATAGCCAGACATATCCTGGGAAGCAGAATCGTTCCTGGGTCAAGAACCAATGCTTCAGAGATCTATTTGCCAAAATGAACAATTTTGCTCCTATCAGCTCTTCAAGAGCTTCCATCCCTATCATTTTTGGATACAATGACCACCCCAGTTCAGGGGCTCCCATTTCTGGTTACATGCATATGAATTCTTCTGTTTTGTTTTCTTCAAAGAGGTTACAGGTGGTTAGTTATGGTTATAAAGGCCCAGTTTTTGGTGGATTTTCTGGAGATTACAACCTCTTCTAGGCTCCCTAACAACAGCATCCATTTATCCCATTATTCTAAAACAAAAATCAGTTCTTGGGGTAGGGACTTCTACAGGTAGCTAACTTTTTTTTTTTTTTTTGCCAGTTTAATCTTTGTTTCCCCCTCCTAATTTAATTCTTTCTTTACATTCTGGAAGCATTTCACTGTAGATACCTAGCATCAGCATCTGATGGAGGCAGGGAAGAGAATCATTTTGAAACTCCAGCACAGACTTCAATACAAGATGAAATAAGAGGTTTATGTGTGTGTGTGGGGGGGGGGGCATTGAGAATAATTATTAACATTTTACATTCTGAAATTTGTTATATGTAAACTTCTAGGCACGAACCACAGTTTCTCAACTGTACTCAAAGGAGGAAAATTGCTACAAACTCGCCTGAGCACTAGAATATATCTTATGATAGCAGCATTTCAAAAAAAAAAACCCAAAATAAATTATGAATCTCATTAAACTGTCCTTGATACAACTTATGACTCTGGAACAGTTTGGCACTTACATTGATCAATTCTTAATAGCTTTCAGGTAAATAGTCTACAATAGCTTTGTATTATATATATATCTTACACATAAACAAGGAAGCAACCAAAGTGTTAACGTACTAAGAATCAATATGAATAACTACTTTAAAAAAAATAAAATGAATAGTTAATAACTGAGAGCAAACTTCTCTGATGATTATGAATTATTTTATTATTATTATTTTTAAGCAAGCTTTATGCCTAACGTGGGGCTTGAATTCACAACCAAGAGTTGTACGCTCTATGGACTGCAACAGCCAAGGGCCCCACATTCTTATTTGAAAGGAGGAACGACTAAAATAATAAAAATAATGAGATCATCAAATAACAAAAACTCATTACATGTCAAAATAGCATTTTATGAAAAAATCACTATTTTCATAAAAATAGTGAGAAGAGGAGTACTGCTTTACATTTTTGAAAATCTTTTTAATGTGTGGCTTAACAGAAGACAGATTATCATATATACTTCTGCAATCAACTTATTGCCATATATGACATGTCACATAGCCTCTGGAAAACTCCACCGTATACTTGGAAAACAACTAGGAAAAAAAAGCAAATAATGCCTTGGAATTATCATGAAAATAATTTTGCCTTTGTGGATCTTCTGAAAGGATCTCAGGGCCTCCCTTGCCAGGGGTTCACTACTCTACTGACGTGTGGTACTTCAAGAATAACAGTTCTAGTCGTTTAATGCCTCTTAAGTTCTACAAATGTAGACAAACCACAAATGTATCTCTTTCATTTTTAAATTAAACATTAAACATGGTCTCATTTTTAAAAATTTTTGTCTTTTAAGACACTGCACACCAAAAAACTCAAACAACCCCCCCCCCCAACCAAACTGCATTCAATATCATTCACAGATAATAAGTTTAGGGAACGAAAATTCTTAACACTAAACCGTTACAGCACCATATAATAGTGGTTAAGAGCATGAAATCACAAAGGTCAGCTGTGTGACCTCTGACCTATATAACCACCTGATGCTTTTAGTTTTCTCATGGCTGAAACAGAGATAAATATTTCCACCTTACACGATTTTATCAAGATTAAACGAAAACAAATTAAGAGCTCAGACTATGCCTGCATGTACAAGTCTGATCAATGATACTTGGCTATATTTTAATTTTTAACATGTCATAAAGTATTTTTTAATTATTTTTTTTAAAAGTAATCTCTACACCCACAGTGGGACTGAAACTCACCACCCCAAGATGAAGAGTCACAAGATCTAACCACTGAGCCAGCCAGGCGCCCCAACATGTCATAAAGTATTAAACATAAGACATTTGCTCAGGAAAACAATTGCCTGACCAAATCAGTTTTAACAAAAGGCAGCAATTACTCCGTATTCACCTTTCACACTTCTGTCCCTTTAGAGGAATTTAATTCAAATATTGGTTTAAAATAAAAAATAAATTAAGAGAACGCATTTAAGCAAACAATAGAGCTGGATCGTTTTTTGAAAACACACAAGAACTCTTTAAGGAACAAAAGGAAGGACTACCCAATAGCTTGTCAATTAATAGGCTTGATGACAAAGTTCAGGAACTGAAAAGAACTTCAGAAATTAGTCCGTAGTCGAATTTCTTTAATCACGGATAAGCAACCCAGACTGTTAATTTCTCCTGAGCCATAAGGAGACTGAAGGGCAGAATCCTTCCTTACAAAACCTCTCCTAAGGGCCTGCAAACTTCCACTAATTCCAAGCGAACAGTTTGAATGTAAATCAAATTTGTGGAGGATGAGGGCGGGAAAGAAGCCAAAGACCCTTGCCCTCATTCCTTAACCTGGTTCCCAAGCAGGCAAGAAACTTAAGAGCAGTATTTCCTGTTACAACCACAGTAACCTTATCTTTCAGGAGTGTACATAGTGCCTCAGTTTCCAAAGCGCTTTCTACAGTATCAAAGGGAAGAAAATGAAAACATTCAGAATGAAAGGCATCTGCTATTCACATTGAATTCTTGCCCTAAAATCGAGGTTGAAGACAGTTATTTCCATACAGTCATTTCAGATCAGCTCTGCACGAGCTGTGTGATCGCATTATTGCTTATTTACGCCGCAGTAGCACAATTGGAAGAATACGGGCAAGCAGGTCCAGAGAACCTCAAACCCGCAGGCCCAAATCCTAGCTCAAACGGCTGAAGCAAGCAGCCCAGGCTTGGAACAGACTGTCCCTTCCCCAGACTATCAGCAGGAACAAGATTTTAAAAGGCACAGACGTAGCTCCGCTCGATCGCCGCCCTGGAGCGTCCGGGAGGGCAGGAGCCACCGCCTCCAGCACCGCCGAAGGAGGCGGGCCTGCCGCAGCCCGCACGACCAGGCCCCTCCCGGCGGCTGGCCCGGCCCCCGGGGAAGCCCCCTTCGCCCCACCCCGGGCCAGGGCCCGCCCCCAGCTTCCCCGGCCTCCTTCCTGTGGGAAGTGCGGCTCCTTTCGCGTCCCCCACCCTCTCGGCTCCGCCTGGCAGCCGCTCCGCCGCGAGCGCCGGCTGGGTGGGCGAGGGGCGTCTGGGACCCTCCAACTCGCTCGTGCGCAAGCAAGCCCGCCTCCGCCAGCGGGCCTTGCCTGGACAACAGGCCGCCGCCCGCCCCCTCGCCACGGGCGAGGTCCTACCTCGCCACCAGTAAGTCTTGGACAAGTCGTGCCAGGTCTGATGCCGGGTGTGGTGAGTGCCGCCCGGGCCCAGGTGCGCCGCCTCGATGAGCCCCCGGCGCCGCTCGGGCTGCAGCACCACCTCCAGCTCCGCGAAGGTCTTGCGGTGCCGCTGCCGCCGCTGGTAGTACAAGGTCCCACCGCGCACCACATAGCAGGCGGCCGCTTTGCGGATTTTACGCTTGACATTGCCCTCCGTGCCCGGAGCATACGGCTCACGTTCGTTTGTCAGGTAGCGAAGAATGGCCCGGTAGCTTTCCTCGCTTGACATCTCTGACGGCGGCTCCCTAAGGGCGCCTGTCAGTGGTGGGGGAGGAAGACAGCGCACTGGCTCCGGACGGATGCAACAGCGGCGGCGGCACTGTAGGGAGGAATGGCTGTATCTGTGGTGAGTGCTCTTCGACGGCGCCCGCAGCGCGAAGGCAGAACCGACGAGTTGGTAACCAGGGGGAACTGCACTTCTCCAGCGCGCGGGATCCGCTGGCGACTGACAAAATGGCTGCTGCACCACCGGAAATGACGTGATCAAGGGCAGTGGGTGAGGGGACTGAGTCCTGATTGGAGCGCACAGGCTTTCTGGATTGATGAAGCCAGCCGGGTGACGTCAGGACTGCGGGCGGACATTTTGGAAGAGGGTAGGCCTTTCCTTCGAGACCGAAGACTGCTTTGAGCAGACATCTTAAGTCCTGGCAGTTTCCCTTTTCATTTTTTCCTTCTTTCCCTTGCTCTGAGCACGTGTGGGAGTTGGTGGGCTGTTGATTTCCCGTCGGATATACACCAAGGTGTGGAGGTGTCTGGTTTTTTTTACCCCGATTACCTTCTGAGACCCCCAACAACGTAAAAGCATAAGATTTTGAGGATCTTAGTAAAATATAAGCCTATGGACACAAGACCAAAGATAGCCGCATCCACATGTAAATTTATTTTACGGGTAAACGTTTGAAATCTGAGTCCTTCAGTGATAAGAATTATAATTTCCAGACTTAAAGTGTTGGCTCCAAATCAGCCATGGAACTGTCGGGATTTTCCTCGAATGACCGTCTAACATAGGGGCAGTTTTCTATATTCGAAGGTAATGACGTTGGCAATGAGTAGATAGCACTCTTACAGCTTCATCTGCATGTATTTTTACATAAGCCGGGGGGGGGGGGGATTCTTCATTTTACACCCAACATTTACCGAATACATAAAAGACCAAGGCGACCTGAAATGCATCTTCCAGCGTACAGTGCGGGTCCTGTTTCACATCTTTAGCGGGTAGGCCGGAGCAATGGCCCATGCCACCCATCCGTTGGTTGAATCTGCAGCACAGACGAGACTACAGGCCCAGAGCATCCTACTCGACAACTGGGGTCTGGCATTGACAGTGCTTTGCTAGTTCCAGGTCAACCCTCCCCCTCTGCCCCCAGCCTGGAGTCTGCAGTCGCTGGGTCAGGCTCTCTGACCCTGCGGAGACATGTTAAGAGGTAAACAGGTGAATGCACTGGGCTCAAAAAATAGGATGGCACCCAATCTCTGCGGTACTTGCGGTTGAGGTTGCGGGAATTGACAGGTGGCTTAGATACCTGAGGCAGCATCCTTGAATATGATTCTGGCTGTAGGTACCTGAGCTCCCAGACATATATATGAAAGACATAACCACCAGACCAGGTATTTACTTAGGGTCACTCAACCCAGACTGAGACAGCTGGGGAAAGGAAGAGGAATTAGAAGGTAGAGATGCATCCTCTCCGCTCTTTGGAGTGGGCCACCCAAAGCAGATACCTAAATCAACCCTCCAAGAACTGTGCTGGGCCAGCACCATCACTCTTATACTGTGAAATCGACTTCCTTTAAAACTAAATTTAAGGGGCACCTGCGTGGCTCAGTTGGTTAAGCAGCTGGTTTCGGTTCATGTCATGTTTTCATGGTCTATTCATTAGTTCAAGCCCCATCTTGGGCTCTGTACTGACACCTCAGAGCCTGGAGGCTTTTTTGGATTCTCTTCTCTCTGTCCCTCCACCACTCATGCTGTCTCTCTCTCAAAAATAAACATTAAGATAGCTGCAGCTCTTTAAAAAACAACAACAAAAAAAACTAACTTAAAATAGATTTAAAAAGTTGTGGAAGTGGAGAAAAACTTAAATTACCCAATTCAGTTTCTGCCAAAACAACCTGTGAAAAGCATTTAGAAGCACACTGTACTTGAATTGCCTTTGGGCCAATGTGGAGAAAAGGTTTTACAGGTGGACTAATTGTCTTCCTGAGAAAAGCTAAACTTGCCACCCTTCTAGAACAGGTATTTACTATTTATTTCTAGTTCCTCCTGGGTTGCAGGCTACCCAGGAATCAAGGACAATCAGAATTGACAGTTTCACCTTAAGTCATGTAAGCCAGAAAAGCAGTGATTTAAAAGGACATTTTTTTCCTGTATCCCAAAATTAGGAATCTAGCTCTGAACTCAAGTTGGGTAGTTTCGTTGGTTAAGTTTCCTTGTTCACAGCTAAATAATGGTCTTATTTTCCTTGTTGTTTCAGAAAAAAAAAATTACACAATAAATGAAAAAAATTTCCAAGCAAAACCTTAGAGATTTCTAAGCAAGAGCCAGTGGATTTGCACATTTCTTAAATTGATGTTAGAATTTTAGTTTTCAAGTCCCCCAAAAGGGCTATTTTATTTATTCCTAACACCCAGAACAATGCTTGAATTTAACATGCACTAGACAGAATAATTCTATCACTTTGGATAGCACGGAGGGGATGGGGGGAGGAATGCTGAGGTCTGATTTTTACCTTCACCTAGTATTTCTATATGTAAAAGCATGTTTCTCAAATGAGGATGCGACTTGTAGCTTTCCAACTTGGCAGTGGCACATAACAGGATTTATTTTTTACTTTAAAAAAAATTTTTTTCAGTATTTTTGAGAGAGACAAAGTGCAAGTGGTGTAGGAACAGAGAGGGAGACAGATTCCAAAGCAGGCTCCAGGCTCTGAGCTGTCAGCACAGAGCCCCACGTGGGGCTCGAACTCACTAGAGTTCATGACCTGAGCTGAAGTAGACACTTAACTCACTGAGCCACTCAGGCACCCCTAGTTACTTTTGAGAGGATGAGCACGAGTGGGGGAGGGGCAAAGAGAGAGGGAGACAGAGAATCCAATGCAGACTTGGAGCTGTCATCGCAAAGTCTCACAAAGGGTGAGATAATGACCTGAGCGAAGTCTGACGCTTAACTGACTTGAGCCACCCAGGTGCCAGAAGTACAAGCCTATTAACATAAATTACTCTTCCTTGTCACATTTTACACACACATTATCTAGAGTATCAGCAGGCTACTGGTTTTTCTTGGAATTTTAACATGGCTCTAATTCCCAGCTCAACAAACTACCTTGGGAATTTGTAAGCATATTCACGTGCTAACAAAGTTGTACTCTTCATTCAAACTTATTTCTGGAAAAAAAGAGTGGTAGGGGCGCCTGAGTGGCGCAGTCGGTTAAGCGTCCGACTTCAGCCAGGTCACGATCTCGCGGTCCGTGAGTTCGAGCCCCGCGTCGGGCTCTGGGCTGATGGCTCAGAGCCTGGAGCCTGTTTCTGATTCTGTGTCTCCCTCTCTCTCTGCCCCTCCCCCATTCATGCTCTGTCTCTCTCTATCCCCAAAATAAATAAAAAACGTTGAAAAAAAAAAAGAGTGGCTTAAGAGTACAGTTGAAGTTTTAAGTACTTTTTTTTTAATGTTCATTTTTGAGAGAATGTGAGTGCAAGCGGCGAAGGGCAGAGAGAGGAGACATAATCATACCGTTTGCAGCTATGGAACTGGAGGGTATTATGCTGGGTATTACGCTAAGTGTCAGTCGCAGAAAGATACGTTTTCACTCATGTGGATCTTGAGAAACTTAACATAAGGTCCATGGGGGAAGGGAAGGGGGAAAAACAGAGAGAGGGAAGGAGGCAAACCATAAGAGACTCATACAGAGAACAAATGGAGGGTTGATGGGAGGTGCGGGAAAGTGGGTGATGGGCACCGAGGAGGGCACTTGTTGGGATGAGCACTGGATGTTGTATGTAAGCCAATTTGACAATAAACTAAAAAATAATAATAAAGTAGACTTCAAGTCCCTCGTAGAGCCCAACACTAGACTTGAGCTCATGGCCTTGAGATCAAGATCTGAGATTGAATTGCAGGTTTAAGTGAAGTTGTAGGCTTAAGGGACTGAGCTACCCAGGTGCCCCAAGTTTTAAGCACTTTCAATTCAGCTATCAACTGATGGTAATAGGTGAAGGGCAAACCCAATATAAATGTTTACCATGGAAGAGTAACTCAACAACAGAAATTCATTGAAAAGATTTACTTTTGGGGAACCTGGGTGGCTCAGTCGGGTAAGCTTCCAACTTGATTTCGGCTCCAGTCACGATCTCCTGATTCCTGAGGTTGAGCCCCTTGTCAGGCTATGTGCTGACAGGCACAGACACGCACTAACACAAAGACTGCTTAGAATCCTCTCTGCCCCTCCCTCACTCACATGCCTGCACTCTCTGAAAATAAACATTTAAAAAACATTGTATTAAAAAAAAAACCTAGTTCTCAAATTCTTAACTCTATAGTTCAGCTATTACTATGTAGGCACAATATGCCTGTTTTGTTATTAAAAAATTTTTTGAGGGGCGCCTGGGTGGCGCAGTCGGTTAAGCGTCCGACTTCAGCCAGGTCACGATCTCGCAGCCCGTGAGTTCGAGCCCCGCGTCGGGCTCTGGGCTGATGGCTCAGAGCCTGGAGCCTGTTTCCGTTTCTGTGTCTCCCTCTCTCTCTGCCCCTCGCCCGTTCATGCTCTGTCTCTCTCTGTCCCAAAAATAAATAAACATTGAAAAAAAAAATTAAAAAAAAAAAAATTTTTTTTGAGAGAGACGGGGGGTGGGGGGGGTGGGGGACAGGGACAGGGAGAGGGAGGAGAGGGAGAATCCAAAGCAAACTCCAGGCTCCAAGCCGTCAGGACAGAGCCTGACTCAGGGCTCCAATTCATGAACCATGGAGATCATGACCTAAGCCAAAGTCTGACATGACATTTAACCAACTGAGCCACCCAGGAGCCCCTACCTGTTTTTATAGTAAAAAAATCCACCACAATCTAGTTATAGTCAGATATTTATTTAAAAATCTGATCTGCGAACTTAGCGTTTTCCACCAACTCGGGGTGCAGAAACCTTCACAGGCTTCACAATCTTTTGCTTAGGGGCTGCCTTCGTAGGAGCCTGTAAAAAGATTAACATGCGACATTATTCCATACAAGTTTTCAATCACTTATGTCCAGATTCTCTATGTATCCTAGATTGCTTTTCTTATTATTTAACTGCATTCCTATTACTCTTAAGAGCCAGCCTCCCCATGAAAAGTTAGAAGTCTACCTCTATAGGATATGTAAATGAAAAACAAAGATACTGTCACAGATTGGAGGAGTTAAGTGAGGAGACACAACTAAATGCAGTATGGGATCCTGAACTGTGTCTTAAGAACAGAAAAAGGACATTACTAGTTCTCTAAAACCAATGGTTTTGAAAATTTTACTATGGTTATTGAAACTGATAACACTGAGAAAAGCTGGGTAAACTCTGCACTATTACTTAAAGCTTTTCAAAATAAACTTTAACAACAAAAGCCACCTTTATTTTCCCCTTCCCCAATTTCTGGTACCAACAGACTTCATTTGGCTCTGGCAGAGGGAGCTCTGAATCAACCAGCCAGGAAACCAGTTAGGAACATCATTTTGATTGGGTCCTTGCACTAAATTCCTTAAAAACTTGAAACTTTCAGGGCACCTGGGTGACTCAAGTCAGTTGGGTATCTCTTGGTTTCAGCTCAGTTTCATGCGTTTAAGCCCTGAGTTGGGCTCTGCAATGGCAGCACACAGCCTGAGATTTTCCCTCTCTTTCAAAAGGAATAAACTTAACAACAAAACACCTTGAAACTTTCATTAACCACAATTTGGATTAAAAAGTAAATTTTCTTATGTGACTTTAGTATTATTTTTTAAAAATTTTATTTTTAAGTAATTTCTACGCCCCATGTGGGGCTTGAACTCAATCCCAAGATCCAGAGTCACATGCTCTAATGATTGAGCCAATTAGGGCCCCTCCTCCTGTTATTTTAAATAAGAAATCCAAGACAATCTCACAATTACCTTAGCAGCAGCCATTGCTGTCTTTTTAGATGCTTGCTTAGCCTTTTTTGCTTCCTTGGCAGCCCTGTGGGGTTAAAAATAACTTAAGGCAAAGTGCTTTACTCCTTAAGAATGCAGATTAACAAGGAGCTAGAGTGTTTTGGGAAAGGAGATTATCACTTTCCTTCCCCACCTGCAATTATTCGTAGGATAAATCCAAAGAGTTTGTCAATAAATATCATTAACCAAGTCAGCTTAACATAGATTAGAAATCGTACAGCAGCCTTATTTGCATATAGAATTTCAACAAATCATTAAGCATACACTATAAGCTTCTGTATTACTAAACCTCAATATTTAGGACTGACAATTTCAATATAGATTCAAGTATCAAAACACAAAACATCAGATTAGATCCCCATGCCTATAAATTCAGTCATAACCTACAATTCATCCCAATAGCTGAAATGCTCATAACAAAGGCTTCCTTACCTGATGGCTTGTTCTCGTTGAGCCTTCCTAACTTCAGGTTTCTGATTCCTCTTGGCCATTATATCAGCAAGAGATGCACCAGTGATGGCCCTCTGGAATTTGACTGCACGGCGGGTTCTTTTCTTTTGAATTTCTTCCTATGAAACAAAAAGATGGAAGCACACTTATAAATCTTGTTCATGGATATGGGGGAAACCATTAAGATTTGTATTTTAGTATGCTAGGGCTGATACAACTAAATATCAGACTGAGTAGCTGATAACAAATTTCCAACAGTTCTAGAGACTGAAGTCAGATTCCAGCATGGTCATGTGAGGACCCCCTTCCTATTGTAGCTGTATCACCACATGTTGAAGGGAGCAAGAGAGCGCTCTTGGGCATTTTTATAAGAGCACTAGTGCCATTCCTGATGGCAGAGCCTCCCAAAGTTCTCACCTTTAGTATCATCACCTTGACAGTTAGGTTTCAACATATGAATTTTAGGAGTATACATTCAGATCATAGCAATATTCAACAAAAAAATAATTCATGCAATCATTTGAAAATATATAAAAAATATCTATGTGTAAAATACTGCAATATGCAGGTAAGTTTTCCAATTACAGACTGATTAAATTATGTCTTGCAAATCCTGGCCATTTTTTACTATTTTAAAAAGACAAAGTCAAATTAATGAAGTTGGCTGGAGAGTACTTACCTCAAAAGTGATTTTAATACGACTGTTTATGTTAAAGAATTTACTTCTAGAAAAAAATTACCAAACCTCAACTCACCTATTTTGTTTTTACTTAAAGTACTGTCACTGAAAAAAAAGTCAATTGGAAAATGATTTATGACAGGAAAGCTACCAAGTCTTAGGGAATGTCCAGGAATTGAAACTGTAAAATTCAAACTTTTGCTAATAAAAGATACATTAACATTACATTGACCGTTTTAAAGCATTTTTTAAGTATATAATTCATTGGCATTAAATATATTCACTATTTTCTGCAACCACCACCGCTATCCATCTAACTTTTTCATCTTTCCAAACCCCAAGCCCATTAAATAATAACCCCACATTCTTCCCTCCCCCTGCCCAGCCTCTGGTAACCTCTACTTTGTCTTTATGAATTTGCCATTACAGATACCTCATAAAGTTGTAATCATATAATATTTGTCCTTCTGTGTCTGGCTTTACTTTGAATAACTTCTTCAAGGTTTATCCATATTGGCTGTTTGCCAGCCTGTTAAGGCTGAATAATATTCCATTGTATTGATGTAACATTTTGTTATCCATTCACCCACTGATAGGTCATTTGGGCTGTTTCCATCTTTTGGCTGCTGTGAATAATAGCGCTATGAACATTAGCGTAGAAGTCATCTGTGTTAAATTCCTGCTTAACGATTCTCCTGGGTACGTTCCTAGAGGTGTAGATGCTGGACACAGTTCCATTTAACTTTTTAAGAAACTGCCAAGCCATTTCCACAGTGCTTGCAGCATCCTAAATTCAGCAATGCACAAGGGTTCCAATTTCTCCACATCGTCAGCCACACTGGTAATCCCCGTGCCCCACCCCTTGAAATCATGACTATCCTAATGGGTGTGTCAAGTCTACTTTCAAATTAAGTTAGAAGTAAGTTTTTCCTTCTAAATTCACACAACACCTAGTGATGCCATTAATCCGGGAGGTGTCAGTAAATATTCCAAGTGTCCTGAATACTATCCTTACTGCCATGGCACTCAAACCTTCCTCAAAAAATTCCATCACTCCAAAAAAGCACTTCAAGAAGCCTTCAGTCATGAGAACAAAATAGTATGCTATAAGACTCCGCTGACGTCTTTCAGAACTAATCCTACAGACATATTCACAACCAAGTTCCCCTAAGTAATTTCTACCCAGTGGAACCCTTTAAATACTTCCGTGGTGCCCTATAACCCAACTATGCATAACGTATCAGATTCTGGCCAGGCAACATTTCAAATTTCAACTCGGCATTACTGTGAGCCTAAGGTATATAAGGAGACACTGTTTTCATCAGTCACTTTCACTTCACTGTTTGATGCTGTACAGCTTAGGAGCGCTTTCACATACTATCCCACTTACCATAATTTTACGGAGCGGCAACTGATGCTTAGAGAGTTTAAACTTAAGAGCCCCACCACACCCCCAACATCGAAAGTGCATTTTACTTACCGACTGTCCCTTTTTGTGCTTTCTTCTGTAGAGGACAGTCCAATTTATCTGCCGAGGATTCCTCTTGGAAAGGAATGCCGACTCGCATTTTGCATTAAGAAACTGGAAAACCTGTAGTAACAAGTTCAAAGTAGTTACCTACTTAACTAAACAAGGCAGAAAGCTGAGCTCAAAACTTTTTTTTCCCCCAAAACTTAATTTTTCAAGTTCTGTCCCCTCATTTGGCCCGCCGAGCCCAAAAGGCTTGTGTCACACAACTGGCACCGGTGGCACCACCGAGGCCTTCGAGTTCCGTCCCGTCTTGTACACAGAGCGGGGAAACTTAAGCTCATTCCGCAGGAAAGGTTGGGGTAATCAAACTCCAGGAGGCATCGGTGCCCGAAAAATAGCGAGATACTTTGATGGTCCATTTCCTGGGGCATTTAAGTAACCCCAACTCTTAATTTCCGACCTCACACTAAATCAAACCTCAAAAACGGTTCACCTAGAGGTTTCTGATCCTAACAACCACAGCACACAGGGTCCCGGAAACAAGCCTGCCAGGGACCAAGAATGATGTG
Source organism: Prionailurus bengalensis (assembly GCF_016509475.1). Taxonomy (NCBI): domain Eukaryota; kingdom Metazoa; phylum Chordata; class Mammalia; order Carnivora; family Felidae; genus Prionailurus; species Prionailurus bengalensis. The sequence goes on from NC_057350.1 coordinate 49,591,542, forward strand.
GTAAATGAACACGCTCAAACTGAATTAGACCGGTCTCTCTAAGGAGCACAAGCTGCGTTTAGGCGACGCGGCCCTTCACCTTCCCGTCGGTCCTGGCGTAGCGCCTCCCATGTCCAGGGTAAATCTTGTACCCACTGAAACTGCACAGCTCGACCCTGTAACAAAAAGCAAAAGCCCATTAGAGAGGGTGTCTACGGCGAGGAGAAGCCAAACCCAGAGTGCAGGAGAGGTGCTCTGCCCGACGATGGAAGCAGATTGGGACCTAAGACTTTCACTCACTTCATGGCTGCGGCAGCCGGGAAGACGGAAAGATGGTGAAGAGAAAGAGAGGATCATGGGAAGAAGCCTTATAAGGCAGTGAGGCAATCTCCTCCCCCAATTCCCGTCCCTGACCCCGGCGCTTGGTGATGACGTCTACATCCCGGAGAGACTGATCTGGGTGTTCTCCGCCCCCTCCTTACTCTGGAGGCTGAGCGGGTTCTGTGAGCCAGGAAGTAAACGTCACTTAGGCTGGCGGTTGGTTTCCGAATCTTCCTGTCTCTTCTACGGTCAGGTGTCCTAGAGTCATCGTCCTGCTGCACAGAATGTGAACTCTACATTTTATAGTTTTAGTGACTTGCAGATAATACTCCCAGGTAAAACTTAAAGTCACATTTTGCCTTCCGTGTTGGCCCATTATCTCGACCAACAAAATTAAAGTTTAATAATTTCACCATTTGCAAAATAGTAGTGACATCTGAACTGTCTCCCACGCCTTGCTAATCAAATTGTATATGATGCCCCCTTGCATTAATTATAATTAACATTCACTGAGTTCTCTTTCTGTGCCAGGAATTGTGCTAAAGTATTTATATATATTAGTTTATTCAGTTTACAAAATCCCTATTATAAGGGCTGAAGCATTGCAAAATGACAACTGCCTGTCTTGGAAGAGCTAGGTTTCTATTTCTGTCTATTGCAGCCCAGGGGCTGGCTGGCAGTTGCACAGAGAAGGGCAAAGCCCTTGCCTGGAGGCTTGGAAAAGGGAGCTCTAGCCAAGCCCACTGGGAGGATCAGTGCCACAATTGCTTGAGCCCTTCTGTGGCTAGAAACTAGCATATGATGGGGAGTGGCAAGAGACAATCCTTGAATTGAGTGTTGGAGTACTTGACTAGGAAACAAAAATGTAATGATTGGTCTATGCTACCTACACAAGCCGCTCACTCTAAAGGGATCGGTAACTAGGTAGTGGAAAACATTTGCAAAGTCCAGTGAAGTGTCTGACTGATGTTAAGAAAGCTGTAGTGGGACGCCCGGGTGGCTCAGGCGGTTAAGCATCCGACTTCGGCTCAGGTCATGATGTCACAGTTCGTGGGTTCGAGCCCTGTGCCCATCTCTGTGCTGACAGCTCAGAGCCTGGAGCCTGCTTCGGATTCTGGGTCTCCCTCTCGCTCTGCCCCTTCCCCGATCATGCTCGGTTTCTCTGAAAAATAAAAAAATTTTAAAAATTAAAAAAAAAAAAAAAGCTGTGGTTACTGGTGCCTAGGTGGCTCAGTCGGTTAAGGGTGGGACTTTGGCTCAGGTCACAATCCGCGGTTCCTGAGTTCGAGCCCCACCTTGAGCTTTGCACTTACAACTCAGAGTATGGAGCCTGTTTTGGATTCTGTGTCTCCCTCTCTCTGTTCCTCCCCTGCTTGTTCTCTCTCTCTCTCTCTCTCTCTCTCTCTCTCTCTCTCTCTCTCGTAAGTAAACAAACAAACAAAAAGAAAGCTGTAGTTTTGTTGAAACCAGTCTTAAGAATGAGTTAATAGCGCCTGGCTGGCTCAGTTGGTGGAGCATCCGGCTCTTGATCTCGGGATTGTGAGTTTGAACCCCACATTGGCTATAGAGATTACTTAAAAATAAAATCTTAAAAAAGAGAAAAGAATGAGTAAATAGAAATCAGCATGGAATTGAAAAGCAAAGAGGAGGAATTTGACAGCCTGACCAACTCTGACCAGATTTTCAGAATACCTGATATACTTGGAGGATATTATCTAAATAGATGATGGGCAGATGGATGCCTCAAGCTTCCGTGGCTTGATGAATTTAGTCAACTCTGACATTCATACATCTCTCTTTGTTTTAAATCGATGCTGGTTAAACAAATGTTTGAGAAAGAAAGAAAAGAAAGAAAGAAAGAAAGAAAGAAAGAAAGAAAGAAAGAAAAGGAAGGAAGGAAGAAAACCACCTGAGTAGAATAGAAGACAGAGCCAAGATTTACCTGCAGGAATTTGGTCCACTGAACCCTGGAATTTATAGTCCCTTCTCAAGCATTTTAGGAAGATTTTATTTTACTGGTCTTCAAAATTATGTTTGGCTTGAGTAGTTCTGTGGAGGAAACGCAGGAAACTAGATCTTAGGGATTTTAGTTCTTTTACTCTTTCCTGGAGGTCATTCTTGAGCTGGCATTTCAGGGTTCTTTGTAACACATTGTGTGTATCACACCTTATATTATGCTCACATGCTCTTAGAATAAGAAAGTGTGGGGTACCTGGGTCATTCAGTCAGTTAAGAATGTGACTCTTGATTTTGGCTCAGGTATGATCTCAGGCTTGTGGGATTGAGCCTCACGTTGATCTCTGTGCTGGGTATGGAGCCTGCTTGGGATTCCCTCTCTCTGCCTCCTCCTGCTCATGCTCTCTCTTTCTCAAAATAAATAAACATTAACAAAAAACTATATAGCATTAAAAATTATGAAGCTTTCTTTAAAATTATGAAGCATTAGTGGGGTGCCTAGCTGGCTCAATTAGTGGAGTATTACACTCTTGATCTCTGAGTTGTGAGTTCTAGCCTGCATTGGGTATAGAGATTACTTTTATTTTATTTATTTATTTTTTTTTAATTTTTTTTTCAACGTTTATTTATTTTTGGGACAGAGAGAGACAGAGCATGAACGGGGGAGGGGCAGAGAGAGAGGGAGACACAGAATCGGAAACAGGCTCCAGGCTCTGAGCCATCAGCCCAGAGCCCGACGCGGGGCTCGAACTCCCGGACCGCGAGATCGTGACCTGGCTGAAGTCGGACGCTTAACCGACTGCGCCACCCAGGCGCCCCTAGAGATTACTTTTAAAAATAAAATTATAAATCATTATTAAAATTACAAATTATGAAGTATTCTATAAATCTAAATTCATGGGGTGCCTGGGTGACTCAGTTGGTTAAGTGTCCGACTTCAGCTCAAGTCATGATCTCACAGCTCCTGAGTTCAAGCCCACATCAGGCTATGAGCTGAGAGCTCAGAGCCTGGAGCCTGCTTTGGATTCTGTGTCTCCCTGTCTCTCTGAGCCTCCCCTGCTCATTCTCTGTCTTTCTCTCCTCCAAAAATAAATAAACAAAAAAAATTTTTTTTAATGTAAATCTAATCAAGTCTTCATATCTATCATTATATGAAATATGGAGGACAGGAACATGTGAAACAATTCCATAGGGATGCAACTGGCATCTACAGGATGACTTAAACTCTTCAACAATGTGTAAATTGAAAGGAGAGAGATTAGAGCCTATCCAATTGACAAGATAAGCTGCATAAATAATTTTCATGGCCTGGTGTAAAATGAAAGTGGTGTCTCCTTTTTCAAATAGCAGGACAAAGGTATAAAATATTAATCTCTTTCCTGTCTTCAGTAATCTGTCTCTTGACCTTTCATGGTGGTTTTTCATTTGCTGTTTAACCTCATGCTCCCTTAGGCAAGGACATTCACTAGGGCCTTGCAGCCCCTCACAGGTGCCCAGGGACCTGCCCTGTGACTTGATGCGTGCATTGGAACAGGCAAGGCCAAGCCAGCTCTTGGGTTGTCCCTCCTGCTGGTCTCTGGACCAACATGTTGTGCCCCACAACAGGGGGGCGGGGGTGGTGTCCAGCTGGCCATCTCCTTCCACCCGGTACCCCCTGCCTAACCCACAGGGAATGGGCAATCCCCTGGGATGTGTTGTGTATCTGGGTCTTGGAAGGGGGTGGGCAGCAAGCCACTTTTGGAATGCATGGCAGTGTGGCTACCTTTGGTGAGTGGCAGAATCAGCCACTCTCAGAACCCATCCCTAGAAAATGAGGAGGCTGCAGGAAGTGGACCTGCGGGTGAGCTGAGGCTCCAAGCCCCAGGCACATGCCCCATTGTCCCCATTGTACTTCACCTACAGAACAGAAATTCAAGGACAGATTTACAGCTATCCTAGACAGTTAATGCAGAGCATTAAACCCCAAGTGTGGGATGCACCTAAGTGTCAGGCCCTGTGTGACTGCATTGGTTGGTTGCACAACTTGAAGCTGGCTCTACCTATGGATTAAAAGAGATTTAAGAACTTCTGCAACCAATTGCAACATATGGACCTAATTTGAGGCCTGATTTGAACAAACATGCTGGACAGACCATATGGGGTAATCTGAATACTGATTGGATTTTGGATGATACTTAGACTTACTGTTAATCCTTTAGGTGTTCTAATTGTACTGTGGTCATGTTTAATTTTGAAAAGGGTTCTTATACTTCTAGATACATACTAAATATTTATAGATGAAATAGCATGATGGTTGGGATTTGTCTTAAAATAATATGAGAGAGCAGCCAGTGGCTAAGGGCATGGATGAAAAAATGACCAGGAATGGATAATAGTTGAAGCTGGTGTTGAGTTGGAGGGTTCATTAAAATAGTCTCTATATTGTTATGTACTCTTTTAATTACTTTTCCCTGATAAAACATTTCAAACAATTCTAATGTGCTTTGGGATAGAAAGATTTAAGTCCCACAATTCGATCCTGGAAGATAGGGAGGGCAAGCACTATTTGTATTATTTTGTAACTAAAAAATTTTTTTAATTAAAAAATTACTTATACAAGAACAACAGCTGTATTCATAACAAATACAGGAAACAGTGTAGGTGCCCCATCAATAAGTGAATATATAAGTAAACAGTAATATATATTTATACAATGGACTACTACACAGAAATAAAATGGAATGAACTTAAAAAAATGTTTATTTATTTATTTTGAGAGAGAGAGAGCAGGGGAGGGGCAGAGAGAGAGGAAGAGACAAAATCCAAAAAAAGCCCCATGCAGGGCTCGATCTCACGAATGGTGAGATCATGACCTGACCCAAAATCAAGAGTCAGGTTACTTAACCGACTGGGCCAACTAGGCACCCCTAAAATGGAATGAACTTTTGATTTACATATCAATATGAGTATGAAAAACATTGTGCTAAGTGGAAGAAGTCTTACCCCCAAAAAAGTACCACTGTATGATTCCATGTATATCAAGTTCTACACCATGCAAAACTAATTTTTGATGGGAAAAAATCAGAACTGTGGTTACTTCTGGGTGGGAAGGGAAGGATTGAGCCGGAAGGTATATAAGGGAGATTTCTGGTAATGGTACTGTTCTATGTCTATAGATTGTGGGTTAATTACACAGTTGGTCAAAACTCAGGGGATGTTTGCTAAGATTTGAGCATTTTATTGTATGTGAATTTTACTTTAAAAGAAATGAAACTAAATAAATAATGAGTACTAGTTAATGAAATACTGGCTTAAGTAAATAGGGAGAAGTATAGTGAATGGATGGAGGGGATAGATAAATGGAAAGATGTATGATAAAACAAGCATAATAAAATGTCAATAAGAGAATCAAAGTAGTGAGTTTATGAGTACTCACAGTAAAATCCTTTCAAATTATCTATATGTTGGAAATTTTTCGTTATAAAATGTTGGTAAAATAATTAAAGGGAGCCATCTTCTGGAAGAAATTGGTATTACTGATTGGCTCAAAAATGCAAGAAGGAAGCATGGTGTTTGTATCCTTCAGTATGTAGTAACTGCTTATTATTTGTCACATATTCTATTGGTTCTCACTCATGTGCTCAAGCTATCTTCTTTGACTGGAAATCTTTCCTCCCTTCAACTGGCTAACTTCCTGCTCAGATTTTTAATTCATCCAAAGAGGTTTATAAATAGTAAATATTTTAGAATTTGTGGGCTAATAAGCAAAATTGAGGATGTTATATAGGCACTTATATAATAAGAGAAAAAAATTTTCACAACATTTTCATTGATGGAATTTAAAATATAATGACAGTTTTGAGTATGAGTTTTGGTAAAAACAACTCTATTAAAGAGAAAAATGAAACTCTTTTGGGGGGAGGTAGAAGATAGACATTTCTCCTAATTAGGGTTTTAAGTTATTCCCTACCATTAAAATCAACTACAAATGTTTGACTCTCAATCCTGATCTGTAATGAGATTTTACATACTTCATCTTTGAAAAATGTGTTTTCACCCAGATAAATACTGCTCAAAACTAATACCAATCCAAGGGCATATGATAATTGAGCATGTCAATCTTTTAGAAGTCGATTACAGAAGTAGATTATTCTTTTGATATTTTCTTTTTAGCATGATTAATAATTATTTCCAATTGAAAGTTAAATGAAAGCTAATTGCACAGTGAAGTGGGTCTTAAAATATTGAATTTTCCTTTGTATTTGCATGGAGATCTTTCAATACCACTAAAATTATAGTTTGAGCTAAAAAATATAACCACTGCAAATCTGTTTGAGAATGGAGATCTTGCTTTTTGATTTAACTTGTAAATCTACTAATGTTATTTTTTGTCAAAATACCTTAGAATAAGTTTTGCATGTAAGTGCTGTGTTGTTTTATAATTTTAGGTTGAGTTCATTAAGAAGCGTCATTAAATGATCAAAACTAGCAAATTAGCAAAAACTAATTCTAAAGCCTTTCTGTCAGTGTTCCATAATAGTAGTTTAGGAGGGTTCTTTTCATTTAGAAAAACTTCAATCTTGACCCTGAGTTAAAAAAAAAATCACAACAAAACATTATTAAATGCTGTGTGGTAGGGCAAGTCGGGATATTCAGCGCCTAATTCTGACAAGATTTCATGGAAGTCCATGAGAACAAATGAAGTTTATTATTAACACTACTGGTTCAATAACACATGGTAGATTCAAATGTTTTCCACAAAGTACCTGTTGATTGATAATACAATAATGGTATAACCATAGAATTTAGCATCTTACATATTCACAAGTGTTGAAAATGTGTCAAACGGAGCCTTTTTCCACTTACATAAGTTGTAACACATCATAGCTGATTTCACTTCAGATGTAATTAATTAGTGTTTTCTCTACTTCTTTAATGATATTGTCACCTGTTTCATGCAGCCTATTCATAGAAGCTATTCTTCAGTCGTTTCAAACATTGATTTCTGGAACAAATGGGCACAAATAAGCTGTATCAATAACACCTGTCCATTCAATAAGAGCCATGGGAAACCATTCAAAATAATTTGCCTTCACCAAATAACTTAAACTGCCTATTGATGTTGTTCCCAGCATCTTTAACACTTAAAGCAGCTGTTCTCACCTAAAGGCTAATGGTCTTAAACCAGTTTATTTTTTCTAGATATATTTCTTCAGCTGCTGCAAACATCATTTAATTAACATACCATAAGTAAATGACTTTCTTTGCCTGTCTAACAAATGAGCCACGGGCTCTTTTCTCTCATTTCTTTCTTTGAAGAAATTTTACTATGAGGAGACATCAAAATTTTCTAACTTTTCACGTCAGGCTCTGGGCTGATGGCTCAGAGCCTGGAGCCTGTTTCCGATTCTATGTCTCCCTCTCTCTCTGCCCCTCCCCCGTTCATGCTCTGTCTCTCTTTGTCCCAAAAATAAATAAACGTTGAAAAAAAATTTAAAAAAAAAAGGGGTGCCTGGGTGGTGCAGTCGGTTAAGCGTCCGACTTCAGCCAGGTCATGATCTCGCAGTCCGTGAGTTTGAGCCCCGCGTCAGGCTCTGGGCTGATGGCTCAGAGCCTGGAGCCTGTTTCCAATTCTGTGTCTCCCTCTCTCTCTGCCCCTCCCCCGTTCATGCTCTGTCTCTCTCTGTCCCAAAAATAAATAAACGTTGAAAAAAATTTACAAAAAATTTTCTAACTTTTCTGATTGATTCCTGTGGTTTGGAAATGTTGTGATGGCTGTTTAGTCTGGTGGGTAGACATATCTTGCATTCTTTAAGCATAGAGAATGGTTCACTGCAGAATAATCATAATATTTTGCCATCTAATTTGGTAACAAAATAATTCACACTTAACCATACCTTAAAGATGGAATATTTGAAGTCTACATTTTTCTTTTTCTTTTTTTTTTTTATATGATAGGTATATGTTGGTAATAAAACAAACCAATAAATTGTCACAGTATGGTAATAACGCATGGCACTTGAAATCGTGTCAGGTAAAAATGTGTTGTGGTGATTTGTAGTAGGTAATGGAAGTGATAAGAATGCCACATATGGTCTCAATCATGAGTTCTTTATTGTATGGTAAATGCAGCCATTAACAATAGGTAAATAAGTATGGCTTATTCCAAAAATATATTATTTATGGACACTGAAATTTGAATTAAATATAATTTTAGGTGTCATTAAATGTTATTCTTTTGATTTTTTCCAGTCACTTAAAATGTAAAAGCTAGGTATGCAGTGTGCTCTCTCTCTTGCAAAATAAACTTAAAAAGAAAAGAAAATCCTATAATAATATTTGGACAGAGGAGCGGATTGCTCTGCCTTATTATTATAAAAAGGCTCAGTTGGAATTTTTTCCAGAGAGTCGGGCTGAACAAATAGTGAGTTCTCCCAGAGAGAGGAAACAAAACAGACGGGGGAACCAATCAATGATTGTCTCCACCATGCCCACTGTATGTAAACGGTTAGCTCACCATTCTTCAAAGCAACAAGATTTCAGGAAGGTGGACAGAAACAGTCTTATAAATTATAATAGATAAAATAATTACTTCTAAATAAATGGAAGGGCCAAAACAATGAATATAGAGGAGTTAGCCATGTCAAGATGAGATACTAAAATTTTTATTTTTTCCACATGTAATAATCAGCTAATATCTGAGAAAAGAAACAGGTGGAAATATAAATAATTTCAAGAATAAAGCTACTGTGAGATATTTTTCAGGTGCCTTTAACTAATTAACTGGAAAGAAGTTGTTTCTTGTTTAAAAGAGTGATAAAGGGATTCTTGACATTTTAATTTCATTCATTCTCTTTTGAAGTGTTTCCAAAAGGTAGTGGAACCTATAAAAGTGATTCATCATATTCCCAATTGAAAATTAAGTGAATGTGTAAATAAAAGTTGCAAGTGTCATTTGTACTTGGAAGACTGCTTAAAAGCTCAAAAAGTTCATTTATAAGAGTGGTAGTTTTTACCCCCCCCCAACTTGATTCATTTTTTAAACTATTTTTTTCTTAACTTTGTTTATTTAGAGAGAGAGAATACCACGCAGGCTCTGCACTGTCAGCACAGAGCCTGACACGGGATTTGATCCCATGAACATGAGATCATGACCTGAGCTAATATCGGGAGTCAGACGCCAAATTGACTGAGCCACCCAGGTGTCCCTACTTTCTATTTTAAAATAGTGTAGCATATATCTGTTTATTTTAAAAAATATATTACTGTAGGGGCGCCAGGGCGGCTCAGTCAGTTAAGTGTCTGACTTTGGCTCAGGTTATGATCTCACAATTCCTGAGTTTCAGCCCCGTCAGGCTCTGTATTGACAGCTTGGAGCCTAGACCCTGCTTCAGATTCTGTGTCTCCTCTCTCTCTGCCCCTCCCCTGCTTACACTCTGCCCTGCTCTCTTACTTACAAATAAGTAAATTAATAAAAACATTAAAAAATAAAAGATATACTTGTAAAAATTTTAGAAAATGACAGGCAAGCTAGAGGCACCTGGGTAGCTCAATCAGTTGGGTGTCAGACTCTAGATTTCGGCTCAGGTCATGATCCTGGGAGCATGGGATGAAGTCCTGTGTTGGGCTCTATGCTGAGTGTGGAGCCTGCTTAAGATTCTCTCTCTCCCTGGGCCTCTCCGCCCCTCTCCTCACCTGGTACTCTCTTTCAAAACAAAAACAAAAACCCACATGCAAGGGAAAAGTAATGTCTCCGTAATCTTCCTACCCAGAGAAGATCCTGTTAACGTGTTGGTTTGTTTCTTATCAATCTCTCACTTTTTAAAAAGTTTATTTTATTTTGAGAGACAGAAATAGAGAAGGGCAGAGAGAGAGAGAGCGAGAGAGAGAATCCCAAGCAGGCCCCTCACAGTCAGCACAGAGCCCAATTTAGGGTTCAATCTCTCCAACTGTGAGATCATGACCTGAGCCAAAATCAAGAGTCAGATGCTTAACAGACTGAGCCCCCAGGTGTCCCTCTTTTCAATCTCTTATATATCTAGACCCCTGCCTCCCATATTTTTTTAAAACAAAAATGAGTATATACCGTACATAGATTTGGGACTGCTGTTTTCAAGAAATAGGTTTTGAAAATTTCCCTGTGGTCAAATTTTTGGTCATCTCATACCTTTTAACTTTTTTTTTTGCTTTTCTTCCTTTCCAGTTGAGAGAATATCAAGTAGAAATGAAGTATATTGATATGCTGAGGAATGCAAATATGTTAACTTTTTTCTTCTGAAATTATACTTTTAAAACTTTGAAATCACTAAGATTTTCATATTTAACTACAATACAAAATCTATAATACAGAAAGAATACGAATAATAATAATATCTTTAAAATACGAACTCCCACCGGGCACCTGCCTGGTTCAGTTAGTAGAACATGCAACTCTTAATCTCAGGGTCATGAGTTCAAATCCCATGTTGGGCATGGAGCCTACTTAAAAGACAATTTTAAAAAAAGAAGAAGAAATAAAACTAGAGTAAAGAAAATGTTATGAAGAAAATCAGAAATTCCCTTTCATGCCTTCAAATGAAATTATAAACTCAAAAGGCTACTTTATATAGATATTCTCTAGAAGGAATTGGCAAACTATGGCCCATGGACCAAATCCAGCCTACCTCCTGCTTTTGGACAGTCTACAGCTAATCATAGTTTTTACATTTAATTTATGTATTTATTTTTTAAGTTTTTAAAATGTATTTATTTTTTAAATGTTTATTTTTGAGAGAGACAGAACGAGTGAGTGTGAGTGGGGGAGGGGCAGAGAGAGAGGAACACACAGAATCCCAAGCAGGCACCAGAGGCTGTCAGCACAGAGTCTGATGCAGGGCTCAAACTCACGAGAACCATGAGATCATGACCTGAGCTGAAGTCGGACGCTTAGCCAACTGAGCCACCCAGGTGCCCCAATTTATTTATTTTTTTGAGAGAAAGAGAGTGCGAAAGCAGGGGTGGGGGGGGGGGCAGAGAGAGAGAGATGGACAGAGGATCTGAAGCGGGCTCTGTGTGGACAGGCCTGAACTCATAAACTGTGAGATCATGACCTAAGACAAAGGCAGATGCTTAACCAACTGAGCCACCCAGGTGCCCCTACATTTTATTTTTTTTAAGTATATAGTATTTTTTAAAGTTTATTTATTTTATTTGAGAGAAAGAACAGGGAGGGAGAGAGAGAATCCCAAGCAGGCTCTGCACTGTCAGCACAGAGCCTAACACGGGGCTCAAACTCATAAACCATGAGATCATGACCTGAGCTGAAACCAAGAGTGGGTTACTTAACTGACTGAGCCGTCCAGGAGCCCCCATTCCTGAAAGTTTATAGCAATAGCAGAACCAGAGTTTTGTCTGGTTTATCTGACCCAGAATCTGGATGAAAGCATTCCTATTATAGAGTCAACTAAGTATAGTCATGGATTTTTAAAAGACTGGCTAGATGTTCCTGGGCACAGTCCCACATCCTAAGTGAACCAGGAACCCTTTAAAATCACACCACAGTAAGTCTTTTGTGCTTCAGATACAGCTTGTACATCTAATTTATTTAACTAAATTGCCTCATCTTATATGTATGTTAAACCTTGCAAGCTCAAATCAAGTAGGAGGATTCTGCTGACCAACACTATGAACCTTTCAACAAAGGAGCATTTGTGGGGGGGGGGGTGTCAGGCCTAGGCCCCACAACACTTTCCTTTGTATCAGCACAGTGTACCTGATCTCTGCAAGGGCTGATAGCCCTGAGTCATCCCCTGCATCTGTAATGCAGCTGCCCAGTGCTACTGGCATTATCTAAGTAAAACCCCTATTAGCGTGTTAATCCCCTCCTCAAACACTTCCCTCTTGAAATTCAACTTTCAAGAGCCAACATAATCTGGTCTCACATACCTCCCACCATTCATTCCACTAATTTTCATTTGGTGTTTTTGAGTGAGGGATGGACAAAATGAACCTTGTGTTTTAGAAGGTTAAACTGCTCATGTAACAAGGATGAACTGAAGACTAGAATAGTGGCAGGAAGGAGACTGTTGTAATCGTGAATGGTAACCTTTAACAGAGCAGTTTCAGGAGAGCATTATATACAAGTTTAGATAACACAAATAGAAAAGAAACTGGAACAACACTTGTGGATAGTGCAATATATCTTCTCAAAACAAAGGAGGCTTTCTCATTAGGATGAGAACTTATATTTGAAAAAAAAGTAAGTATAATAACTTTGAAGATTTAAAGCTTTAAAACTACAAACTCTTCTCAATAATTTAGGCTGGCTGGGTTTGAGGACCCAGAGGGGGTCCCGTAGGACCAGCCAATGCGATCCTTGGCTTTATACAAGGCGGAAATCAAACAGCAGCTGGGAGGAAGTGAAAGTAGCATTTATTGAAGATCTAGAGAGGGCAGATACAGACCGAGCATCTAGGAGACTCAGAAAGGAAAAGGAGAATGAGTCTCATCTTTGCTTGGGGTCTGGAGTTTTTACTGAGGATGTTGGTCTGGTGTACATGTTCTGTCAGGCATCCAGGAACTGGTCAAAACAAGGGCAAGTGCTCAGGTGTCCTTCATGAGTCGTTTATGCCTTGGAGCCAGTGGTCTTGGTGTCAAGGTGTCTGGAGTCAGTGGTCTTAGAAAATGTTCATGATGACCTCGCTCCTTAGATGTTACTTTTGTGCTGGAAGATTCCAAAGAAATCATTAACTCCTTGACATGTACAAGGACATACATTACTGGTACTATAAGCCACGTATAGGAGAGCCATGTAGGTCCTAGCAAGAATATAAGAAGGAAAAGGAGAAAAAAATGCAGGTTTTTTTTCATGGGGTTCCTTTAGTTCCCATATCATTACAAGAATTTTAACACTGTAAAGATTTTGAAAATGTGCTAATTTTTTTTATTAAAAAAATCTTTATGTGAAGGTTTAGGTGCATAAAAGTAAACATTTTCTTCTTTGGTTAGTAGTCATTGGCAGACTCTTATGGTCCTGCTCCCTTATCTGTGACTTATGACATGGAAAGAAGAACTGTCACTATGATATATCTATTCATGGAAAATCTAGAAATCCTGAATGAATATTAACATTCCTTATTATTATTTGTTATTATTTAATAAGTGTTACACACAATAACAAAACCCAAAGAGTGCAAAAAGTTATACACTGATAGGTTCATGTATTTTGTCTGTCCACTTGTCTGGAAGAAAGGCTGCAACCCTTTCAGATTATTGAAGTGGTTTGTAAATCAAAAAGAAGGTTAGAACCAAAGTTAAAGAATTTCAATAAGAAATTTCTTCAAAAGGGGCGCCTGGTTGCCTCAGTCTGTTAAGTGTCTGAATCTTGATATTGATATCACTGTTCATGAGTTTGAGCCCCGAGGGCAGCTCTGCGCTGTCAGTGAGGAGACTGCTTGGGATTCATTCTCTCTGTCTCTCTCCCTCTTGCTCAACAAAACAAAACAAAACAAAACAAAACAAAACAAAACAAAACAATAACAACAAAACAAAACAAAAAACAACCAAAAACAAAAAAACTTGCAAGAGGGAACTTTACTCCTCAGGTATCCTCTGGGCTACCAGGATCCCCCTCCCAAGTCATTACCCTGCTAAATTAGAGAGAACTGTAAACACTTTCTCTCTCTCTGCGCCAGAGACTCCCCTCAATTCTCACGAGATATTCCGGGAACAAAAGTAGGAGACAGTATTCAGACTCACTTTGTTCTTACACCTATATAGTAAAATTGCACTTTCTAGGTAAGGCGTCTCTTGGTTAGAAGAGAAACATTCCTAGTCTTAATTACCTCTTCAGAACTAGGAAATTTGTCTTCAGACTAAATCAGTGGGAAATTGAGTGAAAAAAGGAGTTAAGGCAGGTGTAGTCACAGAGATAGGAGAACCCAGGAAGAAGGGAATGCTCACAGGATCAAGGGCCTGAAAATCTAAAAGTGTGAGTTACCAGATTTCCCCAAACACAAATGATCAGAGATTTTCTACAACGCTGTTCCAGCAAGAGGGGAGTTCATAATAAAGGTTGCAAGGGGAATGGAGGCATGTGTACTAGAAATTGAAGTTCCCTTTGTACCTTCTGTACTGCTATTAGGTTAGTTTTTCTCTTCTTTTGAGAATAACCTCATTACCACCTACCCTCACCTGCAGCCTGTGCTAATGTCTTTCAAGTACTTCTGAATCGTTTTAGAGTCTACACATCTTTTAAGCCCTAGCTCCGTTTCACTTCCTCCTTCAAGTCTTCTTTGAAGATTGTTGTTTCTGTCTGTCTCCATTTGCTGAGATCTTTCTGTGTTTATAGTTGCAATCATGCTAGTTATCAGGAAATAGTTATATCAAAGGTGTAAGCCTCCCATAGCGTTGGGAAGTGTAATTCTTGAATTTGGAGACTATGTTGTAAACTTCTCTTGTATACTCCTTGGAAAAATCCTAGGTTCATACTTATTAAATATACACCCAGGTCTAAATTTCTGTTAAATATTCAAGAACCACTTAAAAATACTTTATAGAACTTTCTATCCCAGAATGCTTTAAATTTTCATATGAAATGTATCCATTTTGACTATCTCAACAAGATCTCCCAAGTCATTCTTTTTTTTTTCTTTTTTTTTTATGAAATTTATTGACAAATTGGTTTCCATACAACACCCAGTGCTCATCCCAAAAGGTGCCCTCCTCAATACCCATCACCCACCCTCTCCTCCCTCCCACCCCCCATCAACCCTCAGTTTGTTCTCAGTTTTTAACAGTCTCTTATGCTTTGGCTCTCTCCCATTCTAACCTCTTTTTTTTTTTTTTCCTTTCCCTCCCCCATGGGTTCCTGTTAAGTTTCTCAGGATCCAGATAAGAGTGAAAACATATGGTATCTGTCTTTCTCTGTATGGCTTATTTCACTTAGCATCACACTCTCCAGTTCCATCCACGTTGCTACAAAAGGCCATATTTCATTTTTTCTCATTGCCACGTAATATTCCATTGTGTATATAAACCACAATTTCTTTATCCATTCATCAGTTGATGGACATTTAGGCTCTTTCCATAATTTGGCTATTGTTGAGAGTGCTGCTATGAACATTGGGGTACAGTGGCCCTATGCATCAGTACTCCTGTATCCCTTGGATAAATTCCTAGCAGTGCTATTGCTGGGTCATAGGGTAGGTCTATTTTTAATTTTCTGAGGAACCTCCACACTGCTTTCCAGAGCGGCTGCACCAATTTGCATTCCCACCAACAGTGCAAGAGGGTTCCCGTTTCTCCACATCCTCTCCAGCATCTATAGTCTCCTGAATTGTTCATTTTGGCCACTCTGACTGGCGTGAGGTGATACCTGAGTGTGGTTTTGATTTGTATTTCCCTGATAAGGAGCGACGCTGAACATCTTTTCATGTGCCTGTTGGCCATCCGGATGTCTTCTTTAGAGAAGTGTCTATTCATGTTTTCTGCCCATTTCTTCACTGGGTTATTTGTTTTTCGGGTGTGGAGTTTGGTGAGCTCTTTATAGATTTTGGATACTAGCCCTTTGTCCGATATGTCATTTGCGAATATCTTTTCCCATTCCGTTGGTTGCCTTTTAGTTTTGTTGGTTGTTTCCTTTGCTGTGCAGAAGCTTTTTATCTTCATAAGGTCCCAGTAATTCACTTTTGCTTTTAATTCCCTTGCCTTTGGGGATGTGTCGAGTAAGAGATTGCTACGGCTGAGGTCAGAGAGGTCTTTTCCTGCTTTCTCCTCTAAGGTTTTGATGGTTTCCTGTCTCACATTTAGGTCCTTTATCCATTTGGAGTTTATTTTTGTGAATGGTGTGAGAAAGTGGTCTAGTTTCAACCTTCTGCATGTTGCTGTCCAGTTCTCCCAGCACCATTTGTTAAAGAGGCTGTCTTTTTTCCATTGGATGTTCTTTCCTGCTTTGTCAAAGATGAGTTGGCCATACGTTTGTGGGTCTAGTTCTGGGGTTTCTATTCTATTCCATTGGTCTATGTGTCTGTTTTTGTGCCATCCCAAGTCATTCTTATAGCAGAGTTGAAAACTTTCAACTTATTCAGAATTGTCAAAAGAAGGGGCAGCCAGCCACCTCTGCAGTGAGAGGACTTCTAACACTGAGCGCTCAAATTCGGTCTGCATTAAATAGCGACCTTATAATTATCTCAATGGAAAAAGTGTCAAATTTCGGAGACACCTAGAAAAGGGAGTGAAACGATCATCTAACAATACAGTTGCTTATTTGTCAGAAAAGGGAGCTGACCCGAGTTCCTGAACACACTGCGGCTCAGACTCCAACCCGGGTTTTACACCATTAGGTGCAGACCAGCCAATTGGGCCGTCTGGTTGCCGTGCATCCTGGGAGCTGTAGTTTCCGGCTGCTGCCTCCTGACTACAGGCTCCACCAAGCAGCTGGAGGACAGTTGCTTGGTATTATTAGCAAGCGGGAAGTATGGCGGTGGCGCGCGTCGACGCGGCTTTGCCTCCTGGAGATGGTAAGGCGATCCTCACCCTTGAGACGTAAGGTTTACTCCACGGAACTAAGTTAAATAGTTACCTGGTGGAGAGAAGAAGCCTGGGTTTAGGTGTGCAGTTCTGTACCAGTTCTTTCGATGCGGGACTGTGGGCGTCGCGGAGCCGCGCTCCCTTCTGGGAGTTGTAGTTCCTGAGTGTTGCCTAGTTCTGCGGATTTGCGGAAAGGGTCGACCTGGGGACTACATCCCCAGGGTCCTTCGCGTGGCCGGGCTCCCTGGCTCCCGCGTTTCTGAAGCTGCTTGGGTGGTAGATTTCGGGCTGCGGTGACCTTTCTTGGATGTTTACTTCGAATTTTGGATGCCCAAGTGAAAACTGCCGGATCTCCCTCTTTAGCTTTGCCTGTCTCCTTTTCCCCTAGCTTCCTATCACGTTTAAGAAACCGTCTTTCAACCACAGCTCCCTGACCGACGTTAAACCCTTTTTTGGAAGTGTCCGGTGGCTGTGATAAAATCTAGGGGGGCCTAGAGGCCACAGTTCTACACCCCTTGTTCTGCAGACCAGGTCCTGGGATCGGGTTTGGTGGCCACCCAGCGGAGCGCAGGGTGTGGATGCTTCTGTGACCGGGAGTCGCCGGGCATGAGCCGAGCTCCTTTGTTTTGGTTACGGCTCCGAGGCTCCGCTGCAGCCTACTGGGTCGGGGGCTGGTCGAATCCTCTCTCCAAAGCTTGGATCTGGGGGTCGTTATCTGAGGGCCGTAACTTCTCGGAGTATGTGTGTGGGGGGAAATCGATAGTTCCAAGGGGTCTGTCGACCCCGTGCAAAGACTACATTTTCATTACACAGCACACAGCTTTCACCAAATTCTCAGAGAATCCCGTGACAACCCCCCCCCCGCCCCCCCCCCCCCGCCAATGCTAGAATCCATTAGACAATGAAAAAACGTTGAAACCTTTCAGGAGAGCAATCTCGCATAATTATTTCCCACAGTAATCTTAATCTGGGTATAAATTTGAAATTGGCAGTTTCTGTGGCCCCACCCCTTTTTGATATCTGCTTCTCTTAAACTGCACCCCCCCCCCCCCCCCCCCCCAGCCCACCACGGGAACTACAGTGATAGCAGTAAACATTTAAGGAGTACTTTTTATGTGAGCCAGATGATGTTCTGAGGCTTTTTTTTTTTTTTAAATATCTCATTTTCTCTGTAGAACAACATTGTAAGGCAAATATTATTATCAACCCCATGTTATAGAGTGGAAAAGTGAGCCCCAAAGAGATCAATAACCTGCCCAAGATAGCACAATGGTTAACCCGGGGAAATAGGATTTGAAACGTCTGTGAAACTAAATTACTTTATTGGCTTCTGTGGGCCAGAAATGGGGCTAAGTTTTGTTTATATCATTTCTTTTTTTTATCCCCACCTCAATCAAGTGTATTGTTCTCAATTCATAGATAAATTAACTGAACTATGATTTTTAAAATAATCGGGGACTTTAGGATATACTGGTAGTTAGATTGCAAGCAGGTTGATCTCTATCAAAAGATTAGTTCCATTAAAAAAAATACAATCATTACTTAGCCACAAAATATGGGATAGTTCATATTTAAATGTGGAGCATTCCACAGCATTACATCATAGAAACTTGAGTAGAATATCACAGATTTTTAGGTGTAATTTTTGATATTTCTGAGAGAAAGTGAATAATTTCAATCTGTGGTCTTTTAGAACTCGATTGCTTTAGTTTTTAAATCTTGATATTTATTATGCCCTGGCGTTTTTTAACCTTAAATATAGAGATTTTATGAATATAATTCCATCCCTATGCTCAATCATTGTATTTGTGTTTTCTAACAATTTCTCTTCTATTTTCAAGGATCAGTGGTCAACTGGTCAGGACAGGGACTACAGAAATTAAGTCCAAACTTACCCTGTGAAGCTGATATTCATACTTTGATTCTGGATAAAAATCAGATTATTAAATTGGAAAATCTTGAGAAATGTAGACGATTAATACAGGTAGGTATTGCTATCTGGGGAAATAGTTATATACAACCAGTTTATTATTATACAAAACAATAAAATAACCTAACAAAAAGCAACTATACAGGCCTGGAAAGCAGTAAATGTTACCTTAAATTTTTACATGACAATTTGAACATGAAGTTTTTACATGACAGTTTACATGAAGATGAACATTTATTTATGTATGTGCTGCATTTAAAATAGACTAGAAAAATAAGCATTTGTTAAAAAAGGAAATATTTTATGTTGGCAAAGCATCGTGTTGCTAAGATAACCTTTTATGTTATGACGGAGGTAAAGAGTTCATTCATTCATTCTTTCAATTAATGTTTATTGGTCTCCCCTTATATATCTGGTACTGCTCTAGATTTTGCCAGACATTATAAGGACCTCATTCTTGTGGAGCTTATATTCTCAAGTAATTTCTCTGTTAAAAGTGTTTTCTTTTGAATAGTTGGAGAGGTTCTGATGGCTCAGTTTTATGTATATTCTCCATTGCTTAGGAACAACTTACAACAACAAGCACTGTAGAGTATTTAGACAAAATATGTGAAAAGTTCAAACTTGGTTTGTATATTTGGGAATATTTGGCCATGTAAACAAATCTTTTTAACCATTGTCATGTGAAAATAATATGCACGTTTTACTAAGAATAATGATCTTTTCCTTTCCACAGTTGTCAGTGGCTAATAATCGGCTGGTGCGAATGATGGGTGTGGCCAAACTGACCCAACTCAGGGTGTTAAATTTGCCTCATAATAGCATTGGCTATGTGGAAGGGCTAAAGGATCTAGTACATTTGGAATGGCTGAATTTGGCAGGAAATAATCTCAAGGTGAATTTTTTTTTTAATTTTTTTAATGTTTATTTATTTTTGAGAGAGAGAGAGAGAGCCAGAGCATGAGCAGGGGAGGGGCTGAGAGGGAGAGGGAGACACAGACTCCAAAGCAGGCTCCACAGCACAGGCTCTGTCAGCACAGAGCCCTACACAGGGCTTGAACCCACCAACTGCGAGATCATGACCTGAGCCAAAGTCAGGCACCCAACGGACCAAGCCACCCAGGTGCCCCGAATTGTTTCTTTTTTTAATTTACAAAGGTATTCACTATAATAGTGAATACAGAAATAAATAGAATAAAACGTGAAAGTACCTACTCCCACTTCCCAGGGATCATTTCAGTTAACATAAACTGAAAAAATAATTTATTTTGAAACACATAACACAGTCCCATAGTGTTTTCAATGTGGACAAAGAATCTATATTATACTTAGAAGAATAGATCAAACAGTAGAATGGAATGTTAGGAGGGAGACTGTATCATGCTGCATTAAGCTTTGAATAAACATTTAATAATATAGTAGAGAATATACTGTTTTAAAAGTAAAGAGAGGGTGTTGTATGCAAGCGATGAGTCACAGAATCAACCCTCAAAACCAAGAGCACACTGTATACACTGTATGTTAGCCAACTTGACAATAAATTATATTAAAAATAAATAAATGCAAAATAAAATTCAAGAGATCTGGACTCTAGTCCTGCTTTCACCACTTAGTAGCTCTAAAATTTTGGTAAGTTAAAATCTCTGTGTCCTATTTTTTGATATGTTAGATGAGGGACTCAATTAAATGATAGTAATAGCTGACTTATTGATCAGTTAATTAATGCTAGATGCTATTCTAAGCACCTTAACTGTCAACTCATTCAATGTCATGACAGCCTATGAAGTAGGTATAGTCATTATGTCCATTACATAAATGAGAAACAGATCCAGAGAGGTAAAGTAACTTGCTTAAGGTCACATAGCCAGGAAGTTACAGAGCCAGGATTTGAATCCATCCAGTTTGGTTCCACTCTTTACTTATAAACTCTATACTATACCAACTGTCATGTGTTATCACTAAGGTTTTTTCAAGCTATAAATATCTGGGATGACATGGTTCTACTCTCAGAGGGATAATGAGGGTGGAAGCTTGTTACATAAGAATTTACCAAATTCTATTATTACTGCCCCCTCTTTCTCTTGCTAAGCTCTCCTCCTCTGCTTACAATTGGAAGCAGAGGAGGCAGGAGACTCAGCTATGAGGAACTAGGGAAGAATTTCGTTTTTTGATTTTGTGTGATGCTTTTCTTGTGACAGGCCATAGAACAAATCAGTAGCTGCACAGCTCTGCAGCACCTTGATTTATCAGACAATAACATACCCCAGATTGGTGATCTATCGAAATTGGTATCACTGAAGGTAAGTCTGTTTGCTATGTCATTTCTGAAATTTTATATTAATATACCAAAAGAAAGTGATCTGATTGGCCTAAAATCATCCTACTCTGTATGAAGAACAGATCGTAACTTCTGATAAAAATTCTATTAGAGTACCAGAAATGAAGTATAAAATACTCTGTTGTTAGTTTCTGTAATTGATTTATTTTAATTAAAACTGATCATTGTAGTTAAGGTTAATTCTTATTTGCCATCCTTTGAACATAATGAAGTCCCCTTTATGTCTAATCAGCCAACACTAGCAGCGTAGCTATGTAATATGTAACATATTGGGCTGACATGTAATCATTCCTGAACTTGAATCTGTTTTTTGACACTCGGGATGGCTGTTTTTTGAGTAATAGTTATCACTAAGTTATCAAAAGTAACTTCACTTTAATTTAAAAAGTAAACCTGTAATATATAGCACTTTTTATGGAGGGGAATGAATTATGCAATCAAATAAGTAACAGTTGCAATTGAAGCTTCAAAAACATGTAGGCTTTTTCCATATTTTTGCATCGTTGGATATTATTAGCATTAGGTGAATTTGTTAAACCTTAGAAGCAGTGTTATTAACTCACCGTTCCCCATGTCTTGAGCATAAATCATTTTTAGCAGCAATTACTGTAAACAATCTGATGTATCCATATACTAAGAGAATTCAAATGAACTAAGGATTTTTTTTTCCTGGAATGATTATTTTATCAGAACCCTGGGTATTCAAAGCCTTTAGTTATTCATTGTTGCTGACATAATTTGAATCAGCTTTATCTGCAAATAGCATGTTCTACCTTTCTTAAGCTTTTAGCTTTCAAGAGAATACAGTTGTAAATTGTGGGTTGTGGGTTACGTCTCTCTTTTGGAAAATTTGCTTTATGTGTGATTTTTTTTAAAGTTTATTTATTTATTTTGAGAGAGAGAGTGCAAGCAGAGGAGGGACAGAGAGAGAGAGGGAGAGAGTGAATCCCAAGCTCTCAGCGCAAAGCTCAACATGGGGCTGGCTCTCACAAGCTGTGAAATCATGACCTGAGCCAAGATCAAGAGTCAGACGCTCAACTGACTGAGCCACCCAGACACCCATATATGTGATTCTTTTAATGTTATCTTTCACTTTTCTCACTCTTTATTTTGATTTTGTATTAAAGGTTTTATTTTTAAGTAATCTTTCTACCCATTGTGGGATTGAACTCATAACCCATGAGATCAAGAGTTGCATGCTCTACCGACCAACCCACCCAGGTGCCCCTATTTTGATGTTTTAAAAGGAAATGAACAATATGTTGGAAATTGTTCAAGTTTTAATAACTTAAATCTCAAAAAATGCTAGTTACTATACCAAGTGTGTGTTCTTGGACACATCTTTAAATGTTCTTGAGCTCAGAATGTGGACACAAAAAGAGAAAGTTGGATAAGAAGACCACCTAGGACCCTTGCAGCGTTATTAATCTTTGCTTTGTAAGTGATGAAAAGTATAATAAAATAGGTCCCTTTATTTTTCATACTCACCATTTTGGTTATGTCAAAATAGATACATTTGTAATTTTTTCATTTGTAATTTCATTCTGTTTTTACCTTCAAGACCCTGCTTTTACATGGAAACATCATCACTTCTCTTAGAATGGCACCAGCTTATCTACCCAGAAGTCTTGCTATACTTTCCTTGGCAGAAAATGAAATCCGTGACCTAAATGAGGTAAAATTTGAGGGTATTTTGTGGGATCCAGGAAGCCACAAAGAATAGAAGAGATGCAGGATAAAGTTGTGAGCTCACTTGTGAACTGTGAGCATCTTGGAAGACACTACCATTAAGATGAAACACTGGATTCAAGATGATCGTTATTTTTCTTTCTACTTTTTTTTAATGTCAGTGGGTCATTAACGCTTCATTTCATTTGTAATGCTGCAACTTTTGTTCCATTTGGAAAGGATTTGTGGTAGATGTATATCTACATTAAAGGGGTCAATAAAGGACACTCTACCTTTCTCTGGCTACTATGTTTTCAAGATAAGATTTTCTCTATTAGGAAACATTGCTGATACTTTGTAAGCGGTTTTGTGAAGCAAGGACAGATGGTCATATTGATGGAATTTTGGAAGTCTTTGGATAATATAAGAGTGGTACTTGTTGCTTTTCAGAACAAGAGGGAAATTGTTGCATTCTCAAACTGCCAAAGATGTGTAATCAACAATGGAAGCCCTGTGCTTGATAATGAATAGTCTATTTCATTCAACAAAGATATCCTTTGTTTCAGATCTCTTTTTTGGCATCCTTAACTGAATTGGAACAGTTGTCAATCATGAACAATCCTTGTGTGATGGCAACACCGTCCATTCCAGGGTTTGATTATCGGCCATACATCGTCAGCTGGTGCTTAAACCTCAGAGTCCTAGATGGATATGTGATTTCTCAGAAGGAAAGGTGAACATGACCTCTTTAATATCACATTAATCATGGAAGTTACCATAAAGACCATTTCTAGCTGGCTACAGATTAATAAACGAAATATTTCTTAAGATGTGCATTTAGAAATTAAGATCATTAATGCAATCATATGGCAAACTATATGCTGGTCGTTTAGGATTTTCTATCCTAAGAAGGGATAAGATATAAATATCAGCCCCAGATGCTGGGGCTAGTGAGTTTAACTTAGTGCCCAACTTACAACAATTTGATTTCTAAAAGGTCTTTTGTTGGTTGTTCAGGGGCTTGGAGCATTTTTTTTTTTTAATATTTATTTATTTTTGAGAGAGAGAGAGAGAGAGAGAGAGACAGAGCACAAGTGGGGCAGGGGCAGAGAGAGAGGGAGACACAGAATCCAAAGTAGGCCCCAGGCTCTGAGCTGTCAGCACAGAGCCTGATGCGGGGCCTGAACTCACAAACCACGAGATCATGACCTGAGCTGAAGCTGGATGTTCAACCGACTGAGCCACCCAGTTACCCCTGGTGCGTTTTCTGTAGAAATCATGTTATGGATGCTATATAGGGTCTCAGATCAATCCCACAAAAGCTTCTAATCCATCCTATATGTAGGGGCGGTATTAATAATAGGACCCAACTACCATTTATAACAGTGATTCCGTGGGAAAATTCCTGCCAAGTTCCCATTTGGAACTGGTAGTAGGCATGCTGATTGGTCCTCCCCTACTCCTCCCTGTGAAGCAGCAGAAGTGGAACTCCCCTATCTCTCTAATCATGGATGGTTTCTACACTTGGAGCTGGTACCTCTGCATGATGGGGTATTCTGGACGCTGACATGTGGTCAGTGGAATCAGAGCTTTAGGGGAGATAAGAAACTAGGAAGTGGACAAGAGGGGGAGAGCAGAGTTAAAGGGCATGAGAATTGAGATGAGTGTATTCTCTTCACTGTGCCTCATTTCACCTCCCCCTCTCACTGCATACCTACATGCACTCATGGACTCAACATGTATGTTATTTCTTACCATTTCTCTCCATCTGTACTAGAGACTGATAGTAGCTGCTTGAGGGGTATGCCCGTGGGAGGATGAGTGGTAGATTACTGACAGGGCTTTCCTTTTCCTTCTTCCTGCTGCTTCATCTAGTTGCTGAATAAGGCATGGGGCAGTGAGGAATGGCAGTCAGGACCTACATAGTGTAGGGGAGGGACATGTGTAGGGTCTAGTTTGCCTAGAAAAAAGTGTGGCTTGTCTTTTGCAGTGTGTTGCTGTGTACTCAGAAACCTTATTTTGTTTTCAACTATGGGTAGTTCTAAAGCTTGAATATGGGTTTATATCTGATTATCTTCTCTGGCTCTTCCTTTAACAGAAAAAATACTTGTCAGATTTTTCTATGCAAGTATGACTGGCAACATTTTCATGTAGGAGGCAGGAGGTGAGATGGGCAGAGATAAGACTTTGGTGTAAAAAGAGACCTGGGAAGAGGGACAAGAGAAGGCTTCGCATCTTTCCCTCCCACCTATTAGCTGTGTGGCCTGGACAAGTTCCTTAGTTTCTGTGAGCCTTTGTTTTCTCATCTGTAAAATGTGGATAATAGCTTTCAAGACTGAGGATCAGGATAATGCATATAGCATAATACTGATCATATAATAGGTGCTTAATAAAGGATAATTGTCAGTATTACTTAAAGATAAAGACTGAAAATTGAGGTGTTTCATAGAAACTAAAGCAAATGCTAAAAAGCAGAAGATATTTGGGGTGCCTGGCTGACTCAGTTGGTAGAGCATGTGACTTGTTTGTTTGTTTATATTTTTATTTTTGAGAGGGGGAGAGAGAGAGAGAGAGAGAGAAAACGTGAGCAAGGAGGGACAGAAAGGGGGACAGAGGATCTGAAGCAGGCTCTGCAGTGACAGCAGCGAGCCCAGTGTGGGGCTTGAACTCACAAAATGTGAGATCATGACCTGAGCTGAAGTCAGACGTTTAACCAGCTGAGCCACCCAGGTGTCTAGAACATGTGACTCTTGATCTCAGAGTAATGAGTTCAAGACCCACATTGGACATAAAGCTAACTTAAAAAAAAAAAAAAAAGAGATGAGAAGATGAATTGTTGAATAGATGAATAATAATGCAAAGGCTATGTTTGTACACTGTGGAAATAGTTTTAATACAAGTGACTTTAAGATGAATTTGCATTTTTTTTTAACTTTCTCTGATTTCAGAGATTTCAGGAAGTAGAGAAGAAGTAGGCTTTCACTGGGGTGGTCTTTCCGTGGGGTCATCCTACACTAAATAAGTATGGAATGAAGGAAGAGTTGGGAGGATAGCACAATAGCAACAGATTCTCCCCACCCTCCTGCCCCAACATTTAAAAAAACTGCAAGGTATCACATAATTCAGATATAGTTAAAAAATAATATTTAAAAATACCTACATAGTCACCCCTGAGAGTAAGAATAGAACATAGTGAGGTGCCTGGGTGGCTCAGTTGGTTAAGCATCTGACTCTTGATTTAGGCTCAGGTCATGGTCTCGAGGTTCATAAGCTCAAGCCCCACGTTGGGCTCTGCGCTGACAGTGCAGAGCTTGCTTGGGATTCTCTCGTTCCTCCTCTCTCTCTGCCCCTCCCGCACTCACACTGTCTTCTGTCTCTCTCAAAATAAATAAATAAACTTTAAATAAAAAAAGAACCAACAACTCTGGAAGTTTTGTTTAGGAGGGCGGAATTATTATAAGGGAGAGCTGTCATATGAGTAGCCTGAGCAGCGTTCAACACATTTTCCTGGTCAACCTTGGGGATTGCCCTGAAGGACAGGAAGGAATTTCCAGTTTTTGTATCTACCCAGCCTGTTGTTTGCGACGAACATCCAGATTAAAAATTTTCTTCATTATGAAAAGTATCCCAGGTTCTTGGATGACTTCAAGTAGCCACATGTTGAATGTGTGTGACTGGAAAGAGTAAGTTGAGCAGTCAGCCACTCCTGTGGTGCTGTGACTGAGTGCTTTCTCAGAGAGAGGCACACCTGTGCAAAGACCAGCACCTTTGTGTAGGAACTCAGTATTTGGAGTTCTTTTGGAATTTGTTTCCATTTGTTTTATTATTTATGTGTCCAAGTCCCAAGCTACACCTCTGTTGTTTAGTTGGAGATCAGAACTCACAGAGCAGAATTTTGGAGTAGAGAGAGTACCATAGTGAACACCTAAATACCCACCATACTCCTTCAGCAATTACCAACTTTGCCTATCTTGTTTCATGTATTGCCCACTTTTTTTGTTGGACTATTTTATTATTTTTAAAAAATTTTTATTTATTTATTTTGACAGAGTGAGCAAGCAGGGGAGGGGCAGGGGAGGGGCAGAGGGAGAGGGAGAGAGAGCATCCCAAGCAGGTTCCACAGTGTCAGTGCAGAGCCCAACATGGGAATCGATCCCGCCAACTGTGAGATCATGACCTGAGCTGAAATCAAGAGTCGGACACTTATCTGACTGAGCCACCCAGGTGCCCCTTGTTAGAATATTTAAAAAAAATTTTTTTTTGATCTTTATTTTAGGGAGAGAGAGAGAGAGAGAGAGAGAGAGAGAGAGAGAGAGAGAGAGCGTGAGCATGAGTGGGGGAGGGGCAGAGAGAGACGGAGACACAGAGTCCAAAGCAGGCTCTAGGCTCTGAGCTGTCAGCACAGAGCCCGATGCGGGGCTCAAACTCACAACTGCGAGATCATGACCTGGGCTGAAGTTGGATACTTAACCAACTAAGCCACCCAGGCACCCCTCTACCCCTTGTGGAATATTTTAATGTTTTTTTGAGACAGAGAGAGACAGAGAATGAGTGGGGGAGGGGCAGAGAGAGAGAGGACACAGAATCTGAAACAGGCTCCAGGTCTGAGCTGTCAGCACAGAGCCCGACACGGGGTTCGAACTCATGGACCGTGAGATCATGACCTGAGCTGAAGTCGGACGCTTAACCGACTGAGCCACCCAGGCGCCCCCCCTTGTGGAATATTTTAAAAGCAAATATTAAATATCATTTCATCTAATACTCCTTTTTTCTTTAATGAGAAACAGCAGATTGTTTTAAGTTCTCTCTCTTAATAGTTGTTACTTCTATTATGTAAATTATTCCTTCAGTTTCAAGAGAAGAATCATATTGCAATGATTTGAAATTAATAGGTTAAGCTGAATGATTTTTAATTTTGTTTTTCTTTGAATTGGCAATGCTGTTTTAATTGGCAAGGAGATTATTTTACCTAGGAGAATGTTGTATGGATTAATAAACTTGTGTAATGATACTGTTGAATGTGAAGCAAAGGCAGAGAAACAGATGTTACAGTAGTTGATGCTCCACAGTTTGTGGGTTTTCTCACACACTTAAAACTGGAATATTCACACTGAAGCCTTGTTTCTCTCTCCTCTTACTTTCACTTCTCTCTTTCCCAGCTACAAAACATCTATGACTTAGAACTGTTGCTTGCTGACTAACATTAAAGTTGGTGATTGTTTTCTACTATGGATCTTTTTTGGGGACAGCTTTCCAACTTTTCTCCTGCTTGCCAGGAGAACTTAGGGAAATTTAGAGCAGATTTCAAGAAAATTTTGAATGATCAGTATTTAGTGCACAGGAATGAATCCATGGAAGAAATACTTTGAATTATTTTATTAGGTAAAATAAAATTTTTATCTTTAGACTAAGGTTGGGATTTCATAACTTCAGTTCATCAGCTTGCCATACCTCATATCTCATTGTTCGAAAACAGTTTTCCTTTTCTTATGAAACTGGCAAATCACAGGAAACTAATGTTGTTTTATTTACACCATGACTCTCTTGCATGATTTAACCAGTTATCAAAGAACCAGTTTCTTTTCTGTCTATAGTAGAATGTGGGTGTCTCGACAGTTTTGGACTGTACAGTTTGTATGATGTGGATACCTTAATATCAAGGTCCAAGTAAATGGTTGTGGATTGAAAGTGATTTTCAAACTCTTTGTAATGCTAAGTTAATGCTATAAAAATAGAGAAAGTATACTAAAATGATCCAGCCTCAACTTCAAGTTGAGGGGTAGATTTAAGAATAGTAAAATTGAGGGTTGCCTGGGTGGCTCAGTCGGTTAAGTGTCAGACTCTTGGTTTCGGCTCAGGTCATGATCTAATGGTTTATGAGTTCGAACCCCACATCGGGCTCTGTGCTGGCAGCATGGAGCCTGTCTGGGGTTCTCTCTCCCTCTCTCTTCTCTGCTCCCCCCACTTGCACTGTCTCTGTCTATCTCAAATAAATAAACTTAGGGAAAAAAAAAAGAATGGTAAAATTGAGGCAGTGGCATGTTAATGAAAAAACCCATCAAAACATATATGCAAAAGTAAAGAGTAGTATAATGACCTCCCATGAATTCATCATCCAACTTCAACAGTTTACAACTCGTGGCCAACCTTGTCATCTGTACCTTCACCTACTCCCTGTTCTCCTCTTATTTTCAAGCATATCTCAAAGTACATATAATTTCATCTGTGACTATTTCAGTATATATCTCTAAAAGATAGGGCTCTTAATGAAATAACTATAATACTACTATCATCTCAAAAAATGTAATAATTCCTTAATAACATCAGATATTAGTTCAGTGCTTACATTTCTAACAGTCCTCATAAAGGCAGTTTTTAAATTTTTTTTTTTTTTTTTGGAATCAGGATCCAAATAAGGCCCTACATTGTGATTGTCTCTATAGCTTTTAAATTTCCTTTTTGCTTTTTTAGTGACTTAAAACATGAATTTATTATTGTTGCGTGCTCCATGGGCTGGCCATGCTGATTGGGTGGTTCTCACGCAATTGTGAAATCACACATGAGGCTGAAGTCACCTGAGGGCTCAACTTGCCAGATGCTCAAGATGATGCTTTTATTATTTATTTATTTATTTATTTATTTATTTATTTATTTATTTATTTTAGTATTTATTTCTGAGACAGAGACACAGCATGAGTGGGGGAGGGGCAGAGAGAGGGAGGGAGACACAGAATCCGAAGCATGCTCCAGGCTCTGAGCTGTCAGCACAGAGCCCGACGCAGGGCTCGAACTCACAAGCCGTGAGATCATGACCTGAGCTGAAGTCAGTCGCTCAACTGACTGAGCCACCCAGGCACCCTTCAAGATGATGCTTTTAAATCTCTTTTAACTATAGGTTTCTATTTATTTATTTATTTATTTATTTATTTTGCTTTCTTTTGTCCTTTTTTTGGTTGTTGTTGAAAAAACCAGATGATGTGTCCTGTGGAGTTTCCCACTGTGCTTATTTCGCTGGTTATATCCCTTTGTCCTTTGATGTGCTCCTTTCTCCTGTGTTTCCTGTAACTTGGTAGGAACGTGCATAGGTTTCATCAGATTCAGGCTTTTTGTGGGAGGACTACTTTTTGGGTTCTAGCAAGGGACACACACACACACACACACACACACACACACAGTGTTTGGTTGCCCTTCATGTTATTGTTATTAGTAGCTAGCTATTAATGCCTAAACCCTTAATTCATTCACTGAGAGCTTCAAAATGGTGAGGTTTTTAATCCATTCATTTTATTAGCTGGAATACTTCTATAAAGTAACTATTTGGTCACTCATGATGTAGCTTGTATAGGAAAGATAGAATTAATAATACTTAATTCTTACCCTTTACTTACCAATTGTTAAAAATAATGAGTTGGTGGGGCACTAGCATCTTCCAGCTGTGACCAATCAGCTTGAAAGAAATTTTTTGTTTATATAAATGACTTTTTAAAAAAGTTTATTTATTTATTTTGAGAAAGAGAGAGAGGGGGACAGAGGATCTGAAGTAGGATCTGAAGTCTGTGTGGACAGCAGACAGTCCCATGTGGGGCTTGATCTCACTGTGAGATCGTGACCTGAGCCAAAATCCAGAATCACACTGAGCTACCCAGGCACCCCTTTTTAAAATTTTTTTTTATTTGAGAGAGAGAGCAAGCACATGAGTTGGGGAGAGGGGCCAAGGGGGAGAGAGAGAGAGAGAGAGAGAAAGAGAATTCTAAACAGGCTCAGCACAGCATGGAGCTGGACAAAGGGCTCAATCTCACAACTCTGGGTCATGAGCTGAGTGGAAATCAAGAGTTGGATGCTCAAATGACTGAGCCACCCAGGCACTGCCCCCACCCCCATTAACTTTTTTTTTTTTTTAGCTATCAGTATGAACTAATGGATTTAAATGTAATTGATATATTTAGGTACTTTAGTTTGACAGCAAATAGAGGAAATACTCATTGCTTCTTTGAAAATAACTTAAAGATTTTTGGAACCATGAGTACAACTTTGTGGAGGTGCCCCTAAGCAAGTAAAAAGGTTTAAAACATTGTGATAGTAAAGGGAGTGAATCAGAAGGAAAGATTTTTTTAAAAGAACTTATGTGGATTTTATTTATGAAAACCATCCAATGATGCTATAAATTAAGAAGGAAGATGATTATTGCTTCAAAATGTATCTTGTCTACTCTGGTGTCCTCTCCTCTTTTGTATATCCCCTGATTCCAGTTTGAAAGCTGAATGGCTCTATAGTCAAGGCAAGGGGAGAGCCTATCGGCCAGGCCAGCACATCCAGCTTGTCCAGTATCTGGCTACAGTCTGTCCTCTCACTTCTACGCTGGGTCTTCAAACTGCCGAGGATGCCAAACTAGAGAAGATTCTGAGCAAACAGAGGTAAGCCCCTTTATTTGTAGCAGCTGGTGAATTCACAAGTGAAAATACCTCTGAGTCTTCCTGCATGGTTAGTAGGACAGAGGCAAGTACTGTGACCCACATTTCTGGGTAGTTGGGCCCCTCGTCACTGCAGCAGTCCTGCTGGGGAACTAAACCATGTGGTGCAGTCCAGCTTGCATTGTTAGTCATTTCCTGAGTGGGGAGAGCCAAGCACTGTGGAAGAAGGGGACTTAAATTTTTTTTTTTTTATGTTTTATTTTTTATATTTGAGAGAGAGGGAGAGAGAAGGAGAGAGAGAGAGAGAGAGAGAGAGAGAGAGATTGAGAGAGAGAGAGAGAGAGAGAGCATGAGCAGGGAAGGGGGCAGAGAGATGGAGACAGACTCTGAAACAGGCTCCAGGCTCTGAGCTGTCAGCACAGGGCCCCATGCGGCGATCCAACTCATGAGCAGTGAGATTGTGACCTGAGCTGAAGGTCGGATGCCCAACTGACTGAGCCACCCAGGCACCCTGGGAGAAGGGGATTTTTAAAAAATACATATTTATTCTTTTAGTGTAGGTGTTTCATATGGGTTTTTGTTATTTTTAAAGTTTACTTATTTTGAGAGAGAGAGAGGAGAGAGAGTGCATGTGAGTAGGTTCAGGGCAGAGAGAGAGAGGGAGAGGATCCCAAGCCGGCTCTGCTGTCAGCATGGAGCCCAAGGTGGGGCTCAGTCTTGTGAACTGTGAGATCATGACCTGAGCTAAAACCAAGAGTCTAATGCTTAATGGATTGAGCCACCCGGGTTCCCCTCATCTGGGTGTTTAAATACTAATATTAAGACGTGAAGCCAAGGGGCACTGGGTGGCTCAGTTGGCTAAGAGTCCCACTTGGGCTCAGGTCATGATCTCACGGTTTTTGACTTCGAGCCCCGCATCGGGCTCTGTTGTCAATGCAGAGCCCTCTTCAGCTCCTCTGTGTCTCTCTCTTTCTGCCCCTCCCCTGCTCTCTCAAAAATAAATGTTAAAAAAAAGTGAAGCTAGAACCAAAGTTATTATTTTTTTTAATCACAGTCTTGCCCTCACGTGTTTGTGCATGTTTGTTCCTATGAGAGTGTCTATATGATTGTGAGTTAAAAATAAGTTTCTTGGGGCACCTGGGTGGCTCAGTTGGTTAAACGTCCAATTTTGGCTAAGATCATGATCTCGAGGTCTGGTCCGTGAGTTCGAGCCCTGCCCCAGGCCTGGAGCCTGCTTCGGATTTGTGTCTTCCTCTCTGTCTGCTCCTTCCCTGCTCACGCTCTGTCTCTCTCTGTCTCTCAAAATGAATAAACGTTAAAAAAAAATTAAAAATAAGTTTCTTAACCTTTTCTATCCAGTGCTTTCAAATGAGACTTCTTAAAAAAATTATTTAAATCTTTATTTTTGAGAGAGCGAGAGAGAGAGAGAGAGAGAGAGAGAGAGAGAGAGAAAGAGAGAAAGAGAGAGAGAGAGAAAGACACACAGTGTGAACAGGTGAGGAACAAAGAGAGAGGGAGACACAGAATCCAAAGCAGGCTCCAGGCTCTGAGCTGTCAGCACAGCCCGACGTGGGTCTCAAACCCACAAACTGCAAGTTCATGACCTGAGCTGAAGTCAGACATTTAACTGCCTGAGCCACCCAGGCGCCCTCAAATGAGACTGTTTGATTTGGTAGTAATTAAAGATATCTACTTCAAAAACTTGTACATTTCTACGTTTTTGACAGTATTATGTAAGAAGCAAAAGAGCTTTGTTTTTGTGGTTTGTATTAAATCACATCAGATGTTATTGATTTTTAGGTTTCACCAGAGGCAGTTGATGAACCAAAGCCAAAGTGAAGAGCTGGCTCCTCTTGCTCCTGTTGAAACAAGAACACCCCTTGTACCTGAGCATTCAAGCCCTGTTCAAGATGGCCAGAGAGTCCAGGAAGGCGGTACGAAATTAACTGCTCTCTGATCCTTTTTCTTCAAGTTGTTAGATCTGTTGCGTACCATAAAACAAAAAAGTATACATTCTCCTAATTTTTTGTTTGTTAAGTGAACATTTAGGTCTTATATTTTATATATGTATCTATACAGGCATACATGTAAAACTACTGTATTTTAAGGTGTTAATTTTTGTTTATTATTGTTTTTGTCGTTGGTATTATGTTTTTAGTATTATTTTTTTATTACGTTTTAAATTTTAATTTCAGTATAGTTAACATACAGTGTTATGTTAGTTTCAGGTGTACAATATAGTGATTCAGCAATTCTGTACATTACTCAGTGCTCATCATGATAAACGTATTCTTAATCCCCATCACCTATTTCACCCATCCCCCCACCCCCCGCCCCCCACACCTCCCCTCTGGTAGCCATCAGTTTGTTCTCAACAGTTAAGAGTTTGTTTCTTGGTTTGTCTGTCTCTCTTTTCTTCCTTTGCTCATTTGTTTTGTTTCTAAAATTCCACATATGAGTGAAATCATATGATATTTGTCTTTCTCTGACTTAATTCACTTAGCATAATACTCTCTAGATCCATCCATGTTATTGCAAATAGCAAGATTTTATTCCTTATGATGGCTGAATGTTATTTCATTATGTGTGTGTGTGTGTGTGTGTGTGTGTGTGTGTGTGTGAGTCACATCTTCTTTATTCAGTGCACACTTGAGCTGCTTCCGTAATAGCACTACTGTAAATAATGCTGCAGTAAACATAGAGGTACATGTATCCCTTTGAATTAGTGTTTTTGCATTTTTGGGGTAAATACCAAGTAGTGAGATTTCTAGATCATAGGGTAGTTCTATTTTTAACTTTTTGAAGAACCTCCATAGTGTTTTCCATAGTGGCTACAGTTTGCATTCCCACCCACAGTGTACAAGGGTTCTTTTTTCTATACATCCTTGCCATCGCTTGTTTTTTTGTATTTTTGATTTTAGCCATTTTAGCAATTCTGAGAGGTGTGAAGTGATATCTCATTGTAGTTTTGATTTGCATTTCCCTGATGATGAGTGATATTGAGCATCTTTTCATGGGTCTGGCCATCTGGATGTCTCTTGGAGAAATGTCTGTTCATGTCTTCTGACCATTTTTAATTGGATTATTTGTTTTTTAGATGTTGAGTTGTATCAGTTCTTTATATATTTTGGATAGTAACCCTCTATTGGATATGTCACTTGCAAGTATCTTTTTTCATTCAGTAGGTTGCCTTTTTGTTTTGGTGATTGTTTCTTTCACTGTGCTTCAATTTTAATTCTTAAAAAATGTTCAGAGAAAAAACATTCAGAGTTGCCACCTTTTGTAGTGACCGGATACTTTGATTTTTCCCATGATTATTGCAAGAATTCATTTTCTTAAGTTTTGATGTTTTAGGCATATTGGAGGAAATCACTGAAGGCATTTTATTTACTATATTTTAGGGGTTAGATTTCATTACAAAGATAAAACTAAAAAAATACCTCTTTAAATATTTAGTGGTTTCAATGATATTT
This sequence comes from Prionailurus bengalensis, assembly GCF_016509475.1. Lineage (NCBI taxonomy): Eukaryota > Metazoa > Chordata > Mammalia > Carnivora > Felidae > Prionailurus > Prionailurus bengalensis. Next base: position 49,626,105 of record NC_057350.1, read on the forward strand.
TGTTGATTCTTCTAGAACCCGTCATCCAAGTCAATTCTTGGGTTGGGACTAACAGTAATGATGATCAATTACATGCTGTTAAGAATAACTTTCCAGCCTCTATACACACTACAAGATATTCCCGAAATGACCTGCACTTGGAAGACATACAGACAGATGAGGACAAGTTAAACTGTAGTCTTCTCTCTTCAGAGTCTACTTTTATGCCAGTTCCATCAGGACTCTCTCCAGTATCACCTACAGTTGAGTTGAGGCTGCAAGGCATTAACTTGGGCCTAGAAGATGATGGTGTTGCAGATGAGTCTTTGAAAGGGCTGGAAAACCAAGACTTCAGTAAGGAAGAAGAAAAGGCTTTTTGGCCTGCAAGTGAGAATTCTGCTCAAACTACGGAAAGTGCTGTTAGTACAGAGGTAAATGAGGAAGGTGGGCTGTTACCTTGTCTGGAGCCAACAGTAACCAATGCTGTCTTGAAGGATGACACCCATAGTCTTATATCTTTTCCTGAGTCGGTTGGACACAATGTCTTCCATACGCTGCCAGACAGTGAAGAAACCGTATCTCAATCAGCTTCAGAGAAACTTCCCTGCGGAGTTTTAACCCAGAGACCTGTTGCTTTGGGACAAGATAAAGTTGCCCTTCAGAAATTGAATGAAGCAGCCACCAAACTTCAGGCCTCTTGGCGAGGCTTTTATACCAGGAACTATAACCCCCAAGCTAAAGATGTGCGTCATGAAAATCCGGCTGCGTAGAATGCAGGAGCACATTGTTTGCTTAACTGAAGAAATAAGGAGGTGGGCCAAAAAGTCCTTGTTTAGGTGCTGTTTTGTTGGTTTGGGAGTGTCAGAGTCTTAGAGCTGATTCAGAACATTGAACCATCGCTGCTGTGGTCAGGACACTTCATACCGTGTTGACACTCCTGGTTTCCTGATCTAGAACATATGGAAAGCATTTTGAAGACAAGCTGCCAAATGCATCTGTCTCCATCTCTAGCTCAGCACTTGGTTCATTGATGCAGTATAGCAGTAAATGTTGAGTGATTACTTGTCTTAAAGATGTTTTTTAAACTTTAGAAAGGTACAGAAAATTTAAAGGAACTGAATAAATATAGAAATGAGAAGATGAGAAAGTATACATAGAACCCAGTAAGTGAAGAGAGAATTAAGGAGTGAGGATTTAGAAGGGACTAAAATTCTGGGGCAATGGTAGGAATTATTCCTCACTTCTGGGGCTCACATGTTTACTGACTGCCACCCAAGAGAATTAGGACTTCATAAATTTATTTTGAGTATTAGTATTGCCACTAGCAATATTTATTGATATTATCAGTTGGAAGAGGAGGAGGCAGTGAAAGACATTGAGAAGGGACACCCAGTGTGGTAGAAAAATAGGGAGAATGTGTGTCTCAGCGTTTAAAAAAAATTTTTTTTTGAACGTTTATTCATTTTTGAGAGACACAGAGAGACAGAGCATGAGTGGGGAAGGGGCAGAGAGAGAGGGAGACACAGAATCTGAAGCAGGCTTCAGGCTCTGAGCTGTCAGCACAGAGCCCGATGCAGGGCTCGAACTCACGAACTGTGAGATCATGACCTGAGCCCAAGTCGGGTGCTCAACCACCTGAGCCACCCAGGCACCCCGTGTGTCTCAGCTTTGATAGGGAAGTGTTTTAGGAGAGAAGAAAGGTGCCGTAGGGAGGACAGAGAATTTAGAAGCTGGAAGTTATTGGCGACTATACGGGGAACCTTAGGGCTGTTCTCGAGTTTCATGATTTGCTAAACAGACTCACAGAACTCAGGAAAGCTATTCTATTCATGACTCTGGTGTATTACAGTGAGAGGGTACTGATTAAAGTCAGCAAAGAAAAAAGGTGTATAGGGCAGAGTCCTGGAGAGACCAGGCACAGGCTTCTAGTTGTCTTCTTCCAGTGGAGTAGTACAGATAGGGCTTGAATCTCATGGCAATAATGTGTGACAACACATATGAAGTATTGCCAACCAGGAAAGCTCACTGAAGCCCTGATATGCAGGGTTTTTATTGGGCATCAGTCACATAGCATTGAGTGCCTGTGTGACTAACCTTAATTACTTAGACCTTAGCCCTTTACATAAGGGCAGACTGCTACAGTGTCTGTATCAGGGTCACAGGTGAACAAAACAGGTATTCACCTAAAAGCACATTGTTAGCATAAACTATCTGGTTTGGCCCCAAGGCCCACATATACAAAGATACTCTTATCAACAGGATATTTCGAAGGCTTGGATATTATTTCCCAGACCCAGTCAAGGCCGGTCTTATCTTTGGAATGTGTAGGGTTTGAAGATCCCAAGCTAGCTGAATTAACCCTTTCCTGCCCAGTGAATTTCCTAAGAGGAGCTTCAGTGACGAAGTGGAATCAGACAGTTTGGAATGGGTTGAATAGTGAATGAGAGGTGAAGAATGAGTGTAGCCAATTCTTTTGGAGTATGTTGCTTGAGGAAAAGAACAGAGGAGTTGTTGCTGGAGGAGAATCTGAAATTAAGGAAATTTCTATTTTATTTATTTAAAACAATATTTTAATGTTTATTTTTGAGAGAGAGAGAGAGAGAGAGACAGAGTGCGAGCAGGGGAGGGGCAGAGAGAGAGGGAGACACAGAATCTGAAGCAGGCTTCAGACTCTGAGCTGTCAGCACAGAGCCCAACGCAGGTCTTGAACCGTGAACCACAAAGTCATGACCTGAGCCGAAGTTGGACACTTAACCGACTGAGCCATCCAGGTGCCCATATTTGTTTATTTTTTAAAAAGATTATTTTGAGAGAGAGAGAGTGCATGTACAAGCCGGGGGGGGAGGGGGCAGAGAAAGAGAATCCCAAGCATGTCCGCACTGTTAGTGTGAGCCTGATACAGGGCTTGAACTCACGAACTGTGAGATCATGACCTGAACTGAAATCAAGAGTCAGGCGCTTAACCAACTGAGCCACTCAGGCACGCCAGGAAAATTCTTCTTTAAAGAACCTAAAGCCCCTGGGTGGCTCAGTTGATTGAGCTTCTGACTCTTGATTTTGGCTCAGGTTATGATCCCATGATTGTGGGATTAAGTCCCACATTAGGCTCTGCACTGCACGTGGAGTCTGCTTAAGACTCTCTCTCTCTCTCTCTCTCTCTCTCTCTCTCTCTCTCTCTCTCTCTCTCTCTTTCTCTCTTCCTCTGCCCCTTTCCCCCATTCTCTCTGTCTGAAATAAATTTTAAAAAAAGATGGGAGATACAGAGCATGTTTATGTGTTCATGGAATGATTCAATAAGTAGGGAAAAATGGATAATGTAGAGGAAGGAAAGGAGAAGTATGGGGTTGAAGTTCTTGAGAAGGTGAAAGAAGGATCTGTGCACAAGAAGAGGGAGTGGCCTGAGCTAGGAGGAGGAGCAGGAGCAGGTAAGGTGGTAGGTTTGATACTGGGGGACAGGAAGTCCTGTCTAATGGATGCCGCTTCTTTTTCAGTGATATAGAAGACAGGCTCAACATTTGAAAATGAGAGAGTTGTGAGGTATTCGTCTTAAAAGTGAACTTACAAGGAGAATGGAGGATTATCAGACAATGTGAGGAAAAAGTTAGAGTGGAAGACAGTAGGTCAGGTTGTATGATTTTCATCAGTAGCTCTCAGCTGTTTTCTTTTGATTCGGGCATGGTTAATTTGGTTCTGCCAGGAATGGGTTTTTTCCAGGTGAATATGATAGGGGAGGAGACAAAGGAGCTGAAGATATTTGGGAGGGGATGCTTATAATGGTGGATCTTGGGATTTAAACAAGGTAAAAGGAGAGCCAGGAGGAGGTGGGGGTCGCTAATGTGGAGGTCTGGATGTCCAGATTGTCGTAGGGGGAACAAGAGCCAGTGGGCTGGGAGGAAAGGAGGTAGTGGTTTGTGTGGGTGCTTGAGATTGTTTTTAAAATGACTGGATCTCTAGTGAGACTGTGAGAATGAATGATGTAGGGTGGATTTTTTTTTTTTAAATTTTTTTTTTTTTAACGTTTATTTTATTTTTGAGACAGAGAGAGACAGAGCATGAACGGGGGAGGGTCAGAAAGAGGGAGACACAGAATCTGAAACAGGCTCCAGGCTCTGAGCGGTCAGCACAGAGCCCGACGCGGGGCTCGAACTCACGGACCGCGAAATCATGACCTGAGCCGAAGTCGGCCGCTTAACCGACTGAGCCACTCAGGCGCCCCCGTAGGGTGGATTATTATGAGGGACAGCGTCCATGTGAGTGCTGAGGTCTCCAGAAATGATGATAGGAATGGAGCTGAGAGACCCTCGCCCTGAGACTTTCATGAATGGGGGCAGATAATGGGAGGCCTGTATGTGAAAAGAGTTTGGGGAAACTTAGCAGGATGGCAGGAGTTCTTCAAGGAGGAAGGCAAAGAATGTTTGTCGACAGTAGTGAGAAGCTATCTTCTGACCCTGATGTATGGATGTATAGCTTCCACTTTTTTTTTTAAGTAGGCTGCCTGTACAACATGTGGCTTGAACTCACAGCCCCAAGATCAAGAGTCGCATGCTCTACCAAGTAGGCCAGCCAGGTGCCCTAAAATAACTTCCACTTGAGAGGGCTACAGTGCCCTCAGCAATATGTCTGATTCAGTCAAGGAAAATTTCAGAGAAGAGGTTGAGAAATTAAGGGAGTTTACTGATTACAATTCAGGAGTCCCAGATGGCACAGGAGAAGGACTTGGGGGGCCTAGAAAAAGTGGTGACATTCTGGAAGGTAATGGACAACTAAGGGAGCCTTAGCTTGGTGAAAGGCCTATGGAGAGGGCAGCAGTGAGCCCAGATTAATACTTTAATGAATAAGGGGAAGTGATGGAAGGGCAGCTCTGTTGATAATGGCAAGGAATATGTCAGGGACGGGCAAACAGGGACTGGATTTGATGGGATTAGTCCTACTAATAATCTCTTAGAAGAGGGCTGTCAAGCTGTGATCCTAATCCTCAGTTGCTCTGAGGCTTTGAGCAAGTACTCCTTGCTGCAGGCTCCTGTGTCTTTGGTGTTCTTGGCTGGGAAATAACAGCCAGATAAAGAGCCATTTAAAAAAAAAAATTTTTTTTTCAACGTTTATTTATTTTTGGGACAGAGACAGAGCATGAACGGGGGAGGGGCAGAGAGAGAGGGAGACACAGAATCGGAAACAGGCTCCAGGCTCTGAGCCATCAGCCCAGAGCCTGACGCGGGGCTTGAACTCCCGGACCGCGAGATCGTGACCTGGCTGAAGTCGGACGCTTAACCGACTGCGCCACCCAGGCGCCCCTGATAAAGAGCCATTTAATATTTTGTTTTGTTTTTCATCATTGGCAATACTTTGTGGAGCCAGTATCATCTGAATTTCAGTTATATTCATTTGGCTTCTACATTGAGTCATACTTTAAAAACTAGTTTCAGTTTAGATACTCTAAAAGTAGAAAGGGCTGTTACTAGATTATTAATGTCTTGACAGCACAAGTGTTTATTAGTTGTAACAACAGGCACAAGTCAAAGCACCCTTCATTGTGTCAGTAATGGATTTTGAATTATTGTAGATTAAGAAAAGAAAGAGATGAAGAACGCATTAAAAAATTTGTGCAAGAGGAGGCTGTCAGATTCCTTTGGAACCAGGTAAACCCATTCCTGCTGATTTACCTAATGTATGAACAAAGAAACATTCTGGATTTATGGAGATAATCATAGAGTAGTCAGGCATATTAAGCACTTCTTCTAAAGGTTGAGGATATGGTCTGTGTTCTTTGCCACTAACTCTGAACCAGGCCAGTGAATTTCGTTACATTTTATTTAATCTAAAGAAAAATATTTTCATAATTTTGGCCACAAAGATAAACCATAAAGATGAAGAAAAGCACTAAATTGAGGGATGTTGTCATAATTTCCACTAGGGAGAAAAAACCCAATTAGAAGTTTTATGTAGTTGTCTTTCTTGTTTTATCTTTTGGGAATATTTGAATATAAGGTGGCTAAAATGGTATATGATGGCTACAATATGCATGTCCTAAAAAGAATGCATGACTTCTTGGGAAAGAGTTTGAATCCTGTAATAATAGCACACATCAGAGATAGTTCAGACAATCAGTTTTACTGTTATTTTATCTCATCAAATATTTTTTTTAATGTTTATTTATTTTTGAGAGAGGGAGTGTGCATGCATAGGGGAGGGGCAGAGAGAGAGAGAGGGAGACAGAGGAGCCAAAGCCCAGGCTCCAGGCTTTGTGCTGACAGAAGAGAGCCCGGTGCAGGGCTTAAACTCACAAACTGTGAGATCATGACCTGAGCCAAGTCAGACACTTAACTGACTAAGCCACCTAGGTGCCCTTTTCATCAAATATTTCTTAATGATAATTTCTTGAAAACATTTTTATAAATGAGTTTGTTATAATAGGATTTTGCCTACAAAATTAAGAAATAGTTACTGATTTCTAAGGTTTTATAATTACTAATAGTAGGGGAGCTGTTAAATGAATTATAGAATAACAACATCATGGAACATTATGAAACAGTTAAACAGAATAAGGTAAGGGTATGAACTGATGACCTGGAAAGATCTCCAGAATAACATTGTTCAGTGAAAAACAGCACGTTGCAGAACTTAAGGTTCTGCTTGATTTTAAAAACATCGTGTGTATTTAAAAATACATAGTAAAAGGTCTGGAAGGACACACATCACACTGCTCTCAGTGATTACCTTAGAGGGTGGTCAAAGGGAAACTAAAAAATTCTATAATTGCTTTCTTGTTGCAGATTTAACTGTAAAATTTTGAGATTTTAATTATAATATAAAAATGTAAAGGTCATGTTATCAAGTGCCTGGGATATTTTTAGGTATTTTAGAGTTGTATATGTTATATATTGTTAGATAGTGTTTAAAAACTCTTACCTTAAATGGATATCTACAATGAGATTTTTATTTTAGAGAATCTACTTATAATAGGCTCTAATCTGTCTTATTCAATAGACTTCAGTTCATACTCAGCACATTATTTACCCCTTAGTCATGTGTTGTTGTGCTTCTGATAGTTCTTCCAGTAGCAACAAGAGAATTGCTTTGGCCCATCCTAACTCTCCTGGTGAGGACCTTCTGTTACCAAGGATGTGCACCACTTGTGCCAGCCTGCTTTAGGCTGGGAGTGCTATGGAAGGGGTAAGGGGAGTCAGGCCATTTCTAACTCAAGTTCTGCCGTCTGCCATTTATCACCTTCATGAGTATTGGGAAGAAAGCTTAAAGAACATTGTAAAACAGGCGTGACTTTTATAATAAAACTATATCCTTTGGTTTGTAGGTAAGGTCTCTACAAGCTTGGCAGCAGATGATGGATCAGCGTCTAAGTTCCTGGCGTACTGATGTTCCTCCTGTATCAAGTACTCTAGTGCCATGTAAGCCTCCGTTACTCACCCAAAGTCAGGAGCCCTCTTCTGATCAAAATCCTGACTGGTTTATTGCGCCTGATGAGGCTCCTCAAGAGAAATCCTTACCAGAATTTCCAGACTCTGGTTTTCATTCTTCCCTAACAGAGCAAGTTCACTGTTTGCAGGATTCTTTGGATTTTGAAAAAAGTTCCACAGAAGGCAGTGAAAGTTCCATAATGGGGAATTCCATTGACACAGTCAAATACGGCAAAGAGTCTGATGTAGGGGATGTTAGCGATGAACATGGTGAATGGAGTAAGGAGAGTTTAAACAACGAGCAGGATAATAGTCTACTTGAGCAGTATTTAACTTCAGTTCAACAGCTAGAAGATGCTGAGGAGAGGACAAATTTGGAGGAAGGCACAGGAGATAGTAAGCTTCATATTGCTCCTTCCCCTGAAAAGTTAGATGCCTTGTCTGACAGCACTTCTGTAGATGATTCTCATGGCATATCTCCTGCTTTGCAAGATGAAATCAGCCAGGCACCAGAAAATTGTAAATTAAATGCTGAAGTTCAAGGGCAACAGTCAGACTGTGAGTCTGCATTTCAGGTACTGCATGTTGGTATTACTGTGTAGCATGTGTGGTTGCTTGGGAAGCAGAAATTTACTTTTACCATTTTCACTTGCCCCCTTTTTTTTTTTTTTTGAAGGGGACTATCATCCCCATTTTGTTACTATTTGTATAGAATTTGCATTCTTGTCTCATGTTTTCCATATTCTAGATACTGAGCTGACTTCTTGTTTTGATTTTGTGAGCTCTTAGTTGTAATCTATCAAACAATATTTATATTGAAAGCTATGTGCACTTTATTTCCCAACAACTGAATTGCATCAACAGTGTTCCTGTTTTTCAATGTACTCATTGCCTTTCAAAAACAAACTAGAATATCTTCAAGAAAATAGAACAATTTACCTTAAAGGTATAAATAAGAGAATTTAGATTTTTCTGTATGTCAGGAGATTAATTATGTAGTAAGGAATACAGTTTGTTAAAGTGAATATAAATGAACTCCAGAAATTTTCCAGCCTCCTTGGAATAAGAACATATATTTCTAAGCCTTTCCCCTTTCCCTCCCTTATGAGTCAAGGAAAGCCTTCTTATCAGCAAATAGGGAGAAAAAGTAAGATTAGAGGATTTTTCAGAGGAAAACGATTAAATTTTCTCATGGAAAACTTTAATGTCATGTATTAGTTTTAACATATAAAGCAAAGTGTTCCATCTAGCATTAAAATCAAGCTTATTTAAAGAGACAATACAAGAATTTTCTCTTAGATATGAAGAGAGCAGATGCTAGGTTCCATTCACTTGGAATAATGTCACAGCAGACATTGTCTTTTCATTCAGTGCTTTTTTACCCTACCGATAACCATTTCTGTGCCAACATACTATGTTCATCTTCTCTGATCCTGCTTTATATTTGCTTATGTATTTCAGCAGAAGGTCCATGGCCATTTACTTCATTTTTTGGCCTCTGCCTCATAGTGAAGAACATTTAAAATAGTATTAGTGATAGAATATGAATGACTTTTTTTAAAGGACTATTTTCTAAACAAATTTCTGAAAAAGTGCCACATTTGGAAGACAGTTTAATGGTGGCTAAGAAAAAATAAACCTCACTTATTTCTTGTTAAGAAGAATATAGATCAGTAGCTTCAGGAAGAGATGATAATATTGTGTTTGAGTGTTATAGATGGATGCATTTGCAAATCAAGGAAGTTTGGTATTTTAATCTTTGAGAATGTTAAAGTATCCTTGAACTACACTATCTGATTTCCCCCGATCTCTGGACATACAACTATTTAAAACTATGGCAATACTTAAGTGTTCTCTAAATTTAGGTGCTAAATATCAAAATTCATTTTTCTGTTACAGTCACTAGATCTCCTTCTTTTAAGTTATATAAAACAATAACTTCTGATCCTTCACGAATAAAGTCAGGGATCACATGTTATACTTTGTTGATAGTTAGGAACATTTCTCCAGTGTGGGTAAAATGCATTTTTCTCTGTTTATAAATATGTAGCACTCAGGTTGAGAAGACTTGTATTTCATTCTCAGAAATCCAGAATCTTTTGAAAAGGAAATATTTTCTGTCTCTTCTAAATCAAACAGTCGTCTTACATTGAAAATTTTCCCTAGTGAAGCATGTGTAACATTGAATGCATGTTAATAAAAATAGAATTTTTTACTTTTTGAATAATGCTAATTATCTTTTATGAGTGATTTTGAATTTCTTCTTAAATATACCCTATTTTTCTATTTTACAGTTAAGTGCCTCATTTGCTGCCCATAGTTAGACACAGAAAAACCAACTTGCACTGCACTAATACTAAAGTGCTGTTCATGGAAAATTAATTTCTCATGAAAGTTCCTGAAATGTCATGGTTCAGTATTGCCTACGTAGGTTTCTGCTGACAACTTTTGCCCCTTTTCTGAGAAATGGCAAAACACCTCTAAATTCATTTGAACATCAGCATTTGTCAGCAAGATTTCCTTTTTTACCTTTCCCTTGTTTTTCTAGCCCATAAATAGCATTAGTGTACTTTTATTTTAAACTTGGCAGATTATGATAAGGCTTAATGTTTTGCTCTTCATTTGATAGAACTTTACTAGTGTTTTGAAGTGCAAGAATATTAAGTAGACCCCTACCTTAACTATACAGATTATTTTGGATGTAGATAGAATGAAAATGATGTAAATTAGAATGCAAGAAAACTGTGGCATAGACTTAATATATTTTAATAGGTTTTACAGTGTAATTTAAAATACCTTATGTAAGATATTTGATGTTATCTCTATGGGCAGTGCATTGGTCTGGCTAGAGAGAATGGGTCTAGTAAAGTTTGGGAAGTTGAACTTTAACATGGTCTTTGTGTTTTTTCTTATAGGAGATTAGTTTAGCTGTGCTACTTTAGTTCGTATCCGTTTTCTTGCTGTATGGAAAATTCGGTATATCAATGAGCTATTCTTCCAGAAACACAGAATCCTACCATGTGAAAATTGGAAGGAATTTTAGAGATTATCTGTTTTAATCTCTTTGTTTTAAAGATGAAACTAAGGCACAGAAAAGTTAAGTAACTTGCTTGATGTTATAGCTAGTTAGTTGTAATAAACTGAAAACTTAAGAATTATTGTATTCCAAAATTTATCATATACTATTAATTTTACATTTAGTAAGTCCGTAGGAAAATCTTTTTGAAAGACAAAAAACCCCAAACTTCTAACAGAGCTTGAACTCTACCACTTGAAGCAAAATTGCTCATAGAAAAAGGCTAAGTCATTAAGAACTCTTAAGTAAATTTTCTCCAAGAAATGTGATTTAATTTAAATGGTTTTTAAATGTTTTATTTATTTTTTTTGAGGAACAGAGCATGAGTGGGGGAGGGGCAGAGGAGAGGGGACAGAGCATCAAAGCAGGCTCCGTGCTGACCTCAGGGAGCCACCCAGGTGCCCCTAATTTAAATAGTTTTTAAAGATCAGTCATAGAAATTAAAAATTTTGAAGAACAATTGCATCTTGGAGCACATTTATTTCATGGAAAAATATAACAGGTTGCAGAGATATCTAAGACTTTCTAGTGAGATCCTGAGTTTGTTTATATTTCATCTTCAGTTTTACAGAACAACAGATGTCAGAGTTTTACAATGTCCCATCATGATAATTGATATAAACACAATATAGTTTGGTTTTATAAGCTTAAATATGAAAGGCCTCATAATATGCATGTTTTAGGGAAATATTTAACCCCACACTTGTTTGCATATATGGAAATAACTTTATTCTTAAATAATGTGGGTACCATTCTTGAGTGTGGATTTTTTTTTTATTTTTGTTTTGGGTTATTTTAAATATGTAAACACTGTATTCGTATTTTCCTGTTATCTACTTAATACAAGTCTAGTTTTACTTTTATAAGTATTTTCAGAAACAATATGAGCTTAAGATAGTATACTATCTCCTTGGTACTTTTTTGGTACAGATTCTTAGATTTGGATTTATAACAATAATATAAACTATAAAACCTTTTTTTTTCTGGAGTAAAAAGGGAAAGTGTAGCATGAGTTTGATCAGTTTCCCATTCATAAATGAAAAGAAAAAGACTTAATTTTTAATGTATATCTTTATTTTGCCATGTACCTTATTAATGATATTTATTATATTGTAATATTTTAACTTCTAAAATATGTGATTCTTTTGTTCATAAAAATGAACATTCTAAATATTTCTGGTGATATTGCTTACACTGATCAAACCTATTGTGCCATATTAAAAATAAAAGTCAAGTAAACAAAGCAGTTCTCACAGTCTTGGAGTAAAATAGATAGTCTTTTTAAAATGAGGTGCATTTTATTTGTGAATGAGTAGAAATCATACTATATTTTCATTCCTTAATTGAAATAGTAGATAGCAGGAATCTCTCAGTAGTGGCTTTGTTCATTTTCCAGTTAAATTTCTTTAAGCGTTTTGTGATAATTTTAATGTTGACAATAAGAGTTTAAAAATAATTTGAGTTTAGACCATTTTTAGATTTCTCTTTAATTTTGTTTTAGAAATAGATAATTTAAAGTGGTTATGATCTGTTTTATGAAGGCTTAATATTTTGTATTGTACTTATTTAATTTGTATTTGAGTCTCTAATTCTAAATAAAAAGTTTGTACATTTGTTTGAGTGATTCATCTGTTTATTATAGTGATTAGTAGTAATGGTTGTTATTCATTGTGTTTATAATTAATGGGTAATTAAAATTCAGAACAAATTGCAGATAGAATTCTAAGAAAGATCTACAGTATAGTTGTTATATAAGTGAGTTTACAATAATACAGTCCTAGCCTTATGAATATGGATAGGAAATGAAAGAAAAGCTAGTTTAGTAGTTTTATTTGGTATAGATTTCATTGCTTCCAGGTAATGGGTAGAGAAAAGCAGATTATCCTCACAGATCACAGATGACACTGTCAGATACTGTTGAAACCTGGTGCTGAAAGTGTTAGGGAGTGAATGAGTAAGTAGAGCACAAACCGTCTCATTTGACACAAATGGGACCTGTAGTTGGTTGGTGTTATGGACTGAATTATATCCCCTGCTAAAATTCATGTGTTGAAGCCCTCCCAATGTGACTGTGTTTGGAGATAAGATCTTCAAGGAGGTAATTAAGGTTAAATAAGGTCATAAGGAAGGGGTCTTAATCCAATAGGACTGGTGTACTGTAAGAAGAGGAAGAGACACAAGATACTCTCTGTGCATGCCCAGAGGAAAGGCCACTTTGAGGACACGATGAGAAGGCAGCCACCTGGAACCCAGGACGAGAGAGCTCAACAGAAACCAACCTGCTGAGACCTAGATCTTGGACTTCCAGCCTCCAGAAATATGAGAAAATAAATTTCTATTGTTTAAGCCACTCAATCAGTGGTATTTTGTTATGGAAGCCTGAGCAGACTAGTACAGTTGGATAATCAAAATTTGGTTAGGGCAGGGAATCATAAAAAATTACATATACACTTTAAAAATTTAATTGAGATATAAATGACATAGAGTGAACTGCATGTATTTAAAGTGGACAATTTAAGGGGTGCCTGGCTTGCTCCATTGGGAGAGCAAGCGACTTTTGATCTCTGGGTTGTGAGTTCAAGACCCATGTTGGGCATGAAGCCTACTTAAAAAATAAAGTGGACAATTTAATAAATTTTGACACTTATACATGCCTATAAAACCATCACAACAATCAAGATAATGAACATATTCACCCCTCAAAAGATTCTTCATTTCCTTCACAACCCCTCCTATTTTTGATTTCTTTTACTCGGCATGATTATTTGGGAATTATCTGATAGTTCATTCCATTTTACTGCTGAGTATAGTATTCCATTGTATGTACTTGTTGCATTTTTTTTTAATTTAAAAGTTTTTCCAGCCTTATTGAAAAGTGTTGACATATTGTGTGAGTTTAAGATATATGGCATGATGACTTGATATACATATATATTACAAAATGTTTACCAGCTAAGGTTAGTTAACATATCCATCACCTCACCTAGTTTTACAATTGTATGTGTGTCTGTTGAGAACATTTAAGATGTATTCTCTTAGCAACTTTCAAAGAGTTTTATGGTATCAGGTCTTATGCCTAAGTCTAATCCATTTGGAGTTAATTTTTGAGAGTGGTATAATTCAGAGGTCCAGTTTCATTCTTTGGCATATGAATATTCAGTTTTCCTGGCACCATTTATTGAAGAGACTATCCTTTTCCTATTGGGTATTCTTTGTTCTCCTGTCGTATATTAGTTCACCATCTTTGCATGGGTTTATTTCTGAGCTCTTGACTCTGTTCTATTGGTCTAGGTGTTTGTTTTTATGCCAGTTATCATACTGTTTTGGTTACTACAGTTTTGTAATATGGTTTGAAATCTGGAAATGTGATGCCTCCCACTTTGTTGGTCTTTTTCAGCTTTGGCTATTTGGGGTCTATTGTGTTTTTATATGAATCTTAGGAATGCTTTTTCTATTTCTGTAAAAAAAAATTGCCATTGGAATCTTGATAGGGATTGCATTCAATCTGTAGGTGGGTCTGGATAGTATAGGCATTTTAACAATATTAATTCTTACAACCCATGAACACAAGATCCCTTTCTATTTATTTGTATCTTCCTCAATTTCTTTCATGATGACTTTTAGTTTTCAGTGTAAAGATCTTTTCTCTCCTTGGTTAAATTTATTCATAAGTATTTTATTGTTTTTGATGCTATTGTGAATGGGATTATTTTCTTTATTTCTTTTTCAGGCGATTTGTTTTTAGTTTTAGAAAAACAACTCATTTTTCTATGCTAGTTTTGTATCCTGCAGCTTGACTGAATTCATTGAATTGTTCTGACAGTTTTTTGGTAGACTATAGGATTTCATATGCAGACAGACATTTTTACTTCTTTCTGACTTGGTTGCTTTTTATTTCTTTTTCCTGCCTGATTGCACTGACTAGGACTTCCAGTGTTATGTTAAATAGGAATGGTGAGAGTAGGCACCCTTGTTCCTGATCTTATTGGAAAAGCTTTCAGCTTTTCACCATTGAGTATGGTGCGTCTTGTCATATGTGGCCTTTGTTATATTGATGTCAATCTATTGAGAATTTTTATCATAAATGGATGCAGATTTTCTCAAATGCTTTTTCTGCATCTGTTGAGACGATCTTAGAACTTTTGTCTTGCAATGCATCCCATTTATTGATTTGTGTATGTTGAACCACACTTGCATGGTATATGATCCCCTTTAATGTACTTTTGAATTTGGTTTGCTCGTATTATGTTGAAGAAATATGAATCTATATTCATCAGGAATATTGGCCTGTCTTTTTTTGTAGTGTCTGGCTTTGGTATCACTGTAATGCCAGCTTTATAAAATCAGTTTGGGAGTGTTCCCTCCTCTTTGCTTTTTTGAGAAGCGTTTGAAAGGATTGCCATTAATTTTTTAAATGTTTGATAGACTTCATCAGTGAAACCTTTTGGTCCTGGGCTTTTCTTTGTTGGAAGATTTTTGATTACTGATTTAATCTCCTTACTCATTATTGGTCTGTTCAGATTTCTTTCTGATTTACTCTTGGTAGGTTGTATGTTTCTAGGAATTTCTCCATTTCTTCTAGGTTGTCTAATTTGTTTGTTGGTGTATAATTGTTTATAGTTGTCTCATGATCCTTTGTATGGTATCAGTTGTAATATCTCTCCTTTCATTTATAATTTTATTTATTTGGCCCTCTATCTTTTTTTTTTAATGTTTGTTTATTTTTGAGAGAGAGTGAGAGTAGGGAAGAGGCAAAGAGAAAGGGGTAGAGATAATCCCAAGCAGGCTCCATGCTCAGAGTGTAGCCCCATGGGATACCATGACTTTGGAATCATGACCTGAGCTGAAATCAAGAGGAGGATGCTCAACCAACTGAGCTACCTGAGCACCCCTGGCCCTCTATCTTTTTTCTTGGTTAGTGGAGCCAAAGGTTTGTCAGTTTTGTTTATCTTTTCAAAAAGCCAGCTCTTAGTTTATTAATCTTTTCTGTTCTTCTCCTGTTCTCTATTTCATTTTTTTATGTTCTAATCTTTATTATTTCCTTCTTTGGTTAACTTTGGGTTTAGTTTGTTCTTTTTCTAATTTCTTGAGGTGTAACGTTGGGCTGTTTGAGATCTTGTTTTTTTCCTGATGTAAATGCATTTATCACTGTAAACTTCCCTTTGAGAGCTGCCTTTTTAAAAAATTTTTTAAAGCCATTAAATTTTTTTGTTTCATCAACTTAAAAAATGTTTATTATTACTTTAAAAAATATTGTCAATACAATACAGTGTATGCTCATAGTTATAAAATAACTCTCCTGCCCTGTCCTTTTCTCCCTACCCCTGAGCTATCTCTTCTGGTATTAATTAACTTCAGTATACTGTTTTCACTTGATCCCTAAGTTATAGACATTTTCTACTGACTTCCTTTTATGATAATTAAGGACTTGGCTCTGTACCACCCTCCAAATTTCTTCCTTTTCTTTGAATAATGGCCATAATTTTAGTAAAGTCAGAATTCAGTTAAAGAATTTTTTTAATGTTTACTTTTGAGAGAGAGAAAGAGAGCAAGTGGAGTAGGGGCAGAGAGAGAGAAGGAGACACAGAATCTGAAGCAGGCTCCAGGCTCTGAGCTGTCAGCACAGAGCCTGACACTAGGCTTGAATTCACAAACCGTGAGATCACGACCTGAGCGAAAGTCGGACGCTTAACTGACTAAGCCACCCAGGCACCCCTAGAATTCAGGGGTTTTTTTTTGTTTTTTTTTTTCAACGTTTATTTATTTTTGGGACAGAGAGAGACAGAGCATGAACGGGGGAGGGGCAGAGAGAGAGGGAGACACAGAATCGGAAACAGGCTCCAGGCTCTGAGCCATCAGCCCAGAGCCTGACGCGGGGCTCGAACTCACGGACCGCGAGATCGTGACCTGGCTGAAGTCGGACGCTTAACCGACTGCGCCACCCAGGCGCCCCTAGAATTCAGTTTTTATATTATTATTATGTAAGTAAATCTATTTTACTGTATAGGCTACTATTATACTATGATCACCTTTCCTTTCTTGTATTTTTATTTTATTATTTTTAATGGGATTTCCCCCCTTATTCATTTATTTTTATTTATTATTTTTAATTTTACATCCACGTTAGTTAACATATAGTGTAATAATGAATAGAATAGAATAGAATGGAATAGAATTTAGTGATTCATCACTTATATATAACACCCGGTGCTCATCCCAACAAGTGTCTAATGCTCTTTGCCCATTTAGCCCTCCCCCTACCCAGTACCCCTCCAGCAACCCTCAGTTTGTTCTCTGTATTTAAGAATCTCTTATGGTTTGTTTCCCTCTCTGTTTTTATATTATTTTTGCTTCCCTTCCTTTATATTCATCTGTTTTGTATCTTAAATTCCTCATATGAGTGAAGTCATATGATATTTGTCTTTCTCTGACTTATTTCTCTTAGCATAATACACTCTAGTTTCATCCATGTTGTTGCAAATGGCAAGATTTCATTCTTCTTGGTTGCTGAGTAATATTCCATTGTATATATCTATATATACTACATCTTCTTTATCCATTCATCAGTTGATGGACATTTGGGCTCTTTCCATACTTTGGCTATTGTTGATAGTGCTGCTATAAACATTGCGGTGCATGTGTCCCCTTCAAAACAACACTCCGGTATCCTTTGGATAAATACCTAGCAGTGCAATTGCTGGGTCGTAAGGTAGTTCTAGTTTTATTTTTTTGAGGAACTTCCATACTGTTTTCCAGAGTGGCTGCACCAGTTTGCATTCCCACCAGAAGTGCAAAAGAGTTCCTCTTTCTCCACATCCTCACCAACATCTGTTGTTTCCTGAGATGTTAATTGGTGAGGTGGTATCTCATTGTGCTTTTGATTTGTATTTCCCTGATGATGAGTGATGTTTAGTATTTTTTCATGTGTCTGTTAGCCATCTGAATGTCTTCTTTGGAAAAGTGTCTATTCATGTCTTTTGCCCGTTTCTTCACTGGATTATTTGTTTTTTTGGGTGTTGAGTTTGATAAGTTCTTTATAGATTTTGGATACTAAGCCTTTATCTGATATGTCATTCACAAATATCTCCTCCCATTCCATCAGTTGCCTTTTAGTTTTGCTGATTATTTCTTTTGCTGTGCAGAAGCTTTTTATCTTGATGAGGTCCCAATAGTTCATTTTTTGCTCTTGTTTCCCTTGCCTCTGAAGACATGTCAGGTTAGAAGTTGCTATGGCTGAGGTCAAAGAGGTTGTTGCCTGTTTTCTCCTCTAGGATTTTGATGGCTGTCTTATGTTTAGGTCTTTCATCCATTTTGAGTTTCTTTTTTGTGTATGGTGTAAGTAAGTGGTCCAGGTTCATTCTTCTGTATGTTGCTGTCCAGTTTTCCCAACACCATTTGCTGAAGAGACTTTTTTTCCATTGGATATTCTTTCCTGCTTTGTCAAAGATTAGTTGGTCATACATTTGTGGGTTCATTTCTGGGTTCTCTATTCTGTTCCATTGATCTCAGTGTCTGTTTTTGTGCCAGTACCATACTGTCTTGATTACAGCTTTGTAATACAGCTTGAAGTCCGGAAGTGGGATGATTCCAGCTTTGGTTTTCTTTTTCAGGATTGCTTTGGCTATTCGGTATCTTTTCTGGTTTCATACAAATTTTAGGATGGTTTTAGTTCTGTGAAGAATGCTGCTGTTATTTTGATAGGGATTGCATTGAATATGTAGATGCTTTGGGTAGTATTGACATTTTAACAATATTTATTCTTCCAATCCACGAGGATGGACTGTTTTTCCATTTTTTTGTGTCTTCCTCAATTTCTTTCATAAGCTTTCTGTAGTTTTCAGCATATAGATTTTTCACCTCTTTGGTTAGGTATCCTATGGCTTTTGGTGCAGTTGTAAATGGGATCGATTCCGTGATTTCTCTTTCTGCTGCTTCATTATTAGTGTATAGAAATGCAACCAATTTCTGTGCATTGATTTTATAGCCTGCAACTTTGCTAAATTCATGGATCTAGCGGTTTTTTGGTGTAGTCTTTTGGGTTTTCCACATAGACTATCATGTCATCTGCAAAGAGTGAAAGTTTGCCTTCCTCCTTGCCAATTTGGATGCCTTTATTTCTTTGTGTTGTCTGATTGCTGAGGCTAGGACTTCCAACACTATGTTGAATAACAGTAGTGAGAGTTCCTTTCTTGTATCTTTAAACATTTTTCTTGGAATTAAAAACTGCCCTATTTTTTTTCGGTCCCATGAATATATACTCACTCTTATTTTTTTCAGATGCTCCACTAGATCTACTGTACACATTTAAGAAGCTTTCCCCAAATAATTTCACAAGTCTGATCATCTATCAGTTATCACTCCCTCCCTGCCCTACCCTTTTACTCCTTTATTCTACTCCTTAGAGTACAGATCCTTCTGCTCTGATGTTCTTTTTATTTTTTTACTTTGAAAGTAAAAAAAAAAAATTAAATTTGAAATAGTTGACACACAATTCTGAGAACTGCTTTGCTGCATCCCTTAAGTTTTGGTATTTCACCTTTTCATTTTCATTTGTCTCAAGATATTTTTTTATATCCCTTTAATTTCTACTTTGACTCATTAGATGTTCAGGAATGTGTTTAATTTCTGCGTATTTGTGAATTTTCCAGTTTCTTCCCGTTATTGATTTCTAATTTCACTTTACTGTGGTTGGAAACATACTTGATATAATTTCTATCTTCTTTACTTTGTTGAGACTTGTTTTGTGACCTAACATGATCTATCCTACAAAATGTTCCATGTGCCCTTGAGAAGAATGTGTTCTGCTGCTTTTGTATGTAATGTTCTGTGTGTGATTATTAGATCCATTTGGGTCTGTACTGTTGTTGAAATCTGCTATTTCCTTACTGATTCTCTGTCTGGATAATTTATTCATTGTTGAGAATAGGATATTAAAGTCTCCAGCTATTATTATATTGCTATTTCTCCTTTTAGTTCTGGAAGTATTTGTTTTATACATTTATGTAATATATCTGATATTCGGATGCATAAATATTTATAATTGTTAGATCTTTTGATGAATTGACCCCTTTATCGTCACATACTGACCTTCAAAATTCAGAGAATAGTACACAAAGACTGAAGTTTTATTACATGTAAAATTTACCCCCCACATATCAAGTAGGATGTCAAGGGATCTTAGGATGGAGTGTGGACTATGACAACATATATTCACTGAAGGGGGTAGGAAAAAGGGAGATGACCTAAGTAATTTTAGAAAACTGTTTCGAGTGGATAGTATGTGTCATAGTCCATTTAGGGTGCTATAACAGAATACCATGGATTGAGTGGCTTATAAACAACAAGTTTATTTCTCACAGTTCTGGGATAGGAAATCCAAGATCAAGGTACCAACAGATTCAGTGTCTGGTGAGGGTAGCTTTCTGATTCATAGATGACCACCTTCTTAGTGTGTCCTCACATGGTGGAAGGGGCTAAGGAGCTCTCATGTGTCTTAAGCAAAACAAAGGCATACATAAAGAAAGTCCCACACAGGGCAAAACATCCAACACAAGCTATGAGGTCTCTCTCTTTCATCTCTTGGTAAGGAAGTGTTGCAGGCTAAGGCCATATGTATGAACGACTGCATGCATGAGACTGCCTTTCCCAGCAAGAGGCAATTAAGGTTAAATGAGGTCATAAGGTAGGGCACTAATCCAACGAGACTGGTGTCCTTATAAAAGGGGAATGGAGAAACAAGATGGGGGTGAAGGTAGAGATGCTTCAGATGACACTCTACTTCGCTTCCCTGTGGCAATGTTCTAGATTGCCAGTCAGGCTGGGTGGTTTGAGGATTATGTCATACAGCACAAGAGGGAGCTGAGGCTACCTATGAAGGAGGACCAGCATTGAGAGCTAGAAGGATTCAAAGACAGGATATGGAAGCAGCAGGAGGAGAAGGTCTGCACTGTCCAGAAGAGCTCCTGAGGCCTCCAAGTGCCTGAGTCCTAGCCCCTCCACCTATGATATAGCACACACAGTTTCTGGAAAAAAAAAAAAAAAAAGGAGGATGAGGAGACATAGAAAGGTATTTACCTACAAGCCAAGTAGAGAGTTCTCACCAGGACCCGAATCAGCTGGCACCTTGATCTGGGACTTCTAGCTACCAGAACTGTGAGACAATAAATTTCTGTTGTTCGAGCCATCCAGTCTATGGTATTTTATTATGGCAGCCTGAACAGACCAATACAGACACCAAATACCTCTTCCTTCTAGTCTCCTACCCTTGGCAGCATTTTCTTGTGGCCTATGGTGTTTTGGGGGATAGGGTGGTTGGTACCTAATATGACAGTCATCGTTTATTTTGAACAATGGTTTGAGAAGTTTGGGGGCCTAAATTTTAGTCACTTTTTCAAAGGGTTAAGAAGCAAAGTGACTGAAACAGGAACTGATATGGGATCAGAAGTGCTTGTGTCCCAAGCTTCTGCCATCAGAGATGGAGCCAGATGGCTGGTAAATACCCCCAAGTTAGCTGCATCAGAAACAGGCTTAATTTGCTTATCTAACTTTAAAAGATCCATGCTTTGTGTTTCTTAGAGAAATAAAGTTTAGTAATATTAGCATCTAGACTTTTTTTGCAGATAGGTCAGAAGCAAACAGTTCCTTTGGTTTTTATGATGACATACAAACCTTATGTTCTCATTTTTCCTCCCAGTTCTCAAAGTTAGATGATCATAAATGTAGCTTTCAGAAATTCCTTATGCCATGTCACAACCTGAGGTAGGGGATTAAAGAGGAAGAGATTTGGGACACTGTGCTAGGGGACTTTTCATTTGTCATTTAATTTATTCCTAAATGCAGGTAGGGTTGCCCCTAATTTACAGTTGAGGAACTGAGCTGAGAGGAGTTGAGTACTTTGCCCCCTGCTAGTAAGAGGCAAAGCTGTAAGTCAGACCCAGTCAGGCCAGGATCCAAATAAAATATTTTCTGTATGATGGTATCTTTTCATTGGGAGTGTGGTGACTTTGTAGTCAGAGTTATTTTAATGAATTAATAGTGATATGCAGGACTCTCTGGTCCTAGGCATTCTCATTTGTGGCTACAATGACCATATATATATATATATATATATATATATATATATATATATGTTATATATGTGTGTGTGTGTGTGTGTGTGTGTGTGTGTGTGTGTCTTTATACTCAAATGCCTCAGGGTTATGAGTGCCTGTGTGCGAATGGGGTTATCAGGGATCACTAATGTGGTCCAAAACCATGACCTAGAAGTCAGCATGTCCTGTTTAAGTATTTGCCACTTGCCAGGCAGCCTAACTGTGAAAGAATAGGTGATGGGGTGTCTGGGAGATAGGACTTACAGCATAAGTTTATCATATGGGGCTCTTCATCCCACACTGAGGCAACGGAAGCCACCTTTTATGAGTAGGCCCTGGAAGACTGAATTTCTCCAGGAAGGAGAATGAAATGGTTACTGCAGAAGAGACAGCCCTGTGTAGAAGGAACCTTCTTTTATTCCACTTATAGGTCTAGGCACCCATGCATGTAGTCCTGCCATGAAAACATCTGAATAAGCACGTAGAGTCCATTGTGGTCAGTAAATGTAAAAATAATTAGTGGTAGTTGCAGTTTATATTAACTCCTCTTCAACCTTGAGATAATAGTCTGGGGGTAGGTCTATTTTTAGAGTCTGCGTTTGGCTCGGATAAATTCCATTGACTCCCCTGTGCACTGAAGAACACAGAGCAGGCCGCAATCCCTTCCAGCTTTCTGAGCAGGGCTTCTGTCTGTCTTCCAAGGACTCCTCTCAGTTCCTGAATGTCGCATAGCTGCGCACCTTTTCCCGCTTAGAAGAATGTACAAAATAGGATAACCCAGAACTGGGAGGGTGGGGGGGGGGGTCGGGAAACGTATGTAGGCATTTTTGTCCAGAAGTCCTATGCCATATAAAGGGACAGTAAAAGGGACGGGGCTGTTTTAAGGGCAAATAGCCTAAGTCGACTAATTGCAAGCAGGTAAAGACTCAACGACTTGCCGTCTCGGTGCTGGTGCTTGGCCAAGAGTGTTTTCTGGTTGAGGAAACAATAAATTTCGCCACCGACAGGAAAGATGGCCCAAGTAGGGGCTTCTCCGGTTTGGTCACTTTCGCTGACAAGAAAAAAAGGCTTGAAACCGATTATCCGTAGGAAACCTTGGTGTTCGAAGGCGAGAGGAGCCGGTCCCGAGAGTTCAGGTCACAGCGGTGCAGCGAGGCGAACCCCCCCTGCACGCAGGAGCCAGGATTCCAACGCTTCCTCGCCTCGCGGCTCAGAGGTTCGCGCTCGGCACCCGCGGCTGTCAGTCAGCGTCCTGGGCCCGCCCCTCCCGGAATTCGACCAATCGTAGCCGGGAGTTGGGGGTGAGGCGACGTAGCGGGGCCAGGAAGCAGGGGCCGGGCGGTCTGGCGCAGCGGCTACAGATCGGGGCGTCCCGATGCCAGGCGGCGGGAGAGCGCAAGGAGAGCAGCTGGGCCTGGAGGTGAGTGCGGGACTGCAGGTTTTACGCGGGCGCCGGCTGGGTCCTTGCCGCTCAAGCGACCCATTGCCTGGCTCCTCGCGTGCGCCTCTCGTCTGCGAAGCCCCTTACTCCGCGCGCGACAGCCCCTGAGTCCCTGGCCTGGCGCAGAGGAGCTCAGACAAGGGGATCGCGACCGGGGGCACTGGAGCCAGCAAGTGGAGACTCTGGCCCTTGGAGGGGGCAGAGCTGCAACCCCGGCAGCCTCGGACCTGAGTTGCCCGAGTCACTGCAGGTCCCGGTAGGGAGGGGCGGGGCTGGCGCGAGCATCTCTGTCCTCAGTTTTCTGCACTTGCTGCAACGCCGGCAGGTACAGCTGCCAAAGACCCCTCCCTAACCCAGTGCGGTCCATTTTGCGACGCCTCTCTCCTTATTCCCCAATCTCCGGTTTCGTTGCTGCTGTGGGCCCCAGCTGCCACTTGCCTGGCGATGTTCTCACACTTTGGACTCTTCTGGCATTACTCAGCTGACGCTTTGGGACATCAGATTCAGATCGTCTGGGGAGAGAAGAGTGTGACTTTGCAAGGTGTGATGTGGAAACCCTGGCCTGGATCCGTTTGATCAGAGGCCACCAGGGTGGTGGTTAGGGGCATTCTCAGTCAGGATTTATGTGAATTTTGTGTGTAATTTTCTGTAAAATTTTCCTTTCTTTTCATTATTTAAAGGAGGATTGTTGCCGTATTTCCTAAAGATGAAGAATCACACTGCTCAGTGGTCCTTCCCCCTCCTCACTGTGGTTATCATTTGGAACATCAGGGTGTGCTTGAAGCTGGCGGGACTCCCAGACCCCGATCATTAATTGTCTGATTCCATGCAGTGGAGACAGCAACACACTATTATTCCTCCATGGTGTTTGGGTTCTGCTTGAATTTGACTGTGCTTAGTTCTCTTCTCTCCTTGACAATCTCTGGCCTGATACAGTGCTGTTATTTGTTACTGAGAAAGGAAACGAAGGAAAGGAAACTGAAGTGAGGTTGGCTGTCCCTATTGCCCTGGATTCGGATTGTCCTGAGGGGACAGTGTAGGTTACAATTCAGAGATTATTTTGGAAAGGCCATCCCTGACTGAATGATAGGAGTAACACCCCTGGGCACCGCATACTAGTGGTTCCCCTATTTGGCTATATATTATGATTAAATATTATAGTATTTGGAGACCTCTTTTAAAAAGCTGTTTCTTGGGACTTGCTCCCACAGATTCCTATTCAGTGTAGTCTGATTCTGAGTCTAGTCTAATCATTGGTGTTGTTAAAAGCTTACACGATGATATTCATGGGCATGCAAGGTTAAAGAACACAGCCTATTAATGTGCTTTCTATTTTCTTATAGCATTTAATACTCTGTGACTTATTTAACTGGTTTGTTTACTTCTCAACCCCTTCCCTCCATGAAAGCATGGGGTGCTGCTTTGGTGGAAGGGCAAGGAAGGCCTAGGTGAGTCAGCACTTTGGGTGTATGAGATGAGGGTACATGAAAGAGAACTAGAATCAGAGGAACCAAGTCCTGCAGACTTCTTCTGTGCTTCATCTTCGTCCAGGGGTTGACCTTGTTTGGTGATCCATCATTTTCACGGTCTTGGATAGGTCTCCAGTTCTTTCTCTAGTTCCTGGCCCGTTAAGTTTCAAGGTCTTACTCAGTCCCCTATGAAACATAGCTGCTCTTTGTTATTTATTTTTTGAAGTATAGTTGATATACAATATTATATTAGTTTCAGGTGTATGTCACAGTGATTTGACATTTATGTACATTATGAAATGATCAGCATGATCAACGTAGTTACCATCTGTCACCATACAAAGCTATTACAAAATTATTCACTATATTCCCTGTGCTATATTTGCATCCCCATAACTTATTTATTTGGTAACTGGAAGTTTGTACCTTTTCATCCTCCTCACCTATTTTTCCCATCCCCCCATTTCCCTCCGGCAACCACCAGTTTGTTCTGTATATTTATGAGTTATATAGCTGCAATTTGGAAAGTTTGATATGTAAGTATTTAAGTTGGGAATATTCCTTATAAATCTGTCATTTGTCTCATGTAGGGGTCTGTGTTTTCTAAATTGAAATTCTAGACACTTGGTCTGAAAAGCACAATTATATAAATGTGGATAGCAGTTCAGAGTATTTAGGATGGGGCGTGTGCCAGAAATTGGATGTGTGGTTATCCTTTAATACATTGTCTTTGTGAAATGGTTGTCTAAGAACTTTAGTTCCCTAGAGGATGGGTTTACTGCTTGATTTTCTCTTAAAAGTACTAGCTCAACTATCTCATTGATGTTACTGACAACTGTAATTCCAAGTGATGTAAGCAATCACTTTGTAATTCTCTTATGAAAGAGGGTGGGAGGTCCAGTAGGTAATGACAGTCTAGGGTTGTTGTGATGGACCATAAAGAAGTTAGATTGGCTGGCAAGTAGTCTCAATGAACTTTGGAGAAAGAGACTCAACAGACCACAAATTTTACTTTCTGCTTGTCCTTTGAACATGAATATGAAACATGAGTAAGGGGTGGACTGACAGATCAGAAGGATTTGAAAACAAGACCACTCAAATTTAAATTACTCATGAAGTAATCATAACTTTTAGATCTGTCTGGACACGCTTGTTTTCTGTAGGTAGGATGGATTGTTGAAGTACATGGTTATTCTATCTTTAAGAAAAATAACGTAGGAAGCTTTTATCTTTTCTTTTTCAGTTATATTGCTATTTATAAAGTTTTGACCTTCAGCTCAGCTCTGGGAGTGATTTGCCGTGTTTAAGTTCATATATGTAAACATCCAGTTACGGTTTTTTATTAGTAGTAAAGGAAATGTTTCTCCTACTATGTTGTACTGAAATCTATGTGCATCTCAGTAGAAAATTATACTCTTGATTTCAAATACGTTTTCCTTTACGTTCAGTATCTTTAACCTATATATCATGTGCTTATCTCTGCTGGAGCAGGAAGAATGGTATAAAAATGAAAAAACATCAACCTATGCTTTGAATGTGGCAAGAAGAGAATAAGGGCTATTGTCGTGATTGCTTGAATGCAGGACTTCACACTGGAAGAAAAGTTAGATGTAAACTCTAATTTCTTAGTTGTAATAAGCATCTCTTCTTGGGAATTGGAGATTTCAAAAAAGAAAAAGGTAAATTACATTGAATAATACAGTTTATTTTCGGTTGATCTAGGAAACTTTTTCTTAGAGTCATTCCCATCTAGCACTTTTGTTTTTATTCAGTTCTAAGGCAATTTGAGATACCAAATGATATTGTTCTGCTGTCTTGGCAAACAGCTTTCTTGTTCTAATGCCTAGGTTTTATATTGGTAGGAAAAGAGCAGGGAACTGTTACACATTTCTTCTTTCACTTTGAAAATTTTCATTTTGTTTGTTTGTTTGTTTATTTATTTATTTATTATATTTTAAATGTTTGTTTATTTTTGAGAGAGAGAGCGCGCGCACAAGCCAGGGAGGGGCAGAGAGAGAGGGAGACACAATCTGAAGCAGGCTCCAGGCTCTGAGCTTGTGAGTGCAGAGTCTGATGCAGGGCTTGAACTCAAGAACTGTGAGATCATGACCTGAGCCAAAGTCAGAAGCTTACCAAACTAGCCACCCAGGCACCCCTGAAAATTTTCATTTTAGCTTGAGTTGTTTTCCTATATTTGCTTTAATATTCTGTTTCTCCTTATGGCTTATCTTTATTACTTTTAGAAACCCGCTTTTTTTCTTTATGTTTGTGATTTTTATTTCCTGGCAAAAAATTAAGACATCAAGATAAAGATGAAGGAGAAAAACAGAAACTGCTGAGAGGTGACACCTATCAACATTTTAATATATGTCTTTTTAAAATGTTTATTTATTTGTTTTGAGAGAGAGGGAGCATGAGCAAGGGAGGAGCAGAAAGAGAGGAGAGAGAATCCCAAGCAGGGTCCTCACTGTCAGCACAGAGCCCAACACAGGACTCAATCTCACGACCCTGAGATGATGACCTGATCCAATATCAAGTCAGATGCTTAACCGACCGAGCCACCCAGGCGCCCCTAATATTATGTGTCTTTCTAAAGAGAGGTCTCAGTGCTCCTCAGACCACATTTACTTAGATGTACAGATGAGTCTCTCACATCTCAGTGCTGTACTTGCGCTTGGCGGGAAGTCAGGTCTTTTCTCGGCATGACCTTCCAGTAATGACTTTCAGTTTAAGTCCCTGGCTGTGAGGGGCTTCTTGCATATTTGCATTGCTATCTGTGTCCCTGTAGTCCCTGTAGCTCTGGGGTCTGCTGCCCTTGCCGTCCTTCTCCACCACTGGCTGCCGCTGCGCTGCTGCTAACTGGCTCTGAATAACACATTGTCTAAACTGCTGGCGTTTCCACAGTAGACAGACTATGCTTCCTATGGTGCTGCTGAATTTCTGTGGAGTGTCATCTTTGGCCTTTTCCCTCTCTGGGCATAAGAGAAACCTATGATTTTTATGGCCAACTCCTCGAGAAGGGTTTGTATAGAGGAGCAGTGTGCCCTGTTGACAGTTATTTCTTCTATTTCACTGCTATTCCTTCCCAGAATTTACAGGCACTTTGAGGTGAGTGGGCGCCTTGGTGTTGGAGAGGGGTGGTGTTGAGGGCTCATCACGTGGTTCAGTGTGTGGTATCCCTGTAGAGGTGGTCAGGAGTCCTGGATCTGTTCTAACTCAATTTAGGAGGGGAACCACCTCTTCCCTAATATGAGTGTTAGCTTTTCCCTGAGAATTTCTGGCGCCTAGTACAGTGTGTGGTACAGAACAGGCTTCCATAATTATTTGTGGCATGGATGGTTGAATCCACATATATCACGTAAGGGAAGACGTCCTGTGAGGGAATCAAGGAAGTATGATATATTGTTATTACGAAGCAGCTTTTTCTCTGATACATGGTTTCTGGTTTGTGTTTAAAAACTTTTTCTTTAATGTTTGTTTATTTTTGATAGAGAGACAGAGTGCCGAGCCAGGGAGGGGCAGAGAGAGAGGGAGACACAGAATCCGAAGCAGGCCCCAGGCTCTGAGCTGTCAGCACAGAGCCCCACGCGGGGCTCGAACTCACAGACCGTGAGATCATGACCTGAGCCGAAGTCAGACGCTCAACTGACTGAGACACTCAGGGGCCCCTGTTTTTTATTTTGTTTTGTTTTTTAATGTAATCATAATTGGTATAGTCTTGTCATGGGGACAAGAACTACAAATACAGAGAAGTGAAATCACTGAGAAGTGAAATGAGAAGAGAGTGCTGTGGGAGTTCAGAGGATGGAGAGCATGCTAGAATAGCTTAGCCCTGTCTCCTTTATGAAGCGCAGGTGAGGAAGAGTTGTTGTGGTCCCTGTGCATGGGAATGCATTGGATAGGTGGAGTGGAAGAGTGAGGGGGTGGCGGGGCATGCCAGACCCCATACAGAGCTAAAGGGAGTGCTGGTGCAGCGAAGTGTTCCCAGATCCTCCCACAGCAGTTATGCACCCTTTCACCTTGCCTTCTCCACCCTGCGCTCTGGTCCTCCTTGGAAAGTCTCACTAGGAATAAAATATGAGTACTTTTTCTGCTTACCTATATCAAAATAACAACTGGGGGAGGGGAGCATTTTGAATTCCTTGTGTGGGAGAACAATTAGGAGCAGCAGGTTCTGACATCCTCCACCTCTAGCATTTATGATGATGGATTTGGGTGTCCTCTTAATTGTCGGGCTTAGTTTTTCTCTCCTGCATCTTCAGGGCAAGTGTCTTCCTTTCTGTGCCGTTACTCAGCTGAGGGAGGACCAGTTCTACATCTGCGCTGAGAGAGCTGGAAATCCAAAGGGCATTTCCTATCCCCTGCCATGCAGAGGGACAGCACTGTTTTCTCGAAGTCGGGATGGTTTGCACAGTATCCCAGATCTCCTCCTAAAATCACAAGGTTTCCTCCTAATGCTCTTCAAACACAATTACTTTAGGAATGTTATATGACTTGAACTATAAGAGAAGGGGAGGGATTTTATTTACTTAGACCTCTAGAAGTTGAACAGTTACTTTAATTTTCTACCTCTAAGAGTTTGAAGACATTCTTCTTTGCCTTTTTAAAAAGTTAAAACCTAAATAGGTTGCAAGACAACTATCACTGTATTTATATGGAAGCGCTGGGGTTGGGTTTGAGCAAGTTGTCTGGATATGGAACAGATCTCACTGTGCTCTGGCTCTTTGCTTTCTCCTCATGACTCTGGGCCTTTGAGAAGGTTAAGGAAGAAGAAATGTCATGTCCTTCCTCTTACCCCACCCGAGACCGTTGCAGTTGGTAATTTGTGTTCTCATCTCCCCTCTTTGAAGGAGTCCCTTGAAGAAAAATGTGCTTCTTAAATCAACCCCAGCCTCTCCTCTGTACAAAGAACTCTTTGTGATACTAACAGAAAAGAAGCAAATTAAACTAAAAGCTTATCTGCAGCTCAGAAGAACAAGGAAATGGAGTTTTGAGGAGTGGAGGTAGCCTGGCGTCAGCCATGGGTGATCAAGACACAGCCAGACAATGTGGATCAATTTCTTCAAACTACGGCTTTTCTGCTGCCTGCTTGCAGTGCTGATGGTGGTGGTGTTGGTCATCAATGTTACTCAGGTGGAGGTGAGTATGTCATATACTCCTTCATGACTAAGGGAACCAAATTAAGGATTTGGGGCTAAGTAGCCTGGGAAATGTTGGTCATCAGAAAACTTACCCAGGCCATAGCTTTTGTTTTCATTTTCTCAGTAAGGGTTTGGGTCCCTTCAGTGGTTATATCCTGTGTTGTCACAAAAGGTACAGTGATGAAGATGACAGACATGGTTTCTTCACTTATGGAGCTCATATTCTCAGTGTGCACAGGAGAAAATAATGAGTAGTCATAATCATACAGTAATAATAAATGATAGTTTGAAATTGTGAACAGTACTATAAAGATAGGAAAGCAGGCTACTCTGTAGCAGTTTAGAGAGATGAAGGAAAGCTTACTCAACGAGGGGACCTTTTAGCGGACTCCCAGCAAAGAGCTGAAGTGTCTCAGAGGAGGGAGTTGATAAGTCTGTTCTGAAGACTATCACACAAGGGCAGAGGCTGTGTCTTCCTGAACCCCCTCAACTGCCTGGCACTGCGAAGGAACTTAGCAGTATCCCCCTCCCCCACTCTGCCACTCACTGCACAGATTCATAGGACACCAAAATTTATGGAGTGATTCTGTATAAGATGCTGCTGTCTGTCTTGTTGGCTTGTGGTACTTCTCAGGTCCAACGTAATTATGGTGTTTCTCTGCTTATTGGGTTTTGCTATAGATTGAATGTCTGTGTCCCCAAACATTCGGGCCCTGTGGGAGCTCAGATTACTGTTGTCTTTCATGCTTTCAAGTGGTTTTTTTATTCCGCCTCCAGGAGTTTCATCATGCACTTGTGCCCTCCAGTACTCTGCCAAGTACGCAAGTGGGACCCTCTGTAGATCTCCCAAGATCGATCTCTCTCTCTCTCTCTCTCTCTCTCTCTCTCTCTCTCTCTCTGTACCTCTCCTCCTGTCACTCTGTCCTGTGGATTCACCTTGGTCTTTCAAGACTCGGCCACATCTCTTCAACTTGAGCAGTTGGCCAGGCCCCACTTGGGTTCTGCTCTCCATGCTGCAGCCTGGAAATGCTTTCAAGGGTGCAAGCAAAGGATCACCCCCTGTATTTCCTTTCAGGCATCTTTGTCATTTGTTGTCTGATGTCCAGTGTCTGGAAAACCATTGTTTCATATATTTTGGACTTTTAAAAAAAAGTTATTTCAGGTGGAAGGGTAAATCTTACTGTTTTTTTTTATCTTGGCTGGAAGTTGAAGTCTAAGGAATTTGAATTTGAGGGGAAAGTGATAATTAAGAAGCTGGAGGGGAGGGGCGCCTAGGTGGCTCAGTTAAGTGTCCGACTTTGGCTTGGGTCATGATCTCATGGTTTGTGAGTTCAAGCCCCACTTCAGACACTCTGTTGTCTGTGAGGAGTCTGCTTTGGATCCTGTGTCCCTACCGCCCCTCCCCCCACCATCCCTCTCTGGCTCACACTCTCAAAAGTAAATAAACATTTATTAAAAAAATAAAACTGGGGGGTGTGGGGAGAAGGATTAATGGGCCAAGGAGAGGAGATAATGGGATCTAGAACACAAGTGGAGCATACAACTTTGTAGGATGAGAGACACGGTATATTGTGTCTCTCTTGTTCTTGTTGTTCTTGCAGTATTAAGTATGTAGGGAGAGCCGTGCTCCTTTCTCTGAGCTAAGAAGGAAAAATATCATGGTAGTTGGCAATGTAGATGCATTCACTGCTGGAGGGTAAGACATTGAAGCAGTTCTTGCCCGTAGAGGAGGTGGAGGGTGGAAGGAGGAGAGTGCTGCCCAACAGGTTTGTGTGTAGGGCCTTGGAGAACAGGGTTGGGAGATAGACAGGGGCAGTAACTTTTCAAGACCAGAGGTGTGCATGGCACTCACCTTCACTGGTTTTGTGAGTGTGTGTGTGTGTGTGTGTGTGTGTGTGTGTGTGTGTGTGTGTGTGTTTTACCACATTCAACAGCCTGGGTATACAAATAGAGAAAACCTTGTATGGGTCTAGGTTCAGTGAGGAGACAGGAGAAGGGACAGAGACTTGAGAGGGCAGGCCAGAGTCCCAGAAAATTCCTATAATAGTCCAGCTTTAGTTCTTGAAAACTTCTGGACTGAATGGTAACTAACAGCTCTAATTATCTACACAAACACAAACTCAGCCCTAACGGAGGGGAGATAGCAGTAATCAATGATTAAGGCAATTCTTACCTTGAAAATAGCAAATAGGTCTTTTGTTGGAGTTCAGTAAAACATTTTCCCTGTCTGAAGAGTCATCTTGTCCCAGACGAAAATATTGTCATGGCTTTTAAACTGTTCAATTTATTACTGTGATGAGAACTGACAAAGAAGCTTGGGGTGGGGATGAGGAGTGGGAAAGCCTCTGAAGCTTGGCAACCTTCCCTCCTGTAATCCCCTTTCCATCCTATGCATCTTGGTCCTGACTATACTTTTCATGCAATTAGAGTATCTCAGCATTTTCTAAAAAGTACACACTCAGTTTTAAGTAAAAATATCACATAAAGTGTATATAGCAATATCCAGCTAAAGATTGTAGAGGGAATCATTATTTCTCTGATAAGCTCTCATTGAGCATGGCCTGCATTTATTTATTTGTTTTTTCCTCTTATTCATTGATATATATACATATATATATAGTTTTTTCTGATTATAAAAACAATACCAGTTTATTAGGACTTTTGGCTGCAAGAAACCTGATTCTGGCTGGCTTTAATATTAAGGACTATTTGGGGCACCTGGGTGGCTCAGTCAGTTAGGCATCTGACTCTTGATCTCAGCTCAGATCTTGATCTCAGGGTCATGAGTTGCAGCCCTGTGTTGGGCTCTGTGCTGGGTGTGAAGCTTACTTAAAAAAAAAATTCACATGGCTCAGCCCCAAGTATCTGGTGATTCTTGGATTAGGCTGCTTGGGTCAATCAGCTGGTCTTTAAAAAAAAAAAATCCAGTATAATTAACATACATTGTTATATTAGTATCAAGTGAAGAATATAGTGATTCACCAATTCTGTGCATTATTCAGTACTCATCCCAGTAAGTGTTCTCTTAATCCCCTTCACTTATTTCATTCATCCCCCTCCCCCCCTCCCCAGCTCTCTTCTGGTAACCACCAGTTTGTCCTCTATATTTAAGTGTCTGGTTTTTTTGCTTGTTTTTTTTCTTTCTTTGTTTTGTTTCTTAAATTTCACATATGAGTGAATTCATAGGGTTTTTGTCTTTCTCTGACTGACTTTCACTTAGCATTATATCTTCTGGATCCATCTATGTTGTTGCAAATGGCAAGATTTCATTCTTCCTATGGCTGAGTAATATTCCATTACACACACACACACACACACACACACACACATACACACCATCTCTTCTTTCTTCATTTTTATTTGGACACTTGGGTTGCTTCTATATGTTGGCTATTGTAAATAATGCTATAGTAAACATAATAGTGGTGCATATATTTTCTCACATTAGTGTTTTCATTTTCTTTAGGTGAATACCCAATAGTGCAATTACTGGATCATATGGTAATTTCATTTTTAACTTTTTGAGGAAACCTCCTTACTGTTTTCCACAGTGGCTGTACCAGTTTGCATTCCTACCAACAGTGCACAAGGGTTCCTTTTTGTCCACATCCTTGCCAATGCTTGTTGTCTCTTCTGTTATTCATTTTCGCCATTCTGACAGGTATGAGGGCATATCTCATCATGGTTTTGATTTGCATTTCCTTGATAATGAGTGATGTTGAGGATCTTTT
The DNA here is from genome assembly GCF_016509475.1 of Prionailurus bengalensis. Taxonomy (NCBI): domain Eukaryota; kingdom Metazoa; phylum Chordata; class Mammalia; order Carnivora; family Felidae; genus Prionailurus; species Prionailurus bengalensis. Next base: position 49,659,444 of record NC_057350.1, read on the forward strand.
TCATGTGTCTGTTGACCATCTGTATGCCTTCTTTGGAAAAATGTCTGTTCATGTCTTCTGTCTACTTTTAAGTTGGATTATTTGTTTTTTTTTGTGTTCAGTTGTATAAATTCTTTATATATTTTTGGTAGTAACCCTTTATTAGATTTGTCATTTGCAAATATCTCCTCCCGTTCTGTAGGTTGTCCTTTTGTTTTATTGATTGTTTTCCTTTGCTGTGCAGAAGCTTTTTATTTTGATATATTCCCAGTTGTTTACATGCGCTTTTGTTTACCTTACCTTGGGAGATGTATCTAGAAGAATGTTGCTATGGCCAATTTAAGAGGAATTACTGCCCGTGCTCTCTTTTAGAATTTTGATGGCTTCCTGTCTTACATTTAGGTCTTTCATCCATTTTGAGTTTATTTTTGTGTGTGGTGTAAGAAGATTCATTCTTTTGCATGTAGCTGTCCAGTTTTCCCAGCATCATTTGTTGAAGAGACTTTTTCCCATTGCATATTCTTGCCATCTTTGTCATAGATTAATTGGCCAAGTAATCGTGGGTTTATCTCTGGGCTCTCTGTTCTGTTCTGTTGATCTATGTGTCTATTTTTGTGCTAGTACCATACTGTTTTGATTACTTTGTTTGCAGTCTATCTTGAAATCTGGGATTGTGATATCTCCAGTTTTGTTCTTTTTTCTTCAAGATTGCATTGGCTATTCAGCATCTTTTGTGGTTCTGTACAAATTTTAGGATTATTTCTTCTAGTTCTGTGAAAATACTGTTGGTATTTGATAGGGATTGCATTAAATCCATAGACTGCTTTGGGTAGTATGAACCTTTTAACAATATTTGTTCTCCCAATCCATGAGCATGGAGTATCTTTCCATGTGTTTGTGTGGACTTCGGTTTCTTTCATCAGTGTTTTATAGTTTTCAGAGTACATCTTTCACCTCCCTGGTTAAGTTTATTTCTAAGTATATTTATTATTTTTGGTGCAATTATAAATGGGATTGTTTTCCTAATTTCTCTTTCTGCTGCTTCATTGTTAGTGTATAGAAATGCAATGGATATCTGTCTATTGATTTTGTATCCTGACATTGGCTGCTCTTGAATAGCTGGGGTGGCTACCCAAAGAACAAGAGTAAGAGTGGAAAGGAAGAGAGGAAAAGGGTAGCAAGGAGAAGAGGGGGTGTTGTGAGCATGCATTAATGGTTTGTTATATCCTTACAACAACTTGAAAACAGAGGGAGGCTGGAATATTTCCTAATAGGTAATCAGTAGGTAAGGGAAATTTTTTTCTTTCTTTTTATTGAGATATAGTTGACATATAACATGTAAGTTTAAGGTATACAGTGTGTAGATTTGATACACTTATATATTGCAATATGATTATGACCATAGGATTTCATAATATCATATACATATCAAAGACATGTATAACATAGTCTTTAATCCATTTTGAGTGGTATAAGATACGGATTAGTTTCATTTGTCTGCATGTGATTATAGTTTTTCCAACACCATTTGTTGAAGAGACTGTTTTCCCCGTTAAGTATTTGGGCTCTCTTGTCAAGTATTAGTTGATCCCAGGGTTGCTTGGCTGGCTCTGTCAGTAGAGCATGTGACTCTTGATCTTGGGTCATGAGTTTGAGCCCTACATCGGGCATAGAGCTTACTTTTAAAAATTTAGTTGATCATATATGTGAGGGTTTATTTCTGGACACTTGATACTATTCTGTATTTATGCCAGTACCATACCGTTTTTTTAAATGCTTGTTCATTTATTTTGAGAGAGAGAGAGAGAGAGTGCACAAGCTGGGGGAGGGGCAGAGAGAGAGAGGGGAGAGAGAATCCCAAGCAGTCTTTATGTTCACCGTGGAGCCCAGTGTGGGGCTGTATCCCATGAACCATGAGATCATGACCTAAGCTGAAATCAGGAGTCAGTCGCTTAACCAGCTGAGCCACCCAGGTGCCCCTGTTTTGATTACTATAACTCTGTAGTGTAGTTTGAAATCAGGAAGTGTGATACCTTCAGCTTTGTTCTTGTTTCTTAGGATTGCTCTATTTGGGGTCTTTTATGGTTCTATACAAACTCTGTTTTTTCTACTTTTTATTAAAAATGCCATTGGAATTTTTTTTTTTATTTAAAAAAATTTTTTTTCAACGTTTATTTATTTTTGGGACAGAGAGAGACAGAGCATGAACGGGGGAGGGGCAGAGAGAGAGGGAGACACAGAATCGGAAACAGGCTCCAGGCTCTGAGCCATCAGCCCAGAGCCCGACGCGGGGCTCGAACTCACGGACTGCGAGATCGTGACCTGGCTGAAGTCGGACACTTAACCGACTGCGCCACCCAGGCGCCCCAAAAAATGCCATTGGAATTTTGATAGGGATTGCTTTATAAATGTCTGTTAGGTCCATTTAATCTAATGTATGTATGGTTCAAGTCCAATGTTTCCTTGTTGATTTTCTGTCTGGATGATCTGTCCATTGCTGAGAGTGGAATATTGAAGTCCCCTACTATTATTTTATTGCTTTCTCTTTCTCCCTGTAGTTCTGTTAGAATTTGATTAATATATTTAGGCGTTCTGATGTTGAGTCGGTATATGTTTATGATTGTTATATCTTCTTGATGAATTCACCTCTTTATCATTATATAATGACCTTTTTTTTAAAAAAAAATTTTTTTTTTTCAACGTTTATTTATTTTTGGGACAGAGAGAGACAGAGCATGAACGGGGGAGGGGCAGAGAGAGAGGGAGACACAGAATCGGAAACAGGCTCCAGGCTCTGAGCCATCAGCCCAGAGCCTGACGCGGGGCTCGAACTCCTGGACCGCGAGATCGTGACCTGGCTGAAGTCGGACGCTTAACCGACTGCGCCACCCAGGCGCCCCTATAATGACCTTTTCTGTCTCTTGTTACTGTTTTTGGCTTAAAGTCTATTTTGTCTGATATAAGTGTAGCCACCCCCTCTTTCTTTTAGTTTCTACTTATATGGACTATCTTTTTTCATCCCTTTGCTTTCAGCCTATGTGTGTCTTTAAATCTGGAGTATCTTGTAGGCTGCGTATAGTTGGGTCTTTTTTTTTTTTTAATATATTCAGCTACTATTTGCCTGTTGCCTGGTGAATTTAATCTACTTATATTTAGAGTATTTATTGATATGTAAAGGCTTACCATGCCATCTTATTAAGTGCTTTCTGAATGTTTTGTGTTTTCATAGTTTCTTTTTTCCAATGTTTCTGCCTTCTTTTGTAAATTGGTGTTTTTCTATGGTGGTATGCTCTGTTTTTCCTTTCTTTCTCTTGTGAATCTTCTCTATGGTGTTGCTTTGTGAGTACCATGGAACTTACATAAAATATCTCTTTGATAAAGCAGTCCATTTTAAGCTTACAGCAACTTAACTTCAGTAGTATACAAAGCTCCACCCTTGTACTCTCTCCCTTTATATTTTTGATGTCACAATTTACCTTTTTTATATTGTGTGTTCATTAAATTACAGTAGCTATAGTTACTTTTAATGCTTTTTCCATTTAACTTTAATGCTGTAGTTAAGTGGCTAACACACTATTCTATTATAGAATTAGAGTTTTCTAATTTTGACTGTATATTTATTTTTACTATTATGTTGTATACTTTCATATGTTCTCATGTCACCAATTAGTATCTTTTCATTTCAGCTTGAAAAACTCTTTTCAGCATTTCTTGTAAGGCTGATGTAGTGGTGATGAACTCCCTCAGCTTTTGTTTGTCTGGGAAAGTCTTTATTTCTTCTTCATATCTGAAAGCTAACTTTCCCTGATACAGTATTTTTGGCTGGCAGTTATTTTCTTTCAACACTTTGAATATGTCATTTCACTCTTTCCTGGCCTGTAGGGTCTCTGTTGAGAAATCTGCTGATAGCCAAGTGGGTGTTCCTTTGCAGATTATAGTCTTTTCTTCAGGCTGCTTTCAGGATTCTCGGTTTTTGACAGTTTTATTATATTGTGTCATGGAGAAGGTCTTTTTGCATGGAGATATCAGGGTGATCTATTAGCTTTGTGAACTTGGTCATATAATTATATCCACAGGTTTGGAAAATTGGCAGCTATTATCTTTTTAAGTAAACTTTCTGACCCCTTTTCACTCTCTGTTCTTTCTCAAATCCCAATTATTCTAATATTTGTACATTTAATATCATTCTATAGATCATGTAAGCTGTCTGTGTTCTTTTTCATTCTTTTTTCTTCATTCATTTCTGATTGGGTTATTTTAAAGTTTAATTTTTCAGTTCGCTTATTCTGTTTTCCATTTGAGATGCTCTACTGTAGATGCTTTCTGTTGAATTTTTCATTGCATTCATTGAATTTTTGTTTGCTTCTTTTTTATGATTTCTCTCTGTAGATTTCTTATTTTGTTGAATTATATGGGTTTTCTTACAGTTTGTTGAGTTTCCTTAAATTCTTTACCAGATGGTGTTAAATTCTGTGCCTTTGAGCTAGGTTATTGGAAGATTATTGTTATCTTTTGGTGATAATGTATTTCCTTGATTTTTCATGTTCCTGTAGATTTGCATTGCTGCTTTTACATTTAAAGTAGCAGATACTTCCTCAAATTTATACTATCTGCTTTCAGATGGGGTAAATTGTTTGTTGGTCCTATGATATCTGGGGTTTTCTCCACTCTTATATGGATACACCTTCCCCACATTTTTCCTTCTTCATATGGCATAATTCCTAAGCTTTTCTCTCTTCTGATTCTTACAACCCAGCAGGCTAGCCGCTCTTAATTTCTTTTGTTTTCCAGAAGGTGGCACTGTAACTCAGCTTTCTGGTTTCTTCTTTGCCCAGAGATACTAGTTTATTTTTCTGATAACACTCATTTATCAGACTTACACTTTCCACTTCATGTGGAAGGGTATGCGAAGAGCTGATGGCAGGATTGGGGGAGGTGTGAGTTTAGCACTCAGGGTGTTGGGGGTGCCTCATGGGTTTGGTGGGGAGATTGTCAGGTAAGATTCTCCAATAGGCTTGTGGACAGACTTTCTGTTAAAGTCCTCAGCAGTTAGCAAGACCTGCATCCTTTCAATGCCCTTTGATATTCTTATTTGCCTTTTTCCTGATCTCCTCCCTCCTACTAGACTGAGTACTCTGGGTGCTGCTAGAGAGAAATGGTTTTTTTTTTTAGCAGCATCCCATTCAGCAAGGGTGGCTGAGCATTAACTCACCACTCTCCGTTTCCCTCTTGGAAGATAGTTCAGCCTCTGCACTGTGTTGTGTTGGGGGAGGGGAAGCACTGGCAGAGTTCCTGTTAACCCCTCCACTACATCACCAGTGGCATACTAGCATCTCCTCTAGGGAATGCTGGATTTCCACAGGTTGTTCCTCATTCACTGGGATCTGCCCAGGTCAGTACTCTTGAGGTTTTCCTCCCAACTGTGGCCGAGCGGGGTTGGTGTAAGTTCACTGGCAGCCTGTGCTGAGGTCTGTCTGCCTATTACCAGATGCATATATGGGCGAGACTTCTGGATTCCTGGCATATGGTGCTGTTTCCCACAACTCCCATAAAGGCATTTTTGTTTGTGGATGAATGCCTAATTCACTGTTGAAAGGGGGACAAAAAGAAGTAATGTATCAGGCTGTTACCATGCTGATGTCAACTCTGCTAAGGGAAAAATTTCAAAGTCATTTTTGTTTTCCTCCATTACTTTTTAAAATTAACAAATAACACCATGTTCTTCTTTCTTTCTTTCTTTCTTTCTTTCTTTCTTTCTTTCTTATTTTTTAAAATGTTTAATTTTGAGAGAGAGACAGAGTGTGAGCAGGGGAGGGGCAGAGAGAGGGACACACAGGATCCAAAGAAGGCTCCAGGCTCTGAGCTGTCAGCACAGAGCCTGACACAGGGCTCAAACACATGGGCTCGAACTCACGAACCACCAGATCATGCCCTGAGCTGAAGTTGGATGCTCAACTGACTGAGCCACCCAGGTACCCCCCTACCATGTTCTCCTTTAAAATAAAGGCTCCTAATGAAATCTTTTCAACTGAAAATGTCTGTATGTAAGTGTAGAATGAAAGGGAAAAAAATACAGAGTCTGAGAACTCTAAAGGATTAAAAATCCCTTATATATTTTGGGGTTATTTTTACCTTGTATGGGATTATTTTTTACTATGTATAAGTTATTTTTATTGTTTATTTATTTTGAGAGAGAGAGAGAGAGCACACGCAGGAAGGGACAGAGAGAGAGAGAGAGAGAGAGAGAGAGAGAGAGAACCCTAGAGCCTGATATGGGGCTTGATCCCACGAATTGTGAGATCATGACCTGAGCCAAAGTCAAGAGTAGAACATTTAACTGACTGAATCACCCAGGTGCCCCTGCCATGTATAAGATTTTGAAGTGTTTTGGCATAGGTGGGGAGCTTGAGGAGTTTGTTTGGCATAGGTGGGGAGCTTGAGGCTCTACATTGAGCCAGCCAAGTGTCCCCTGAAGACTTTTTTAAGAGAACTTTTATGTTTAAAGCAGAATTTTTAAAATTATTTTTAAATTTTAATTTAGTATAGCTGGCATACGGTGTTATACTAGTTTTAATTAGTGTATTAGTTATATTATGTGTACAACATAGTGATTCAACAATTCTGTACATCATTACTCAGAACTCATCATCATAAATGTTCTCTTAATCCCTTTCACTTGTTTCACCCACGCTCTCACCCATCTCCCCTCTGATATGCTTTATTTTGTCTTGTTTTGTTTTGTTTATTTTATTTTATTTATCAAATAGGCTTCATGCTCAGCACAGAGCCAATGCAGGGCTTGAACTTACAACCCTGAGATCAAGACCTGAGCTGAGATCAAGAATAGGACACTTAACTGACTGAGCCACCCGGATGCCCCTGATATACTTTATTTTAAATGAGTAGCCTCTTAAAGTTATTTTTTTCAACAAGAACATTTTTACTTGAAGCATATTTTAGAATACATGGCTCTAAAAGATATATATAAAACATTCCATCCAAGAAAAATAGAATAACATTTTCTTCAAGTACACACACAGAAGAATCCTCTGGTTAAATAACATAAAAAGAGACATAACAAACATTACAATTTTAAGAAGACTGAAATCATACCAAGTATATTTTCCAACCACAGTGGTACAAACTAAAGATTAATAATGAAACAAAGCTGAAAAATCTACAATGTATTTCTTCTTTTTTTTAATGTTTATTTTTGAGAGAGAGACAGAGAGAGACAGAGAGAGAGAAAGACAGAATGTGAGTGGGGGAGGGGCAGAGAGGGAGAGAGAAACAGAATCTGAAGTAGGCTCTAGGCTCTGAGCTGTCAGCAGAGTCGGACATGGGGCTTGAACCCACAAACTGCGAGATCATGACCTGAGCCAAAGTCAGATGCTTAATCGACTGAGCCACCTAAGCAACCCCCCAAAATCTACAACGTAAATACTAAATTTTAATATGTAAATATTAACACGCTACTGCACAAGCAATTGGCCCAACAAGAAATTAAATGGCAAATCAAAATATGTCTCGAAACAAAAGGAAAAAAAACACAACCTTCCAAAACCTGTAGGATGCAGCAAAAGCAGATGAGTGAATTTTATGCTATAAATGCTCATATTAGGAAAAAAATTTGAAATAAACAACATTACACCACAAGGAACTAGAAAAAAGAAACTTAGCTGAAATTTAGTAGAGGAAGGAAATAATAAAGAAAAATCAGGAATAAATAAGAGACCAGAATAAATAATAACATCAAAAGTAATGACCAATTTTTCCAAAAAATGAACAAAGTTGGCAATTTTCTTAATTACATTAGCTAAGAAAAAAGAGGACTCAAAAACCAAAATGAGAAATGGAAGAGAAAACAATACAACAGATAACCACAGAAATCAATATGTGATAACAGATTACTATAAACAATTATAAACTAAAAAATCAGATAACTTAGAAGAAAAAACTCCAGATAATTCCTAAAAAATGTGGAAGTTACGAAGATTGGATCATGAATCTTGAATCCAAGAGGTGGGAAATCTTCTTAGACCAATAACAAAAATGGAGGTTGAATTAGGAATAAAAAAATCTCCCAGCACTGAAAAGCTCAAGACCACCTAGTTTCATTGGTGAAATCTACCAATCATTAAAAACAATAATAATTAATGGAAATCTTTATCAAAATCTTATGAATAATGGAATAGAGGGAACACTACCCTGTACCAAAGCAATATAAAAACAATACAAGAACAAAAAAGTCTGGTTTGTCCAATATAAGTATTGCTACTAGGACTGGATTTTCTATTCTTTTGACACCCATTTGCATGATAGGTGTTTCTCCACCCCCTTACTTTTAATCTGCAGGTGTCTTTAGGTCTAAAATGAGTCTCTGGCAGGTTTAAAGCAAAATTGACCAGAAATGTTTTTCTGTTAGTTTCAGCCTCTTGATTACCACTGTTCTGGACTGGTCCTCATGGTTCTTATCATGACTGCCAGCAGGACACTTTGAAAAACAACAGGTTTTATTATTCATGGGTCCTGGAGGGTATACAACACACCTGGGGTCACACAGTGAGGTCATGGGTAGAGAAAGAAAAGAGTGTGGGCTTGGGGTTCTGCTGTTTTTGGGGTCCATGGGTAGGGGCATGGGGTTTCACAGGTTCATTCTTTATTGGTGAATTTAAAACATAAGAGTGGGAATTTAAAGCACAGGGAATGGTCAGTTATCTAAATCAACCAAGATCTCTAAAGCAAAGGAGCCTTGTGTGGGAGGTGGTAGCCTGGCTCTTTATCTAGTCATTTGACTGCCAGTGTGTTTTTCTGAGATAGCTGTCTTTGAAGTGGAATTGAAGTCAGGCACTTGCATGACAAAATAGAAAGAAATGATTGTCAGGGCTTACATTGTAGGAAGATGACAGAGATTTCCCACATACTCTTCACCCCTTTACATGCTTAGCCTCTCCCATTATTATTATTTTTTTCAATATATGAAATTTATTGTCAAATTGGTTTCCATACAACACCCAGTGCTCATCCCCAAAGGTGCCCTCCTCAATACCCATCACCCATCCTCCCCTCCCTCCCACCCCCCATCAACCCTTTTAACAGTCTCTTATGCTTTGGCTCTCTCCCACTCTAACCTCTTTTTTTTTTTTTCCCTTCCCCTCCCCCATGGGTTTCTGTTAAGTTTCTCAGGATCCACATAAGAGTGAAACCATATGGTATCTGTCTTTCTCTGTATGGCTTATTTCACTTAGCATCACACTCTCCAGTTCCATCCACGTTGCTACAGAAGGCCATATTTCATTCTTTCTCATTGCCATGTAGTATTCCATTGTGTATATAAACCACAATTTCTTTATCCATTCATCAGTTGATGGACATTTAGGCTCTTTCCATAATTTGGCTATTGTTGAAGCCTCTCCCATTATTATGTCACTCACCAGAACAGTAAACATTTTGTTTTTTAAGTTTATTTATTTATTTATTTATTTATTTATTTATTTATTTATGTAGAGAGACAGTGAGCATGGGCAGGGGCAGAGAGAGAGAGAGAGAGAGAGAGAGAGAGAGGGAGAGAGAGAGAGAGAGAGAGAGGAGAGGGAGGAAGCCAAGCATGTTCCACACACTGTCAGTGAGGGGTGGATCTTACCCACTGGGAGATCATCACCTGAGTCAAAATTAAGAGTCAGGTGCTTAACTGACTGCGCCCCCCAAGTGCCCCAGAATGGTACATTTTTTAACCAAGGATAAACCTACCTTGACATATCATCACCCAAGGTCCATAGTTTACCTTAGGATTCTCTGTTGGTTTAGTATATTCTACAGATTTAGACAAATGTGTAATGATAACTGTCCATCATTATAGCGTTATACAGAGTATTTTCTCTCCCTAAAAATCTTCTCAGCTGTCTGCCATTTCTTTTTGATTCTTTCTGGGAGTTTCTATCTCTGTCTTTACAGTGCCTATCTGTTCTTTCATGTTGTCTGCTTTTTCCCTTAGAGGCCTTATAGATATTAATTATACTTGTTTTATTTTTTTATTTAAAAATTTTTGTATATAATTTATTGTCAAATAATCATACTTGTTTTAAATTACTGGTCTGATTATTCCAACAACTCTGCCATAGCTGAGTCTGGTTCTGATGCCTTATTTGTGTTTTCAAACTATGTGTTTTGTCTTTTAGTATGTCTTACAATTTTTTGTTGAAAGCTGGACACGATGTACTGGGTAAAGGAAACTCTGATAAATAAGTTTTTAGTGGTGAGGTGTGAGGGAGGTGAAGCGATTTATAGTCCTATGAGTGACTCTCAGTCCTTTAGGGAGCCTTTGGTATGGGGCTGTGAACTTCAAAAGTGCTTCTCAGTCCTCCCCCAACACTCTTTAAGCTGGATAGATGGTTAGAATGGGCTGGAGCTGGGTATGTTCCCTACCCCAGTTTGGTTAAGTTCTGATAAAACCCCAATAGATTAGGCTCTGGTAAAATAGTTTCTCTTGGGGGCAGGCCTTGTTAAGAAGAACAGAATGCTCTATTATATTTCAAAATGATTCCTTTTCTTCTTGTTTTGCTGGAAGTCTGATATTTATTACAGGAACTTGATTGAGCTCCCAGAGGTGAGATCCACAGTGTGGAGATCTCCTTATGACTTTATTCCTCATCCTGATGTCACTGTGTTATAATAAGATAGCCCTGTTAAACTAGTAAGCTCTGGGTTTTGAGACAATGTCATACCAAGTAGTTTTATTAAAATTAAACTGAAGCAGAGATATATTTGGCTGATATAAGGAAATTTATTATAGCTGTGGTTTCTGTTTTTATGTTTCTGTCTTCAGTACTTGGACCATGAGACTGTTTCAGCCACATTCATCGACAGCAGTGGACAGTTTGTTTCCTCCCAGATGACAAGAATTAGCCGGAATCCTTACTGTGGCTATGAGCATCAGACTCTGTCCAGCCGGGAGCGCACAGAGGAGGACTCCCTGCTGGCTGCCTTACAGTGGCAGGTGCCTGATGTGGGTCCAGTCCCCTTTGTGAAGAGCACTGACCCTTCTTCCAGCTACTTTGTTATCTTGAACTCCGCAGCCTTCTTCAAGGTGGGAAGCCAGCTAGAAGTGCTGGTTCATGTGCAGGATTTTCAAAGAAAGCCCAAGAAGTATGGTGGAGACTACCTGCAGGCCAGGATCCACTCCCCTAAGCTGCAGGCAGGGGCTGTGGGCAGAGTGGTAGACTACCAGAATGGGTTTTACAAGGTCTTCTTTACTCTGCTCTGGCCAGGCAAAGTTAAAGTGTCCATATCTCTGGTCCACCCCACTGAGGGGATCAGAGTTCTTCAGCGCCTGCAGGAAGAGAAACCACACAGAGTCTATTTCAAGAGTCTCTTCCGTTCAGGAAGAATTTCTGAAACCACTGAGTGCAATGTGTGTCTTCCTGGGAGTCTTCCCCTGTGTAACTTTACAGATGTCTACACTGGAGAGCCCTGGTTCTGCTTCAAACCAAAGAAGCTCCCTTGCAGTAGCAGAATTAACCATTTCAAAGGTGGATACCTGAAGGGCCTCCTAACTGCTGCAGAGACCGCTTTCTTCCAGAGGTAGGTGTTTCTTGTTCCAGGGGATAATTTTAAGGTCCTTTTCCACTGTTTTTGTCTCAATTAGGTGACATCATCCCATTTAGAAGACTTTCTTGTTTTGGTTATTTGCTTCATATAACTTTCTGAAGTTGGCCCTATTTGGGAGAAGTAGCGAATAGGAAAATAAATAAATACTTATATTTTGTGAATAGTTTTTATTTTTATTTATTTATTTTAAAGTATTTTTAGATTTTTAAAAATGTTTAAGGGATCTGTACACCCAACGTGGGGCTCAAACCCACAACCCCAAGATCCAGAGTTGCATGCTCCAGTGACTGAGCCAGCCAGTGCCCCCTTGTGAATAGTTTTTAGAAAGTGAAGCTTAGAGCTTCTTCTAGTTCAAATTAAAGACCTTTTACCCTCAGATTTATGTTTTACTTCAGAACTACATAGCACATGGATAACTATATAAGAAAGATCACTTATTCACAGAACAGATGAAAAACATCGCCCAAGAACAGAGTGACAAGAGGTCTTGTAGTCAGGACACTGTTTTATCTTCATGTCTAATAAGCTAAAAAAATTTCAGGAGCACCTAGGTGGCTCAGTCAGTTAAGCAGCCTACTCTTGGTTTCATCTCAGGTCATGATCTCACGGTTTGTGAGATTGAGCCCTGCTTTGGGCTCTGTGCTGACGGTGCAGAGCCTGCTTGGGATTCTCTCTTTCCTGTCTCTCCCCTGCTTGGGCTTTCTCTCTCTCTCTCTCTCAAAATAAATAAATAAACTTTAAAAACATTTTTAAGTGACATATTATCAGTTGTTAAAATCATATACTGATAGGAAAAGGACTATGAATATGACAACATTGCTGGGTTGACTTAACGATAAACATGGGAAACCAGGAATATCACGGCAAACTATTTTTTAAATTAACAGTTAGGGAAATTTTTGCATTATTGTGTACAAATTTCTCTTGTGGAACATAAGTGTAAAACTTTTTCAGCGGAAAATGCGGAATAATGTGCAGAGTGGAATGTATGGGATCAGTATGGATTAAATGTTTTCTTCAACATTTCGTACAGTTCTAAAGTAAAATAGCATGCCTAAGGAAAAAAATTATAAAAGCCATATGGCCAAAAAGTCCAATTACTTGACAGAATGTAAAAATGCCTTTTATTTTTTTATTGAAATAAATACTTAAAAATACTCCTTGGTGGAGAGGTAGTTTTGTTGAGTACCTCTGGGCACCCGTAAAAATTTTATGTTTTATGCCCACTTCTTACTCAGTGAGGGAAATGTTCCTACTATAACGTATGTAGGAGCTTCTCAAACAAAGCTCTGATTTTTCATTTCTGGAGTCTGCTTTTGGTCGTATCAGTTTTAAATACATGTTTGCTGGACTGATGCCATGCTTTTAGAGGGATGCTCTTAGATGCCAGCAGAGGGAGCACTATTCAATGTATTTACTGTACTGTTCTTCAGAAAACTGTCTAGTTTGTCGTGTGGCTGAGTATACAAGGACTTTAGCTTTAGTTTTAATCCTGGGTTCAATTTCAGACACGTTATTTATCAATGACGGTGAGCAGATGATTTCAGGTCTGTGTACTTTTTGCCTATGTGTGAAGACTGCTCAGTTCCTCCCCTTTAGGGTTGTGTTGTCAGTCTCCTTAGTGGCTTAGCAAAAAAGAGGAAGCACAGCTTATAACTTACTGAAATTCCATGTGGAAAAAAGTGGGAGAAAAATTTGAGAGTAAGTGTAAAATTTAAGAATATTCCTGACACTAAATCCTACCATTAAAACCAGAAAACACCTGTGAATCGTGAAGGATGAAATAATTATGTCTCTGTCCTTACTTGCACATCCTGGATGAGGCTGACTGATGGCACTTTGTAGTAGAATCATTAAGAAATTCTACTTACCTAGAAGTTTGATGATAAGATGTTGCTTGAGGTAACATTTTTGGGAATCAAACATCTGATAGTTCTGCTACTGATTTTTTTTTCTTGCATTGTTTATTAGAATTCTGAAATTTTACATCAGCTAACTAAAAAGAAGAAGATTGAAATTGATTTTTTGAGGTGTCCTTGGGTATGCTTTTTTGAGCTCATGGCCTGAATATGTTAAGCTGATACCCATTTTTACCTTTTTTCCTTGGTGGCTCATAGCATTGCTTAATTCAGAAAGGATTAAGCTTAGCTTTGGTCTTTGGTTCTCTAAATAACAGTTGGACAATTAAGGTGATCTAATCTTTGTTCTTTACTCCTAAAAAATGTTGGTTTTAGAAAGAACAACAGTACTTTGCTTAAAAGATTCTATTAATATAAAGGAAGGCTTTTTGAAAGAATGAGGTTCTCACATGAAAAGCTTCCCATATATTTTAGCATCATTTCATATTTTCTTTTTTCTAACTTTGTGCTTAAAAAAACTTTCAAATCATTAGAAACACTGCAAGAATAATAAAAATGAACATCCATATAGCTTTAACTTAGATTCACCATTGTTAATGTTTTGCCACATTTGCTTTCTCTCTCTTTCTCTTTGTATGTGTGTTTATATACATGTCTGTTGATGTATAATTATCCCCCTTCCCAGAGCATTTGAGAGTAAGTTGCAGGCAACATGGTGTTGCACCTCATGGGTATGCATCTCCTGGCACATGAACTTTCTCCAACATATAACTGTAACATATTTATCACACTTGGGGCATTTATCATTAATACAATACTATTATTGAATATACCGTCCATACTCAAGTTTCTCTGATTGTCCCAATAATGTCCTTTATAGCTGTCATTTTTATTTTAACTAATCTAACCTATGATTACTTACAATGTGTTTAGTTATCCTTTCTTTTAAATTTTATTTATTTATTTTGGGAGAGACAGAGAGAGAACACAAACAGGAGAGGGAAAGAGAGAGGGGGGAGGACAGAGGATCTGAAGGGGGCTCTGTGCTGACAGCAGAGAGCCCCATGCGGGGCTCGAACTCACAAAATGTGAGATTGTGCCCTGAGCCAAAGTTAGACGCTTAACCAACTGACTGAGCTACTCAGGCACCCTCAGTTATCTCTTTAATCTTTAATTTGGATGAGGTTTCTAGCTTGTGTTTTTTTTGTTTGTTTGTTTGTTTGATTTTTTGTTTATTTATTTTGAGAGAGACAGAGACAGTGTGAGCAGGGGAGGGGCAGAGAGAGAGGGAAAGAGAGAATCCCAAGCAGGCTCCACCCTGCTATTGCAGAGCCAGATGTGGGTCTCAAACTCATGAAGAGATCATGACCTGAGCCAAAACCAAGAGTCGGACACTCAACTGACCGAGCCACCCAGGCGCCTCCTCTAGCATGTTTTTCACAACATTAAGGTTTTGATGTCACTGCTTTGTAGATGTCCCTTAATTTGGATTTGCTGCTTTATTGTTTCTACATGACCAGATTGAGGTTAAACATTTTTACAGGAAAATTACAAAGGGCAAATTTTCTTCTTTTCCTTATCTTAAAGCTCTCCCACGAAAGCAGTTTATTTGTGCTGTTTTAAACGTCATGTTCTGGGGCGCCTGGGTGGCGCAGTCGGTTAAGCGTCCGACTTCAGCCAGGTCACAATCTCGCGGTCCGTGAGTTCGAGCCCCGCGTCGGGCTCTGGGCTGATGGCTCAGAGCCTGGGGCCTGTTTCCGATTCTGTGTCTCCCTCTCTCTCTGCGCCTCCCCCGTTCATGCTCTGTCTCTCTCTGTCCCAGAAATAAATAAGCGTTGAAAAAAAAATTAAAAAAAGTCATGTTCTCTCCTAAATGTAACTTATTTAAACTATTTTCTAAACATACAGTTGACCCTTAAAAGTCTCAGGATTTAGACGTGCCAACCACCTGCACAGTCAAAAACCTGCTATAACTTTTGACTTCCCGAAGACTTTACTAATATTCTACCATTGACCAGAACCTTTACTGATAAGAACAGTTGATTAACACATATTTTGTATGCTGTATGTATTATATATACTGTAGTCTTATAGTAAAGTAGGCTAGAGAAAGAAAATGTTAAGAAAATCATTAGGAACAGAAAATACATTTACAGGACTGTACTGCATTTATTGAAAAAATCCATGCATAAGTGGAGCTGCACAGTTCAAAGCCATGTTGTTCACACAAAAGACCTTGAATAGTCAAAGTAATATTGAAGAAGAAAACCAAAGCAGGAGGCATCACAATCCCAGACTTTAGCCTCTACTACAAAGCTGTAATCATCAAGACAGTATGGTATTGGCACAAAAACAGACACATAGAACCAATGGAATAAAATAGAGATTCCAGAATTGGACCCACAAATGTATGGCAAACTAATCTTTGACAAAGCAGGAAAGAATATCCAAAGCAGGAAAGAATGGAAAAAAAATAGTCTCTTTAACAAATGGTGCTGGGAGAACTGGACAGCAACATGCAGAAGAATGAAACTAGACCATTTTCTTACACCATTCACAAAGATAAACTCAAAATAGATGAAGGACCTGAATATGAGACAGGAAACCATCAAAACCCTAGAGGAGAAAGCAGGAAAAAAAACCTCTCTGACCTCAGCCATAGCAATTTCTTACTTGACACATCTCCAAAGGCAAGGGAATTAAAAGCAAAAATGAACTATTGGGTTCTTGTGAAGATAAAAAGCCTCTGCACTGCAAAGGAAACAATCAGCAAAACTAAAAGGCAACCCACGGAATGGGAAAAGATATTTGCAAATGACATATCGGACAAAGGGCTAGTATCCAAAATGTATAAAGAACTCACCAAACTCCCCACCTGAAAAACAAATAATCCAGTGAAGAAATGGGCAGAAGACATGAATAGACACTTTCTAAAGAAGACAACCAGATGACCAACAGGCACATGAAATGAAAAGATGCTCAATATCACTCCTCATCAGGGAAATACAAATCAAAACCACACTGAGATACCACCTCATGCCAGTCAGAGTGGCTAAAATGAACAAATCAGGAGACTATAGATGCTGGAGAGGATGTGGAGAAAGGGAACCCTCTTGCACTGTTGGTGGGAATGCAAACTGGTGCAGCCGCTCTGGAAAGCAGTATGGAGGTTCCTCAAAAAATTAAAAATAGATCTACCTTATAACCCAGCAACAGCACTGCTAGGAATTACCCAAGGGATACAGGAGTACTGATGCATAGGGGCACTTGTACCCCAATGTTTATAGCAGCACTTTCAACAATAGCCAAATTATGGAAAGAGCCTAAATGTCCATCAACTGACAAATGGATAAAGAAGATGTGGTTTATATATACAATGGAATATTACTTGGCAATGAGAAAGAATGAAATAAATTATATATATATACACACACACATACATACCTGTGTGTGTGTGTGTATAATAAAGATTGAATGTTAGTTTCAGAAAAAAAATAAAGAAATAATGGCTGCAAACTTCCAAAATGTTTGAAAAAAAGAAATGATCCTCTTGTAGGCAGCAAAAAAAAAAAAACAAAAACCACACACAAAAAAACAAAACATGTTGTTCAAAGTCAGCTGCACTGCCTTCCTTGTTTCTTGTCTCCCCATTAGAATGTCATTTCCCTGAAGGAGGAGATGCTGTGTGTCTTGTTTATTGTTACATCCCTGACATCTAGGACAGTGCCGGGCCCATAGTAGAAGCTTAAAAATTATATTTTTATTTTATTAAAAAAATTTAATTCCAGTGTGGTTAACATACAGTATTATATTAGTGTCAGGTGTATAATATTGATTGTGATTCAACAGTTCCATATATTACTCAGTGCTAATCAATAGAAGTGTACTCTTTAATTTTCTTTACCGATTTCATTCATCTCCCTGCCCACCTTCCCTCTGGTGACCATCAGTTCTCCATAGTTTTTTGTACTATCTGTTTTTTGGTCTCTCTCTTTTTTTTCCTTTGTTCATTTAGAAGCTTAAGAATTATTTAAGAACATATCTCTTTTGAACTGATTTTTGATAAAACAAAATATTGTGATTCAAGTTCACATATCAAGAATTTGGAAAGTTAGCATTTTATTTTTTTGTCTGTTTTTGGCCTAAGTGTAAGAGGTAATTGTTGTGACCCAGTTTCTGGCATAGTTATACCAAATTTCCAGTACTTTTTCCCTGGACTCCACACTCTCCCACTTTTTCACACAGCCCTCCATCTAATATTGTCCAAGCATGGACTCTAGCCCAGGGCCTGTGCTAAGTGCTGGAGACAAAAGGTGAGTGAAACACAATCTGTGTCACTGAGGAGTATGTTTTAGAAAGAGACACTACAGGGCCATACCAATGGTGAACAAAGTCCTGAAAGAGCACATATCTGGGGACAAGTGTCTCTAGTAGGACTCATCTCTGTTCTGGGCAAGGCCTAAGGAATCTGACCTGTGATTTAATGCTACATAGATTTATAATCTGAAAATTAGATAGTGACAGAATGGACATTCTCATCAGTGTGAGCCATTTTCCGAGTCCAAGGGGAATAAAGAATTTAAACCAGAATTTGTCATTTTAGAGATTATACTCTCAGGGCTATGTGGTGAAAAATTAAAAACCTATTTAATTTCTATTCATTTTATATATCCACATAACCTGCTTATTTTAAGAGACCTGGTTTATTAATTGATTGTGTTGAGTAGCATTTATAAGAATATTTCATCTTAAGGTTCTGTGAAATCCTGTTATTTTAATTTGCAAATGAAGATACATATTAGAAAGTAAATGTTCTCAAATCTAAACTTGTATTCTTCTTATTCCTTTTAAAGTGGTGTCAATATCAAAATGCCAATCAACTCCAGTGGACCAGATTGGGTGACTGTGATTCCGAGGAGAATAAAAGGTAAAAAGAATGAGCTTGATGATTTGTTGTTTTTCTTGCTAAATGGGTTGAGGCTCTGTGGTTTCACTAATGTCATGAAAACTTCTTTCCTCCTTTTAATATGCCATGGTTACTTCTGGGCACAATTGAAAATACTAAAAGAGCTTTTTAATTAAAATAAATCAGACCTTATATGCATAATCTTGGGCTTTGCTATTTATACTCCTGTGAAAGTTGTCTTCTTCCCCTTCCCCTCTCTGGTTGGCTGCTCAAGAGACTTCGGTGCTATACTGTCCGATATGGTAGCTACTAGCCACACATGGCTATTTAAATTTAAATTAATTAAAATTAACTAAAAATTAAAATGTAATTCTTTTTTTTAAACAAAATTTTTAATGTTTATTTATTTCTAAGAGAAAGAGAGAGAGAGCCAGAGCACAAGCAGGGGAAGGGCAGAGAGAGAGGGAGACACAGAATCCGAAGCAGGCTCCAGGCTCTGAGCTGTCAGTACAGAGCCCGATGCGGGGCCCGAACCCACAAACTGTGAGATCATGACCTCAGCCAAAGCCGACACTTAACTGACTGAGCCACCCAGGCTCCCCTAAAATTTAATTCTTAAGTCACACATCCTCGGGAGCCATGTGTGGCTGGTGGCTACCATGTTGGGCAGCATTTTATATGGAATGTAGTGTATCCATCATTGCAGAAATTCTGTCGGATATCACTACTCTAGAGTTATCCAAGAAACGTGTATGAAATCGGCAAGGAAATTTTTAAAATCAAAAGCATTATGTTACTGAACTCTGGTTTTCTCAAAGTGTGATCTCTGCATTAGCAGAATCAGCTAGAATTGCAGATTCTTAGGTCTTACCTCAGGCTACTGAATCAGAAACTCGGGCGTGGGGCCTAGCAATCTGGGTTTTAGTAAACCTTCCAGGTGATTTTGATCCATTGGCATTGGGTATTGTTAAAAGTAAAACAATATAGAGTAAATGTATGTGTTCTGTTTTAGCCACGGTGACTTTTAGAAAGAAAGGATGAATATTATTAAGGAAACTTATGCAGATGGCAAGGCCCTTTTGGCTGTTGAAAGCATATATGACAGTATATATGGTAGATATTGCACAGATACTGGCAAACACTATTGCCATAGGGCCTAGGCGTGCAATACATGTGAATCTAGCCAGGGTGGGTATTAGTCATAGGCATGCCTTGTGTGAATGGTGGGGGAAGAACCTAAGTGCAAGCACAGCCTGTCTACAGCTCTTGCTGCTTTGTTGTGCAGAAATATGCTCAGATGTATAGGGTTTCTTTTTTCCATGAACAAAAATCAGAAGTCTTAATCCTTAATCTTTCAATGTAATATCTCCAGATTTCAAAACATTGGCATCCAATTGCAAACATTTAAAATATCGTGTGGGCTAAATAAAATTATTGTCTGTGGCCCAGATACAGCCAGGATACTGCCAGTCTATATATCTCTGGTCTCCACTATCATGTGCCACAAGAAATCCCAGTATTTGCCTAGTGAAAAGCTGTATTTTATTTACTTGAAGCCAGTGAGTTACTAATTTTAAAAGATTCATATATGAAACATCATTAACAGAAATACTTTTATTTGCCTTTATTTGTCTGGGCCTCAACCTCCGTGTCTATTCCCCCTAGTCCTGCACTCCTCATACTGTATCCTCCTCTGCCCTAGCCCCAGTCTTCTGGCGTGGCTGCCTCATCCCTGGGTGTCTAGTGGGATGGTCAGCGGGTGGAGTTTTGGATGGTTTACCTGCACCTGACAGGTCTCGATGTTCAGCCAGTAAGTGTGGGTTTGTGATGTACTGTTCTGTTTAGAGAGAACTAGTGAGAGAACTAGAGAGATCTGGTGGAACTAGTGAGACTTTTGATGGATTTTTAGAGGAAGAAAGGAACCGTGAATCAATAGGAGAATAGCTTGGCTTTGAGAAGACCCCCTCAGAGCAGGTACATTACTGGAAGGAAAAGAGAAGGGAAATTGCTTTACATAACATCAAAGACACCCAGCCTTGGAGGACTTCACTGCAGTTCACTCTCGTGACCAGCAGGGCGCACTCAAAGACCCTAAACCAAGGGCTCACATGCCTCCCACCTTCCCTCCCTATGTTCCTCCCTTCATTCCTTTCTTTCTCTTTTTTAATATATATATATATTTTGTTTTTGGAATATTTTAGACTTAAAATAAGTTACAAAAATAGTATAAAGTTCCTGTATAGCCTACACCCAGCTTCCCCTTATGCTAACATCTTATATAACCACAGAATACTTCCAAAACTAAGGTTTTAACATCAGTACAGTATCATTAACTAAGCTGTAGAGTTTACTTGGATTTCATGAGTTTTTCCACCAATGTCCTTTTTCTGTTTTAGAATCCCATGCAGAATCCCAGGTTGCATTTAGTCACCATATTTCTTTAGTCTTCCTTCTGTGACATTATCTTGACCTTTACACTTTGAAGAACTTTGGTCAGATATTTTTTAGAATGTTTCTAAATTTGGATTTTTAAGTGTTTTCTAATGATTGGAATGAGAGTATGCATTTTTGGAAGAATAGCACAGAAATGATGTTGTGTCCTTTATAGGGAGTACATGATGTCAATATGTTCTGTTAACAATGTTAAATTTGATCACCTGGTTAAAGTGGTGTCTGTCAGGGTTCTCTTCTCTGTATTCTGGGGAGATACTTTGAGACTGTGGTAGGCTGAATAATGGCCCCCAAAGATATCCAGATCTTAATCCCTCAAATTTGTGAACGTTGCTATATATGGATGGCAAAGGAAATTTTGCATGTGTGATTAAGCTAAGGGTCTAGAAATGGGGAGAGATTATCCGGATAATCTGAGTGGGCCCTAAATGCAGTCACAAGTGTCCTTTTAAGAGGGAGGAAGAGGGAGATTTCATACAAAAGCAGAAAGCAATGTGACAATGGAAGTAGAGAGAAATTTGAAGATGCCATGCTGCTGGCTTAACAAACGGAGAAAGAGGCCATGAGCCAAAGAATACAGGTGTGGAAGAGGAAAGGGAACAGATTTCTTCCCTAGCTCCTCCAGAGAGAGCATGGCCTTACTGATACCTTGGATTTGGTATCGGTGATACTGATTTTGGATTTCTGGCCTCCCTCCAAAACTGTAAGAGAATAAATTTGTGTTGTTTTAAGCCACTGAATATGTGGTAATCTGTTATAGTAGCCACAGGAAACTAATACAAAGACATCCTGGATGTCTCTGTATTCCATCAGGATGTAAACATCCTATTTCTGCTTATACTTTCACCCACTAATTTTAGCATTCATTAATAGATCTTGTCAGCAGCAATTATTTGGGTGGTATTTAATGGTGACTTTCTAATCTCTCATTTCTAAGACATTTATTAATTTGAATTTTTCTGTAAGGAAGAGTTGTCCCTTCTTTCCCATTTATTTAATTATGTCCATGTAGACTCATGGCTCATGATTATTTATCTCATTTTTTGGATTATTACCGAATTCAACTGTTATTTATTTTGTTGCTCTAATTGCTCCAATTTTGGCAATTGCGAACTTTTTCAATTTGGCCCCTATGCCCCTTTGACATGCTAACGTATGTATGTACCTATGATACATATATATGTGTATATATATGTGTGTGTATGTATACATATATGTGTATATATATGTGTGTGTGTGTATGTGTGTGTGTGTGTGTGTGTGTGTGTGTACACATTTTTTTTCCCTTAAGCACTTCCTTACTCTCTGACATGTTTCACACCCATTTGTGTGTTATTTGACCTAGACTTGGAAGGGTTCATAGTCTTTCCACTTTTATTATTTTACTTATGAATCCTATATTTTGAAGGGTTTTATTTCCCTATCAACATTTAAAAAAAGTATTAGTTAATTGATTTTCCTGCAAGTTAAACTTATTCTAAGATGCATATTTAGTCTGCTGAACTGTTTGAGATTACCTGTCTTCCCCCATGCATGGGTATAATTCCAGTCAAAAGCAAAGAAACATAGCTTTTAATTAGATGAAAATAGCTCATCAGGGATAAGTATCTGGTTTCTGACAGGCTTTCCCAGTGTCAGAATTGCTGCTGAATTTTTATTAGTACCTGTACTGTGGTCCCTAGATCATCATAGCCTGATAGAAGCCTTGATGGCTTCTAACCTCATCAACAACTAAACTAGAGTTCATATTTTGGGGAGAAGCTTACTGAGAGTTTGGGATAAAACTAGATTTAATAGCAACAGAATAAGCATTAACATCTTTGTAGCCTTTTGCTATTTTCTTTATCTTTTAAAAAAATTAATTAATTATATTTTAGAAAGAAAGAGAGCCAGTGGGAGAGAGGGCCAGAAGGAGAGGGAGGGAGGGAGGGAGGGAGGGAGAGAGAGAGAGAGAGAGAGAGAGAGAGAGAGAATCCCAAGCAGGCTCCACACTCAGCACAGAGACCGTTGCAGGACCCAGGCTCAAGCCCACAACCCTGGGACTGTGACCAAAGGTGAAATCAAAAGTTGGACACTCAACTGACTGAAACACCTAGGCGCCCCTTTTCTTTATCGTTTGAGGTGTATCTTACGTACAGTATAGTACGTGGATTGCAAATATATAGTACAATGGAATTTTACATTTGTATCTGTAACTGTGGTAGGCTGAATTCTAAGATGACTCCCACTGATCCATGCCTTTATATAATTCTTTTTCTCTTGAGTGTGGGAAGGACCTGTAAATGTGATAGTATATCACTCCCATGACTTTAAAAAAAGAGATACTATCCTGGGCAGACCTGACTTAATTGGATAAGCCCTCAATAGGGACCAAGTTCTTCTTGAAGAAATTCAAAGTGTGAGAAGGCTTCCATGTGAGCGGGACTCTTTGTTGCTGGCTCTAAAGATGGAGGAGGCCATGTGGCAAGAAATGTAGACAGTTTCTAGGAGCTGAAGGGCATTCCCTGGCTGACAGTGACCAAGGAAACAAGAAACTCAGTATTATAACCACAAGGAACTGAATCTGGCCAGTAATTGAATGGGGTTGGAAGCAGATTTCTCTTGTCTACAGAAAGGAACACAGTCCTGCTGTCAACCTGATTTCAACCTGTGAGACCCTTAGCAGAGAACCCAGCTATGTCATGCCCTGGACTCTTGGCAGAACTATGTGATATTAAATGTCTCTTGTTTTTAAGTTACTAAGTTTGTGGTGATTTGCCATGCACCAATAGAAAACTAATACAATTACTGCCACCCATACAAAGATATAGAATGTTTAGAACACATAGAATATTTCTAGCATTCCAGTGTTGCCCTTTATGATTAAAAACTATTAATACTACTACAGTATTGAACTTTCACAACAGCCCTTCAAAGTAACTAATAATTTACCCATTTTATAGGTAATTGAAGCAAGGTCCAGAGACTGATACGTCATCATTTTGACATCTGCTCTGTGTCTGATGCTAGACTAGACTCTGAGAATACAGGAGATGAGTAAGATGAGAGTTTTAAGTGATTTCTGGGGTCTCCTATTGGAGACGTGGAGTCAGACATAAACCAGGACCTCTGACTCGAGTCTAGCCCTTTTTCTGCTATCCCTTAATATGCTTGGGAGGTGTGGGGGAGGATGTCTTAACGTTTGGGTTTGTCTGCAGTAGTGGAGTTCATCAACTCTCTAGTTTCTAAATGCATCCAAATGGTGGAGTGAATGATAAAATAGTGTTTTATGTTGTTCGATGAAAACCATACTAATGACTTTATGGATGAGACCTCACTATGAGGTTGTTTAGAAAATGGAAAGGTGCTATCACAACAAAGTGGACAAAGCTACTTTAAAAAAAAAAGGCTTATTATTTATTTTGAGTAGGGGGGAAGAGAGAGAGAATCCCCAGCAAGTTCCGTACTATCAGTGCAGAGCCCCAGCAGGGCATGAACTCAGGGAACTGTGAGATCGTGACCTGAGCCAAAACCAAGAGTCGGATGCTTAACCGACTGAACCACCCAGGCACCCCTGGACAAAGCTGTTTTAAAGACAACCACCTTCAGTTGGAAAAAATACTTGGTACAGAATACATTTTATTTGGTTAACTTAGAAAACCAAAGGGCTCATATGCTATGTAAAATCCAACCGACTGATATCATTTGGGGGTAGGAAGCTCCCCACAACTGTATCAGTAGTGAAATGTATGCCTTTGTAAACAGGACCACCTTTACCACTAGCTGGCTCTACGGCTCTCTGGGAAACTTCGGCAAGTGCCTCTGTGACGTACTGTCTTCACCTTTAAAAGACATTTGGACTAGCCATTATCTGAGGTCCTTTCAGCATTCTTTGAATCTGTAGGTATTTCTATCTGTACCTGTTTAGCTTCCCTCTGGAAAATGCTTAGGTTTTAGGGGACTAAAGTATAAAGAA
Source organism: Prionailurus bengalensis (assembly GCF_016509475.1). NCBI lineage: Eukaryota > Metazoa > Chordata > Mammalia > Carnivora > Felidae > Prionailurus > Prionailurus bengalensis. Next base: position 49,684,201 of record NC_057350.1, read on the forward strand.
AAAAAATTAAATTCCCAAGGTTTTCCAGGGGGAGACTCAAGGGTAAACTCAAGCTATAATAACTACTGTGTAGCCAGGACTTCTCATAGTCCCAGTGCTTGACAAGTTGTACCTGAACAGCTCGACACCCGCTGTCCTCATTTCTCATCTCCCTGAGATGGCACCCAAGCGTTCCGGTGCTAATTGTGTTCCTTGAGGAGAGGAATTGTTTGACTCTCTTTCTTTGTCTTGTCTTGTTTTTTCTCTCATGAACTATATACTCCCCATTGGCCTGCCTTTTACTTTTCTTACTTCTACAGATAATTCTATGCTATGAAGTTAAGGGACGTGTGCACTAACATGCACTCACTCACACCTCCCAGTCTTAATTCACACTGTCTCCCTCTCACCCAGCTCTTTCTAGATAGTTAAGGGAAAATTTTTTCTCTGCTCTTCTCTTGTTTTGTCCCATTTGTGGTCCAAATAGTCCTCGTTTTGGCTAATGAATGACATGGGATGACACCCTTTGGAGAAAACTATAAGCTATGAGTTTTAAAGAGAAGCCAAGACATTTTAGAGAAGCAGGGACCTTAACTTGCAGATAATTGAAGCTATCCCTTCTGATTTTGCATAAAGATCTTATCTGCTTTTGATAACCATCCACAAAAACTACTTCCTTCACCATCAGTATTTAAGAAAACTGTAAAATCTAAGCAATAACTCCGTTTTGTTTTAAAACTATTTTTGGGGCGCTTGGGTGTATCAGTCAGTTAAGTGTCTGACTCTGTTTTGGCTCAGGTCATGATCTGATGGTTTGTGAGTTTGAGGCCCTCATCAGGCTCTGCGCTGACAATGAGGAGCCTGCTTGGGATTCTCTCCCTCTCTCTCTGCCCTTCTCCGGCTTGTGCTTTCTCTCTCTCTCTCCCCTTCTCTCAAATAAATTAAAAAAACCCACAAAACTATTTTTATTCCACATGTATAGTTCATTAGGGGTTATATTATTGATTTAAGAGACTTTCATATCTTATGTGAAAATGCATTCCAAGTTCCAAGAAATGCGGTCTTTTTAAAGAACTTCAGACTGCTTAAAGTCTTAATAAAGTAAGAAATGTTTTTGTCTCCGCTGACCATAAGAGGGCAATGTAGGTACATGCATTACACTTTAAAAATCTGCTCTGTTATCTAGTGCTGCATGTGTGAAGAATTAATGTCAGTTCAGTAATTGATTTGCTTTGCTTGACTTAACTCTGGTAGTAAATAAAATTAACATTTGAATGGAAATGGTAATTGTTTCCTGTGTGATATACACTTTCCTTTATAACATGTATTTGGCACAGAATAGCCAAATCTTCTGAATTACCATGGTAAAAAGTGTAACTTCAAAATCACTTTTAATTCCCCTTCTAGTAGATGTTTTCTTTGGGCCCCAGGTGTCTGCTCTGGAGCTCCCTGTCTGTATAACCTTGACAAGATGATATAATGAGGAAGCTTTGGGCAAGCTGTGGTAACATAGTAAAGTCATACTTGGTAACATGTGGAGAAACTGTTTATGAATAAGCCAAATAAATATTTACCCCCCCCCTTTTCTTTTCTTTGACAATAACATTTTCCAAGTAAAGCTTTTAAAAATGCTGTTTACTTTTCAGCTTAGGCCCTGAACCTTCAAAGAATTAGCAGATGGCTGAATTAAAAGGTTAAATATGCACTATCTGTCAAATAGGGCATCTTCTTTGAAGGGAATAAAACCAAAATAATTTTGAGTATTATCTTATAATATCAAGATAATAAGCTGAAAATAGTCACAAATATGGGGCTCAAATTTAGATTTCTGAGTTGTATAAACATTTGGATTTTGAATTGTGGTTTAACAGGTGAGACTGGAGAATTACTGGATTATGATCAAGGTTTAAGCTTTGGGGTATGTAAGGAAGTGATGTAAAATAATTGATGGTATTTGAAGATTGTAGATTTGAGTGTTAGAAACAAGTAAGTGTACACCTTCAGGAAAAAATCCAAAAAGAAAATGGCTGACATCTACAAACCTCTGTTTTTGAGACGTGGTATATATAGCACAGTGGTTAGACCATGGGCTTTGGGGCTCACCTGCTTGGATCAGGTCTTGGCTTTGCTGCTTGTTAGCTCTGGATCTAAGTCAAGTTGCTGTTCCAAAAGGCAGGGTTAACACTAGGACCTACTTTAAAGGGTTATTGTGAGCATCGTATGAGATAATATATTTAATTGCAGAGTAAACTCTCAAGAAATATTAGCCATCCCTGTCTGTTTATTTTGAAGCACTTAAAGTGTGTTGTTTCTACAACAGCATTTTCCAAGGGAGGTGTTAGGGAAGAAGGATGTTGACTTTCCCTTTGAAGGGTGTCCTGCCTCTTGTGTCATGTGTAGCTGGGCTACAGCCATGAGTACAAACTGCTGCTGCATTTTAAATATTGCTCATTGTAATATTTGTACATTCTTCTGAACCTTTTGTAACGTGGGGAATAGTTCTTTAGAGTGTGTGTATTTGGTTTCTTCGCTGTATTAAGTGGTGGTTATCTGAATTACTATTTGATTGCAGGACCCATGGGTTAAAATTTTCCTTTTATTGGGTTGAGGAACAGTGGACTAATATTACTATGCGTATGTAAAATATGAATTTAAGGTGTTACTTGCCTCATAGGCCTTTGGATGAGAAACTTATTCCGGGAAAATGCTAGACAATAGTTAATGTCTACACATTTCCATGGTATTTGCCTGCCTTTATTTTTGACTTTGATAAAAACATGCATAATCAGAGGGAATGCCCAAAGTCCCCTTTTTGCCTCTGTCCACCAATAATACCCTCACACACATTTCACATCTTCCTATTTTTGTGCAAAGGAGAACCTTTTGTAGCAAGGGGAAAGTCTGGGATTTCTTTGAGATGTGATGGCAGGAAATGTTACCCAGATACCAGCACGCTAACAGATATAGGGCTATAATTTTGTTTCTTGGAACATTTTCCATGTATGGTTAGTTGGAGGAGACTTTCAGAATATCTAATTTTGTTTCCTTTTTCTTCTCAGAAACCAACAATCTAGAACTATCTCATGGCTCAGGAACTTTTCCTTCTGGGTATTATTATAAAGATCAGTGGAGGCCCAGAAAGTTTAAGATGCGCCAGTTTAATGACCCTGACAACATTACAGAATGCTTACAAAGAAAAGTGGTGTATTTGTTTGGTGACTCAACAATCAGGCAATGGTTTGAATACCTTACTACGTTTGTTCCAGGTTGGTACTTTGCATTTTGTTTCATAATTCTTTTCCGCATGCACAAAATCAGCTTTCTTCACTCCAGTGCCCGAGGAAGGGCATCAGGTGAGGAAGTAGTTATTTCTCTGTAGGACTAAACAGGTGTCCTGACCCTGGAGAGATGTGTGATGGTTTCTGATCCATGGTGGGGTTGTGATGTATTGATGGAAGCACTGGAATTGAAGTTCATACCACTGATGAGCTGTGTGACCTTGGACATGTTATTTACTTCCCAGGCTTTATTTCTCCATGTGCAACGGGGCAGCTGGACAGAATCACCTTATAGGTGTCTTTTACTTCTGATATTCTGGGCTATAAAACAGAGGTGGACATTTTCAGCTGTTTCTCTCCTAGTTCTGTTTAGTCAGACTTCAAGTTTAAAATAGATTTAACTGGAAGGAAGCAGCCAAACAGATTGTGGTCCATTTTAATACATCCATGCAGTATATAGCCTTTCCGGTGTCATCTGCTGGGCATTCCATTGATATGATTCTGAGATGAGCTGGCTCCTACTGAGGGAGTCTTGGTAAGTCCCAGCATTCTTAGCTTCCTGGTGTCACTGCTGGGCTCCTGGGGTGCCCTCCAGACTCTGAATAAAGCCGCACTCATTGGAAGGCCCTCCCTTATTCAAATGGGCCTTTTCCTCTTTGTGGAAGGTGTGGATGGAGTGAGGAGGAATGAATTTCAGGTAACAGTACTAAAGACCCTGCTTACAATTGAGAGAGCTGATAAATAATTCCATGGGAACTATTTTTGAGGGCTATACATGGGCAGGACTTTCCATAAAGCAAATTCCCATAGTTTGTTGTGAGTTGTTGTTGGTGTTGTTTTTCTCTTTTATTTTTTTTACACTAACCTCATTTCAGATTTAATTTTTCAAAGGAACGGAAGAAGTAGATATGGTCCCCAAAAGTGGAAAGTTAATTCCAGTTTTTGTTGTGCTTTTGTTTTTTTATTGACACAAGCATAGTTGAGTTTGGTCAATAAAGCATAAATTAAAAACTAGGAAAAGGGATATAATTTGTATGGCATAATGCTAAGCATGTTTTGATGCTGACTAGGCAGGGCCCTCCAGAAGTCTGTAGTTGTTTGTTTAAGTTCTAATGACAGAGCTCAATATTTCCGTTCATAGCAGTGATCACATTGAGTGTCATAATTATTTTCCACTGTATCCTTTGCAGATAGATTTTCACCTGATAAAGCCTTGTGCTGGTGCTTGATTTTAATCAAATGAAAAAAAATGGTAGCTTGAGCTTGTTCAGTTTAAATGGAGCCAAATGCTAAGTAGTAATGATTTAGGTACGAAGATCTGGAAGAGGAGACTAGGACTGCATGGAGAGAAGAGTGAAAACTTTAACCCTTAAGAAGAATGTAGGACAATTAGGGTGTGATGTTAGTTCTTCAGAATTGGCTGTAAACTCCTTGAGAGCAAGGACTGTGACTTATCCATCTGAGCAGTGCTGGCTAGTAGCACTACAGTGGCTGGCCCTGAATAGGTACTTAGGAAGTGTTAATGGACTTGGATTGCCAGAAGTTACTTAGTCTGTTCTCTGTAAGGCACTTGTAGGAACATTCAGGGATATGAGACAGGCCCTCTTTCCTTATGGGGCATATGCTAAGTGATGAATTTTACAGACAGGGTTTTTCAGAAGTAACAAAAGAGAAATCCTGACTGATTCCTGGGACCTTCAGAAGACCTCAGAAGAGCTGGACTTTGAAACACAACTTAGATAAAGGAGAGGGAAAAGTGAATTCTAACTTGTCTGCTGTCTTTGTTATTCTTGTGACAGAGATAGACATTCTGTAAGACATTAATATGATTTTCCACCCATAGGGTGAAACTGAAAGTCAAAAGAAACAGGGTTGCTTGTTTCTTTCATGTATTTCAAAAAGTATTTGGTTACTGTTACGTGTTTACTTAAAAAAGCACAAGTTATAGCCCTCATCCTGGAAGAAATAGTATTTATATGTTAGAATAGTGATGTATAAATGCCAAATTGATTTTTAGATATTTAGCAATCAGTGCCTACAGGAAGATTTCTTGACCTAATGGTTAGAAGTAAACAGGTTATTTTGCTTCTGAGGTATATAGACATACATATAGAATCTATTACTGATGGTTTAAATAATATGTTAGAATAAAGGTCCATTGAGGCCAGTGAAATAGGTATTACCTTTACAGTTGTACCATTTTGTTGTACTTTTGTGGTACTTTTATTTAAAAAAAAAATTCTCTTAAGCCACTAAGTAAAACATGATCATAATATATGTGCTTGTTTTGAACATTTTTATGAATTTGAATTTTCCTTGTTTCAGATTTAGTGGAGTTTAACTTGGGTAGTCCCAAGAATGTGGGTCCCTTCCTTGCGGTGGACCAGAAGCACAACATCCTGCTCAAATATCGCTGCCATGGTCCACCCATCCGTTTTACAACCGTCTTTAGCAATGAGCTTCGTTATGTGGCAAATGAGCTGAATGGCATCGTGGGAGGGAAGAACACAGTGGTTGCCATAGCTATATGGTCTCATTTCAGCACCTTCCCTTTGGAAGTGTATATCCGGCGGCTCAGGAATATCCGTCGAGCAGTGGTCCAGCTCCTGGATCGAAGCCCTAAGACTGTGATAGTCATCCGGACAGCCAATGCCCAAGAGCTTGGGCCTGAAGTGAGCCTTTTCAACAGTGACTGGTACAACTTCCAGCTGGACACCATCCTTCGGAAGATGTTCTCAGGGGTTGGAGTGTATCTTGTTGATGCCTGGGAGATGACCCTGGCTCATTATTTACCCCACAAGCTACATCCGGATGAAGTTATTGTGAAGAACCAACTGGACATGTTCTTGTCCTTTGTGTGCCCCTTGGAGACCTAGCTTGCCCTGGAAGGAACTGGAAGAATCACATTTTCTGCATTAGAGACAGTTTATGGGAGGCCCCATGGAGATATTGCTGCTACTGATATGTACAAAATTTCAGAAAGAGCTGGACTTTATATAATGATTTGTAAGGAGCTTAGAAAATGCAGGTTGCATTTATATCTACCTACAGGATTTATTCCAATCTTTACATAGCCATGGGAGAACCATTATTAACAACATCTACGCACTGTATTGCCCTTATAACCAAAGATGCTAATGAGTGTGTTTGAATTAGCCTCTCCGGAGAGGGGAGATTACTATGCTAAAAACTGAAAAATGTTCTGACCTAAATGGTTGGTAGTGGAGTGTGTGTAGCTTATCTGGTAAGGGCGATTGTGCTTATCTGCATGAATAGCACGGTGGGTCCATCTTCAGTGTGATGAACTGATGAGGCTTATGGTTAGGGGCTCCTGTGACACACTGGAGCCTGCTGTGTCTCAGGAGTTTCTCTTGATTCACCTTTTTTGAATTACTTGAAAAGGCCAGTATCTTTGGTTAGAATTTTTTAGTGAGAACATTTACAGTGTTCTGCTTTTATCTAGAAAAGAAGCAAAAGGAGAATACGAAAGCGGTTAATATGAAATCTGTGTGTTGCACTGATACTTGCATTGGGCGGTTGTTACTTACTTGATTCAGCTAAATTTTACATGACGAATACTTTAAAATAATCACTTTTGGAACTGGAAGGGGGAAATGTATAAATGGAAATTTATTTTTGTGTTTTGAAGTTTGAGGGTTTTAAGAATTGACTTTTACGTAAAGAACGCCGTTGTTTATTATAAACTTGTACAAGTTACTTCCATCAATTTCAAGTGTTTCTTTTTTGGTTGTTAGTTTGGATCACATACCAACATTAGAAATGAAAATCTAATTAGAAGTTAGATATTGAGATCTGTAACAAGTATTTCTTGATGGGGACATAAGGTACACACATTCTGTCATGCTTGGAAGTAAAAAACTGCTATCTTAAGATACTATCAATTTTACTTGACTGTCTTTGCCTTATTAATTTTAAATGGGTTTAGGCTAGCATGGGGCCATTTAGTAAGCACTCTTTTCTTTTTGAGCCAGAATGGATTACAATCTAGTTTTAGTTATCCCTAAATGGACATATGAAGAGACTGGAGAGGCTTTAGAGATGAAGACTGATGCTAAAAGCATTCTCTTAGGAGAATGGGTTGAGGAATTTGGAGTTAAGAAGTTTTTTTTAATGTTTATTTATTTTTGAGAGAGAGAGACACAGAGTGTGAGTGGGGAATGGGTCAAGGGATTTGGGGTTTAAAATTTTTTTTAATGTTTTTTTTATTTTTGAGAGAGAGACACACACAGAATGTGAGTGGGGGAGGGTCAGAGAGCGAGACAGACACAGAATCCAAGCAGGTTCCAGGCTCTGAGCTGTCAGCACAGAGCCTGATGCAGGGCTTGAACTCAGCTGTGAGATCATGACCTGAGCCGAAGTCAGATGCTTAACTAACTGAGCCCCCCAGGAGCCCCAAGGAATTTGGAGTTTTAGCTTAAAGAGTGTAGGGGCGCCTGGGTGGCTCAGTCATTAAGCATCTGACTTTGGCTAGGGTCATGATCACCTGGTTCATGAGTTCGTGCCCCACATCAGGTGAGCTTGAGGCCTGCTTCAGGGGAGCCCTGCTTCTCTCTCTCTCCATACCCCTCATGGGATTCTCTCTCTCTGCTCCTTGATCACTTGCACTCTCTCTCAAAAACAAACAGACAGACAAAAACAAAAAAACTTCCTTTCTTAGACTTGAGGGCCATCTTCAAATTTGTAAAATATATATATGGGGAAAAATATTTTCAAATTATTTTGAGGCTAAGTCTCACCAACAAGTAGTTAAACATATTAAGATTGCTTAATTTTAATGGTCTTTAAGCTTTAGTGTCTGAGAATCGCCTGGACTATTTGATAAAAATACAGGATGCCTCTGGGAACTGTGGAATCAGACTTTGCTACAAGCATCCAGTGATTTTGATGCAATGGCAGTATTCTACACTTTGAGAAATACCAACTAAGGGAAGAAGGAAGATAGAACTAAGGGAATAATATTGCTTGTCTATTATTTCCTGGGCTTAATCCCTAACATTTAATCCTGATCACCATCTAGTAGTGTAGGTGATATTAGGTACATTTTATAGATGAACTTGAGTTTGGATTTGAACAAAGGTATGTGAGAGTGCATAGCCCTTTGCAACTATAACTTGTTGGACTTTTGTAAAGAGAGACGTTCTTTTTCATATAAGGACTTTCGAGCATTTTCTAAAAGATTGCTGGAGGAGGCTGAGGCATCATCTTCCCAGGAGAATTTCAATTTCCACTGCCTCTCCAGGGCTTTGGAGTGACATTTCTTGTTTGTGCAAATGGTTTCTTGTGACCTCGTCCAGCTTCTATTACTTTTTGATTTAGTTATAAAAGGTCCTAAAGATTTGATGACATAGTTTCTTGACGTATTCTAATTCACTTTGTGCCTTTTCTAATTTGTCTTTCTATACTGTGGTGTGGAAGTTTAAAAAAAAATGCCTAAGTGTGGAGTTTGGAATATTACCTAAATCTTTCTCAGAACAATTAGATATAGTATTTTAATTTCTTCTGAAAAGTGTATTTTAGGCTAGTACCACACAGTTGTAAATATTAGCATGCCAGCAAAATAATATAGTTTTATATATTTTCCATTATAAATATAAAAGACATCATTGTTTTTAGAAACTAAAATCTAGACAAAGAAAATCTATGCAAAGAATCTATAATTCTATCATCTGAATGTGGTACGCATTAGCATTTTGGTATATTTTCTTCCTGGTTTTTTAAAAACCACATAGCTATAAACACAGATAATATGTAATTTGTATCTGTGTTTTTTTATTTAGCATACAAATATTTTTCTGTGTTAAATAGTCTTCATAACTGAATTATAAAAGTCTGCCCAACAGTTTAGCTAATGATACCATTATTTACATAAGTCGGCCATTGTGGTTGGGCATTTAGGTTTAAAATAAAATATTAAGGGGTGCCTGGGTGGCTCAGTTGGTTGAGCATCGGACTTTGGCTCAGGTCATGATTTCATGATTTGTGGGTTTGAGCCCTGTGTCGGGCTCTGTGCTGACAGCTCAGAGCCTGGAGCCTTCTTTGGATTCTGTGTCTCCCTCTCTCTTTGCCCTTACTCCGCTCACACTCTGTCTCTGTCTCTCTCTCAAAAATAAACATTAAAAAATTTTTTTAAATAAAATATTAAAATGGGCTTATATGTAATTTCTTTGGATTAAATGTCTTATAGGTTAAAATTCATATGGATTTTTATTTTGGAATGACAGCATTAATTTCGCTTAGTGGATCTCCTCATTTTCTAGAACTCGATTGGTTTGATGCTATTTGTGAAAGGAAGAATCCATAATTAGGCCCTTCTATGCAAATTATATTTTTTAGAAGTTACCTTATTAAGGGTGACCTTTCATTAGCAATACAAAACAGACCTTTGGTGTTCTGGTATGATCCATTTTACCATTCTGAACAACCACTATTTTATTAAATACCAGTTGACTAACACTTCGGGGTTTCAGGTATTAAGTTTCAGATTGATACATTGGGGTGCTTAAGAATATATGGTAAACCTTGACATATCCATGTTACATGCCAGAGGTGAGTCTGCTTCTGCGCCCTATTAAAGGAAAAAGTTATTACTGAGAGAGGCACAGGGAAATTAACACCCCACCCCCAAAAAGAGTGCTCAGCATTACCTTTGGGTTAATTCAGTTTATTAACAGTAGCTAGTTGCTCATGCTAGAAATTCCACTTAAAATTTTTTTTTTTTTAATGTTTTTATTTATTTTTGAGAGAGAGACAGTGCTAGCAGGGGATGAGCAGAGACAGAGAGGGAGACACAGAATCAGAAGCAGGCTCCAGGCTCTGAGCTGTCAGCAGAGAGCCTCACACTGGCCTCCAACTAGAAATTCCACTTTAAATGTATTCATTCCCTTGTGTTAAACATTATTCTCTTCAGTTTAGGTCTAGAGTGCAGTTCTCAGTGCCCTTAGAATGCCTGACTGTTCAATGTACACTAAACACGATTTTGAAGGTGTTCTTTTTCTCTTTGAAAGTGAGACCACAGTCCCTGAGTAGGAGGAGCACCTAGGAATTGTGGGAAGCTGGGGTGGTGGTGGCGGTGGAAGATAAAAGAGTTGCTGCAGGCGGAAGTTTATGGGATAGAAAAGGTAGAAGGGCAGAAAGTGAACTTTCTAATCTGTGTCTTGAAAATGCAATTACATTTTAACTGTTTTAAAAAGTGTGAATTTAAGTATAATATTTTCCTTTATAATATTCTCCATCAAATGAGAAGTCAGACTTCTTTGAAGAAGGGCCTTCTGTTAAAGTTTTAAGGACCTTCTGGTGTTCAGCTCCAGATGCCAATTCCTATGGGAGAATCAGACATTTCCTGTCTAATTATAAAGCTGGATCGGAACTGTAACACTGCTGGGGGGAAGGGGCGGGAAGCAATGCAGGGAGTAGTTGTTAAGTGTCCCAGAAGGAAAAGGAGTCACAGTGAAACCAAATGTCATAGGCAAAATCCTTTAAGTGTTGTGCAATAGTTCACTCTCTGTTCAACCCACTCTAACCCCCCTGCCCCTGCGCCGGTGAAACTAACGTGATCTTCTTGTTACAGACCCACTGCTTTATAGATGTCTCAGATTGTCCCAGATTGTCCTTTGTCTTTGAAAGCACGCGATCGCTCTACTACTTTTTGATTGCCATATTTTGAAAAGCTGTGTCGTAGTATCTACCTGCTCCCAACCTCTCCCCCGCATCTTGAAGCCACGCAGAGAAAGCTAAATAAGAAGAGGTGAATCAAATGAGGGGGGCAACGCTAATGCCCGGTGTGGATTCATTGAGAATTTAAAAAGGCATCCCTAAGAAAAATGTTTTGTTTTTAGATTTGCTTCTGATTCCTCCGCGGGATTCCAGTCCAGCTCTTGGAGCCGGCCCTCTCGGGGAATGTCCGGGACTCGGGTCGGTACCTTTTTGGCTTGGGAATTTCCAGTATGCAGAAAAAAATCCACAAACCTAGTCCTCGTTGCCCCCTCCCCGCCTCCTCAGCCCCTCCTCTGTGCCCACGCAACCTTTCGAACGACAGTCTGTATTCTGTATTTTAGAAAATAGGTCCTTAGCTTCCCCCGCCCCCATTTAGAGTGATGAACAGAAAGCGGACGCTATAAAGGGGGACAGGGAGAGGGGCTGGCCTCTTCTTGCCATGAGGTCAGACGCTGAGTTTTAGAGAAAAAGGCTGCTTAACTGCTGCTGCTTATCATGTAACCTCAAAAGGAAACTGATCATCTTTCTCATGCTCTCACGTACTTGGGTTATTATCGCTGATTACAGCTGGAAACAATTGATTTGCCTTTACGTATTTCTATGACTTGGCTCTTCAAACACAAAGGTATATTTTTATTATTTGATATTTGGTATGAAAAACTATCTTAAATGCTAAGCTTTTACTTTTCTTTTCCCATATTCAGATTCTTTCCTTTGAAATCAGTCTCTGATACTTGGGTGATCATACTTGTTTTGGGGCAAAATATTGGGGGGCAGGTTTTTGGGGAAAGGAAATCAAGGATATTTCTATAGCTTGGTAATGGTCATGAATCACATCTGTTTGCCTTGAAAACTCAGGAAGGACTAAGATGCTGGTGGAGGAGATAAATAGGATGCCTGATGGAAGCGTCATAAATCTGATGTAACAATTTATCTTTAGTCTGTGATGTTGGACTATGATACCCCAAGGCAGAAATCTCCCAGGAGGTTTGAGTGTGGATTTAGAAGTGTGTTTTCTCATTTAATGCCCTCATTAACTCTTACGTTAACCCTGTAAAATTAAAGAAAAGTATTACAAGACCATTTTATGAATGAAGGAAAGCCTGAACTTTGTTGACCTGGCTGGACCCCCAGATTTATAACAATCTGTATAAAGAATTTGAAGGAATTTTGTGTGAATAAAACACATTTCTAGGTAGGGTGGATTAGAGATTCTCTCCACCGGGATTAGTGGATTAGTAAACTGGCCATCAGGTGGGTGTGTCCCAAAGTGCATGACATTTATTATGTACATTTAAGCACTTGATAATATATATTCCCCTACTTTAAATCTGCCTTCGAAAGAAATACATTATCTGGGCAGGTGAAATATATTTTGCCTCTCTCACATAGTAGGTTGTTTAGACAATAAAAGGAGAGAAACATTTGCAAGGCTTATTCACTACCCTCAGCAATCTCTGATAGAGGAGCGGATGGAGCTCACAGATCATCTAAATATGCAGATAATCCTGAATCTTTATTTGGCTTCAGGATACAATGTATGATCCATCATCCACTCTCCATTTTGCTTAGTCACAGTTGGGCAGGGTGCGGGGGAAGAACCTTGGGACCACAGAAGAGTCAGTCTGGGGTGAGTCGCACAAGAAATCAATGCATGGCACGTACAATGTCGAATGTTTCACAGCATACTATCTAGCATGGAGATGGTGACCATGGTCAGCGTAATTTAGTTGCTCAGATGCAGACTATTCCTTACTGAGGAAATGGAGGCAAACTTTTCTCATTCTGTTTTGTCCTGAAAGAAGTCCTGCTCTCAGAAAGCAAAAGAAACCCTCTCAGAAGTTAAAGAGCCAATGGAGAGCACTACTGAGGGGGAAGATTTTCTATTATTCTGAGACCCACAATGAATTGTTCCTGAGAAAACCATTCCCTTTGGCTTATAGCTGACTGATCTGGTGGTCTCTTGATTTCTCCCCCACAGGTTAACAGGAAGATCAGGAGGCTGAACTTTGACCTTTTGGCTTTCTTGGCCTGATGATGAACGCCTGAGGGTGAGAAAGGCAGATATTCCTAACCTAGTGGGGTGTAGATGTTACCTTGGCCTTGGCTGATGTAGTTGAAAAGGGCAGTGGGATGTTTTCTAAAATTTATAAGATTCTTAGATATTTTAAATCAGTCATTTTTTGAATTTGCCTCAAAGTTACTGTGAATTTTACTTATAGGCATTTTACTGTGATTTCTTGTGAACTAAGGCTTTTTGGTGGTTTAGTACGCTTTTCACCTATTTGAATTTCCACTATTTTCTATGAGAGGAGGACACAACGCATACGTCTAATAGGGGAATTCAGCTCTCTGCTGACTGGCAGTTTCGGAGTTATGTAATCTTTAACAGGCTCAGAGAGCATTATGCCTCCTATGGTTTTGGTGAAGCCACTCATTAAAGCTAGCATATGTGGTTTCTGATTAAAGCACTTCCTGTTCCTTTAATTTGTGACTGTGAGGTAAAACACTTTCCTTCCAAATTTAGCAGATGAAAATATTTTACTGCTCCTTTGGGGGAGTTAGTAATAGGGAATTAACATTTATGAAACATTTGTGTTGGAAGTTGACCACCAAGATCTCGTTTAGCCATCATAATGGCATCTGAGGTAGACATAATTAGCTTTACTTTATAGATGAGGAAATTGAGGCTCAGAGGCATTGAGCAATTGGTTCAAGATGCCCCAGGTAGTAAGTGGGAGAGCTTGGATTTGAATCTGAGGGGGTTGTCTCTATAGCTTGCACCCTTACCACCAGGCCATTGGGATATTAGCAGAGTACAATGGGGAGAGGTCAACCTCTTTCCAGGGCTCTGATTTCCCCAGGGTCCTTCCCTTTCTCTAGCTAGCACCTGGCTACCTATCTGCTGCTTCCTGTTCAGATTTAACTGATAAAGTTGCCATTGATAACCACATAAGCCTTCCTATTTTAAGAAGACCCTAAAAAAATCTTTTGTACCTGCAAGAGTAAATCTGTCTGGTAGAATCTGTCTGATGAGATTGGCTGGGTTAGTGGATGAGGGAAGCCATTTTCGGACACAACACTTGCGATTACAAAGTAAAGGGAATCCTGCCCTTTGTTTACCTTGCCCCTCGAAGGGACGTTTCTTTCTGTGCTAAAAAAGCTGAGGCTTGGAAGAACACTGCTAGTCAAAGCTCTGGTGAAGGGCCCACTGCTACTGCTTCTGGAGAGGAGCTGCGGGCACCTAACAAACCCATTTACCTGCTCTCTACCATCCCTGTTAATGCACAGTAAGTTAAGTAACTACCTGAATTATCTTATTTCAGAGTAGCCCCAAAGATAGAAATTTGCATGTTTTGTATCTGTTGGTTTTTTAACAGTTTTGTATGATCTTTTTCTAGTTTGCATTTCCTTTAGGCCCTATAGAGTATGATTGGGGTAATTAATCTACTTAGTTAAGAAATCAAATGCTCACGGGGCACCTGGGTGGCTCAGTCGGTTGAGCGTCCGACTTCGGCTCAGGTCATGATCTCATGGTCCGTGAGTTCGAGCCCCGCGTCGGGCTCTGTGCTGACAGCTCAGAGCCTGGAGCCTGTTTCTGATTCTGTGTCTCCCTCTCTCTCTGCCCCTCCCCTGTTCATGCTCTGTCTCTCTGTGTCTCAAAAATAAATAAACGTTAAAAAAAAAAAAGAAATAAAATGCTCTGATGAATTAAGGAAGAATTTTGATAGACATCTTGTAAAGCAGTTCTTCTCAAACTTTAATATGCTTAAGAATTATCTGGAGATCTTGTTGAACTACAGGTTCTGTGTCAGTAGGTCTAAGGCGGAGCTTATCATCTGGCATTTTTAATAAGTTCCCGTGTGGTAATAGTCCGCCCGAGGTCCACACTTTGAGTAGCAAAATTACAATGCTCCTTAAATTCTATAAGAAAAATTATGGAATTTTTTCTTTAAAATTTATATATGTCATTTTACCATGTAGAAAAGTAAATTCTGTCATGGTTATGTAAAACAGCAGTGGTGATGCTACATTCTTTTTTTAAAAAAAATTTATTTAAATCCAAGTTAGTTAAAATATGGTGTAATAATGTTTTTAGGAGTAGAATTTAGTGATTCATCACTTACATATAATACCCAGTGCTCATCCCAACAAATGCCCTCCTTAATGCCCATCACCCATTTAGCCCATCCCCGTACCCAACACCCCTCTAGCAAACCTCAGTTGTTCACTGTATTTAAGAGTCTCTTATGGTTTGCCTCCCTCTCTGTCTTTAGCTTATTTTTCCTTCCCTTCCCCTATGTTCATCTGTTGTGTTTCTTAAATTCCACATATGAGTGAAATCATGATATTTATCTTTCTCTGACTTATTTTGCTTAGCATAATACATTCTAGTTCTATCCATGTTGTTGCAAATGGAAAGATTTTATGCTTTTGGATTGCTGAGTAATATTCCATTGTATATATATCGCATCTTCTTTTTTTTAAAAAAAATTTTTTTTTCAACGTTTATTTATTTTTGGGACAGAGAGAGACAGAGCATGAACGGGGGAGGGGCAGAGAGAGAGGGAGACACAGAATCGGAAACAAGCTCCAGGCTCCGAGCCATCGGCCCAGAGCCTGACGTGGGGCTCGAACTCACGGACCGCGAGATCGTGACCTGGCTGAAGTCGGACGCTTAACCGACTGTGCCACCCAGGCGCCCCTATATCGCATCTTCTTTATCCGTTCATCAGTTGATGGGCATTTGGGTGCTATTGTTGATAGTACTGCTATAAACATTAGGGTGCATGTGCCCCTTCGAATAGGAAATGCTACATTCTAATACATGATACCAAATATCTGAATTAAACTTTTGTGAAATTTTGTTAATCATCTAAGTGTTATATCTATACAATGGCAACTTCCAGATGTTTGAAGACACTAAAAATGAATTTCTCACTTTTTGTTCAGAAGTTTAGTAGTGTGCAGACACTTTTAATATTGCTGTAAGACTTTTGGACACATTTTAGCATTGGTTAGTATGTGTACATCCCCAGTCCTGTGATTATGTCAGTCAAATTTGCTGTTTGTCATGGTGCCCATGTTTTTCAAGTGGTTAACACTATAAATCATGCCTTCTCAAAGAGGGTGATAGTGTTCCCAAGAGGGCAAATTTTTTTCTTGGCAGAGGGAAATATCTTAGATATGATGGTGGTTTGTGGCCTTCTAAAGGACCATAATAGTAGATAAACAGATATATAGTATATCTGCAGTTCTAAACTTTCATCAGAGGACAGTTAGGGATGAAATGGTTAAAAAGGCTCCATAGGGAAGGGGTGTGATAATGAAAGCAAGGTTGGATACACATCTGTAAATGCTCTACATATACTTAGTCAATTGTGGTCAAAAAGATTTTTCTCTGGCCTGTCCTCTCTTTGTGTCTTGTTTTGTGTCTGCATCATTGCCATAGATTTTTAAAGTATCTACTTCCAGAAGGGGGTGATTTCTGGTATTTCCCCCCATATTTCTCTATTTCAGGAATATTTTCTTCTATTATATCCTTAAATGTTTTTAATATTTTAAGAAATTGTCATCAGATATACATGTCATAAAATTTACCATCTTGACTATTTTGAAGTGTATAGTACAATGGCATTAGGTTAATTCACAGTGTTGTCTAACCATCACTATGATTCATCTTCAGAAATTTTTCATCTTCTTAGACTGAAAATCCACATGCACAGAACAGTACTTCCTATTCCCCTCCAAGCCTTCAGCCCTTGGCAACCACCATTCTACTTTCTATCTCTATGAAGTTGACTAAGTGCTTCATGTAGGTGGAATTATACAGTATTTGTGCTTTTGTGACTAGCTTATTTCACTTGGGATGTCTTCAAAGTTCATCCATGTTGTAGCATGTGTCAAAAATTCCTTCTTTTATAAGGCTGAATAATATTCCATTGTATGGATATACCCCATTTCGTTTATCCATCCGTTCCTCAATGGTCAGTTGGCTTGCTTCTACCTTTTGGTCGTTGTGAATAATGCTGCTATGAATATGGGTGTGCGAGAATCTGTGTGAGTTCCTGCTTTCAATTCTTTTGGGTGGTACCTGGATGTGGAATTGCTAGATCATATGGTAATTCTATGTTTAATATTTGAGGAACTGCTGTACTGTTTTCTATAGCACCAGGACAATTGCTTTTTCCCTCATTTTGTGCAGTATTTTGCAGAGTGCAGTGTAAAGGTGTTTATACCATGAATGTATGACAGAAAATGATGTGAAGATCAGAGTAAATAATCTGCTGAATGATTCACCACCATGACTATTAAAACAAATCAGCCTCTCCTACACACTTACCCTTGCCTGTTCACGTACTATAATGTCTATACTTACAAACAAGTGCTTGGCTGGGAATAACTCGTATGGGAGTCGAGGCAATGCATTTAGATTCTATATGGGTCAGATCCTTTTGAAAATGTACACCCCTTGCCATGGATTCCCACATTTAAAAGAAACCTGGAGAGACTTGTGGGATGTTCAAGGATCAGAGCTACAGAGGTAACCCACAGATGCAAATGAAGGTTGACTGAACTGAGAACACCTTGAGTATGGGAATTTTGTGCCTTCAGATTTTCACCCTCCTCTTCTTCTCCTCTACTTTCCCCTCTCACCTTTGCAATATAAGCACATGGTCACTCTACGAGTTTTGGTTCAACACAGAACGGGGGAAAAAAACCCAGAATGACCCAGAATGATAAAAAAGGTGAATTTTAAATTATTTTCTGATCTGTGAAATACTATTTTGAACACTGTAAGAAGTTTCTATTTCATACCTTTGTCAAGGGTAAAGGAGGTGGGTCTAATTAGGGAAGACAAGGTTTGGAAGAAATAAAAAATGATCACTGGGCAAGACTACTGAATTTACCCTCGGCATCTTTAGTATCATGATAGATGATGGAACTATCTGAAGGTGGCAGATGACGATGTATCATGGACCTTGCCAACCCTCCTGCTTTGTGCTGATGTTTCATATCTTTTAAACAGGCAATAAAAACAGTCTTGTTCATCTGTGGCATTGAACACCATCCAGCATTAAGATAAGAAAGGGGTTCTTAGACACAACACTGATGTCAAAATCTAGAGATGGTGCCAGACTCCAGCCAAAGTGTTTGTAGCAAACAGGTGGGGAAATGTAGGGTGATAATAATGTTGAAGGACTTCCTCTCTCCATCTCTTACCTCATTTATGTTTGTCCATTATCCATGGTAGTTCATTTTGGGAGGCCTCTTTTAAAATGCAAATAGCCTTTGGGAAAGATTACTGTTTATGTCGTGGTGTGAATTAATTTTGAAATGCCTTCTTGACGTTTTACTAGAAGGGAAGGGCATGGAGACTGCCCTGCTTAGACTGCAGATATGGGGTGAGATGCAGTAGTAGGAGCAGCACAGGGAGTGGAATGTGAAGGCTAAAATCAAAGTTGATGCCTCCTGTACTCTCTTTCACCTGGCTTCCATATTTCTGTTCATGGTACTACCACTCTATCAATCTTAAGGTGTTGGAGTTACTTCTGGTTCTCTCCTATCATTGATGTGTCCAGTCTGTTGCCAATTCTATGGATTATATGTCAGAAATATTTCTCTAGGCAATTCCTCACTTTCTATTCCCATAGGCACCCCTCTTGTTCTATCCTTTAGGACCTGTCACCTTGACTACTGCAGGCTGTCTGTCCTGATCACTTACGTTTCAGCTGTTGCTTTGTCCTTCCTAAAGCATGGCTTTGGTCATGCTTTTCCCAGTTCAAAAGTCCTGAATGGCTCCCCATGGCTTATTACATGAACTCCAGTGTTTTCAGTGGCATCAAGACTCTGTAGTCAAGTCCACACTTGCCTCCATGATTCTCTTCCATATTCTCTTCAAGTTTGGCGGGTGGTCCAAAGAGGCCAGATGCTTAACAATCAAGTATTAAATGGAGCTTTGAAAAATGGATAATAATTATAATTATCATCATTGAATGTATACTGCATTCCCGGAGTTGTGCTAGGCTTATCACGTACACTACCTCATTTAACCTACATACTGACCAAGTGAAGTTAATATTTCCAGTTTATGGATCAGAAAACAGTTTTAGAGAAGTTCATTAAAGCTACTGATTGTTAAGTGAATGGAGCTGGGATTTGGACCCCGTTTGTTTGGCTTCAAAACCGTGCTTTTAAGCAAAGGATCAGAAGAAAATCAGTCAATAATTCTAGCTTGGATAAAAGTTAGGGACAAGAATTGGTGTGCTGTTTTCCAGGATTATGCCTAAGGACTGCATGTTGAGTAGCAAATGGAAGTATGATGGGATAGTGCATTAGTTTGCTAGCGCTGCCATAATACAATCCCACAAACACATATAAATTGGGATATTAGTATCGAAACCAAATTGCTAAAATCACACAAGATAATATACAATGTGTGTAAAGTATGTAACACATCCTAGACATTTTAGTTCCTTTCTCACTCCCATAGTTATTATGACCATTGAGTAAACCTCTACCTGTTTGCATGTTGGGAGGACCGGGGTGGGGTAGATTACATATTGGATCAAAACCCGTCTAGTTATAACTTGTGTCTCTATAGCCTCTTCCCCCAGAGTACTTTCACATTTGTGCAGACTTGTTAGGAAAGAGCCCAATGTATTTAACTAAAATCATAATTGCAGAATTTGTAAGTCAGAAAACTATTACTATAGTAAACAGTTCCCAAAGTTGCACTAAATTGGCCACGAGGTTTAGTAAACAAGTTCTCCTGTTAGCATCTTTTCATTTTTTCTCTATTTCTAACAAGCATGCTCAAATTTCCTCTCTTAGCTTCATTCTGGATTTTACAGACTCGTCCTGTTGCCCCGCAGAGTGTCTTCTTCCCATCAGCCTATATTTTCCTTTACGGTTTAAAGGTTCCATAAAATTCTAGCAAACAGGGTCTGGGGGACCAACAAAACAAAACAAAACAAAACAAAACAAAACAAAACAAAACAAAACAAAACAACCCCACCCAATCCTTTAATAAAGAGTAGAGGATAGATAGAAACCAGTCATCTGTTAGTGTCATGTGTTGTGTTCACTTTAACTCTCAGAATGCCTGACCAGTGATTCTCAACCCTTTACTCCTCCAGCAGCTGGGAGATATGGTACTCTCCCACTAGGAAGGTGCAGTCTGGGATCGTGTAGCCCTGGAAAACACTTCCTCAGTGATTCTGATAGTCTTTAAGGAGGAATTCCCCCTCTGTTGGGGAATTATTGCTTTATATTGCTTTACCCCGTAATTCTAGTGCCATTTATACCACTCAGCCTACCTGAAAAAGAGAGGCTAGATTTAACAAACATCTTCACCTGTGTGAAATACAAATGATTCAGATTACTCTCTCGTTGTGATTCCTTAGAAAAACGAAGGAGGGTGGACTTGGTTTAAGTGCCTTTACCACGTATAGCTGTATAGATTCCTGTATCATTGTACCTGTGTGGGTGCCAACAGTCCATACAAACATATGTTTGTCACTTTTCTTTATAATTTTCTCCAGGAGGAATGCTGGTTGTGGTATTCTGTTAGCACCCACATAGGTACAATGATAAAAGGATCTTTAAGTACAGATATGGTGAGTAAAAGGAAAAGAGACCTGGCAGAAACCAAGGACACCACAAATCACCTGCCAAGAAAAACTTAAAAAAAAAAAAAAGTAGATGCAAACAGATTATCTGATAAGAGTAACCAGATTGCGCAAATGCCTGGATTTTTAAAGAAAGTTGCAGTTTCTCATACATAAATACTGTTACAGAGAAAGGATTAGTGCTCTTGATTTGTGGAAAACACAAACAGAAGCAAAACTAAGGTTTTAGGTTATATATTTCAAGATTCTCAACTATATGTGTCTATGTGTTCATTTATCCAAATGTATTTGTTAAAGAACAACATGTTATTTTAAGATAAAAAGGCAATATTCAGCAATGTATTATCAACTTAAACTCTATTGATCATAAAAATTAACCTATTTATGACTTAATTCAGTAAATATTTATTGGGCACCTAAAATGTTCTGGACTTTGTTCCAGAGTACTGGACAAAAAGACAGTCTGTGCTCTCCGGGAGCTTATGTTCTTCTGGAAAAGACAGACAACAATCAAATAGCTAGCTATATAAATATAATGGCAGGTGGTAATAATGTGCTAAGAAGACCAACAAAGCAAGGCAGAGGGAGAGAGCCAGGGGTGCTACTTTAGCTACAGAGGTCCTGGAAAACTATCTCCCAAGCCAATGTCGCAGCAAAGCACTTTGAAAACTGAGTTTTTGTCTTCTATGTTTTTTGAACTCTGAGCAAGCTCTCCCACTCCCACAGATTCACCTCTGACTATATAAAGACTCCAGATTCCTATCTCCAGCTCTGACCTTTTCTCTGAGTTCTAATTCCATGTTGCCAAGTGTATAATCAACAGATCTAAAACCAAGGTTGCCATATTCACCCTTTGCCCCTCTACCCCCACTAAAAGATTGTGTTCATTTTTCTAGAAATTTCTAGAGAACTTAAAGATTTGACTCTTTCAGCAACTTCATTGCACTGTAGAAGAGTCCAGATAGTTTCTTGTCAAAAATTCTTCCCATCTACCCCCTCTCTCCCCAGGTCCTCATTCTCACTACCATCACATTTAAGAGCAGCTGGAAGTTTGCTTAGGAAAGCCATGATATTCATGTTTTTCCCTGCTTTGCCCAAACTGGATGCTATGGCCTCCTATATCATAACTGAAGTCTTATGACTGCTTTTTACAACCTCTAAAATTCAGCTACATCAAACCTATCTGTTATGGACTGAATTGTGTCCCCCGCCTCCGCCCCAAATTTATATGTTAAAGCCCTAACCCCCAGTATCTCAGAATGTGACTCTATTTGGATACAGGGCTTTTAGAGGAGTAATTCAGTTAAAATGAGGCCATTAGGTTGTGCCCTAATCCAATCTGACTGGTGTCTCCAGTAGAAGAGGAAGAGGTGCCAGGAATGAGTGTCCAATCAAGAAAAGGCTATACATGCATCTGGTGAAAAAGGCTTCAGGAAAAAACAACCGTGCTGGCGCTTTAATCTTGGACATCCAGCTTCCAGACAGTGAGAAAATAAATCTTCATTGTTTAAGCCACCCAGTCAATAAACTGAGGCTCAGAGATTAAGGGGCAAGGCCGCACAACTGCTAAGAGCCAGAGCTGAGTCTGCAGGTCTCACACCATGACACTGTAGTGCCTGTAAGCACTGTTGCTTAAAGCAGGAGTTGGCAAACTTTCCGTAATGTTTCCAATAGTAAATGTGTTAGGTTCTGCGGACTAAGAGGCAAGGTGGAGGATATTATATAGGCACTTATATAACCATTTAAAATGTAACTATTTAGGGGTGACTGGGTGGCTCTGTCGGTTAAGTGTCTGATCCTTGATTTCGGTTCAGGCCGTGATCTCACAACTTGTGGCATCAAGCCCCACCCACGTCAGGCTCTGTGCTCACAGTGTGGAACCTGCTTGGTTCTCCCTCTCTCTTTGCCTCTCTCCTGCTCGTGTGTGGGTGCTCTCTCTCTCTCAAAAACAAATAAAACTTTAAAAAAAGCAGATATTTAAATCTTTTTTTTTTTAAGTTTTATTTATTTTTGAGACAGAGAGACAGAGTGCGAGCAAGGGAGGAGCAGAGAATCTGAAGCAGGCTCCAGGCTCTGAGCCGTCAGAACAGAGCGGGATGCAGGGCTCAAACTCACAAACTGCAAGATCATGACCTGAGCCAAAATTGGACACTTAACTGGCTGAGCCACCCAGGTGCCCCATAAAAGCAGATATTTAAGACAAAAATCTAAGACTGCCATGAGCATGCCACATCTATGACCAAATCTAAGAATTCCTCTACCCTATTTAGGGAGCCATTGAAGGATCCCTAAGTAGGATCATTAGGATCAGGTTCAATCTCTTAGAATGGATCTAAGGAAGGATAGAGGAAGGATCTTTAGCATCACGTTCAGTTTCTTAGAATGGCAAGTGTCCCAGCCCTGCCTTCCTCACAAGCCTCATCTTCCTCATTAGCTGCAGTAATACCAAACTGAATGGTTTGTCACAGCTCTGACACTGCACTTCTCTGCTCCCTGTCCTTACCTGGCCAATTCATGCTCATCTTCCCCAATTTTCAGATTAATATCTACCACTCCTGGGGCCTTCCCTGACCTTCCTTCTCCCCACCCTCACTCTCACCCACAGTCTGGCTTAAGGGCCCCTTTTCTGTGTCCCCACACAGACTTTCATCAGAATTTCCATAAATTACCCATTTATGAGTCTGTCTCCTCTACATAAGCTCCCAGGACATGTGTCCCTTGTAATAGCCAACCACCTATTACTTAATAAATATTTAATTGAATGGCACATTTTTTTTTTTAACGTTTTTATTTATTTTTGGGACAGAGAGAGACAGAGCATGAATGGGGGAGGGGCAGAGAGAGAGGGAGACACAGAATCGGAAACAGGCTCCAGGCTCCGAGCCATCAGCCCAGAGCCTGACGCGGGGCTCGAACTCACGGACCGCGAGATCGTGACCTGGCTGAAGTCGGACGCTTAACCGACTGCACCACCCAGGCGCCCCGAATGGCACATTTTTAAGTAGTTACATTTTATTTATTTATTTTTTGAAAGAGAGAGAGAGAGAGAGAGAGAGAGAAAGAGAGAGAGAGACCGAGCCTGAGTGGGAGAGTGAGGCAAAGGGAGAGAGAGAATCTTAAGCAGGCTCCTGGACATGACAGCGTTACTTTGTTCATTAAAAAAAAAAAAAAAAAATCTGACAAATATCCAAGTCAGAATAACCACAGTTTGTCAGTCAAGTAAAATTATTGTTCCAATAAAAACAGTGACTAGTTGAACTCACAACTCAAATGGGATTGAAGTAGAACAAAAGCCAATGTATCATTGTTCAATTCATTCAATCGAATGGGCCAAGTGCTTTTCCAGATAATCATTATAGAATATTAAAACTATGTATATTTCAAGGGTCAGTATTTAATAAAATTATTAATTGTTGCTGTTTCATCTAGGATTTTCTTAAGTGAAATTTTTTTTTTTTTAAATCTGCGAGTGGGTGGTGGTGATGAATACAATGACCACTATTTCATTCTGTTGCTGCTGCCTTGATTTGTTGTAAGGCATCAGCAGTTTACCCACGACTGCTTTTGTACCATCAGTGCGAATGTCAATACAATTGTTCCAGGATAAATGATGTGATTCAAAAAGATTACTGTACACTTTGAATGTTTCA
This sequence comes from Prionailurus bengalensis, assembly GCF_016509475.1. NCBI lineage: Eukaryota > Metazoa > Chordata > Mammalia > Carnivora > Felidae > Prionailurus > Prionailurus bengalensis. The sequence goes on from NC_057350.1 coordinate 49,708,474, forward strand.
GCCCCTCTTAGGCTTATTTTCAAGCATTCCTATAAAAGATCTTTGGTGATTAGCCAGTGCTAATACCTGATGAATGCAACCAAAATAATAAGTCCAGACAGTCCATAGATCTATCCATGCTAAGGCAAAAATGCAGTATTGCAGGCAAGATCAGCTTTCATGTTTGCAGCTGAATCTTCATTTGATGAGTTGCTATATCACTGGGAAGTACAGGGCCATGGTTTCTTTTGCTGTTTTTTTCATCTAGAAGACATTTAGCAAAACAAATTCTCCCAGGCTTTATTAATTTCTCACCTATGATGTTCACTTCTTCAGTGAAGGCAGTATAAATTATTGTACTAAGATACTTCACTGACTTTTTCATCTCCAGTTTGAAAAGTTGCACCAAATGATTTTTGGCATTTGACAAGTTCATTACATCTACATTAAAAAATTGAATACCTTTTTTAAAACTTTGAATGATTGACCTCAATATGGTGTTACAACTTAACCAGCACCATAATACTATTAAGAAATGTTCTATCGTATAAGATACAATAAGGTGAATAGTTAACATTTATAAAGCCAAGGAAAACATCATATTTTTATTTCTTTTAATCATTTAAAAAATGTTTTATTATTTATTTTTGAAAGAGAGAGAGAGAGAGCGAGCAAGCTGGGGAGGGGCAGAGAGAGGAACACCCAGAATCTGAAGCAGGCTCCAGGCTCTGAGCTGTCAGCTCAGACCCTGAACTCATGAATCGTGAGATCATGACCTGAGCCAAAGTTGGATGCTTAACTGACTCAACCATCCAGGTCCCCCATATTTTTATTTCTTATTTATAGTTTCTTCCAGTTGCTTTAGAGATTTCTCTTTCCATGAGTCAGGGGTCTCTCTGTCATTTTCATCTTTTTTTTTTTTTTTTTGTAACTTTAGATGTTAGAGTATCTGAACCTTGAGGAAATGTGTCTTGTGATATCCCTTTTTATTTTATTTTTTCATTTTATTTTTTTTAATTAATTATTGTTATTTATTTTTTTAATGTTTATTTTTGAGAGAGAGAGAGAGGGGGGGAGGGGTAGAGAGAGAGAGAGTGGGAGATCAGGGTCTAGAGTCAAACAGATGAAGATTTTAATCTCTTCACCAATGATGAGCAGTGTGACCTTGGGCAAATTCTCAAGGCTTCATTTTTTGAATGTAGTTTCTGTGGTCAGGAATCTGAGAGTGCCTTTGGGGGAGTTCTAGTTTAGGGCTGCTCCTAAGACCACAGTCAAGATGTTGGTCAGCGCAGTCATCTGAAGGCCTGATATGTTGTGGAGGCTCCCTCATATAGCTGGCCAGTTGGTGCTGGCTGTTGGCCTCAGTGGACTTTTCCAGAGAGTCCTCATAACATGGTAGCTCTCTCTCAGAGAGTTAACGTTCTATCACATTTGGTTAGAACAATGGTAGTGTCATATCATTCAACCAAATTGATAGACCATATTGAATTTATATTTCAACATGTAAATGAAGCAAAGTATATTCAAATTTTCTTTTTGTAGTAACATTAACAAACTACCATTCTTGACTCTGTGTGGGAGGGCATTGGGCACTGGGGCTTGTGGTCTTCTCAGACAGTATGCTCGCTTTGACATTTTATAGAAAACTTTGAATGTTTATTCTGAAACATTAGTCTTTCACTGATCATATTTATTTATGAGTTCTCCAGAGGCTATGATTTTGAGCTTAGATTTTTATATACCAAGTGAAACCAGAAATAATTTTAGGGGAGAATTAGTTTTGTAAAAAAAAAAAAAATTGTGCATGAATTTGTTTGAATGGACATTTAAGGCCTTTATTATACATAAAATATGTTAGTAGGGTGAAAAAAAATCCAAATAGATTTTATTGAGAAAGCCTAACATCTTATTTGGAGCATCCTTTAAGTGATTTTGGTTTCTGGAGGACTGCGTTTACTGGAGTCTTTTATTCCCTGCAGATACAAAAGAATTGTTTCCTTTTTATTTTTATTTTTATTTTTTTAGAAGTTACCAAAACCAAAGACTGGGAGAAGGGAAAGGCAGCAAGTTTTGGGGACAATACAACACTTGTGAGAAACAAGTTGACTATGTACTTTGAAACTCCCATCAGGGTCTTCTAACACCTATTAATACTGAGTAACAATTCAAGCTCATTGCATCCCTCTTCCCTCCTGGAACTCTAACTTTGCTTCTGCTGATTTGCTTGTGATCTGAAGCTGGCATCCCTGTTCACCTGGTCATCTGGCCCCAAACCACACCTGACTGGGGACCCCTTCACTGCTGCCCATATCTAGCTGGTCCGGACCTGTGCATTCTGTCTGAACAGTGCTTCCCAGCCCTTTCTTTCCATTTACTTTCCTCTTCCTCATTGCCTCTGAACCAGGGTCAGCTCAGTTCAGTCCTGGATGCAGTAGTTCCTAAGGGCCTCTGGACTCCTCAGTCTTACCGCATCTAGGCTGCTTCTAGGTTAATTTTGCCTGCCCAGATTCTTCCATGTTCACTCAGTGTTTATTAAAGACTCAGCGTCTCAACCGGCCACTGGAGGTGCTCCACCCAAAGGCACCAAGTTACCTGTTACATTTATGTTATCACCTTTGCTTTGACTACCTTAAAAAGGGACTGTAGGCTTTTATCTGACTCTTCCTCATTTTTTTTTGGTCATGCTGTTCCATCTTCCTATAAATCATTTTGGTTGAAATCCCACCCATCCTTCAGGGCCTGTCTCAAATGCCCTCTCCTTTGCAAAGATTTTCCTCATGACCTTTTTTTTCTCCACCATGTTTTGTCTTTCTTTTTAGGACACTCATTGAACTTTGTATCCATCATGATGTTTAATCATAATTGGTTTCTTTTAATATAGCACGTGTGTGCCTACCTTATCATTTCTACAAGATTACAATGTACTTGAAAGAAGGGACATACTCATTCATTTTTTTTTCCTGCAAACTCCTAAGACTTCAATAAAAATTGTGTAAATCCATTTTTTTTTTTTTTTTTTTTTAAGTACTCAGGGCGCCTGGGTGGCTCAGTCAGTTGAGTGTCCGACTTTGGCTGGGGTCATGATCTTGCAGTCCGTGAGTTCGGGGCCCGCAACGGGCTCTATGCTGACAGCTCAGAGCCTGGAACCTGCTTCGGATTCTGTGTCTCCCTAGCTCTCCACTCCCCCCCCCCCCCCCCCCCCCCCAAGTCTGTCTGTCTGTCTCTCTCTCAAAAATAAATGAACACTAAAAATAAATAAATAGTACTTAAGCTAAGAAACAGCAAAATTCCTGTTTATCAGATAAAATGTAAAATTATGCAGAAAGAAAAAAATTATATATACATGAATACAAACATATACATGTATGTACATTCGTCATTTTGCGAAGTTCTGAACCAGAGAGGGGTATAAGGCACTGTTTTTTATTACTGGGCTGTGCCAAAAAAAAAAAAAAAAAAAAAAGTAGTAGTCCAGATTATAATTTGAGGACAGAAAAATGGCTTCAACATCTATCTCAGTGGGTGCCAAAGGTAAACACTTTGGCAAACGTTAAGTTCCGAGGACCAAAGCTGCTCTGAGGCACTGGAGGAGCCAGGCCTTTAGGAATCTTCCAGAGACGCCTTAAATGGAGCTGGCGGGAAGCTCGCCGCGCCAGGGCGGGCGGAGGAGTGCGGAACGTGCAGCTTCCAGGATTTCCTCCTCCCCGGGAACCGGGCCGACCTGTTCCCGCCGCTGCCTTCCCGCCTCCACCGCTCCCTCTGCAGGCCCAGGGCCCCCACGCCGCGCGCCTTCTTCCCCGGCGCCCGGCCCGGCCCGGCTTCTCTCGGCCGGCGGCTGGGGCCGGGGTCCCGGTCCGGGAGGCGGGAGGTGGGAGACCGCGTTCGCTCGGGGTTTCCAGGTGAAGGGGGAGAAAACAGCCGGTCGGTCGAGGCGGAGCCGGGCGGGCGGGGCGAGGGCGGAGGGCACATTGCTTCATCCTGTACATTTTACTGGAAACGGGGCGCATCCGGAGGAGGGGCTGGGAGGCGGCCCCGACGCCGCCAATGGCCCGGCACGGCTCGGGGGAGGCAGGCGAGGCTGCGATCCTCCCCCTCCAGCTCCTGGAGGCCGGTTAAATACCGGGCAGTCCCGGGCCGCGCCCGTGCCCGCGCCATCCCCCTGCCGGCAGGTCCCCGAGCCCGTCAGAGCCACAGCCGGGAGGCAGTCGTGCGCAGCGAGCGGGTGGCGCAGGAGTCTGGGGTCCCCGAGCGCCCAGCCCGGGAGCATGATCGTGGACAAGCTGCTGGACGACAGCCGCGGCGGAGAGGGGTTGCTGGACGCGGCCGGCGACGGTGGCCTCATGACCAGCCCGCTGAACCTGGCCTACTTCTACGGCGCATCGCCTCCGGCCGCGGCCCCGGGCGCCTGCGACGCCATCTGCTCGTCGTCGGGGCCCTCCGCGCCCGGCTCGCCCGGCTCGGACTCCTCCGACTTCTCCTCCGCCTCGTCCGTGTCCTCCTGCGGGGCCGTGGAGTCCCGGCCGAGAGGTGGCGCGCGCGCCGAGCGGCTGCAAGGTACCTACCCGCCCCGGCGGGCGCGGCCTCAGCGCCCCCAGCACCCAGGTCTCCGGGCGGCCCACACGCTGGGAGGGGAGGGTCCGAACTGCCGAGGTGCGAAGTACCTGGACCGGGAGTTAGGTGGCCTCTGCGCCTCCCTTAGCGGCAGTATATAACCACACTGTCATCATATGTTAGGCGATTACTGGAAGACTTGCTCTGTGCCAGGGCAGTTGGTAGAACTGGATGCCCTTTGACCGTCGGTAAAATCCCGGAGCCACATCCCGCTGGCCTGGTAGCTCACAGCGCCTCTGAGAGCAGAGCTCTGACTTCTGAGGGTGGCGATGAATCACTTTAGATTTTCTCTCACTCTTCTTTTTTCTTTTCTCCTTCTCCTTCTTCTTCAAGCTTTACTAAACTGTAAATTCACATACTCGTGGCGAGTTTTTGGATCTGATGTAGGTATAACGTGGGGTTCCCAATGAGGTTTGAGTGCTGTGTTTATGGTCGACTTATTTTTTCCTAAGTATTTGTGGAAATTTTAAGTAAAAAGGATTTTATATTTAAGAAAGGAAACTGATATTAACAAGATGTGAGGTAAAACTGGACTAAAAACCAGCTCACATTATGACTTTAGTGTGTGATGTTTTCGAGTTTCGGAAGTCTACCCTGAATTTCTGCGGTCTTGTTTTTCTGTGTGCTTTAGAATGGTTAAGCTAAACCTAGCCGGCATGGGGATAATGTTTCCTTCTGCTGTGAATTGGTTAGTTTCTTTTCTTAAAGAGCCGAGTTGCATAACTTGGGGGGAAACAGGATGGCACTGTGGGCAGACTAAAGAAAGTCTAGATAATCTCAAGTGTTATAAAGTCTAATCAGCATGATTTTAAAGAACATTCTTGTTCAGGTGTGTTCCCTACTGCTAGCCACTTCTGTTTTGGTTGTCTTTTATTATAAAAAGTGAGTTTTCATTTTCACTTAAAAAGTAATTTAAGCCACTTGATTTCATAAGGTGCTCTCCGTATTTTAAATGTATGTATGTTTTAGCAGATGCAAAGTGTGTGTGTGTGTGTGTGCGTGCGTGTGTGTGCGTGTGCGTGTATTCAAGCCTTTTCTCTCACATTTGGCCTTCATTTCTCTGAAACTGTTTTGTTCGTTCCTTGGTTTACCACATAGACATAGGGGATTTCTGAAACTGAATTTTTCTCCCTGTGACGTTGAGTTATTAACTACTGTCATTCCAGAGAAATGCTGTTAGATCCTGACAAGGTTTTCCTAAACTTAAACATAAAATCCACCCATTCTTTAATTTGCCCTACCATTGAGTGGGTTTTTGATATGTCTATGTCTATTCAAATTAGGCATGGTTTCTTGTCCCATCTTCTAACTGTTTCCTACTCAACTGAGTGGCTCAATTATTCATTTCCTGACTTCTTCCATGTTTTCTTTGTGTTCAACTCATCCCAAGAGATTATGACATAGTAGTGGTCAGAAGTGGAATGCTGTACTCATAGACTACATTTTAAAGTATATCTTAAAATTTAAATATGGAAAGCCTAAGAAACAAATCTAAGACATTGGTTTTTTTATTTTTTTATGTTTATTTTTTTTTAATTTTATGTTTTTAAATTTACATCCAAATTAGTTAGCATATAGTGCAACAGTGATTTCAGGAGTAGATTCCTTAATGCCCCTTACCCATTTGGCCCATCCCCCCTCTGAGACATTGTTAATTGTTAGACCTTGGCACATTGAGATCTTTGGAGGAAGTTTGTTTTGTGCTTTCTTAGGTGAGTGGAATTATTAGACTTTTTAAATTTATGTGTGGATATAAAGCCTTTGTTTTGAAGAAGCTGAAAATCCATCATTTATTCCTCGCTTCCCCACGGTTTTTCCAAAGTTAAGAATAATTACAGATTTATGAGAGGGTGGCAAAATCTGTGATTGTGTCTCTTGGGTGAATGGGGCTGAAAGATGAAGAAGCTTAATTTGGGTTTATCTGTTGGCGCCAGGGGCCCCTGAAACTACAGTTCTTTGAGCTTTATTTTCGTAGGGTGCCTGGGGGAGAAAGGTATTAGGAAATGAAGAACGCTTAGGTAGGGCTGGGGACTGACATGCAAGGCCATTGACCAGAGTGAGTTGGAGAGGCTTTGCAATCTGTTTGTTGGGGACTTCATACATTAGATGGCTATGCTTTTGAGATTGTCAAGATATGTGTCTGTAAACAGATTTAATTGGCATATGTTTTGTTTTCTTTTGAACAGTTGAGCCCCATATGGGGGTTGGAAGGCAGCAGAGAGGACCCTTTCAAGGTGTTCGTGTGAAGAACTCAGTGAAGGAACTCCTGTTGCATATCCGAAGTCATAAACAGAAGGCTTCTGGCCAAGCTGTGGATGATTTTAAGGTGGTACCTCTTTTTTGTTTTGGGTTGAGGCAGGGAGGTTATTCTGTCAGGGTAGTTATTATTCTCTTCTGACCTGGGTCCAGTAGGTCTTTTGTAGACCACACCAGAGTCATAGGATAGAGGGTGCATTGGTCTCTGTCTGCTGTATTCCTGTCACTTAGGCTGGTACTGGGCACACAAGAGAAATTTAATGAATGAATAAATGAAGGCAACTTGGGGGCAAAGAATCAACTGAAATGGAAAAGTTTGACTAGAACGGGAAAACTCTAATGGGCTTATTAATTTTGTCTTGACCTCAGTTGAACTAAGGTGAAAGGGAAAATGGGGAAAGAAAATTAAGATAGAAAATAAATATTGCTAGGATAACTGTCAGATTTATGGTGAGCTGTAAAGAGTGGTAAAGTTAAGTCTGCTTATTAATGTTTATTAAGCAGGAAACCATTTGATATGCAGTAAATTAGAAATTCTTTTTCTTTATAGACCCAAAGTGTGAACAGAGAGCAATTCACAGGTAAGAGTTCCTCCTATTCGTAATATGGGGGGCTTTAGAGTAAAATAATGTAGTGTGATTATGGGTAAAATTTAGAAAATAATGTGATCACAGATTCCATATTCCTTTCTTGGGTATAGAATTGAAGAACACAGTGTCATATAGTGGAAAAAGGAAAGGACCTGATTCATTGTCTGATGGACCAGTTTGCAAAAGGCCAGCTTTATTACATACCCAGTTTTTGGTAAACTATTTTCCTCTGAATACCTTTGAAAATTTTTCCTGGCATAATTTTGAAAGAGAGTCTGCAACTTAACTTTATCTTCTTTTCCAGACACCACCTCAAACACCAACACCCGCAGAGAGCATGGAAGATGCTCATCACAGTGAATCCAAACAGGACAGCAGTGCTGATCTGCTTCAGAACATAATCAACATTAAGAATGAATGCAGCCCGGTTTCCCTGAATACTGTCCAAGTTAGTTGGATGAGCCCTGTGGTGGTCCCTCAGGGCTCTCCCCAAGAACAGTGTCAGGACTTCCACAGAGGGCAGGTCTTCTCGCCACCTCAGAAACACCAACCATTCCAAGTCAGCAGCTCCCCACACATGGTGGATCAGACGTCCCTGTACCAGTATTCTCCACAGAGCCAGAACTTGCAGCCACAGCACTACACCCACAACCCAACTCTGGAATACAGTCCTTATTCCAGAACGTCCCAGTCCCCCAATTATGAACCGAACCTCTTTGATGGTCAAGAACCACAGTTCTGCCCAGATCAAAGTTTTGCATCCCTTCTGAGTAGTCAGGAATCTGAGAATATTGCTGTTCCCATTCAGAATACCCCCAGTGTTCAGCAACAGAATGACGCACACCTGCAGAACTTCAACATGATGCCACATGGCGCCTGTGAGGCCATGATGGGGCATGACGCAGGCTCTACCCCTTTAGGCACTTCACTGCCATTCCCAAACATCATCGGAAATCCAATGAACACCACACAGTTAGGGAAGTCATTTTTCCAGTGGCAAGTAGAACAGGAAGAAAGCAAATTGGCAAATATCTCTCAAGATCAGTTTCTTTCAAAGGATGCAGATGGTGACACGTGAGTATCCTTTTCTCTCATGTACCTAATTTGGTAAACCATACTTGTTAGAAGTAGTGGGCACAGAATTTCTCTAGGGCACACCAAGCCAGACCCTAGTAAGTGGCTAATTGGGATGACTAGAGTAGGTAGAAATTGCTGTTCAGTGACAGCTAATATTTTAAGCGTTTTCCTTTCTTTTCCTTTCTGGCTGAATAGATTACTTGTTTATGTGTCTTCTTTGAATAATAAGTTTTGAAAGCCCAGGATAGATTGTGTCTATGGAGCAAAAACAGGTCATGATTAGTTGCTCATGATCAATTGTGAGTTGACTTGTAGAATGAATCGTAATCTGTCATGACATCTTTGTGGCCGTGGGCAATTTATTTAACCTCTCTGTGCCTGAGTCTTGACATGTAAAAGGAAAAGACCTCCCTCATAGGGTTTGTAGGAATATTAAAGATAATCGATTTAAAGTGATCAGCATGGTGCTTGGCATTCTAACTATTTCTGGTAGCTTAACACATCCTTTTGCACCTCAGATGTATTATCAACCTAGCAGAAAAGACAAATTATGCTCTACGGTGTGTCATTTGAGTGCACCAACATGTCAAGAAGGAGACTAAAGGAGGAATTTTTATTTTTATTTTATTTTTTTAAGAATGAACTTAGTGAAGTCAGAAGTAATTCTCTTTTCCTCTCATGTTTCCCAGGTTCCTCCATATTGCCGTCGCCCAAGGGAGAAGGGCACTTTCCTATGTCCTCGCAAGAAAGATGAATGCGCTTCATATGTTGGATATTAAAGAGCACAATGGACAGGTGAGGATCTTGACAGAGTGAGATGGCAGAGATGTGGTCACGGTGAAGAGAACAATAGCCAGTCTCATATTTATGTGTCCATCATTTTAGAGCTGCAGACCAAGAGAGTTCAGTTAATACTAACTTTGAGATGTTGACTCTGCCACCATCAACCTTCAAGTTATTAACGTTAACTTTGTAGTTATTTGACCAAAGATTAACTGGGTGTAATAAAGGCACGCCCTAAGCATATTCTAGTTTCCTTGTGTTACAGTATTTTATTGCTTCTTAATAAGATTTATTTTCTCTATGTGGGGTTTTCCCCTCAGTCTTAGTTTATGTTCGTATTCCTTGTCAGGACAGTGTTATGTATTTTTAAAAGATCTTTTTTCCCTCTGAATGTCCGCAGAGCGCCTTTCAGGTGGCAGTGGCTGCCAATCAGCATCTCATTGTGCAGGACCTGGTGAACCTTGGGGCCCAGGTGAACACAACCGACTGCTGGGGAAGAACCCCTCTGCATGTCTGTGCTGAGAAAGGTCACTCTCAGGTGCTTCAGGTAGGAGGCTGCTTCTGCTATCACAGGGCCACAGAGGTAGGGCTTGGATGGTAGAAGTCAGATGTAGGTTGCCTGTTGCGAGAATGTATATTTTTAGTTGACCTACTCATTCCTTGGGGTTACTAATAGGATAAGTATTTGTGTAACTTGTCTTTTGCTCACATGTGTCTGTCTTTAAATTTGGCAGGCAATTCAGAAGGGAGCAGTGAAGAGCAATCAGTTTTTGGATCTTGAGGCAACTAACTATGATGGTAAGCGACAGAAATGTTATTGGATGAAAAGCCATGTAGAGAGTGGAACTCGCCAGTTCCAGGGGTATTAAGTTTTATTCCAAGAAGGAAGGGAGGTGATTAAAGCTAAAATATTCTATAGATAAAATTAGCACCAAGACCCGGTGGAGGGAATCTTCAGATTGCCTTACTAGTTCTTACTTGGGGAGCCTTCTTCTAGGTCATGTTGGAGGCTGTCCTAACTGTAATTGTCCAGGTCTGTAATTGTAGAAGAACTGAAATACTTGATGGATGCTTGACCACTGCTTTATTATACTTTTTAGGCCTGACTCCTTTACACTGTGCGGTCGTGGCCCACAATGCGGTGGTGCATGAACTGCAGAGAAATCAACAGCCCCATTCACCTGAAGTTCAGGAGCTTTTGCTGAAGAATAAGAGTCTGGTTGACACCATTAAATGTCTGATTCAAATGGGAGCAGCAGTGGAAGCAAAGGTAAATCTCATTAGAGTTTGGAGATGGAATAGGGAAGAAAAGTGGTTAGAGCAAAAGACCTTATTTCTGAAGTATAAATTAAAACTTTTTCCCGTTTTTCAATTAATGGGGTGAATAGCAATGCATATGGATAGTTAAGAAGCTTAGATTTTAAAATCATCAGCTTTTTCGATTTGCTTTTAATCTGTAGATTATCATTCAAAAGATCACTGAGCTGTGAAATAAATTAGTCTTTGTTTAAAAGGAAAAGAAAATGCTTGAAATTGGTATTGTCATTTTGGCTTCCATTTTCATATACTAATAATAAGGGTGATGTGCTTTTGTAAGGGTTGCTTTATTGTTGTAGGACCTGGACTTAATCTTCTGTTTTTTAAACTGGAAAATATTTTATTCTCTTTAAATTTGAGGCTTATTTGCTGAGTATCTCCTATGTACAAGGCACTGAGTTGGGAGCTCTGGGGGAAAAATACTTAATACCTTGGGAAGTGGAAGAGGTGAGAACTGCAGCTAATAAGTCTACACAGGGTGGCCACCAAATCTGGAAACACAAGGGAATACATAGTAAATATTTTATTGTATTGTATTACAGCACATGGTAAAATAGTATCATCTGTGTTTCTATATTTTATGGCCACCCTGTATGTAAGAGCAGACTGTGATCAGGGCATATAGGCAAATTGATGGGGGAATTTAGGAGGAATAAGATTTCATTTAGTCTGGGATGAAGGAAGGCTTTGCGGAGAAGACAGCATTCACAGTGAATCACTAAGGGTGAGTCAGACATTTGTGAGCCTGGGTGAAAAGCATATCTAAAAGCGGTGTCTGGATGTTCATTTTCTTTCCCCTCTTGCCTTTGTTAAGGATCGTAAAAGTGGTCGCACAGCCTTGCATTTGGCAGCTGAAGAAGCAAACTTGGAACTCATTCGCCTTTTTCTGGAGCTGCCCAGTTGCCTGTCTTTTGTGAATGCGAAGGTACTTCTAGAAAGCCTCAGTAACTGCACTAGACATGGAATGACCTTTGCATCTTCTTCAGGCTGTTGAGCGGCTTTCATGAAAACCTCCCTTTCTGATAGGTGTCATTTTATCTCTTTGTCTTTAGGCTTACAATGGAAACACTGCCCTCCATGTTGCTGCCAGCCTTCAGTATCGGGTGACACAGTTGGATGCGGTCCGCCTGTTGATGAGGAAGGGAGCAGACCCAAGTACTCGGAACTTGGAGAATGAACAGCCAGTGCATTTGGTTCCTGATGGCCCTGTGGGGGAACAGGTGGGAGCTACAGAAGGGGCACTTAGTCTGAAACATAAAGGAAGATGCGGTTGTGCTGGGCAGAGGCGAGCTGGTGCTCTTAGGGCAGGCTCTGTCAGTGTCTGCGTCTCCCAGTGCCTTTGGTAGCAACTTTGGAGTCCATTGCTTTGTTTCTAAAGGAAGAGGAAGAAATTTGGGGGTTATCCATGGCCTCAAAATGGTCAAAAGTCAGATTGTCTTCTCTTCTGTAACACAAAGTTAGGTGTAGAGTCAGTCAGAGTGGTTTGAGGTTTTGGAAGCTGATGAAAGAGGAGGTGCCAGAGCTCCTGCAGACATTGAGGAAAGAGAGTCTTAGTTTTGGTGAGTGATGGGCCTTCAGATTGTGAGTATGAAATGAGTCAGTCCCTGTAGAGTGTTCAGAATAGCCCAGGGACATAGTGAGTGGTCAGTAAACATTGGCCATTACAGTTATTTCTATCTACTAACTGATACTAAATAGGAAATGGAAGGTTGTTTATGTAATTCAGAATCTAGAAATACTTTAAACACAGTTATGCTTTATTTCTATGGTGATACATTATCTTTGGAGATTGAAGAGTTTCCCATGACTCAACTTCTCTTGATAATAAGAACTGAATCTTTTCAGAACTTAAGATACATATATATATATTTTAAAGTTTATTTATTTATTTTGAGAGTGAGAGCGAGTGAGGGAGGGGCATAGAGGGGGGTGAAGAGAGAGTCCCAAACAGGCTCCAAATTGTCAGTGCGGAGCCCGATGCAGGGCCCCATCTCACTCTGCGTGAGATCATGACCTGAGCCGAAATCAAGAATCGAACATTTAACCGACTGAGCCACCCATGTGCCCTAGAACTTAAGATATTTTTGATGGAAATCTTCCCCTGGGGTAAATGAGGGTAACTGTGGCTACGGGCAGGTCATTACAAACTTTGATAATCACAAAATAAAACATATGGAATGCAATTTAGCCTTTTCTTTGATTCATAGCCCTCATTATGACCATAATGTTACAGGACTACAAATGCTATGCAATGTTACAGCATCTACAAATGCTATTTGTAGAGCTCTTGGTAACTTAAAGTGAATTTCTTAATAATTTGTGAAGAGTTTTCATGTATGTTATACCACTTCATAGTTACAGAAACTTTGCAGTGTAAAGGTTCAGCTGAGAAAATGGGGACTCAGAGGTCCCACAGACAGGAATCCTCATTGACTAGTAAATGGCAGAGGCTTAAAGCCCAGTGTTTGCCTCTACTTCACTATATGTGGTATGCAGTCATACAGCGATGTTTGTCAGACTGGTGTGTAAATTTAATCACTAGGCATACATTATGCACAGATGCTTTAATTGGATATCATGGCGGCTATTCTCATTTGAAGGGTATTTGAAGATTGACTTGTGTGTGTATGAAGTGGGTTCTGTGTTCTTGTTAGTTCAAGCTGGTTTCAAAATAGGTGAGATACTGTAATATACCATTGTTACTGCCTTGTATTAAATGTTCTCACAAATAGCAGTATTAGAGACTAGGAAAGGATTATATAGGTCTTATTTAAGCTGTTGGAGATTTTCAACTTTAAGTAGTTTTTTTCTTTTTAATATTTACTTATATTTGAGAGAGAGAGTGAGAGAGCGAGCACACTAATGCGTGGGAGGGGGGGTGGGCAGAGAAATGGAGACAGAATCTGAAGCAGGCTCCAGGCTCTGAGCTGTCAGCCCAAAGCCCAACACAGGGCTCGAACCCACGACCCATGAGATCACAACCTGAGTTGAAGTCGGATGCTTAACTGATTGAGCCACCCAGGTGCCCCTCAACATTAGGTAGTTTTTATTTATTTATTTATTTATTTATTTATTTATTTATTTAAATTTTTTTAACGTTTATTTATTTTTGAGACAGAGAGACACAGAGCATGAACAGGGGAGGAGCAGAGAGAGAGGGAGACACAGAATCTGAAACAGGCTCCAGGCTCTGAGCTGTCAGCACAGAGCCCGACACGGGGCTTGAACTCACAGACCGTGAGATCATGACCTGAGCCGAAGTCGGCCGCTTAACCGACTGAGCCACCCAGGCGCCCCAACATTAGGTAGTTTTAATGGAGATGCTTTACTCTCTTGCACTCAAAGATCATTATAGATCTGTGATAAGTCTTGAAAGGAGTTATAGTAGTATTTTTAAAGTCACCTTAAAGTCTCCACACGTATTGTTTCATATTTCTTCATATGTTTATTACAAGTTGACGTGAACGGTTTAGAGGATGTGAAAAAAGAGTGAAACTCTGAAGGAAATACGGTACTTTGACCATAAAAAGTAAAGCTCACCAATCCTGTTAATTTCTCTTCCAGATCCGACGTATCCTGAAGGGAAAGTCCATTCAGCAGAGAGCTCCACCGTATTAGCTCCATTGACGTGGAGCCTCGTCGGCAACACTCACTGTCAGTTAGGCAGTCCTAATGTATCTGTACATAGACCATTTGCCCTGTATTGGCAAATGTAAGTTGTTTCTAGGAAACAAACATATTTAGTTCACTATTATATAGTGGGTTATATTAAAGGAAAAGAAGAAAAATATCTAATTCCTTTCGGCAGATTTTAATATTTCACACCCAGGTATCTGGGATCTACACATCTGAATTTAATCTTGAGTGGTAAAATTGACTTTAATTAACAGTCGTTTTCGGGTAGGACAAGGCTTTGATTTGTGGCATCAGGCCTTGCTCGTGTAGCTATTGCCAGTTTAAGAGTAGGTCAATTGTAAATGTTTTTTTAAGGAAAATGAAAGCATTTGAAAGGGAAAAAATAAATCTGTTTGTCGTGTTGAGGCTTCATTTGGCCTAACGCAGTACCTGATGGCCGTTATTGGTGTTGGAAAGTGTCTAGGTGCTGGACTAGATGAAATGTACCACGGTTAAAATTTGATCTTTGCAAATTGTATATAGTTGTTGTTTTTGTCTTTTGAAGTATTTGTACATATTTGGCCATTGACATGGCCACATTTGAAATGTGTAAATCAACAAAGTAGAAAAGAACAAGTGAATTGTCACTATTTAAAAAAATTATACATGTTCCAAAGAGCTGTGTCATCATCATCTGTCTACCATCTCTGTAGATGAAGCAGATGGAGAGTCGTTCCCCTCCTGGCTGACAGAGCTCTGTTTGAATTGTAAATATGCTTTTACTCATGCATTGAGATGAAACACATTATTTGTAATGAATTGCATGCTGTTGAGGAGGACACCTCTTTATGGCTCACTTTCTAGGTTTTGTAATTTATTTGTTGGAATTTTGTTACCTTTATTGGAACATCAAAAAGTCAACACTGAACCACGTCTTACTGGTTTTCTATTGTCAAATAATGTTAATACACTATGATGTTTTACATTACCATTCAGAAAAAAATGCCTTATATTTGAGTAACCTTGATTCTATTAATATTATTTTGCTTTTTACTCTTGCATACACCAAGGAATGTATTTGGCTTTGCACACACTAATTCACTGTAATAAATTTGATTCATTAAAAACCTTTTTTTTTTTTTTTTTTAAATGAGAAGTCCCACAAGCAACTGACTGACTAATCATCTTCATAGCTAAATCCTTTTAAAAAAGATAACCTTTGGATCGATCACATTGTTTGACCCAGTATGTCTTGTGGACAAAAGTTAGTTATAGTTATTTACTATCTGTAAATACAGCTGTATTATGAACTCATGGAAAAACTCATGCATGGATTTAAATAAACATTAATTCAGTAATACCATTCATCTTAAGGATGTGTATTTTCTTTTTCTAGGCCCTTATTTATATTTCCCTAGGCTGAAAAAGTGCTATTAATTACTAATCTAAATAGCTTTAAATTATTAATATATTAATTAAAATATAAAATTTATAAAGTAGCAATAAAATATTATATTAAATATTACAAAACTAATATTTATCAATGTTTTAATAATATATTAATGATTATATTAAATATTAATATATTTCAATTTGGCTTTTTTTGAGAACATGATTCCTAAAGGTATATATGATTTAACATAAAAAGATTGTTTGCCAAGTTCGTAGAGGCTTATTGGGTTCTGAAAATATCATGAAACCTTAATAGTTACTGTTGATCATTTAGAAATTATGTACCAGAAAGCTAATTCTTATGTTTGTGACTTTAGTTTTCATACTGTATTTTCTGGGAACAGTGAGCATAGGGAAAACAGTTTGGATATTAACAGAATCATCCTGAGAGATACCAGCCTGGGAAGATCAGTAAACCGTGTCCTTCTCATTCCCAACATGCCATTTTGACGTGTGAGAACAAACATACCAACATCTGCCAGTGTCAGTCAGTTATTCTGCACTTATTCTACTCTTATAACCTCTTTTGAGAATCTGCTAGAAGCTATGAATCCTTTCCCTGGAAAAATGCACCTATGCATATATATGCAAATTCTGCATACAGTATCAGGGACTTTACAGATACTAGGAGTCCATGGCTCACGTTAGGAATCTACTGTCGGTCATTTATTTCTGTAAATGTAGGTCTGTAGGTGAAATATTTCTGTAGGTCAATATAATTTGTCTTCTTTCATTGCATTGTAATGCAACCTGATAACTAGAACAGTAGAACCGATACACCCCTGTGAAACAGATATACAGTGAGCTTTTTTCAAGTGAGCTTAACTCTTCTCTTAATCCCAAGTTCTCTCATAATTAGTTGATTGAACCAGTGCTTAGCAAGCATATGACTTGCGTGTCTGTGTGCATGCACGTGCAAAGTGCAAAGCTGTATAATGAACAATATGAGGCATTCAAAGACATAAAAAGGATATTTCTTAAGATGTATATGTGGCAGACAAGGCATGCACTTTGTTAGGTAACAAAAAGGGGGGAGGAATACTGATCCAGAAGAATTTATATCTCAAAGGGGAGAACAAGGGAGACTTCAAGTTAGAGCATTTGAGCTGTGCCTTCACAAGAGTTGATTTGGATGTTCATAGATGACGAGGAGGAGGGGTGGTAAAAGGGACAGAAACAGAAAATGATGTGAACCAAGGCAATTGTATTTCGGGGAAACCACCAGTGATTCAGTGTAGTTTTGTTAGTATCTGGATGGCCAATTTCATCTTGTGTTCTACCTCTTACTGGAAGCATTCTCATAAAGGGCATGTTGAGAAGCATCCTCAGGCCATCCAGGGGCTTGGCAGGAGAGGGTGCTGTGATTGATAACATACCTCTGCTGCAGAAGTATGTGGGGTGGCTCTTGATGGGATGTTGTTTTGAAGAATGAGCCCCACAGAAACCAAGACTTCATGCTCACTGCTGCAACCTCAGTGCCTGGCACATAGAAGGAGCTCATGAAAAGAATTGGTTAAATGAGTGAATGAATGTATGTAAATATTGGTTGGGATCATAATTCTGGGAAGAAGTAATGCCTCAAGCCAGAGTTCTATTATTAAGTAATAATGAACTAGTGACTTATAGTTTGGAACCTGACTCAGCCGTGTAATCTAATAATGACATCAATGAGACATTCACGAAAATGGGCATAGTTGTACTCTTTTTAAAATCAGGTGGTTCCTTTTGTAAAGGACTAACTCTAGGGGCGTCTGGGTGGCTCAGTTATTTAAGCATTCGACTACGGCTCAGGTCATGATCTCACAGCTTGGGAGTTCAAGCTCTGCCTCCAGCTCTGTGATGACAGCTCAGAGCCTGGAGCCCACTTCAGGTTCTGTGTCTCCCTCTCTCTCTGCTCCTCCCCTGCTCACACTCTGTCCCTCTCTCTCTGTCAAAAATAAATAATAAAACATTTTTAAAAATTTAAGAAAATGTAAAGGACTAACTCTAGTACCATAATTTTGGTATTTCACGAAGGATTCCCCTCAAAAGACCAAATTTTACAGATCTATTTGTTAATCAAATAAGTAACATTTAATTGTTTTTACTTAATCAGGAAAGAATTTCCTCAAACTCCTCTAACCTTTAATAAATGTCAACTTCTTAAACTCAGTACCACATCCATTTTATGATAATATCAGTTCTGTATTGAATGTGACCTTAGGGAGAAATCAACTTTATCCACTGGCTAAGTTCTCAATGGTTCCTCTGAGATCAGGCCTGGATATGAGGTTTCAGATTAGAGGTTTCAGATGAGACCAGACTACCGGGTTTTTGTTTTTTCTGGTAGTGCCCTGGATTTGCCCTTGAGAGGAGGGGAGTGGCCATCTTATTTATCATCAGATGTGATGAGTAGCATAGTATCTGACACGTGGTAGAGAGAAAATTAAATACTTCCTCTTTTTTTGTTGTTGTTGTTTGTTGTTGTTAAGTAGGCTCCACACCCAGTATGGAGCCCAATGCAGGGCTTGAACTCATGACCCTGAGATCAAGACCTGAGGTGAGATCAAGAGTCAGATGCTTAACTGATGACCCACCCAGGTGTCCAAGGAAGTAATTCTCAAATTGAGTTTACTTTTACAGCTCTCTTTTTATTTATTTATTTTTTAATGTTTACTTTTTTTTTTTTTTACTTTTTTTTTTTCCAACGTTTATTTATTTTTGGGACAGAGAGAGACAGAGCATGAATGGGGGAGGGGCAGAGAGAGAGGGAGACACAGAATCGGAAACAAGCTCCAGGCTCTGAGCCATCAGCCCAGAGCCTGACGTGGGGCTTGAACTCCCGGACTGGGAGATCGTGACCTGGCTGAAGTCGGACGCTTAACTGACTGCGCCACCCAGGCGCCCCTAATGTTTACTTTTTTTGAGAGACAGAGAGAGAGAGAGTGGGAGCAGGGGAGGGACAGAGAGAGACCAAAACACAGAGTCTGAAGCAGGCTCCAGGCTCTGAGCTGTCAGCACAGAGCCCAAGGTGGGGCATGGACTCTCAAGCTGTGAGATCATGACCTGAGCCAAAGTTGGACGCTTAACCAACTGAGCCACCCAGGTGCCTCTATAGCTCTCTTTTTAATTTTTATTTTCTCAGCATAGTTTATACTTCAATGTATAAATATTTTATTATTCACATGGAGTTTACACATTTTTAGTGCCGAAATACTTTCATACTTCAGCTTTATACCAACTCTGGTTTCAGCTGCTGAATGCCCACGTTTCAAGGTTTCGGTCTTTGGTGGATATCAGCATCTTTTGTGAAGCTTATTAAATGTGCCAGTGCCTTGGCCCCACCCCAGACTTCCTGAGTCAGAATTTCCAGGGTTTTCAGGGTTCCTGGCAGGTATATGTGAAGATGGTTTTAGTGCACAGTTTTAGTCTAAGTTATTTAGGAAATGCTGACTTTGGAGAGTACATGTGGCTGGGCAGTGGCCATATGGTGGTAACAGAATGGGCTCCTGGAATACCCGGGGGGATAAGGTAGCAAACTGATGAATGCCTGCTACGTGCCAGGCACGTTGAATCCCATGTCATAGAAACTGGCTTTGAAGTAGAGATCAGGAGTCATTGAACCTGTCTTTTTTTTTTTTTTTTTTGCTTTCAGAAAACACTTTTCTAGGGTCATTTTGGTTTTTAATCCTCAGGTGCATTAGTTTCCTAAGACTATGTAACAAATTACCACAAACCCGGTGGTTGAAATTGAGAGAAATTTATTCTCTCACAGTTGTGGAGGCCAGAATTCTGAAATGAAGGTTTTGGCAGGACGACGCTTCCTCCAAAGGTTCTGGGGGAGAATCTGTCCTTGCCTGGTTCAGGTTCTGGCAGCTCTAGGCAGGCGTTCCTGGGCTGGTGGTGGCATCACTCCAGTCTCGGCCTCCATCTCACATGGCTTTCTCCTTCTGTGTGCCTCTTAAAGGACACTTGCCATTGGATTGAGGGCCCACCGGATAATCCAGCATGACTTCATCTTGAGATTCTTAACTACATGTACAAAGACCCTTCTTCCAAATGAGGTAATGTTCACAGGTTCTGAGCGTTAGGATGTGGACATGTCTTCTTGGGAGCCACCATTTAACCTACTACACCAGGGAAAGAGGCTTTGTAATCTTTTCTCCTATCATTCTTTTCACAAAATGATTAAGGTGAATACTTCTTTTTGAGCAATCCTGTAGTCTTGTCTTCAGAATCTATGAGCATTTTTTATACAAAATTGACTTAATGGAGGATACATCATCTCCATTTCATTTATTAGCTGTAATACCTGGCATTGAGCAGGAGACTCATTTAACGTTGATAAACTTTAGTAGAAACGATAAAATCATTATTGATCTGTAATTTAAAAATTATTATAACGTTTGGGGTGCCTGGGTGGCTCAGTCAGTTAAGCATCTGACTCTTGGTTTCGACTCAGGTCATGATCTCATGGTTTCAGAGCCTCATGTCGGGCTCTGTGCTGGCAGTGAGGAGCTTGCTTGGGATTCTCTCTCTCCACCCCTCCCCCACTCACATTGTCTCTGTCTCTCTCAAATAAGTAAACTTAAAAAAATTATTATAATGGTTAAAAGAACTTCAATTTTTTTTTGAAACTTACAGCAAAGCTTCTTTGATTATCATCAGTCATTCCATTCTCTGGTACACATGTGAAGAAATTTGCTACTCTTTACCTTGATCACACTACCTAGAGCTGCCCATGTAAAAAGCAACATGATCATAAATTACATGCCTTCATTTTTGACATCTGACCTTGTAATGATAAAATCAGGAAACCACAGACATTTGAAAGTGAAAGATCAACTCCAGGAAGTCCATGGTTTCAGACAATAAATACTGATCCACTTTGCCTAAATCCATTGCAATATAGTGTTTTAGGTCTATATATTACTTTTTCAAGTGGCAGGATTCTGGTTATTTAATTGAAAGTACCTGGGTACCTCTTGGTACCTGAATGCAACATATGTCTCCTATTGGAACAGCTTAGCACCTTTGGGCTTGACAACAGGGACAGATCTAAGATTCTGAAATAATATTAGATTCCTTAGCTTAGTTGATTTGTAGCATACGTTTGAAATCACTGTTTATTTTCTCAATTCGTGGGGTTTTAACGCACATGGCCTTTTCTCTGTATCTGCAGCCAAACAGTCTCTCCGCAGGTCTTCAGCTTCAGGTGCTTGTGTAAGAGTGCGGGCTGCTGCCTCAGTTGTCTCTCGTGGAAGGCCTCAGGGTCAGCTTCTCCGCAGGTGAACTGCTCGTTTCAGGGACTTAGGGTTTGAGATTGAGCATTTGTCTCAGTGGGAATCTGCCCATTAAGACCTGTCTTTCTGAAATGGCTCCGAATAGTTTTTTTTACTTTGGGTATCACTTTCATTCATCTTTGAAAAGCCTTTCTCCTCCTTTTTTGCCCCAAGAAGTATTCCTTCTAAAATTACATTAAAATTGTCAAAAAATTCTCTTTAGGCCCTTGTAGATATGGAAATAAGAAATGTTCATCTTCAGGATAGCAATTTTGTAGAAAATTACAAATATATTACTTTGGAAAACAAGAAAGCATTTGGGAATTTTGGGTGCTTGTACCCAAAAGATTCCTGGGTAATTTTTTAAAAAATTTTTTAATCTTTATTTATTTTTGATTTTATTTTATATTATATATATATTTTAATATATATTAATATATATTTTAATATAATATTTGTATTATATATAAATTTATATATTTTTATATATAATTAAATAATATTAAATAAAATTAATTAAATAAATATTAAGAAAATTATATATAAAAATAATATATAAATAAATATATATAAATAATAATATATAAAAAATATAATATATATAAATATATAAATATATATTTAAATATAAATATATAAATATATATTTATATAAATAAATTTTTATAATTTATTTATAAGTTTATAAATATATATAAATAATATATAAATAAAATAAATAAAATTAAATAATAAATATATATTTATATATAAATTTATAAATATATATTTATATATAATATAATATAAACATATTATTAATATATTATATATTTATATATATTTATATATTATATACTTTATATTTATATATATTTTATATTTTAAATATATACTTTATTTTAATATTTATTTTTGAGAGAGAGAGAGAGAGAGCACGCGCGAACATGAGAGATGGAGGGGCAGAGAGAGGAGGAGACACAGAATCTGAAGCAGGTTCCAGGCTCTGAGCTGTCAGCACAGAGCCTGACGTGGGGCTCGAACTTGCAGTTTAAGATCATGAGCAGAGGCTCAACTGACTGAGCCACCCAGGCACCCCACCTGGGTAAGTTTTTAAAGAGATGAGTTTCTGGACTCAACGCGTGGAAAACTTTAAAATTAATATACTATATTGCCATGTATAAAAAAAATAAATGAGACACTTCTAGGGCCTTACAAAATTATTTTTTGTATGGACTAAACAAAGCTATATTTTTAATAGTCAGCTTTTTCTAAACAGACTCTCTAAACTTAATAAAAATCTCTCCAGTTTTTTCATGTGGTGCAGTAGACAGAGAAAAAGATCTATAGGTGGAAATTTAATTTACACAGATTATTAATTTCTATGCACATTCTGATCATACACACTGATGAGGCACTTCATTGAAAGCTCAGGTTGACAGGTTCCTTTTTAAGACATTTTATTTACAGTTTTATTTACATTTTATTTACATTTATTTACTTTATTTAAGACTGTATAAATGAGTCCATTTTTTCCCCTTCCCTCAGCTGAAGTTGTTATATCATGAACTCATGAACCTCAAGATCATGACCTGTTACCAAGGCCAAAATATTTGTTCAATTCATCTTCCTTTTTCTATTTTCCTGCCACCAGCCATGTCTAGGTTTTTATAACTTCATTCCTTGATTACCACAATAAGCTTAAAAAAATTTCATTATGGAAAAGTTCAAACATGCAGAAGTAGGTAGAATAGTATATTGAAGCCCTGAGAACCTATCAGGAAGCTTCATCCATTGTAATCATTTTACCATTTGTATTTCAATCCCTTTACTTTTTTCTTGAAGATGTTAAAGGCCACCCCACTCCTCATAGAATGTCAGTATGTATTTCTAACAGATGAACAATTTGTGTCTCTCCTAGCTTTCTAATTACTCTTCCTCTAATCTTATTTTTCTCACCAATCCAACAATTTCTAACTAGTATACTCTTATGAAACCTAAGAAGCTTTCAAAGGCTCAGTGTTGCTCACTGAATCAAATGCAAACTCTTCTGATTTACAAAGCCATGTTTTCTTTAGTTTACCCCATCTGTCTGACCTTCCATTATTTCAGGCTGTCAGGTGGGTCCCCTCACTACTCAGCTGATGCCCTGTTCGTTCCTGTCCCTGCTCATGCTCTTGCCTACCCAAATTCTCTTCATCCTAGAAAGCTCTCCTCAGGTGCCACTTCTATGAAGTTATTCCCAGCTCATCCTGATTTCTCTCTGCCCTGAACCCTTGGGATTTAAACATAGTTCCTTCAACTTTAAATCTGGTATTTTTTATGGTATCTCAGTCTTAATTACTGTAATCTGGGAAGTAGGCTCTGAATTACTGAGTAGTAGCATTTGTTTTTAAAGACAACTTTAGGGGCGCCTGGGTGGTGCAGTCGGTTAAGCGTCCGACTTCAGCCAGGTCACTATCTCGCGGTCCGTGAGTTCGAGCCCCACGTCAGGCTCTGGGCCGATGGCTCGGAGCCTGGAGCTTGTTTCCGATTCTGTGTCTCCCTCTCTCTCTGCCCCTCCCCCATTCATGCTCTGTCTCTCTCTGTCCCAAAAATAAATAAAAAACGTTATTTTTATTAGAGAGAGTGTGTGTGCTTGAGCAGGGAAGAGGAGCAGAAGGAGAGAGAGAAAAATCTTTTTTTTTTTAATTTTTAAAATGTTTATTTACTTTTGAGAAAGAGAGAGAGACAGAAAGTGAGTGGGGGAATGGGTAGAGAGACAGGGGGACACAGAATCTGAAGCAGGCTCTAGGCTCTGAGCTGTCAACACAGAGCCTGATGTGGGCCTCGAACTCATGAACCTCAAGATCATGACCTGAGCTTAACTGACTGAGCCACCCAGGGTCTTCAGAGAGAGAGAAAATCTTAAGCAGACCCCATGCCCAGCATAGATACCAACATCTGGCTCGGTCTCATAGACCCTGGATCATGAGCTGAGTAGAAATCAAAAGTTGGATTCTCAACTGAGTCACACAGGCACCCCTAAAGACAACTTTAAAATGTTTGGGTGAATGGTATCCCTAGGGATACAAAGAAGGTCAGTGGTGCTGGACAGAATCTAGCATCAGAATGTTAGGCAGAATTTTAAGATGGTTTCATTGTGTCTGCCCTTGGTGTCACTCCTATGATTATATTACATAACAAAAGTTATTTTTTAGATGTGATTAAGGTTACTAATCAGTTGACCTTAAGATGGGGAGACTATCCAGATGCACCTGGTCTAATCACATGAGCCCTTTAAAAGAAGAGAGTTTTCTCTGGCTGGTCATAGAAGAGGAAGTCAGAGAGATTCTATGCCTGAGAAGGATTAAACCTACACTTATGGGCTTTGATGGTGGAGGAAGGGGGACCATGAGTCAAGGAGTGCAGGTAGTTTCCAGATAGCCAGAAAGAAAATGGGATCTCTGACCTGCCCAAGGAACTGAATCCTGCCAACAGGCTGAATAAGCTTGGAAGCAGATTCTTCTCCAGAACCTTCTGATTACAGTCCTGCCCAGGTGGCTCCTGAAGTTTGGCCTTGTTATCCTCCATGCAGAGAATACATCCAACGCCACTTAGCTTTCTGACCTGCCAAACTGTAAGATAGTAAATGGATGTTGTTTTAAGATGCTAAGTTTGTGGTAATTTGCTATGCAAATTGTACCAGAGAAAAACTAATACAATAGATAACACAGGATTTGAGCTTATAGTGAGATTTTATGCATCTCCTGCTATTCCTTTCTCCCCAGTTTATTGAGATATAATTGACACACAACACTGTATGTAAGTTTGAGGTGTGTAGCATAGTGGCTTAACATCTATGCATTGTGAAATGGTTGCTGCAGTAAGTTTAGCTTAACATCCATCACCTCATATAGTCACAACATTTTTTTGTTTTTCCTTGTGGTGAGAACTCTTAGGATCGACTCTCTTAGTAACTTTCAGGTATAGCATACAGCAGTGTTAACTATAGACATCATGTGCATTACGTTACCAGTACTTACTTCTAACTGGAAGCTTGTACTTTTGACCACCTTCATCCAATATCTCCAACTCCCACTCTCTTCCTCTGATAAACACAAGTCTGTTCTCTTTTTCTATGAATGTTTTTTTTTCTTTTTGTTGTTGTTTTTTAAGGATTTTGTGTGTCATCCTTGTGCAGGGGTCGTACTAATGTTCTCTGTTTCATTCCAATTTTAGTATATGTGCTGCTGAAGTGAGCATCCTGCTGCCTTAGGAAGGCTCCAAATCTGTAAGTAGATGGAGGCACTCATCTTTGCACACGTGGTCATTTCATGGGCTAGAAGTGCCCTGAGTTCAGGATGCTTTGCTTTTTGTCCATCAGTCTCTGACTGCAGATAGGAAAATTTCAAGGAGAGGAAAGCCTAGTTTTCTTATTGCCTGTGTTTTCAAAAAAAGCTTTAAGAGGGTCCTTGAGCAGGGAAGTTAATTAGGATAGCTTATCTGACAAGCATTAGTGTTGGTTCACTATGCCGTCGGACTAACAATTACCTCTGGTATGAGACTGGGGCAGATTTTGTAGGGAATGTACCCCTAAACTCTGCAGCAGCCAAGATTTCAGATGGTAGAACTTACTTATAAAATAAATGCAGACACTTACTTATTACAGGAACTGGTCAACAAATAATTAATGAAGATGCTGAGGAACATGAGAACTGAAGCTACATTTTCTTCTGTAGCCCAGTATCAGGGATGATGGGCAGGGGCTAGTTTATGGGCAGCTATTTCCCTAGCCATGCGTGTATAACACAAACGGTTAGACATTTATTTGGGGTGCCTGTGTGTGATTCATAAAGAACTTGTTCCTTGTAAAATTTACTGCTGAATGACTCATTGTAGGATGATGATGAAGATAAGGCTTCTAATTTAGAGTTAGGCAACTATCCTTTTAAAAATCAACTTTGTGAGGTATAGTTTATATACAATAAAAGGTATTCATTTTAAGTGTATAGTTCAATGAATGCATACACCCTTGTAGCCATCACCAGAGTCAAGATGTAGACATTTTTATCACACCATGTGGTTTCCTTATACACACCCCTTTGCAGGCAATCCCTCTTTCCACTCACTGCTCCAGGCAACCACTGATCTGATTTCTATCACTATAGATTAGTTTGCCTCTCTTGCACGCCATATAAATGGAACCGTACAGACTGTGCTCTTTTGCATTCAGGTTCTTTCACTCAGCATGATGTTTTTGAGATTCGTCCACACGGTCGCACTTACTAGTGGTTATATTTTTATTGCTAGGTAGTATTTTATTGTGTTCATAGCACAATTTGTTAGCCATTCAACAATGGCTATTGGTGGACATTGGGGTTGTTCCAATTCTTGACTGTTTATAAATAAAGTTGCTATGAGCAGTTTTTGTGTGGAGATAGGGTTTTGTTTCATATGGAGACTAGGCATGGAGTCGCTGGTCCATATGATAAGCATATGTTTAACTTTAAAAGAAACTGTCAAGCTGGTTTCCAAAGTGGTTGTATCAATTTTCACTTTCAGTAGCAATGTGGAGGAGACCTCACTATTGTCTATCTTCCTCAATGCTTGCTATTGTCAGTTTTTTTTTTAAGTGCTAGCCTTTCTTTCTTTCTTTCTTTCTTCTTTCTTTCTTTCTGTTTATTTATTCTTGAGAGAGAGAGAGAGAGTGAGAGACAGAATGAGAGTGGGGGGAAGGGCAAAGAGAGAGGGAGACACAGAATCAGAAGCAGACTCCAGGCTCTGTCAGCACAGAGCCCAATGCAGGGCTTGAACTCACAAACCAAAAGATCATGACCTGAGCCAAAGTTGGACCCTTAACTGACTGAGCCACTCAGGTGCCCCTATATGCTACCCTTGCTAATGGTATCTTATTGTATCTTTGATTTGCAATTCCTTGGTAACTAATGATGCTGAACATTTCTTCTTGTACTTTTTAGCCATTCATATACCTTCTTTGGTGCAGTGTCTTTCAAGTCTTCTGCCCATTAAAAAATAGATTTTCTGTATTATTATTATTGAGTTGTAAAAGCTTTAAAATATATTCTAGCTCTGAGTCCATTGTCAGATAAACATGTTACAAAAACTTCTCCCAGTCTGTGGTTTGTCTTTTTGTCATTTCTGTAAACAAGTCTATTTAGCTCCATTTTCATCTTTACTTTCTAAATCTCTAATTACATATATTTTGACCATTTTCTATTCTCCTATAGGTCTTTTTGGATCTGTTTGCTTATCTTCAATCTATTTTCTCTCTATTCATTAGTTTGGATAATTTCTATAGATCTGTCTTCCTATGTTCAAGTTCATCAGGGACATTTTTCTCCCATGTCTGATGTGCCATTAATTTTTTTGTCATTGTACTTTTCAGTCTAGAATTTCAATTTAGTTCTTTTTACAGTTTACATTTCCCTGCTGAGATTCCCTATATTTTTATTCATTAAGTTCATTTTTTTAAATTCTTTGAACACACACAGTTTAATTATTTGAACCATATTTATAGCAGCTGCTTTAAAGTCCTTGTCTTCTAAGTACCTCATCTTAGTAATGTTGGGACTGGTGCTTTTCCCTTGACTATGGGTCATGTTTGCCTAGTAATTTTTCTTATTGTGTACTAGATGTTAATTGATGCATTGTATAGGTTCTAGACTTTTGTTATTTTTCTTTGAGAAGCGTTACCTTTTCTTCTGTTAGGCAGCTCATTTACTGATTGATTACCTTGTGTTTCTGTTGGCTTGACTTTTTGCTTTGCTAGGGTACATCTTTGGAAAGCTCAATATATTTCCCAACACCCTCTATCTTGGCAGGTCTCAACCTCTGAATTCAGTTTTTACTGCAGATCTTTTAAATGCTTTGTTTTAGACTTTGTTAGGGTGGGCCTGAAATGGACCTTACCCTAGAGGATGGTTCTAATTTTTTCTTGTATCTCAGATAGATGTGTGGTATAATAAATTGATAACAAGGTCTTGCCACTCTGGCTTGGCCAGAACTTCCATGTCTACTAGCACTGTTTGATTAGTATCTCTATCCTACTCTTGTCTCTGTGGTAATCGCTCTCCATAGTTACTGTAAGCCTTAGGGAGTCTGGTCATAGGCATGTGCATCTTAGCCTTGAGCCAGGGATTTATTGGGCAACTTCTGCACAACTTCTGAGCTTCTCCCTTCTCTTTACCCTCGATATCCCTCCTTTAACTTTCTGGTGCCTTGCCCTACAGATTATCACTGCCTCAGTTTCCCTGCACTCTGATCTTTGCCTCTTCAGCTCAGCAGGACAACTGTGCTCTGCTTGGATTCTAGCTTGCTATGTTGTGGTTGGATAACTGTGCCCAGGTAGAGATCCAGGGAAATCATGGAGCTTACCTAATGAATTTCTCCTCTGTCAGGGGTCATAGTGTTGTGTTTCCTGTTGTCCAACGCTTAAAACAATTGCCTCATAAATTGTCTCCAATTTTGTTAGTTATGGCAGAAGGCTCAGCTCAATACCAGTTGTTCCATCACATGTGAAAGATTGCATGATATGCTTTAAAAAATTTTTTTTAATTAAAAAAAATTTTAATGTTTATTTTTGAGAGAAAGTGGGGGGGGGGGGGGGGGTGGTGAGAATCCAAAGCAGGCTCTGTGCTGAGATTGAAGAGTCCAATGCAGGGCTTGAACTCATGAACTGTGAGACCTGAGCTGAAGTCACATGCTCAATCAACTGAGCCACCCAGGCGCCCCTAACATGATATGGTTTTAAGGATTAAATTAAGTAAACAGATATGGATTTAGCAAGGAGGGGCCTCAAAGTTTCTTTTTGGGCTGAAAAAACATTTTTAGTCCACGTGAGTCCCATCTTATGGTTTAGGACTCTGGTCCCATTCATAGGAAGTTAGTTTGGTGAGGTGGAGTGTAGTTCCTCTATGTTCTTTCTAAAAATCGAGTCTAACAGCCACCTCTTCTCTCTAATAAAGAGTGTTTACAAATAAAGAGTAGTAGTAGTAATAATAATAACTTACTATTATTGAATACTTAATATTCTAGATGCTGTTCTTAAGACTTTATTTTTTGTTACGAAAAATGTTTTTAAGTTTATTCACTTTGAGGAGAGAGAGAGAGAGAGAGAGAGAGAGCAGTGAAGGGGGGGACAGAGAGAAAGGGAGAGAGAATCCCAAGCAGGATCTGCACTGTCAGTGCAAAGCCCGATGTAGGGCTTGAACCCACAAACCGTGAGATCATGACCTGAGTCGAAGTTGGACACTTAATTGACTGAGCCACCCAGGTGCCTCCTTGGGTTTAGCTTTAATATCACCACTTCAGGGAAGTTTGTTGTATGCTTTCATAATATGTTGCCCTTTATTTTTTTCTATCACATCTGTAACTGAATTTACAGAAATATTTATTTAACAGATATCTTTTCCACTGTGCTGCAGGCCCCATGGGGCCCATTTCCCACCATGCGTCTAACATGTAACGGTTTCTGGCATGAAGTATGTGCTATTTGTTGAAAATGTGTATTCGTTGAATGAATGAATGCATATATAAGACTAAGTAGGTTTCCCTTCTCATTTTGCTATTCTGAGAAATTCATTCTTTTTGGTGTCTAGGTCTAGAAATTTTTTACAAAAGTAAAGAGTCATGTAACTACCACAATAGTCAAGATATAGAACAATTTTATCTGTTCCCTGTCCACTCCCCCCCAAATTTGTAGTCAAATTCTACTCTCAATCTTTGACCTCTGGCAACTACTGAGAATTGAGTATCTTACATTACCCTGGGCTCTTCTTTTCTTTTCCATCCTGCTTTGTTTATATTTCAGCTGTCTTTCTGCTTAGTAGCGCTCCTGTATACTTTATCAGATAAATGAAATTGAGTTTAGACAGATGCCTCACATGGAATTTATGCCCCATGGAATCATTTAAGTAAATAACTTGACTACTTTTAAGAGTCAAAATAAAATAAAGAAGTCTTTTTAAAAGTCAAAAAAAAAAAAGAATAAAAGAGGGGGGTACCTGGGTGGCTCAGTAGGTTAAGCTTCTGACCCTTGATTTCGGCTCAGGTCATGATTCCAGGGTTGTGGGATCAAGCCTCGTGTTGGGCTCCATGCTGAGTATAGAGCATGCTTAAGTTTCTCTCTCTCTGCCCCTGTCCCCTGCTTGCACACACACTCTCTCTAAAAAAAATAAGTAAAAAAAGAATAAAAAGAGAGACAGTGGGTCAGTTGGATTTTTGTCAGTAGCCTATTATTGCTACTCTCTTAGTAGCTCTTAACATCTGTATGCATCTCTATTTCGCTATCCCTGCTTTAATTCAGCCTTCATGATGTTGTCTAGATCATTGCAATGGCCTCCACATGGATTTCCATGCCTCTAATGCTTCTTTGCTTATATTTCATCTCTACATTTCACCCAGAGATAACTTTCTAAGACTCCAAGACTTACTGCTCTTCAGTGGGACCCTATGGACCCTCAGGACCTTGGCATGCCATTCAGAGCTCTTCATGA
Organism: Prionailurus bengalensis; assembly: GCF_016509475.1. Taxonomy (NCBI): domain Eukaryota; kingdom Metazoa; phylum Chordata; class Mammalia; order Carnivora; family Felidae; genus Prionailurus; species Prionailurus bengalensis. The sequence goes on from NC_057350.1 coordinate 49,738,891, forward strand.
GGCCCCTGCTTACTTCTTCAGAGTCATCCTTATGGGGTCTTGTTCCTTGCACTCTGCGATGTTCCAGTTGTCCCAAAATTTGACATTTTATGAATGTGCCATATATTTTGTCTTTATGCTTTTGTTCATGTTGCCCTGAAAGCCTTTCTTCACTTCATCTGCTATGTGAACACCTACTAATTATTGAAGACTATATATTGAAGGCTGTCTCTTACTTTCCCAAAGACCACTGGACTATTCCCTCTTTTGTCTCCATAGTTACCTACCACCCATCTGCCATAACACCCGTAGTCCCTTATTGCACACCAATGCTCACATGTTTGTCTCCACTTACTAGAAACACAGCTCTTTGAGGCCAAGTCTGTCTCTTATTCACCTTTGAATTCTCAGTGCCTAACATAGTGCTGACCATATTGTAGGTGCTCAATGTACATTTGCTGAATGCATCAATGAAGAAAGTTTTTACTGTATTATTCCCTGAGCACTTTAATAATTTATACAAATCCATTCTCCATTTATTTTTTTTTTTGATGTTTTGGAAAAATTTTGATCAACTACTCCCCCATTTTCATGAGAAGCTGATGATTCTATTTTGTGTGGTCACTTGAAGTTCTCTCCAACCGTTTATTAGTCACTACACATCTGTATCTGTATGACCTGGTTAGTTGGCTTTATTTCAACTGGGCTTACCCAGGGCTGTCTGCTTGCGTATAGAAACTCAACTTACAACTATGGAAGTAAAAAAGGGAAAACCAGGGGATGTTGAAAGTGAACATGAATTTCCCATTAGTGGCTAACTGGCTTTGAACTTCCTCTCTATTGAGGCTCAGAGTAAAGTCAAAGCTATCATTATGTGTTCAGGTTTGGACTGGCTACAGGTCACACTGTTAGCTATTTATCAGTTGTGCTCAGTGTCCTATTAACTTTATGGACTTTCACCCCAGGGATCTTAGTCCCAAGGTGTTTGGGTGCAGCATATTTGCCATTAAAGTGGAGATATAGTCCTCTGTGGAAATGAAGACATTAAATCCTCTAAAAATAACTGTTCGACTAATCCTGTCATTTCATTGTAAAAAAGCAAACACTAACATAGGATATGATTCTTATTAATAAAGCAATCATATTTGTAGTCAGCCAGCTCTTGTTCAGAGTGAAGGAAGGTGGGAGAAGGGAGGAAATTGTTTATGTTTTCATCTCCATAGGACCAGGATTAGGGTCTAAGTGGGAATCTGCCTCCTCTCAGTTGATTTGCCTGAAAGTGTAATCTTTGAGCTCTCTGAAAGGAAACTGTCATCTTTTAGGACAATTCTATATTCTAGAAAAGATCTAAGTTGGAAAGAAGGTATTTAGCACCCTGATTTCAGATTTTCATATTACTAATTTAGGGCATAGCAATGTTTCTCAAATCTGCATTTTCACTAGGATTACAAGTCAGCTTGTTAAAACAGACATCCCTGGTTTCTACTCCTGGATATTCTGGCTCAGTAAGCTTGGGACGGACCTTGGGAAGGTGTATTTTTAACAATCTCTCTGGGTTATTTTGATGCACAAAGAAGGAAAATTCTCTTTTCTTGGATTGTTGGAGCAGAAAAGGACAATGGGATCATTCTGGAAGGAGTCCCTGGCATTCTGAGTTTGTTGACAGACCAAAGTACCTGCATAAAAACAGTCCAAAAAAACTGGGACCATGTGTCTCAAACCTCATTTTTGATGTCTGGATGTCCATTTGATCTTGTGGAAAACACTCATGAGCCAAAAGCATAGGTGGAACCCAAGGAGTCAGGCTTAGGAAAAGCATAAGGAGTGGGCTGGAAAATGTACTGTTAAACTCCACTGGGATACAGATTCCACTGAACTGAGTGTGTGGAGCACCACAGACGCACTGGGGAGTGCATTAGTGCAGTAATCAATGCAGTGTATGATTGCAGCCTTCTGCTATGACTTAGGTCCTGGCTGTAAGGGTAGTACCAGTCTAAAGTCTGGACGTGTTTCACTTGTGGTTGTACAAAGGGGCCAGAGTGGAGAGAAAAGATGCACAGCTGCCTGAAGAGGTGGACAGATATGTGGAATCCTGTCTCCTAATCTGCTTTCTGCTATGAGTTGAATTCCCAAAGGCTAGTTCAGTTCTCCAGGTTTGGTTCAGGTCTCCAAAAGGTAGTCTTGGTCTCAATGTCTGCAGCATCTTTCTGCTGAAGGAGCTCTGGAATTAGGGGTGTCTGGTAGAGGAAGGGAGAAGTGGTGGTAGCTGAGGATTCTCACTGAAGTTTCATTGAATAATAAATAACTTATGTAATATGGCTGAAAAGCATGAAATTTTCAGAGAGACCTTTAAAGCAACCGTTTCCCAGGTACCGTTTTGATATTGGGATATTTGGGGGTGAGGGAAGCACACCCAAACCCTGGGGCGGACCGCAGAAATGCCTCAGCATAGTGCTATCTGTTACAAGGTTGGGGGATTGCTGTGGTTTGTTTTTGAATAAAAGAGTTCCTGAAACCGACAAGAGTAATTTCATGTCATTTCTAGGGCTGAGGGAATTAGCAAAAATTGTATTATTTTTAAATAATGAGACATAGTTACCTTTAGGTTTGGAAAATTAGAACAGTATGCTGAAAACCAAGGATTTATGGAATACAAGGAGGAAGGAGCCTTAGAGGCATTGGGGCACATTTATCATTCTTTCAAGTGGTTATATGGTTTTATATTGCTAGATCAGGATAATCCGGTGCTACTTTTCCCTAATAGGTCACTGAACTTCATATGTAAAGGGGGTGTGAAAGGACCTCTGACCTGTCCCTTGTCTCTCTAGAGTTCAGTACTCTAAAACCTTCTATCACCAAGCTCAGAAAGTTTTACTCAAGTTTTTGGCTAAAGAATCACTTGGGTAGGGGCCCCTGGGTGGCTTGGTCGGTTAAGCGTCTGACTTCGGCTCAGGTCATGATCTCATGGTCCGTGAGTTCGAGCCCCGCGTCGGGCTCTGTGCTGACAGCTCAGAGCCTGGAGCCTGTTTCAGATTCTGTGTCTCCCTCTCTCTCTGTCCCTCCCCTGTTCATGCTCTATCTCTCTCTGTCTCAAAAATGAATAAACATGGGGCGCCTGGGTGGCGCAGTCGGTTAAGCGTCTGACTTCAGCCAGGTCACGATCTCACGGTCCGTGTGTTCGAGCCCCGCGTCGGGCTCTGGGCTGATGGCTCGGAGCCTGGAGCCTGTTTCCGACTCTGTGTCTCCCTCTCTCTGTGCCCCTCCCCCGTTCATGCTCTGTCTCTCTCTGTCCCAAAAATAAATAAACGTTGAAAAAAAAAAATTAAAAAAAAAAAAATGAATAAACATAAAAAAAAAAAAAAAAAAAGAATCACTTGGGTAGAACCTAAAGTCTCACAGCCTCTCTTTTCTGCTAAACAGCCTTGACAGTGGAACCATTCACACAGTACAGGGAGAATGTCCTAGTTGTTTGACTTTAAGTATGCCATTCAATCCTTTGTGTTCTCCCCTGTAAAATGTTATCACCCATAACTTGCATGGATTGAACGGTAAAGTATGTAAAGTATCTGGTATATAATAAATGCAATAAATTATATAATTTTGCTGGGGTAGATAATATTTTCAGGACAACATCACAATTATTCTCCATTACTGATTGGACTCTCCCAAAGTAGGACAGACATGAGATTTAATAGGAGACAGGAGGAAAAACAAATCTAATTTGGAGGAGTAGGTAAAGTTGAGCCTGTCAAAAGCAAACAACCTGAGGCATTTCTCTTCATAGACTCCTGCCTGTCTGTACTTTGGCAAAAGCATGTGTGGGCAAATATCTTATTTGACATTGTGCTAAAAAGGCTGAGCTTCAGTGACAATGCTTGCCTCTCTGGCAAACACTCTCTAAAGGATAAGTTCCTATGCAAATACAAATTTTTATGTTTCTGCAAATAGATTTTAGTATGTATGTCTTACTTGCTTTGTTTCCTTCACACCACTCTATGGGAGGCTATTATTGTCTCCTGAACCTTCATCCTGACTCTAACTTTCACCCTTTGGCTTCTGGCCCCAGTGTTTTCCACAACGTGGCCAGTGCCTCCCTTACTCTCTCCAACCCCCCAAACTCCTGTCCTATGTACATTTTATTGGAATGATACCCAAAGTTGGTAACTTCTCACTATAATGGTAAAAATGACACTTACATAAACCCTTTTTGTTTTGCAAACTGATTTCACAAACATGGCACGACTTATTTCTCCTAATAACTGTGCATGGTAGGTTATCTTGATTCTGATAATGAAGAAATTGAGGTGGGGAGAGGGGGCAAAGCAAATAATGTCAGTTGTGACATGGTTCATCTTATCTTTCATTAATCCTCTGCTTCAACTATCATACAACATCTTCTTTGCAGAGAAAAGTTTTTTGTTGACCAGTGAGTCCTATAATTTGCATTTTGAAAGTCCTGATTCTAGGCATTGTTTCAACTAGGGCAGTACTTTTTTATGGAGTCTCCTGTGTTGTTGTATGTACATCTACTACCTCTACGTTAGGATGGTCAGAAAAGGGAAATCGTCTTTGTAAGAAACTTAAGAAACTGCTGAGTGTCAGAAAAAAGGAGAAGGAAATACATTAATACAAAAAAGAGAACATTTGAGTTACTAACACAAAACATGATTTGGATAATTATGAGTCTCGCATCCACATGAGTCTACAGTCTTACCAGTGAGATTCCCCAAAGGCTACTCCAAAACCTTGCTGAGGAACTCGTGGAAAAAAATGGCTGAAAAAAACAAGGCTATTCTGCCAGTGCCCTGTTGTGGTTGTGAGACAAATTTTATGTAAAAAAGTGCTATTTAAAGTATGAGCTGTAGTTTTCTGCAGCTGGTTTTACTTAATTCTACAGAAAGAACACTGGACATCAGTTGAAACTTATGGAACTGTTGCTTCAGCCACATAATTATTTAAATTTCACAATATTCCTGAAAGACCAGTAAATATTTTTCTTTTTTTTGTCACAGGAGAAGCCCACATATGAATAAATAATAATAATAATAATAATAATAATAATAATAAATATGGTACTTTAGAAAGTTTTTTATGTCTTCCTGATAGTATTTGCTACAACTCAAATTCATTTTTTGTATCAATAGAATTGGCTTTGGAGGTAGTGAAGGAAAAGGCAGGCCCCATAGTGCCTTATGATTATTTTGCAAATTAAATCATTACTCTAGTTTTGGTTGGTGACCGAATGGCAGATGCTTTTATCTGAAGGGTAAGAGGCTATGGTTGCCAATGGAGAGATAGGAAAACTTGGCACTCAATGTATTGTTTTTGTATCTCTGACGTGTATATGCCTTCCCACACAGATTCACATACACTTTATACATACCCATTATTGACTTTTAAGTAATAGGACTTTCTTTTTTGACAAACACATCTGAACTTATATATCCAAACGCAGCCCCTTGCCTTCAAAAGGGAAGCATGTTTCTACGTTATTGCTATTTTTAACCTTTTGAGATTTCACTATTTTAGAACATTTTTTTTTTAATACCTTTAAGGGTGTTAACATTTGCTCCTTAGGGGCACCTGGGTAGCTCAGTCAGCTGACCGTCTGACTTTGGCTCAGGTCATGATCTCATGGTTTGTGAGTTCAAGCCCCGCATTGGGCTCTGTGCTGACAGCTCAGAGCCTGGAGCCTGTTTCAGATTCTATGTCTCCCTCTCTCACTGCCCTTCCCCCACTCACTTAAAAAAATACTTAAAACAAAACATGAAAAACAAAAAAGTTTGCTCCTTAGAGTGGAGTTCGTTTTGGAAAGAACTTAAAGTCATTTGAAGCCAGTTGAGGCAGATGACCAGGCTGAGTAACATAAATTGTGGTAAAATATGAGCTGAGAATACGAGCAATCCTGCCGGAGGAGTTCCAATTTCTGATTGTTTTAATCTCTTTTATAAAGAGCTTTTTATAAAGAAAAACAATTTTCTGATCTCAGAGCTTCCCTTTTGCAGAGTCAAAATGTCAAGGATCTGCCTGATTGAGTTTGTCCTAACCTTACAGACTTATTTCCCATGACACTGCCATTAACTGTGGTTAACGTGAACTACATGACCTTCCCTGAATACTTACCAGCTCTGTGCCTTTGCCCATGTTGTTCCTTATGAAGTAGGATTTCCTCCTTATTCTCACTGATTTGTATTTACTACTCCTTCATTTCAGAGAGGTTTTAATATGGCCCTCTTCGTTCCCGCTTAATTCTTACTCATTTTTAACGATCTACATAATGACAGTTCCTATATCTTCCCAACTGGAAATTAATCTCTCTGAGACTCCTGAGTATTCTGTGTTGTCTTCTGTTTTGTAGTATAGCTGTTAGATCCTAAGCGTTTTGTTTAAGTCCCTTCAGTTTCGTAGGACTAGCATTTAGCCCGGTTTCTTCTCCTGTTGAATGGGCATAATAATAACAGACCTATATTCTTCTTACCAATCCTCTGCAATTATTTTTATTCACTCATTTAAACATAATTTATAGATCAACAACAATATAGTTGTGCAAGCAATGAGTATCTAAAAATCAATGCGATGAATATCTTGTTCTGGGGAGTTCATAGCTTACTAAAGGAGCCAGTGACATAATGAAGTTATTGCAAAACAGTGCAACAAGTGCTACTGTAGAAATAAGTACAAGGTTAAATTGCGAGTCAGAGGAGAGAGTAATCAATGCTGCCATTGGGTGGGGGGGAGAACTAGAGCTGGTTCTCAAAGGACAAATAAGTGTCACCAGGTGGACAAAGATCAAAAGGGCATTCCAGAGAGGGAAACACATAGAAAGGCATCAATATATAAGAAAGTATTATATCTTCGGTCAACTGCAACAATTTGAAATCTGAAGGGTAAGAAATGAGATTGGGGAGAAGTGAAGGGCGATGTTGGAGAGCCCTGTGTGCTACGCAAGGGAGTACGGACTTTGTGTGGTTGAAAGGGAACCACCAAAGAGGTAAAGGATTGGGTTGTAATTTAGGAAGGTCTTGAGCAGTGGGGACTGATACTAAGATCCAGTGGAATAATATATGCTCTGGAATAAAATATGATGCACTTTACCAAGATGAAGAGTTATTAATAACTGGTGGTGGGCTCTGTGATGTAAAACAGCACACATATTACCTAAAAGAAAATACGTCAGCAATGTCTGCCAGATAAAGACATACATTTTCTCCAATGTATCAAAAAAATATGTGACTTTGATAGAAAGACTTAAAGAAATGAACATTCAAAGTGACTTGATTATTTTCCGTTAAATCTTAAATCCAGGCCCAGTGATCCTGAAACACTGAACTTGGTGGAAGTGGTGTCAGTGAGGTGGAGAGAAGTGGGGACAAAGACTGAGAGGAAGGTGGTGATATTAGTATAGGACTGTCACAGATCCATGCCCTATGCTCTGTAGTTGTCTCAATAGCCAGTAGGCCTTTGCTACCTAAAACACTGTGAGAAAAGGGCAGGGCGGCCTTTATTCTCTCCCTCAGGGGCATTAAGGAAAAGCACTGCCTGAAGTCTTCCTCCATAGTCCTTCTAGGTCAAAGAGGGCCACACATAATGGTTTCAAAATAGGTGTTGCTTTGCTAATTTCCCACAAAAAGGGAGATCTGGAGGAGCATAGGTGAGTTGCTTGCATATGACAACATCATTAGCAAGAACATGCCATTTCCTCACGGTTTCATGCACATATTACTCCAGGAAAACTGGTCCCTCATTGCTCGAACTCAGAACAACCCCTGATCACACCTTTGGATAGTATGGGTTCATCAGGTTGTCAAACACTGAAAGAGAGAAAGATACGAACAAAAGACAGAGATATAAACCAGAACTTTGTGCGACTGACTTGCAAGAGTTTGAGACCTGGAATGGGCGGAACTGAGACTGGAGAAAGAGGCAAGAGCTGGGTCTTGGAGCGTCTTGAATCCTGTTCAAAGGAGCTCATATGTAGGAGAGAGGGACCCCCAGAAATAACTCAGGGAAGAACCAGGATCAGGTTGTAGTTTAGAAAGACCTGAAGGCTGTGTGGAGGGTGGGTTGTGGTCCACAGCAAGCCTAGGGAGGGTAAGATTTGAATTTCCTGTTTGCCCAGCAAGAGCATATGGAATCTGATAAGGGTGTTCACATTATACCTCTTTCTGGGTCCAGAAAAACAACTCAGGGATTGCACTGTTAGCAAGGTGCCAGGTCTTCATTACCCTCTCGTCTTTTACTAGATATGAGCCTTCTTCATACCAACCTCTCAGCTCTAGGCTGAGAATCATTGGTTCTTATCCCAGATGGGAGGAGTCGAGAACAGGCAGTTTCAGTGGAACTCCATTAATCACCAAGGAGAGGCAGCTGGCTATAAAACCCACACCCCACGCAGAACCAAGTGTGGGCTGGGTACGTTTAAAAGTGTGGCTGAACCACAACCAACACCTCACTCTAATTTTGCCCTCCCTACCCTTGGGTGAAAATGAGTCAAACCAGGGAGTACGCAGGCAATGTTGGAGAGTCTGGTTCTTTAAAAAGAAGGAGGCACCATGATCATTATTAGGGAGAAAGGAAGATTTCCAGGGGGTTTGGAATTTTCTGATTTTTCTATTTTTTCAAAGTTATTTTTCCTTTTTTTTTTTTTTTGTTAAAGTTTATTTATTTTTGAGAAAGAGAGTGTGAGCTGGGGAGGGGCAGAGAGAGGAGGACAGAGGGTCTGACGCAGGCTTGAATTCACGAACTGTGAGATCATGACCTGGGTCAAAGTTGGACGTTCAACCAACTGAGCCATCCAGGTGCCCCTATTTTTCCTATTTAGATAACTCCATTCTTTAGCTTTCTCCCTAATCTCGTTCTCTCCGTAATACACTTTGTACTTCAGGAAACCTACCACTGTGTTGAATACTTCATAGATCCTCAAACTTTGTCAATGAACTTATTTTATTTTAAAAGGTTAAATCAGGGGACGCCTGAGTGGCTCAGTCGGTTAAGCCTCCGACCTCGGCTCAAGTCATGTTCTCGCGGTTCGTGAGTTCAAGCCCCGCGTCAGGCTCTGTGCTGATGGCTCAGAGCCTGGAGCCTGTTTCAGATTCTGTGTCTCCCTCTCTCTCTGACCCTCCCCCGTTCATGCTCTGTCTCTCTCTGTCTCAAAAATAAATAAACATTAAAAAAAAAAAAAGGTTAAATCGGAATGAGGAAGCAAGATTTAGATGGAGTAGATTTATTGATTCCTGGGGGTAGGGAAACCATTCATCGATGTTGCTCTTGTCACTGACTTTTTGGCCCAAAGGGCATCTTAAAGACTCCGTGGTTGTAAGGTGAGTCCACCCTATGACTCCAAGCGGCAGTTACCCCACCTGCAGAGCATGGGCAACTCACTGCTCTCTCAGGCAGTTCTTCTGACAGAACTGAAACGTGCTTTCAGTAACGGGTCACCCACTACTCAGAGTTGTACTCTCCTACACAGAACAACTTTTACCCTTTTCTTGTAGGAGACAAGGGGGACAAACTAGCCTAAAATCACCAGCAGAAGCAACCCTTGCCTCTGGCAAATGCCAGGACCATTGCCTTTGTTTTGCAGTAATCCCTCCTTGGTTGAATGTGTTGCCCTCTGCAAACAGTGCTTTGCCTCATCTCTGCCTCCCTTTATCTTCCCCTTTAACCCACTCTTCCAATATGTAAAATATGTAGAATCTGATCTTTGCCAACAGCAGCATAAATTCTAGGGTCTTAAGCCATTCCTGACACAGAGTATCATACACAATCTTACCTTGAGTTTTGCATTAAGGACTGAGCTTTTATGAATTGAAATTTGGAGTAATATATATATATATATATATATATATATTTTTTTTTTTTTTTTTTTTTTTTTTTCCTGGTGAGATGTTGTAGCTTTGCTGAGAAGGATCTGGTGGAGGGGGAAGATCCAGGCCTCCTGAATATTCTGGCAACATGACATCTCCAGAATCTTTTACAGTCCCTTTTCAGACCTTTAGGACTTAGTCCCCTTGCTCCTAAGATGATTGATTGTCCAAACTACCTTAAAAAAACAAACTGGTCACAATTCAAGATGCAGTTTTGAAACATTACCTCTCTTTGTGACATCTCTTCCCCCCTTTCTAAAATAAGTAAGTGAGTGGGTGGATGTGTGCAGCAAAATATAGGAGGAAAAGGTGGGCTAGGTGGATGGAATTCTTAGTGTGGCTGGGTCTCAGCTTTTAATGGTTGTTTTGTTTCAACACGTCTAGCCCTCTTTTTGACCAATTCCTTCCCCACTTCTTCACCCTAAACCCCCAGAAACCACAACTGCAGTCAAATAATTAAACACATTAAACAAAGAAAACTGCCTTGGTGTGAATATTCCTCTCTGGTCACGCCAACCCCGTGAGAGACGCTTCCCTCGTAAACAGTAACAGGCAGAATCTCTCGAGTGAGCCAGGCACACAACAGACTCTGCACCCTCAAGGCAGAAAGGGAGGGGAAAGCCAGAGATTCTGGAAGGTTTTGGGCCTGTTGGTACTTGGAAACTAGGGGGAAGGTGGGGCAAAGGCACTCCCAAGAATCCTGGCAGATTTGAGAGGGAGAGGAAGAAAAACCTCCCATGTTTGCAGACATTAGACCACTTGTTCATTTGACAAAATGTGTGACTTTGTTGGTTTCTCCTGTTATTTTCTCCTAGCTCCTGGCTAAGCAAGGGTAAGAGAAATCTGGGATTGCATGATAATGGATGAGCCAGAGGTAAGCAAGGTTCAATAAGAACTTTGAACAAGACCCTTAAAATGTACTCTGTCTCAGAATTCTAAAGCTCCATCTAAACTATAACTGAAGGGTTAAGTTCTAAAATGATAGTTAGGCATTTTGCAAATTTCCCATCCTTATAGTCCCAGCATGGGGTGGCAAGGTTAGTGGTGAGCCCTAAACTCATCTGAAAATCTTTTAGAAAATACTGGTACCTGGGACTCATCCAAGACCAATTAAATCAGAAATACTATGAGTTGGGGTATTGATACCTCTGTAAAAGTTCCCAATGAATTTAAAAAGGAGCTAGAGTTGAGAACCACTGCATTATTGGAGCTGGTGTATCAACACGAATTTCCAGAGGTTTACTCAATATTAACATTGTGTTAGGACTACAGAGGAAGCAGTGATGTGGACCCCCAGTGAGAGGAACTGACAATAGCTGTTAGTTGGAAGAGGGCTCAGTCTGGGGATGGAGGAAAACCAGGAAAGGACAGTGTCTGGGAAGGTAAAGGAAGATGGCACTTCAAGGAGCTTTGTCTGGTCAACAGGGTCCAGTGCTGCAGAGCAGTCCCATAATGCAATGACTTTAAGTGTCTTTCATATTGAGTGACAGGAAGATTGTTGATCACTTTGGTGAGATCAGCTGCAGTGACAGTTCAGTTGGCTGAGTAGATAAGGAAATGAAGACAAATGAGAACTGAAATCTTAAGAATTCTGGCTGTGAAGTGACAGTCTTAAAAGAGATATAGGGTGTAGGAGTTTTTTTTTCCAGTATTTTTTTAAAAATTTTATTTATTTATTTTAAGAGAGAGACAGAGGGAGAAGGAGGGGCAGAGAGAGAGGAGAGAGAAAATCTCAAGTGAGCTCTATGCTGACAGTGGGGCTCGATCTCACTTGAGATCATGACTTCAGCCAGATCAAATCAAGAGTCGGACACTTAACCAACTGAGCCACCCAGGAGCCCTCCTTCCAGTTTTATTGTGATATAATTGACATATAACATCATATTGGTTTAGGATGTACAACACAATGATTTGATATATGTATGTATTGTAAATTATTACTACAATAAGTTTAACATCCAACACCTTGCACTTTTTTTTCTTGTGAAGGGAACTTTCAAGATCTAGTTTCTTAGCAACTTTCAAATATAAAATAGAGTATTGTTAGCTATAGTCACCATACTGTACATTATCCCCAGAACTTATTTATAACTAGAAGTTTGTACTTTTTTGAACCCTTTCACCCATTTCCTCTACCTCCGTGTCTTACCCTTGGGAACCACCAACCTGTTCTCTATTTCTGTGAGTTTGGTTTTTTTTTATTCCACATGTATGTGAGATCATAAAGCATTTGTTTTCTCTGTGTGACTTATTTAACATAATGCCCTCAGTTTTCATCCATATTGTAGCAAATGGCAGGATTTTCTTCTTCTTCTACTTTTTTTTAGGATTTGCTTCTTTTTTTATGGCTGGATAATATTCCTCTGTGTGTGTGTGTGTGTGTGTGTGTGTGTGTTGCATTTTGAGTTTTTTAAAATTAGAGAATGAGTGAGATTTGAGTGCATGTACTTGCTAAAGGAAGGGGAGTGGATGAAGATATAGGGGAGAGAGGGAATAATGGATGAAACATGGTTCCTTCAAAATGCAGAAACATCAGAATCTAGAGTGTTGTTTGAAGTGTTTAGAGAAGAGAAAAGAGACTCTGCTGTCACTAAAATGGAGAGGAGGACTGAATTGCTGGAGTGGATGCAGATAAATGTTTAGGCACAGATGTGCATGGGAATGTGGGGTGTTTCCCTGATGGTCTCTAATTCACTGTGACATGGAAGAAAGGTTGGTGGCAGGGTTTCTTAGTAATCTGTTCCCCTCTGAGGCCTCTGAAACTGTTGAGATAGGGTGACAGCTGGATTTGAGCACATCCTTATTTCTCACTCCCGTTACTCCCAACACATGAAATAGTGTGTATGTGTGTGTGTGTGTGTGTGTGTGTGTGTGTGCTATGCACTGTCTCTAGAGGGAACAGAGTTGGAGGCAGTGTGGGAGACAGTTACCTTCTTTGGGACCATTCTGTCTTCCGTCTCTTCATTGTTCCTTCTTTCCTTCCATTGTCAGAATATCAGCCTTCAACTGGCCACCACTGCTGCTTTCATTATGTATTCTTTTGTATTTTTGTTATGAATGCAAAATGTCTGATAGGTCATCAATATCACTAGTTATTTTCTTTCCACAAGGCTGACTGGTCAGTAGGGTATGTTGGAGGTCACGATACACTGTTAGACATGTTTCTAGCCTTCTCAAAAACGGAGGCCCAAATTATATGGCAAGTGGAAACAGAGACAACTTTTGGAGACCACGTTCTTTCATCTTAATTTTACTGTTTCTGTCTTCACTTCTCAAATATTAAGCCTGGGAAAGATGTGGTGAAGGCCCTGAAAGATGAGCCCAACATACAAAAGCTACCAAAAGGGTAGTTCAAAATCAGCCTTCTTCTTGATGAGACCACAGGTCTGGTTCAGTAGTGTTAGCATCCTGCTTGAATCAGGCAGCCCCTTTGGACCCAGTTCTGCAACGTCATGATGACTCACCTGCTGGAGAAATTGATTAAGAACATTAAAGGAATTTTTACATTGTGGTAAGTTACACATGACATAAAATTTGCCATCTTAACCACTTCTAAGAGAAACGTTCTGTAGTGTTCCATATATTCACATTGTTGTACAACCCATCTCCAGAACTTTTCACCTTGCAAAAGTGAAACTCTATACTTATTAAACAACTCCTCATTCTCCCCTCCCCCCAGTCCCTGGCAACCACCATTCTACTTTTTGTCTTTATGAATTTGACAATTCTAGGTACCTCATATGAGTGGAATCATACAATATTTGTCTTTTTGTGATGGGCTTATTTCACTTACATAATGTCCTCAAGGTTCATCTATGCTGTAGCATGTGTCAGAATTCCCTTCCTTTGTAAGGTTGACTGATATTTCATCATATGAATATAACACATTTTGTTTGTCCATTCATCCACTGATGGACACTTGGGTTGCTCCTATCTTTGGCTATTGTGGATAATGCTATTGTGAACATGTGTGTACAAGTACCTTTTTGAATCTCTACTTTCAATTTAATTTGAATTTGGTGTATACCTAGAAGTGGAATTGCTGGATCACATGGTAATTCTATTTTTAATTTTTTTGAGGACCTGCCATACTGTTTTCCATAGAGATTGCACCATTTTACATTCCTACCAAGACTGCATAAGGACTTCACTTTCTCCACATCTACACAAACATTTGTTATTTTCTGTTTTTTTTTTTTTAGTAGCTTACTTACATAATGTAAGGTAGTTTTGACTTGCATTTCCCTAATGATTAGTGATGTTGAATATTTTTCTATGTGTTTATCGGCCATTTGTATATCTTCTTTGGAGAAATATCGATTCAAGTCCTATGTCCATTACTTAATCAGGTTTGTTGTTGTTGTTGAGATTAAGAGCATTTTGAGATTATCATGACATATATCTGGAATGACATAATAGGGTCTGTGTAAGTCCAAGAGACTTTTTATTTTTCTCCAGTGACTCTATCACAGTTTCTGTTGTGAAACACAGTGAGATCCTTAATGAATTCCAGTTTTAGGTAGTGTTAAATGTAGCTGTACCCGGTTATTTAAATTTATTATTATTTTTTATTTATTTAAAAAACTTTTTTTAATGTTTATTTTTGACAGAGAGAGAGAGAGAGAGAGAGAGAGAGAGAGAGAAGCAGAGAGAGAGGGAGACAGAATCCAAAGCAGGTTCCAGGCTCTGAGCTTGTCAGCACAGAGCCTGATGTAGGGCTTGAACTCATAAGCTGTGAGATCATTACCTGAGCCGAAGTCAGATGCTTAACCAGCTGAGCCACCCAGGTACCCCCCCAGTTATTTAATTTTAACTTATGATAATTTGTGTCAGCTTTTTTAGATAAACCAGATGGTATGCCTCTTGACATATCAAATATGAAGGTATTCATTATTTTCTGTGCTGATGACATGGTCCTGTGTGATGGGTGGTTTTTTTCAGAAGGAAAATCTCAGTGTCAACTATGCCATTTTTAGAATGCACTCGGGTGAAGTAGAGCTACATAGGTCTATTGAATAGCTAAGTGTAGTTATGTTTCAGGGGTGCTAGGGTGCTGGTGTGTAGTTTGGGCCAACACTGCCCATTGGAGCCAAGGAGATTCAATTCTCTTACAAATTTATAACTCCAGAGAAGTTATAAGTGGCAGGTACAGAAGGTTACCAGATTCTCCCCTAAAAATGTTTTAGGCCAAGGATATCTCTTAAGTACTCTAGGTACAGAAATGTAGGGCTTTGCTGTACTTTTAGGGCCTTGGGGACAGGTCCAAAGCTGCTTTTTTGAGAAAAAAATATTTACCTATATGTGTCCTCAGCTCACTCTATTAAGGTCATACTACTGGGCAAGAACATAAATCAGACTCTCATCTTCTCACTGTCTACACATCTATAGTCTGAGCATGAGAATCTCCTTTCAATCAGCTACAGAAATTAGGAAAATTATGGACTCATCGGTGAACTCAGTTTTGGATTGCTTTATGTGGAAACCTTGTGAAAGCTCCAGTGAGAAAAATATGTGAGAAGCACAGCCAAAGAGGGTTGCTAAGCAATCATTCTTTTAGCTTCTCAGAGTAATTGGTGAGTATTGAGTCACAGTACCCAAAACTTGGTTCTGCAATATCTCATTCTGGCTCCACCTAGAATTCTGTGCCTACACTAAGACCTAACAACATTCCTTCAACTTTTATTGAGGCCCTCTATAAGAAATAGCATGTATGGAACACCTTAGGTTTTCCTTTTATTTTTTCTTAAAAAAAGTGTTTTTGATGAAACCTCAATAAGCACTGAGCTGTTACTATGTAAACAAAATTATACCTCATAAATCATTTTCAGAGGAAAAAAGACTTTCCAAATGTATATTTACTTGCTTCCTTTTTTAAAAAACAAGAATGTGTGTGTGTATATATATATATATATATATTTTTTTTTTTTTTTTTGAGCGAAAGGTGGGGAAGGGCAGAGGGAGAGGGAGAGAGAGAATCTTAAGCAGTTTCCATGCCCAGGGTAGAGTTCTGCACAGGCTCTATCTCACCACTGTGAGATCATGACCTGAGCCAAACTCAAGAGTTGGCTACTTAACTGACTGAACCACTCAGGGGTCCCAAGTTTCTGTATTTTATTAAAGTTATGTATTCTATGGTTTTCTTTGCTTTTGCCTTTTCTGTCAGGAAGATCAGTTTAAAGATCAGTGTATTCTTTTTTAACAGCTTCATTGAGGTACAATTTAACATATAAATCAGCCATTTAAACTGTACAATTCAATGGTTTTTAGTAAATTTATAGAGTTGTGCAATGATCATCACAGCTCAATTGTAGAATATTTTCATTCCTCCAGCCCCAGCAACCACTAATCTACTTTCTGCCTTTGTAGATTTGCCTATTCTGGAAATTTCATACAAATGCAATCATACATTATTGACCTTTGTGACTGGCTTCTTTAAGCATAATGTTTTCAAGGTTCATCCATGTTGTAGCATTTATCAGTTTCACTTCTTTTTATTGTTAAATGATATTCCATTGTATGGACATACCACATTTTGTTGATGGGCATTTGGATTGTTTTCAGGTTTGGCTGTTATGAATGATGCTGCTATGAACATTCATGAACTATTCTTTATTGTGGATATAGATTTTATTTCTCTTGGGTAGAAAACTAAGAGTAGAATTGTGAGCCGTTTATGTTTATGTTTACTTTTTAAGAAACTGCCCGACTGTTTCCAAAGTAGTGGTACCATTTTACATTTCCACCAACAATGTATGAGCATTCTAGTTTTTCCATGTCCTCACCAACTTTTGGTATTGTCTGCCTTTTGGATTATAGTCTTTTTAGTGGATGTGAGGTGATATGTCATTGCAACTTTAATTTTGATTTCCCTAGTAAAAAATGATAAATATCTTTTCATGTGTTTGTTGCCTATTTGTATACCTTTTTTAGTGAAATGTATATTCAAAGTTTTTCCTATTTTTTAATTTGGGTTGTTTGTTTTCTTATCATTGAATTGTAAGCATTCTTTATTCTGGCTATAAGTCTCTTATCAGATATATAATTTGCAAATATTGTCTCCCAGTTCGTGCCTTGTCCTTTTCTTTTTAAAAAAAATTTTTAATGTTTATTTATTTTTGAGAGAGAGAGAGAGAGAGAGAGAAAGAGAGACAGAGAGACAGAGTGTGAGCCGGGGAGGGGCAGAGAGAGAGGGAGACATAGAATCCAAAGTGGGCTCCAGGGTCCCAGCTGTCAGCACAGACCCTGATGCATGGCTTGAACTCACAGACGACGAGATCATGACCTGAGGGGAAGTTGGACGCTTAACAGACTGAGCCACTCAGGTGTCCCTTATATTTCATTTTCTTAATGGTGTCTTTTTTTTTTAGTGAATGGTGTTTTTTGAAGTGCAAAGCTTTTAAGTTTTTATGAAGTCCAATTTATCAATATTTTCTTTTATGGATAGTGCTTTTGATATCATACTAAGAAATCTTTGTTTTCCTTAACCCAGGTCATAAAGATTCTCTCCTATGTTTTCTTCTACAAGTTGTATAGTTTTAATTCTTTACTATTTTGAAGGAGAGATAGAGAGACAGAGTGTGAGCAGGGGAGGGCAGAGAGGGGGCAGAGATAGAGAGGGAGATACAGAATCCGAAGCACGCTCCACACTCTGAGCTGTCAGCACAAAGCCTGGCCCCAGGCTCGAACTCATGGGCTGCAAGATCATGACCTGAGCCGAAGTCAGACACTTAACAGACTGAGCCACCCAAGCACCCCTTAATGCTTACATTTGGTAAGGGATTTTTGGTCTATGATTCACGTGGAGTTAATTTTTGTGTATGGTGTAAAGTAAGCGTCTAAATCCTTTTCCTTATGGGTATCTAGTTGTCTCAGCAGCATATGTTGAAAAGATGGCTCGTGTAATTGTTGACTCTGCTTTTACTACATTTGTGTCTTTAAAGAAAAGCTGAAGTAAGTAGGGCATAGAGAATTAATGTATTAATGAAGATGAAGAGATTCTTCTGTGTTGAGGTTTTAAGCACTTACATTAGATAAGGAACATCTGGTTGATGTTTTAAAGAATAACTCGAACCATAATTTCATTTCGTTTCCTTCGTCTCCCCCATTCCCTCCCCAGCTCTCCACTGAACATCTGCTTCTCTTATGTGAGGGGAAGTGAAAGATTTAGGTCAGGCATAAACACAAACTATCTTTACTGTATTGTTCCCTTTTAAGACCAAAATACCCACCCTGCCGGGCCAGTTTAGCACTACATTACCCTATATCAACAGATCTACTGCAATTTTTGGAAGCTGGCTTTCCCCAGGAAACAGAACTGCTATTGCTACTTCTCGGTGTTATGTAATAAATCTGGCGGGTCACTTTCAAGGATGTGAACAGGAATCGAGAAACACTGTCCTTCAAATATCACTTTTCTTTATGTTAGCTTTATTGATGAATTTCTCACAAGAAGTATCTTAAGAGACATCACTAGTGTTGTGAGCCCTCCGCATCCAGATCTCACATGTATCTATGGTGCTGGCTAGAGGTAACCCCAAATAAAAACAGTTTCCGTTGACTTCTGGCTTCACTGATGCAAGATAGCAAGACCTTGGGGAAGTCTATCTCCCCAAAATACCATCCATTTTGCTATCTTAAATCTTTGCAAAGAACAGGATGATTACATTTTCCTCTCTGGGAATTTACTGAGTTCCTCTGTTTTATGGCACTGACCTAGCAGCTCTAATTGGGGTACTCTTCTACCCGTGGCTTTGCTAAAAATCCCTCACAATCAGGACTGCAGTGTAATAATAATAATAATAATAATAATAATATAATGCAATAGCTCATATGTATATAGCACTTATTATGCACCAGACCTTCTTTTCTTGCCTTACATATATTAACTCATTTAACTGTTCCCTGGAGGCATACATTAAAGCTGGCATTGCTGGAGGGTAATGAGTATAGAAGCAATTTAGTGTTTGGAGTATGATAAACTTCCATAAAATAGAAGGAAAGCCTTGAGATGATGCTTCAGGGATAAAATTGAACAGCCTGGTCCTTTTTGGGGTCTCATAATTTTTTCAGCTGTAGAACTCATTTGAGGGAAAAGCAACAGGTAGGAAACATTGGTTTTCATCACCTCGCTTTGGTTAGACATATGCTTTGGATATTCTTCCTCAAGCACCTTCAGAATCCCCATCCACTTCCATGTCTAGGCACTCACTTCAGTAGCCTGGCTCTGGGCCACTCTAGGGCTATCCAGCGCTTCTCATTGTGAGGCTGGGTCCCTGTTGGTGCTTTCCTGTCCTATGTTTCATTGTGGCAGCCGTTTGCTGGGAAGGGGCAGTTTCGCTAACAAGGAGGAGGTCTTTTAAAATTCTAGCTCACTGCTGATCAGAACCAGGAATTTCCCTTAGTTTAAGATTTAGTTAGTAGACAGGGGCTCCTGGGTGGCTCTGTTGGCTGAGTGTTCGACTCTTGATCTCAGCTCAGGTCTTAATCTCACAATTTAGTTAGTACACAAACATTCTGGCTTTCTCTAAGCTTTTAGCCAGTTTTTTACATTTTAGTAGAAGATTCAGGAACACGTTTCTTGGGAGGAAAGAAAAGAAGAGGAGAGATTCTGGGGGCACAGTGTGTCTGAAATAGCAAGGGGGAACAAAGAAGGGAAGAAAAGTTGGAGAGCCTCTGTGTACCTCAAAATTTTGCCGAGGGTCTTGCCTTGACAGTGGGGTGCAGATAGGTCCTTCATTGCTGTCCCCCAAATCTCACCAGCACTGTAACAGTGGCCTTCTATGAGTTGTGCACTCACCTTTGTCATCTGACACAGGGGAATGACTCAAATGGTTGGAACGTTCAGACAGGTAAGAAAGGAGACAGGTTATTACAGATGGGGGTGGGGAAATTGTTTTGGACAGGTAGTTCCTGGTGGCATCAGGGAAAACATGCCTTAGGTGGCTCTCTCTGACTGATACATTGACTGATCCTGCTAAGTCAGGAACATGACCAAGATGGCCTTATTTTCCTCAGCTTGACTAAACTTTAGACAGGTTTCTTAGTGACAGTAGGTCACTGACCTCCCTTGTCTTAGAGCGTTTACTTTAGAAAACTTACAATTGTAAATTCTTTATTTGCCCATATGAGATATAAATCTTTTCCTAGCCTCTTGCCCCTTTTACAACTGAGAACCATCTGTTTCAGGGACCTGGGAGACATCTTTTGAAATATTATCATCAAGAAAGGTAGCATCCAGGTCTCCCAGTTTCTGTAGGAGGGTAGGAACCTAGACTGGTGTCAGCAAACACAGATGGCCTAATCACATTGACCAAACTAATGTCCTCCAGTACTTTTCAACTAGCTAACCTCAGCCCTTAGAAACCTTCCTGCTTTTTTTGTTTCTAGGGAAGTTAAGTTCTCTCTCCCCTTTAAGAAGACTTGAATTATGTCTTCTTCTTTTTCAGCCAAACTCTGTTCTGTGAAATTTTTCTTTGACATACAGACACTTGCGCAATATTTTATCTAAACTGACTCTCAGTGTGTTTGGAAAGCCATTAACCAAGAAGACAGGATAACTTTATCATGGTGCACTGTTTTCTGGACTCATTATTGGGGGTCTGACACCCACAGCATTTCATATGCTATTAATCACCTCCTCCAATAAACCCAAAACCCAAACCAGAATGCTTCTCATATTTCTTTGCCATAAGATACCTTATATATACACACGTATGAAAAGTATACATGCACAATGTTATGTAGACAGACACACACAATTAGTAATAGCTATCTTTTTTTGTAGGTCTACTGTGTACTTTGTATACATACACATAGTACTTCATACATATTTCCTCATTTGATCCTTACAGCATTTCTATGAATCAGGTATCATTTATCTCAAGATGAGGAAGCCAAGGCTGAGAGAGTGAAGTGACTTCAAATTGCTGTCAGAAGTGGGATTTGAACCCAATCAGTCTACAAATCATGATATCAGGTTTCCAATTGCCTTTCAAAGATTCACTGAGCTACCTTGTTAGGATTCTGGTCCAGAGGGAAACCTGTATTTCCAGAAGGAATTAAGGAAGAACTTCTGTCAAACTGTCCCTTCATCCCTCCTCCCAGAAGCATTATAGAAGATTTTACTATTCCTTAGAGAACTTCATCTCAAAGTGTGTCCCAACTCTCACCTGTCACCTGTAATTTCTGCTTTGGGGTCTAGCCCCAAATCTTGAGGAAGACATTTTTTTTTCAGTTAATTCATTTTTGAGAGAGAGACAGATTGTGAGCAGGGGAGGGGCAGAGAGAGAGGAAGACACGGAATCGGAAGCAGGCTCCAGGCTCTGAGCTGTCAGCACAGAGCCCCACATGGGGCTCAAACCCAAGAACCACGAGATCATGCTCTGAGCCCAAGTCATACGCTTAACTGACTGAGGCACCCATATGCCCCTTGAGGCAGCCATTCTGATCTTCATTTCAGGGTTGCTCTGACAAGGATAGTTGGGGATCTGCCCTGGTGCTTCCAGCACATAGGACATATTCCTTCAGTGGACAGAGAAGATGGTAGCAACTTCCTCTCTGAGTCACGCATATTGTCTGTCATTCTGTCAACCATCTGTCCTATTAGCCACGCTTGGGTGATGAATAGAACTCAACGTACTGTGAGGTTACTAGGTTACAGCTTGTGACATCAGAATGCACAATGAACAGAGCATTAGAAAGTAGACAGCAATGGTTTCTACTTATTTCAAAATATCCATGATGCCAGAGAAATACATCCCTGTTAAAAAAACCTAGGTCTTTGTAGCTCCCTTTCCTTTTTTGACATGGAATGAAAGAGATGTTTCCAGAACTGGTCAACTTCAGTAACTTTTATATTAGAGTCTGTGCTTAAAAGTATCGCAAACAAAACTTCAGAACAATCACACTACCTAGAAACAGTATTTCTAGGACTCTGAGATGGTCCTTGCCCTGAGGAAGGTGGCAAGCCTTGTGTTTACTATGGGGCCTACCCCCTCTCCTATGGAACACAGTGAGGTTTTATTCTGTGAAAGCTGTGGGAAGCTCACCGTAGGTTGTGTACCTGAGCCACTTAGATTCAAGGCAGCAGTGGTGAGGTCACTAAAGTGACCTTCTCCTTTCTCCTAGATGGAGGGGCTCCTTCTCATGAGGACTCTAACACATACAGCTCTACACATACATAAAAACTTCACTTCCATTTATTACTGGATAGATTTTTTTCAGTGTTGATGAGATGTTTTGTAGAAATCAACATATACTGTCCAGATAAGGAAAGTTTAAATGATTTAAAATATAATGTTTCCTAATTATAAGCACTTGTGGGAAATTTGGAAAGTACAGAAAAGAAAAAAAAATTACAGTTGCATCAACCCAGAAGCAACCATCACTAACAGGTTTTTTTTGTTTTCCTTTTGGTCTTTAATTTTGTAGCTCTGTTTTTGTTTGTTTGTTTTTTCTTTTTCTTTATTATTATTTATTTTTGAGAGAGAGAGAGACAGACAGACAGACAGACAGACTGTGTGTGTTTGGGGGACGGGGGGAGAGGGAGACACAGAATCGAAGCAGGCTCCAGGATCCCAGCTGTCAGCACATACCCCATGTGAGGCTCAAACTCACCAATCGGGAGACCATGACCTGAACCGCGAGATCATGATCTGAGCCGAAGTCTGCAGCGCTTAACAGACTGAGCCACGCAGGCGCCCATCGGTTTGTTGTTTTCAAGTGAAGACGCTCCTGCCCAAAAGGAACTTACAACTTTAAGGGCAACACAAATGAGAAAAATGAAGACAAAATAAGACTGAAAACCAGAAAACATGATGATAATGATAACGGTAAGAAAAAGCAGCTCTAATCCTTTTATAAACATATCTACTCAATTTTTATTCTAAAATAATAAAATTCAGGGCGCCTGGGTGGCTCACTCGGTTAAGCTTCTGACTCCTGATTTTGTCTCAGGCCATGATCTCATGGTTCATGAGTCTGAGCCCCACATAGGGCTCTGTACTCACAACATGGGAAAACGGAGTCTGTTTGCGATTCTCTCTCCTCTCTCTGTCCCTCCCCTCCTCATGCATGTGCATGCACACACACCCTCTCTCAAAGTAAATAAACTTAAAAAAAAATACAAGAAAATTCTAAGAATCCACATGGGAGTCAATTTAGGAAAATAAAGAAGTCTTTCTCTGAAGCTCCTAGTGCACAAACTGCAGTTAATGAGTGACTACAAAACAGTAAGTGGATGAGAATCAAAACAGCTAATGAGGGGCACCTGGGTGGCTCAGTCAGTTAAGCCTCCAATTCCTGATTTTGGCTCAGGGGCAAGATAGCATGGTTGGTGAGTTTGAGTCCCCTGTAGGCCCCTGTGCTGACAGGGCGGAGCCTGCTTGGGATTCTCTCTCTCCGCCCCTCCCCCACTCACACTGTTTCCCTCTTTCTCTTTCAAAATAAGTAAATGAACTAAAAAAAAAAGCTAATGAAAAAATGGGGGATTAATTATAAGCCTAGGAAGTCGGAAAACAAATCTGAGATGATTTGATATATACCATATTGTCGACAGGGCTCATTGATTTCTCCAAAGTGTCTCTGAGACACATACTGCCTGGAATCAGTCACTTCCTGCCTTGTCTGCCACCCATTGTGTAGCCACAAGTAAGTTACTTTGCCTCTCTACTATTGTTTTCTCTTTTGTAAAAAAGGGAAAATAGGTTGTTGTATTAAATGAGAAAATCCACCTAACATATTTAAATACAGCCCCTGTTGCATAATAAGCACTCAAGAAATGTTGGGCATCATTAGAAATGGTGTAAGTCAGTAGCTAAGAGAGCAAACCCTAGTCAGACTGCCTTGCCATTCTTGTGTTTTTTCTACTTGCTTATAGGATCAGATCGTCAACAATGACCTCTATTTAATTATAGTTTTTGTTTTTGAATTGCTTTATGATAATCATGAATTTATCAATCAAAGTAGACGTGCTTCTGGCAAGTCCAGAGTTTTCTAATGAGGACTGTTGCATCATAAAAGGCTCATAGAGAGTAGAAGTATTTACTATTAATGAAACTCTTAATGAAGCCACGAGCATTTTCACCATTCAGATGGCAAAACCAAAAAAGCAATTCTTTCCCTTAGAAAGTGGAATGTTGGATATGTTTGGGGTGCATTACGACTTGACCTTTCAGCGCCCAGAGCTGTCCTATGGTGGGTAGGTGGAGAAAAGAATCAGAGAGAATCTGAATATATGTTATACGCTTTGACATTTAGGGAAAAGTCAAGAAGAACATTTAACCCAGTATGTAGTGTTTGGCATGGGATTAGGATAATTTGTAAATATATACATTTTAAAAACTAATATTTATTGTTTTTATATTACATAATTCTGTTTATTTCTGAAACTTTAGAAAGCAGGAATAAGAGAAAATACAAATCTTAACATTTTAATGCACTTCCTTCCAAGCTTTTTAATATAGTTATATCTAAATATATATTTATAGTTTTAATATGGATCTTTTAGTTTCTAAATTCCTAAAGAACCAGTAAGTCAACTTACTTGGGTTTGCTGGACATTGGTGTTTTTCAGAAGACCTCGTTATGAACGTTGGAAGAGCCTAGTGGTTGAAAATTACAGCTGGTTCCTTTTGAGTTTTTGTGGGATAGGATCCTGCTACTCAAGTTCTGGGAACCAGTAGTATCAGCATCACCTGGGAGCATATTAAAAATCAACAATTGTTGGTCCCACTTCAGATCTAGTACATCCCACATGCATTTTTAAAATATTTATTTGTTTATTTATTTATTTATTTATTTATTTATTTATTTATTTATTTATAGAGCATGCGCAAGCAGGAGATGGGCAGAGAGAGAGGGAGAGAGAGAATCCCAAGCAGGCTCCGCACTGTCAGCACAGAGCCCTATGTGAGATCATGATCTGAGCGGAAATCAAGAGCCACCTGAACCACCCAGGTGTCTCTCTGCCGCCCTCCTGCAACTGCTTTTTAAAATTTTTTTTTTTAACGTTCATTTATTTTTGAGACAGAGAGAGACAGAGCATGAACAGGGGAGGGGCAGAGAGAGAGGGAGACACAGAATCGGAAACAGGCTGCAGGCTCCGAGCCATCAGCCCAGAGCCCGACGCGGGGCTCGAACTCACGGACCGTGAGATCATGACCTGAGCCGAAGTCGGATGCTTAACCAACCGAGCCACCCAGGCGCCCCCGCAACTGCTTTTTAATATAAATTCTGGGTGATTTGTATGCACATTAAATTTCGAGTAACAGAGAAACTGGACAAAGTATTGTTTCTCTTATAAGACAGTTGTTGAAGGGCTGATTAGTTCCTAGTCCCAGAACAACATCCTCTCCTGCCAAGCAATCCATTGCTTCCTCGGGTCTCACTTCCACACAGGCATTGTTGGGACAAGTCTGGTTAGAGATCCACCAAACGGCCTGCAGGAAAAAGTTTTGCTAAGCGCCCCCAGCCAGGAGATGAAAGACACAAAATGAATCTGGGACATGCCAACAGGCCAATAAAACTCCATAAATCTAAAGTCTGTGTTGTTCAGCATCTTATTACTTTATCACAGCACTTTTCCTGGGCTCACTGTTGAATGACCAGGAAATGGGGTTCGACCACTTGAAAAACCCAGCAGTAAAGTTTATCAGTAGCATCTTCATCGGCAGGGGTCTATTGACTTGGAGAACTGAGGCTGACCTAAAGAACAAACCGAAAAGAAACACTCCAAAACAACATATCTGGAAGTAGAGCAGCTTTCTAGATGGGAGCAAACATGTACTTTTTCACACCCTCATATCCTTCATTTTCTGGAATAGGAATGTGTCTATCTACAGAGCACGGTTGTGGCCATTTCCTGGTGAGCATGACTAATAATAATAATAGCCTACATTTGACAGCATTTTATGATTCACAAAATACTATAGCAGTGCTTCCCAAATTTAATGTGCATGTAAATCACCTGCAGATCTTGTTAAAATGAGGATATAATTGAGTAGTTCTCCAGTGGGGCCCGACTTCTCTTTCTAATAAATGCACAGGTGATGCTCATACTGCTGGTCCACAAACCTTATATTGAGA
This sequence comes from Prionailurus bengalensis, assembly GCF_016509475.1. Classification (NCBI taxonomy): domain Eukaryota; kingdom Metazoa; phylum Chordata; class Mammalia; order Carnivora; family Felidae; genus Prionailurus; species Prionailurus bengalensis. The sequence continues at coordinate 49,764,819 of NC_057350.1, forward strand.
AGCAGGTTGTTACCATGATTTCCTCTTGAGATTCCCAGAAATTCTGTGAGGTAGGTGGAGCCGGCATTTTTTCCCCTTTCCCCATGAGAATATTGGTCCTATGAGGGTAAGGATTTGCTGACTGCTGTATCCCAAGTAACTATAATAGCAGGCACTCAATAAATTTTTGTTGGATGAACAAATGATTGCATCTTAATCTTATAGAGGAATTTGAGTAATGCTTTAACCAAAGTCACAGTCTGATAATTCAAAGCTGGCATTTGAACCTAAGAAACCACTTAAATCTAAGTTCGGTACCAGATGAATCTACTTTAATGGTTTGACTTCCTTCCTTCCTTCCTTCCTTCCTTCCTTCCTTCCCTCCCCTCTTTCTTCTTTTTCCTCTTCCTCCTCTTCCTCTTCCTCCTCCTTCTCTGGTAAAGGTAAATTTTTTTGAAGAGACCTTTTAAATTGAAGTATAACATAGGAAAATGGCCCAAACATCAGCATAGACTTGACTATCTTTTACTGTGGGAACATACACCTAGAACCACCCCTCAGATCATAGAATTACCAGCTCCCTGGGCACCTGTCTTGTGCCCACTCCCAGTGATTATTCTCTCCTTCAGACATTGGTGCTGTTATGACTTTTATCATCATAAAATAGTTTTGAACTTGATAGAAGTAGAATTTTATAATATATACTCTTCAGTGTACACCTTCAGTGTTAATTTTGCATTCCTGAATATAGCAGTAATTTGCTCATTTTCACTTTATAGTATTCCATTGTGTATACTGTGCATATTCCATGAACATACCACAATTTATCATATGTCTCACTGTTGATGAGCTTTAGAGTTGATTCCAGTTTTTGGCTAATATGAATAATGCTGCCTTGGACATCTTGTACATGACTTTTGGTGAGCATAAGTACTTATTTCTTTTGGATATGTACTAGACATGGAGTATTTGTCATTTGGGGTATATTCAGTTCCTATAGATATTGCTAGCCAAACATCTTCCAAAGTGGTTGTATTAATTCTTTTGTCTTTGTTTGATTGTAATGTTGATTACATTCCCTGGGTAATCATTAAAATTTTATTTTCCCTTTTGCTGCATGAAGAGTTATGATGAGTTTTATAACTATGAGTTTTGGATCAGGATGGTGGATTGAACACAAATATTTTTCTTCCTTCAAAAACCTCATAAAATGACAATAAATAGATTTTTTTGGAGAAAGGTATAAATCTAAAGGGATATAAAAAATGAGAGGGGAAATAATATCAACACAATTTGAGATACTTAAGAAAGCTGAATCCTATGCCAGGCAGAAGCTGAAAAGTAAACTGATTTACAGTCCAGACTCCCTAAAAGCTTGAGGAATTGGTACACAAGTACTTCTGGAAGAGGGGAGGTAGTGCTAAAAAGGATAGTACTGATTTAAAGTCTACTTAAAAAGCAGTTAGATTCCCCTCCCCCAATCCATAGACTCAGAATTGTTTTCTACCCCTAACTACCTGGAGGAAGTCTGAGAAAATTATCACTGGAGAGTGTAAAACAGAGGGTCCCTGCACTAGGATTTGTCAGACACAATTGTGGGTGGAAGTATGATGTTGAAAACATAGGGATTAAATATATCCTTAATACTGGGAAAATATCTTCTAGATAGGAGACTGGGAGATCCTTCTCTAGGAACTCTACTAGTCCAAGAAGAAAGAAGTAATGATACTGATATTTGGGAAGGAAGATCTCCAAGGAAATGGTCCAGCTAGATCAATAGGTACCCTGAAGCCCATGGTAGTCAAACACCAACCACAGGCTTAGAACTTCCTATCGGCCCTTTTAGGAGCCAACTCAATATGTGTAGGCAAGCAAGGTCACCAGCTAGCTGAGATTAAGATTTCAGCATAAAACATAGAGATCAAAACTAACACAGAAAAAAACTAACAGAAAAAAAGTAACCTGGAAGAAAAGAAGATTTGTTAGGGGAAAGACTATTTTTTTTTAAATTTATTATTTACTTTTAAAATGTTTATTCATTTGGAGAGAAAGAGAGAGAGAGTGAGAGAGAGAGAGAGAGAGAGAGAAAGAAAGAAAGAGAGAGCATGACCAGGGGAGGGGCAGAGAGAGGGGGAGAGGATTTCCAAAGTGTGCTCTGGGACAACAGCAGCTAACCTGATGTGGGGCTCCAACTCACAAACTGCGAGATCATGACCTGAGCTGAAGTTGGACGCTCAACAGACTGAGCCACCCAGGTGCCTCAAGACTTTTTTTTTTTTTAATTTTAAGTTTATTTATTTATTTATTTGAGAGAGAGAGAGAGAGAGAGAGAGAGAGCGAGCACGAGCAGGGGAGGGGCAGTGAGGGAGAGAGAGAATACCAAGCAGGCTTCATGCTGTAAGCACAGAGCCTGACACAGGGCTTGATCTCACAAACTGTGTGCCCATGACCTGAGCCAAAATTAAGAGTTGGGTGCTTAACCAACTGAGCTATCCATGTGCCCCAGGGGAAATACAATTTAAAAAAAAATCATCATTAATATTCTCAGAGAGACATAAAATGTTATTGCATTCATGAAATAAGAACAGGTTGCTTTAAAAAAAAAAGGACAATTGGGAACACTTAGAAATTAAGAATATGATAACAGAAATGAAAAGAGGGAAGATAAACAGAACAGTGGGAAGATAAAATTGAGATACCTACAAGTTGAGCTAAAAGGAAAAGAGGTGGAAAAGAGAAGAGAAAATATAATAAAATTAGAGGATCAGAACATGGGATCCAATACCTTTATAGTAGGAGTTCCAAAAGGAGACAAAAAAAGAGGGAAAATAGAAAGGAGGAATTCATTACCTAAATAAAGAAACTTTTCTAGAACTTAAGTTTAGAGTTTCTAGGTTGAAAGGATCCATAGGTTGCCCAACAAAACGGATTAAAAATAGACTCATTCTAGGGTACATTATTGTATTAACTTCACAATACTGGTGAAATCAGGAAGTTCTACAAACTTCCGTAAATTAAAACAAAACAAAACAAGTTGCATACAAAATACGTATATATAAAAAAAATCAATACACCTATGCGTTTTTCAACAACAACAACAACAACAACAGAGGCTAGAATATAATGGAGCAGTACTTTCAAATTTTTGAGGAAAAATGATTCCTAACCTAGAATTCTACACTCAGATTCATAAGTAAATATGAGAATAAAATTTAAAAAATTCAGATACTCAAGGTCTGAAAAAAATTTTATCTCCCATGAGCTCTTTCACATAGATCTCCTACTGAATATGATCCATTAAAATGAGGGAGTAAACTAAGAAGGAGAAAGGAACAGGAGATAAAGAACAGGGGATTTAATAAAAGAGTGTAAATTCTTTGGAATGAAAGAAGGGAGATCCTAAGATAATAGGCACTGAATATAGACAACAGCTAGGCATTAATGTCCAGAATTAAGTAAGTAAGTAGGCTACAGAAAAGATTTTTCTCAAGAAGAGGAACTTAATAGACTGACACTGTGTTCACAATATACTGATGGGAGTTTCAGACATCTGGCAGAGAGCTTGGAATCGAATTGTGATAAGTAAATAGAAAATTGAGCATATGAGTAAATAAGGAAGAAAGCAGGGGTTATTAATTGTTCTCCAATCTCCTCTCCCACCTCCCATAAAAGAAAAAAACCTTGTACAGGAAAGGAATCAAGTAGACTACAAGTCTCAACTGTTAATGGCATTTACATATTCACAATAATGTAAACAATGTTGATGTAATCAAAATCTCAATACAACTCTGTTGAATGAAATAGATGGTGAATGAATGAATGAATGGGGATGGTGGTGGTTATGGGAAAAGAGTATTAAAGAAAGCTAAGCTTCATCTTCCCTGGTAGAAAATCAATAGATAATGACAAAAACTGAAGACTCAAGAAGATAACAATATATGCATGTTACTTAGTGATCTAGTGATAAAATCCTCTGAAGGAGAGGAATGATGTTGCCTCTGGGAGGGGGATGCTATTTTTTAAATTAGGTCTTGTAAAGTAAGTACATGTCTCTTCAAACTATGTGAAAGTATATCTCTGATAGAAATAACAACTTAGAATAAATTTTATTCTGATTCTACCACTGACGCCTCTCTAACTTTCTTAAGGTTTATTTTATTTATTCATATAAATGAGCATTAAAAAAACTTTTTTTAATGTTTTTATTTTAGTTTTGAGAGAGAGAGAGAGAGAGTGAGCATGAACAGGGGAGGGGCAGAGAGAGGGGGAGACACAGAATCTGAAGCAGGCTCCAGGCTCCGAGCTGACAGCACAGAGGCCAACGTGGGGCTTGAACCCACCAACCTTGAGATCATGATCTGAGCCAAAGCCAGATGCTTAACCGACTGAACCACCCAGGTGCCCCTAAAAATGAGCATTTTAATCCATAATTTAAATATGTCCAATTTTTGCCAGTTCTGGTCTCTATTCCCAGCAAATTATTTGTAGGTATCCCAAGGATCTCATTTGTCAGTGACCTGTTTCTCCTGCACATGCATGGGTTCTGGGAAACAGTGAAGAGGACGAGAGAGGGAAGAAGAAAAAAGAATTTTCAGATGTTACCACAAATAGATGATTTGTCTATGAATAAGGAGAATCCTTGGCCCTGGATAATTCAGAATGAACACACTTCCCCCTCACTCAGAGCTGGAGCCACAAGTTTATTCTGTGTGGCTTATGCAGTGACTAGTGTGGAGAAGGAATCTTGTAATATAATGAAAGAACCAAGGTCCTGTAATTGACACAGATGTTCAGGTGTGAGTCATTGGCAAATGATCATTCTTACTGTGAAATGGTCCTTCAAAGAAGGAAAACCCAACATGGTGTAATATGTGTTACAGGTAAGACAGCGGGTGTAATTTTGGACACGAAGTTGCTCTGGCTTAAGTTCCTTTGGACTTAAGTCCCACCTCTTGCTTAGAACTCTTCTATTGGTTGTCCCTATTACTAGAACATGGCCTCTCAGACTTCAGTGAGCCTCCAAATAAGCTGGAGGGCTTCTTAAAACACATACTCCCCGAGTCCCCCCTTCAGAAATGCTAATTTAGTAGGTCTGGCAGAGGGCTCAGAATTTTCATTTTTAACAACTTCCTATGTGCTGTTGCTGCTGCTGAGTGTGGGGGCCACACCTGGTGAAGCACCAGGTAGTGAATTTTGAGAGGTTCAGATTAACAAAGAGTTTTAATGGGAAAGAATGAGTGTGTCAGCAGCTCGTAGGAATTGCTTTTTTTTTTAAAATTAAATATATCGTATGAACAGAAGAGTGTACAGGATGTATTTAAACAAATATGTATTTGTTAAGTTTAAAGGGTAATCTTTTAAAAAACCCAATGTATCAGGACCTGGAACATTCTAGAACATTAGAGTACCCTTGTGGTGACTTGGTTAAGCTAATATTTTGTTTGTTTTTAGTATCTGTGTTCATGATTGAGTCTGGCTTGTAAGTTTCCTCTTTTGTTTTTTGGCTAATATAAGGTTTTAGGACTACCAATTTCCTGTAATTTCTGCCTTAGCTGGATTTACCCAATTTTGTTTGTGGCATTTTTATTCAGTTCTACATTTTTTCTATTTTCCAATTTAATTTCTTCTTTGACCCATGAGCTATTTAGTTTATTTATTTGCAAACATATGGGATTTTCTAGTTATCTTTCTGTTAGTGGTGTCAAATTTAATAGCCTTGTGTGGTAAGAGACTGTGCTTTGAATTAAAACAATATTTTTGGTATTTTTTGAAACTTACTTTGAGGATCAGGGTGGGTCAATCGTTGTGTTTCAAGTGTGCTTAAAAAGAAAGCAAATTCTGCTGTTTGGAGTTCATTGTTCTGTCTCTCTCTCTCTCTATATATCTGTATATGTATATCTATCTCTATATATCTTTTAAAAATATATTTATCGTAAATCTTAATTATGATTTTTATATGTAATTAAAATAAATTCATGTAAATTTTGCTGAGTTTTTGTATTCTTGATCTATCAAATACAGAGGGATTTATTAAACTATCCCTATATGATACTGCATTTATCTATTTATTCTCCTAACTTTTGCTTTAAATATTTTGAGGTGTCAAAAGTTGCATAAAAATTTAAAATAACTTCTTTCATATGAAATGTCCCTTTGGTTATTAAGAAGTGATACTCTTTAAAGCTAGTGTGCCTTTGAGATTATTTCATTTGATATTAATGTAGCTGCATAATTATATAATTAGTGGTGATGTTTTGCTGATCCTTCCCTGTCCTCATACACTGCTCATGTCCTCCCTTCCCTGTTTTGTTCCCCATTCCCACTGGAAGTGACATTAAACAGTTGGAAGATGGCTTTGGGGACTAATAGTAATAGTCCTGACTCTTCTTCCCCACTACATACCCAGAAGAATTAGAATACATATGTATCAGAATACATATATGGGGGTAGAATTGCCCCCCTGCAGTTGTATAGTGATAACTGGTCAGCTTTGGTAATGTACTGGTTCTTTATTTCTGTGCTGGCCTGGAAGGAATCATGGTAACCCCATGGTGTTGAGAATGGTGTGATCTGGCGTCACATCTGAAGCACCATTAGTCAAAGGGGCCATATACCCTTAGGGAGGTCTTGAAGAATAGAAATTAAGAAGCCCTATTCCAAGTAGCAAAGCTACAAGGAAATTAGATTTTGCATATTCCTGGATGTGCTCCTGTGAGAAGATTACTCATGTAAGGACTGTCTTCTGATTTCATCTCACATGTACCTAATGAGGTCCTTCCCTATTCCCCATTTCCCCCGTGCTCCTGAATAACACAATCTACAATCCTATCGAGGGTGCATCTTATGTGGAAGGTAACTGGGACAGTTTAATGACATGGCTGCAATTTTGGGGACACTCCTCCCTTCAGGAGGTGGGGGTCTATGTCTCTTCCACCTTCATATGGGTGGGTTTGTGATTGCTCTGATGAATAGAGCACATTAGAAATGATGCTAGGTGACTCCGAGGCTGGGTCACAAAAGGCCGTGCAGCTTCTTCCTTGTTCCCTGGAGTGATTGTCCTCTGAGCCCTGCACTATCATGTAGGAGTTGTGACTACCCCAAGACTGCCAAGCAGGGAGGCCACATGGAGGCACTGTGGTTGACAGCTCCAGCCGAGCTTGTCCTTTACCCATCCCAGGCCAAGTATTAGACATGTAATTAAAGAAACCATACTGAAAGTGGATTCTCCTGTCCCTGCTGTTTCAGCCATACCTTTGGAGTCACCTTATAGCCTTTGGAGTCATCATAGCTGAGGCTCCAGAAGATGCTGAGCAGAGAGAAGTCATCTCTGTGTTCTGTTAAAATTCCTGACCACCAGAATGGACAAACATAATAGCATTTGTGTTGTGAGTGTTATGCCACTCACTGTATTTTGAGGTGGTTTGTTATGCAGATAGATTAGCTGAAACAATAGTGCCCACAAACAGGCAGTTGAGAGCTCACTTTCCCCAGTCTGTCACCATTTCTCTATTTACAGCCACTTACCTGCTAAGATCAAGAAATCAGGATTATTTGGTTGTATATAGAAATGTGTACACAGTAACCACTGCTTTCACCTTGACCTGAGCTTGGCCTCAGACCTTTGTAAACGAGCTGCCAGGCTGAGCAGGATCAACCATTGTTAAGGCATGGAATGTGTCCAGGTTTTCACTTGGAAGATGATTGCTCCCCAGGATGGGCTCATCCATCACAACTAGGTTTCCTGTTTGTGTGGCTAAATGTATCAGATGATAACTGGGGGAAACTTGGTATCTTTAGAATAATCCTGCTCTATTCATTTGCTTCTGAAAAGCAAACAAAATAGCACTTCAAGGCTTCTTCCCCCTTGACATGGGATATTTGTTTCAAAATGTATCTGTGGGGCAGTCTGCATTTTCTTTTGAGGAGATCCTAGGAGAAAGGCAGCCTTATAGGCTGGCTAAATATTACACTTGCCAGATTTCAGGTTGTGCCAAAAGTTTAGCCTTTTCTTTTTCCATTGAAGTACTGGAAAGCATTGTAGTACTTTATTGAGAATGATGAATAGTATCTATTTAATCTTTATTGCTTTATAAAACAGAGCTTCATTTTTCTTACCTTTTCTGGATATGTTTCCTCTTATTTATTACCATAACACCCGGGTACTCAAATCCTTGACTAAACTCATTGGCAATATTTGTTCTACTTTTATTTATTTTTTATTTTCATTTTTTTAAGTAAATCAAAAAATTATTTGATGTGAAGAGAAACCAGAGTATTATTCTACTTTTTTTTATAGGCAAATAAAACAGGGTACTCTGATGTGGCTCTCTAAACTTGGATCACTTACAGAGTCCTGAAGTGTAAACATCCATAGGGAAAGTCCTAGAGAGTTAACCAAGAGTTGGTTGGTAAGAAAGAAACTTGCCAGTAAAATGGTTGACAGCATCTTTAATTTTATCTCTGACATGTCTCTTGGGTTTCCTTTAGCTTTGCCACTTAAAAAAAATTTTTTTTTAACATTTTTTTATTTTTGAGAGCTTGAGTGGGGGAGGGACAGAGAGAGAGGGAGACAGAGAATCTGAAGCAGGATCCAGGTTCTGAGCTGTCAGCACAGCGCCTGATGCAGGGCTGTGAGATGGTGACCTGAGCTGAAGTTGGATGCTTAACTGACTGAGCTACTCAGGTGCCGCTAGCTTCACCACTTTCTTAGACTATTACAAAAGGTGGCTACTGCCCTTTGTATTCAGACTTGGCTCCCTACCAGCTCCCTTCCTCCTTGGTCTGTAGGGCCACAGGCTTTGTCTTTTGTGGTTGTGTCTCCATTGCCTAGCACAGTGCCTGGTGCATAGCTGGTGTACAAATATATAATGAGAATATGAAGGGAAGGTTTTCTTTCCTGTGAATGGTAAAAACATTCACATTAAAAAAAAAATAGAGTACTTCCAACTTTTCTGAAGGCCTTTCAAACTTAAGAAGGTGAATTTTCAAAGGTAATGTTTTCTCCAGGTATTTGAGAACTATTGTATACATATTCAGGGCTTCAGAGGTCAATTTACTGTCCATATTAAGGACACATTACCTTATTAGAAACATTAATTTTTTTTTCAAGGAACTAACAGTGAATTTTAGATTTCAAGCCATTATGTTTCTTGATAAAGCTGCCAGAATCTCTGTATATAAACAAAAGTGAAGAGGTGTAATCTTGTATATTAGTAAAAGAGCAATATTCAGTGAATCCAAGTGGCTTCTAGGGCCCTGAAGGAACCTGTGCACCAGGGAACCTTGCTCTCAAGCCAGGATCAAAACAGATTTCATGGTAGGGATTCAGACTTTGAGAGGGGGAGGAAAGGATTGCATGAACGTTGCATAGTTTGGTAATAAAACACTTAATTGGAAATATTTTCTCATTTGTTCTCTGAAGAAAAGTCAAATACAGATCTTCTTGGGCTTATGATGGCATTACATCCTGATAAACCTATAGTAAGTTGAAAATGTTGGAAGTCAAAATGCATTAATACACCCAGCCTACTGAACATCCTAGCTTAGCCTAGTCTACCTCAAATGTGTTCAGAACACATTAGCCTACAGGTGGACACATCATATAAGCCTATTTTATGATAGAGTGTTGAATATCTCATGGAATTTATTGAATACTCTACTGAATGTGAGAAACAGAATGGTTATATGGGTAGAGAATGGTTGTAAGTGTATCAGTTGTTCACACTCGTGATCATGTGGCTGACTGGGAGCTCGGCTGGCTGTCCAGCATCGTGAGAGAGTATCTTACTGCATATTGCTAGCCCAGGGAGAAGATCTACAACCACAATTCAGCATGCCGTTTCTATTGAAAGCCTGTTGCTTTCCCATCATTGGGAAGTTGAAAAATTTCAAGTTGAACCATCTTAAGTCACGGACCATCTGGATTGGAAGACACTAATTTGTGACACTAAGCAGTGATAGGAGATAGGAGGAGCCTCCCTTGTCTCCTGTCCTCCACCCTCCACATGTCCTTCCCCTACTGTTCTCCACATAATAGCTGGAGAAATCCTTCTAAAAACACCTCAGTCAGATCATATGACCTCAACACTCAAAATGATCCATGGCTCAGGGATTTGCATAACAAACATGAATAAAAGCCAAAGCCCTTCTGGATTCTGGCCAACTCACAGACTCAAACCACTCTTTTCTATGAGCTTTCAGTTTCATTCATACTGGAAGTTTCCTTGTTGTTTCTGGAAAACTCCAATCCCATACTCTACATTTGCTGCTTCCTTTGTCTTTAACACTGTTCCTCTAGATATCTATGGCTTGTCTTCTTGCTTACTTAAGTCTTTGGTCAGTGTCATTTTTTTAAAAGTGTTTTATTTATTTTTGAGAGAGAGAGACAGAGACAGAGTATGAGCTGGGCAGGGGCAGAGAGAGAGGGAGACAGAATCCACAAAGCAGACTCCAGGCTCTGAGCTGTCAGCACAGAGCCCAATGTGGGGCTTGAACCCGTGAACCACGAGATCATAACCCGAGCTGAAGTCAGACGCCCAACTGACTGAGCCACCCAGGCGCCTCACTCAGTGTCATTTTTTTCAGAGGCCTGTGTGACCATCCTATCCCCCTTTTTTAGCATTCACTCCTGCTTGACAATCTGTTAGGGAACATCAATTTACTGGCTACTCCACTGGAAAATGAATTCCTTGTTATCAGATACTTTGCCTGTTGTGAGCACTGATGTATATTCCTGGTGCCTCGAATGGTGTCTGGTGTCTAGCTGGTGTATATGAAATATTTGTGAGATGAATGAATAAATGAACAAATGAGAGCAGTTAAATACAAAATAATGTTATGGTGAAAGAAATTCAGGCAAATGGGTTTATAAATGTTTCTTGAGAATATTCCCTCAATACTGATTTTCATGATATCAGCAATTGATTTATCCAAATTGAACTCGGCAGAAATAAAAAGAAGGAGGGAAGAAAAGAATGGAGAGCAGGGATGGTCTAGAGGTGGGGGATAGAAAGTGGGGTAAAGATTGGGATGAGCAGTGCTGTCATTATTTGTGCACTGTACTCAGGCAGAAGATTCAATCAAGCCTGAAATAGGCAATGTCTTTGGTGGAAATCCATGGAAAGATCGTATGACTAATTTTAAGTGTTTCCCTGACCAACAATAAAGATGTGAAACAACTTTTCAAGGGGCTTGGTAAGTGAAGGATTTATTGACATGCTCAAGGTAGGAATTGAAAAATGAAACAAAAGCCCTAGAGAAACAGAGGAGAACTGATCAGATCACAAGAAGACACTGAACTTCATGGGGCATTCCAGGAGTTTTCAGGGGTAATTTGAATTACATGAGATTTTCACTCTGTGGGCTGACTCACCTAACCATGGAATAAGATATGACTCCATTGTAAAGAAAGAAGGAAAGATTAGGATTTGATCTGGGTATGCACTGAAATTGTTAAGGTTGATAGTGGAAGATGTGTCACAATGGAAGTGGTTCTGTGTCTCACCCATCTTTCTAGCTGATAAGTATTTAGGAAGGACTTTGATTTTGACCAAAACCAAGCTATCTGGAGTCGTGAAATACAAGTACCTCTTTCTAATTTATTGTCATCTCTCCATAAGATGGAATAAAAAGTTTGGATGTGGTTGTCAGTTTTTTTCTTTTCACATAACTGGTGATTCATTAGGATTTCCCAGTGAGAATGACATGAATGAAACTTCTTGCTTTCATGCATGTCTAGGCTATTGCAAGCCATCATATGACCTGCAACCTTGGGGTTGCCCTCTGAGAAGGTTTTAATATTTCTGACTCAGTTGTCTATGCATTCTTCACATAACCTTAACCTGGCAGTTCTAAAGTGGGAATGCCTGTGCACAACTGTGTGGTAGTGACAGGGTGAAGAGAAGTATGGAGGTTGAGATGATGCAAGATCACACTTAAGATTTGGTGTGCTCTGGGATATACAAGAACACTTTTTTGGAAATTAGCTAAAAGTGGAGGTAAATGTAAATTTGTTTTTGCATTGCTGAGGTATACTTTCAGTCTCCCTCTCATTTTGTGTCTTACGGATTTCTTTTGGTGTGTAGGAGTTAGACCAATGAAATCTCATGGACTTACTTGGGTGGTTGGTTCACACTGACTCGTATTCTAACCTTGAAAAATCACTGGGGGTTGTTTTTGTTTTTGTTTTTTCTCAAGAGGAGGGCAGGAAATAGGTAAATAGCTATGACATCACTCATGGTATAGGAAGCCACATTTAGGGTATCCTCATGAATATCGAAATATGTAATTGACCTGTGTCCACTCTTGACTGTAAGACTTCTTAGCTCTGTTTTATTTTTTTGCATTAAATAACTTTCAAAAGTAACAAGATATATCCTTTTGTTAACTTACAAAAATTCTATAGGACACAATAAAGTAAAAATAATAATACAAGTTTAGGTTATGAGAATAGTCACTGGAAAAATTGTGATCAAATCTCTAATTTCCTCCAGTATTTAGGTTAGTAAGGAAAATAGTTTCCCCACTTGTATCCTCTTTGTTCCAAACTCAGTCTTTTTTTTTTTTTTCCAAGTAGGCCCTAGACCCAGGGTGGAGCCCAATCTGGAGCTTGAACTCATGGCCCTGAGACCTGAGCTGAGATCAAGAGTTGGTCGCTTGGGGTGCCCAGGTGGTTCAGTTGGTTAAGCGTCCAAATTTGGCTCAGGTCATGATCTCATGGTTCGTGGTTCCAGCCCCGCATCGGGCTCTGTGCTGGCAGCATGGAGCCTGCTTGGGATTCTGTGTCTCCCTCTCTCTCTGCCCCTGTCCTGCTCGTGCTCTGTCTCTCAAAACTAAATGTTAGAAAAATAATAATAATAAAAAAAAAAGACTTCGTTGCTCAACCGACTGAGCTACCCAAACTCAGTCTTTGGGGGATGTGGAGAGTTGTAGGTTTTATCACTGTAACACAGAGATTAGCTATTGTGATAATCATCATCTAAATTAAAATGAGTGATACAAAAAGTTGAGATCAAGAAATAAACAGTGCAGTCTAATGATTGAAAAGTCAGTCTTGAAACCACTGGGATGAAATTTCATGTCCTCTGTGGGTGACTCACTGCTTAGCTGTGTCATGAGTTTCATTTTGAAATGAAATACGCTGTGTGGTTTCATTTGAGGCTTCATGTTGATGCAAAAAGGAAATGAGCCCATATTGGGAAGTTAGGTTGAAATACATATAATTAATGATGAAAAAAGTGTCAGGCTGTTGTCTGGCCATCCTTCCCACCTCTGTTCTGGCTGTTCTGTAATCATCTGTCTGTCCCTCTGACTTGTCTTAGAACTCGCAAAGGGCGGGAACTGAGTCATGCAAATAGAAAGTGATCAATGAACAAGTGAATATTAGCTCTATGGGAGTGAAATCCTTAGCTCAAATCCCCCTGGATAATTGTTGATGTAAACACTCTATTCATGTTCCATGCATTTGTATACTAGACTTAAGCACAGTCTTGTTTATAGAAGCTCTTTTAGAGTGTTATTTTTACCGTGATATTCACATTCCCAAACTTGGATATTCTCTTGAAGCCAATGGGGAGGCGGGGTGGTGAGTGTAGGAAGAAGGGTAGAAACAAAATAGATTGAAAAATGAAGTAAGATTATTTTATTTTTTTAGTTGAAGGGAGATTAATGATTTTATTTTATTTATTTTTAAAATTTTTAAAAATTATTTTATTTATTTATTTATTTATTTATTTAATAATTTATTGTCAAGTTAGCTAACATAGAGTGTAGACGTTGTGCTCTTTGTTTTGGGGGTAGATTCTGTGATTCATTGCTTATGTACAACACCCAGTGCTCATCCCAACAAGTGCCCTCCTCAATGCCCATCACCCATTTCCCCCACCTCTGCTGCCCCCCATCAACTCTCAGTTTGTTCTCTGCATTCAAAAGTCTCTGATGGTTTGCCTCCCTCTCTGTTTGAAACTATTTTTTCCTCTTCCCTCCCCCCATGGTCCTCTGTTAAGTTTCTCAAGTCCACATATGAATGAAACATGAATCTGTCTTTCTCTGACTGACTTATTTATTCTTGAGAGAGAGCGACTGAGTATGAGTGGGGGAGGCACAGAGAAAGAGGAAGACACAGAATTCGAAGCAGGCTCCATTCTCCGAGCTGTCAGCACAGAGCCTGACGTGGGGCTTGAACTCACCAACAGCGAGATCATGACTTGAGCCAGTCAGACTCTTAAATGACTGAGTCACCCAGGCACCCCTATTTTTATTTTTACTTTTTAACTGAAAAAAATTTTTTTTTAACGTTTATTTATTTTTGAGACAGAGAGCATGAACGGAGGAGGGTCGTAGAGAGAAGGAGACACAGAATCTGAAACAGGCTCCAGGCTCTGAGCTGTCAGCACAGAGCCTGACATGGGGCTCGAACTCAGGGGCCGCAAGATTATGACCTGAGCTGAAGTTGGACGCCTAACCGACTAAGCCACCCAGGAGCCCCCTTTTTAAAAGAATATTAATGTTTATTATTTATTTTTCAGAGGGAGAGAGACACAGTGTGAGTGGGGGAGGGGCAGAGAGAGAGGGAAACACAGAGTCTGAAGCAGGCTTCTGGCTCTGAGCTGTTGGCCCAGAGCCTGATGTGGGGCTTGAACTCATGAACTGCAAGATCATGACCTGAGCTGAAGTGAGACCTTAACCGAATGAGTTGTGCAGACACCCCGATTTTATTTATTTTTAACTTTTTATTTACTTTTGAAAGAGAGAGAGAGAGAGAGAGAGAGAGTGTGTGTGTGTGTGTGTGTGTGTGTGTGGGAGGAGGGGCAGAGAGAGAGGGGAACAGAGGATCCAAAGTAGGCTCTGCCCTGATAGCAAAGAGCCCGATGTGAGGCTTGAACTCACCAACCACCAGATCATGACCTGAGCCGAAGTCAGACTGAGCCACCCAGTCACTTGAAGACTAATTATTTTATTAATTAATTAATTAATTAATTTATTTAAAAATTTTAATGTTTATTTATTTTTGAGACAGAGAGAGACAGCATGAATGGGGGAGGGTCAGAGAGAGGGAGACACAGAGTCCGAAACAGGCTCCAGGCTCTGAGCTGTCAGCACAGAGCCCGATGCGGGGCTTGAACTCACGGACCGTGAGATCATGACCTGAGCCGAAGTCTGCCGCTTAACCGACTGAGCCACCCAGGCGCCCCTTAAAGTTAATTTAAATTTATTTCAAGTTACTTCCATATTTTTGGAAGATGTCCAGTGTTCCAGACTGTTCCCAGGATACTAGACTTGGTGTCTGATTTCAAGGAATTTAATACTCTTGTGATGAGGAGGGAATAAAAAGGCGAGTTCTTGGTGACAAAGGAATTAGAGAAGAAGAAAACACTGTATGTAACAAATTATGCAACTGAATTGTGAGGTGGTACACTTTAATCTTTAGGTGCATAAGCTTTTAAATCAGTCCAGAACTGAGGTTGGCTCTACCATTACTAGCTCTGAGAGCTTGGAGAAGTTACCTGAGTTAATCCTCAATTACTTATGTGCAAAACAGAAATGATAATGATACCAATACCCTATAAGGATATTATGAGGGTTAAATAATATCATTCATGTATGTCATGCACCCAGCACCAATGGAAAGGGCTAGGAAAATAGCTCTAGTAACTGAGTTTATTTTAAAGTTTCTCTTGCTAATCCGTGTAAAATGTAACATTTTCCCAAGAGCTGGCATTTGTTACTTGTAGACCAATCAAAATCACCATATAATTGATAGTCATTGAAAATAAACACTGAGATCAGTACTTTGCTTTGCAAACTTCACTCAAGTAAATATCTTGAATCTTGTCCTTAAAAGAACACAGATCAGAGCACAGAGAGTTGCTTCATTTTTGACAACCAAATAAACTGTCTTTATTGTTCAAATTATAACCCCACAGTCTAACAGAGATATAAGAGAGAGTAAGGTTTAGATTCTGGAAAAAATGGAATAAATGCTATAGAAGAATAGCTGAAGAAATTGTTGAAACTTGGTAACTTTTCAAAATTGAGTTTCCATTTTCTGACCTACATGAACATTTCCCTTTCTTTTAGAATATGAACTCCAAACCTTTGGGGGAGAGCCTTTTTCTCTGTCTTGTTTAAACCATTTATTGAGTTCCATGTGGATTCTTTCAGTATCTCCTGAAGGATACCTCTCTGGTCTCTTTTTCTGTCTCATAAGAAGGCAGCTTATTCTTTTTCTTGCCAAGAACTCTGTTTTAGATTCTGTTACTGCTCACCTCCTCTTGGTTTTGCTCCATTCTCTAGGTCCTAGCTTACTTCCGCCTTTAATCTTTCCTCCTCTGCCCACATATATGGTCAGGGCCCTTCCTATCCTGAAATAACTCTCCTCTGACCCTGCTACTTGAACAGGCTAGTACTTACCCCCCGTTACCACCAAACTTCTCAAAGAGTATAAATTCTGCTTTCACTTCTTGCTCATGCATTTATTTCTTAACTCCTTGTACTATGGCTCCCACTTCTACCTTTCACCCCTCTATGAAACCACCTTCTGGAGGTCACCAGGTAATTTGTGGAAATTTCACTTCTAGGAACTTTCTCCTGCTAAGCCCTCCTTGGTATCACTATCTACTGGTTCTTTTATCTTTCTGAGAACTTCTCTTCTTCCTCCCACACTAGCTGCTCCCCCTAACCCCCTCCTTCTTCTCCATAATGAAGATGTTCTCTTCTCTATATTCTTGGCCTCAGGCAACTAACTTCTTGTCCACTCACATTGCTTTGCACATGAATTTCATTAATTGCTTTGCCCTTCATCTCAAAATCTCTTTTCCTGATTCCCAAACCTAGCAATTTCCAGCTGTTGCCAGGATTTTCTTAGGTAATCAGCCAGAATTTCAAACTCAGCATGTTTAAAACTAAGTTTATAAATTTACACTTAGCAAACTCCAGGCTCTCTAATTGTTTTTATTTTGCTTTTATTAATGACAACACTACTAATGAGTCATCCTTCAAAACTCAACCAAATTTTTATTCTTACTTCTCATGCTTCGTGCCTAATATATTAAATTCTATCGGCTTTCTATTTCAGAGGCAGGTGAACCTGGGTTGAGATCATGGTTTTCCTACTTGCGAAAATTATTTAAACTCTTGGCATCTTAGATGAAGAAAATAACATCCCCCTCCATGGCCAATTGAGAGGACTGGATAAAAGCTGCACATGTTATACTTACTCCTCAGTAAATAGTGATCCCATTCCTTTCCCTGATTTTGGCTACATCTGTCATACCCACTTTTCTTTTTCTTAAAACGGACTAATACTTATCAAGGTACTTCACATAGTTTCTGTCCTGTAAGTGTTATTCACACGATTTTTCTCCTTCCTTTTGTTATTGCCTCCTCAGTCCAGACCTGCATTGCTTCTTGTCTGAACAATTGGTGTGGCTCCCATACAGCCCTGGCTCCTGCCCTGGACCTTGGGATTCACCCTGCACACTGCTAGTTGATTCGCCTTCCTGAGGCAGGCTCTGAGTAGGCCACTTCCCTACTCAGAAATCTTCATTGCTTCATTATTTCCCAGAAAATGAAGTAGCAAATCATATAGTTCAGGTTATCTTTAGAGATTTATGTGTCATGATTTTCCTACACATGGTGTCTATTTTGGCCAAGTAGTATCACTCTTTTAACACGTCCTGATTTTTCTGTTCTGTTGTCTTTCCTCCTGGATCTGGAATGATATCTAAACAGTCTCTGTCTGCCAAATCCATTTCTTTCTTTTCCTTCTTTTTTTTTTTTTTTAACATTTATTCATTTTTGAGAGACAGAGAGAGACAAAGCATAAGTGGGGATGGGGCCAAGAGAGGGAGACACAGAATACAAAGCAGGCTCCAGGCTCTGAGCTTTCAGCAACAGAGCCCGAGGTGGGGGTCAAACTCACAAACCGTAAGATCATGACCTGAGCTGAAGTTGGTTGCTCGACTGACTGAGCCACCCAAGGGCCCATGCCAAATCCATTTTTAACATGATGCGTGAGACCAGAGCTTTTGAGACCATGTCTAATTAATATATCTATTGTTTGAAGTAGCTAGTCTAGTAGACCCTCAATTCTTTTGGCTTAAAGTAATAAAACTTTGACATACAGACCCATTTGTGAAAGTGAATGTCTTTTTTTTTTTTTTTTGAGACAGAGGGAGACTGTGCGAGTGGGGGAGGGGCAGAGAGAGAGACACACACATACACACACAGAATCTGAAACAGGCTCCAGGCTCTGAGCTATCAGCACAGAGCCCAATGCAGGCCTCGAACCCATGAACCGTGAGATCATGACCTGAGCTGAAGTCGGACGCTTAACTGACTGAGCCACCCAGGCGCCCAGTGAATGTCTTATAGACAACAGAACCAGTGTTCATGAGAGAAGAAAGAGAGAAGAGGAATAATAAAGAGAAGAAGAAAAAAAAAGGAAAGGAGTTCATTTAGAGAATGAGGTAATTATTTTTTGGTTGGGTCAGAAAAGTAGGGAATGAAGAGAAGTACAAGTTCCAAGAAAAGTAGCAATAACTAGGATTATGAAGACAGGGTGAGGGGGTTTTGAAAGCAGTGTCTGTTCTAATCTCATTGTAATTCTTGGCACAGAATAATGATTAACATTCCAAGACAGAAGATATGGGGGCAAACTGCCCTGTATTTGAAAAGAGAGGAAACGCCCTGGGAAGAATGAGATGTGGTAAAGACAGGAAGTGACAATGTACTGAAAAGCCAAGCTGTAAGTCATCACAGGAGCACCCCAAATTCCGGCATGTGTCAGGCAGGCTGATGTGAACCTGGTGTTACTCCTATAACTGGGTAAAGTCATTTGTCACTTTGACACAAGCAGAGAGAAAGCAGCCTAAATACATGGAGGGGTCTATGTGCCGAGTACATAGTGGTACTCAATAAAAACCAGTTATTGACCAGTTATTGGCAGTTTGGGACAGAGCATCTCTAGGGTGTGATCCAAAAGTAACGTAAGCACCTCAAAAAATGCCTAGGTGTGCCAAATTGCTCAGTCACATCAGGACATATAGGCTTGCCTTGGCTAAGATATGATAAAAGGCATACCTTATACCCCAGAAGCTGTTTATTTCATAACCTTAAATCATAAGTAAAAACTTGATGTCTTCCAAGAAGATCTTCGAGCAGCCAAATTATGTATGACTTAAAAAAGTTAAGATGAAAGTAGCTGTTTATCCCTAACCAGGCCTTTCTTCTAGTTCAGGCAGCTTACACCATGTGGTTGAAAAGTTCCATTTCATCATGAATTTGTGGAAAAAAGAATATTCAAAACATATTAAAAACTTTTTAAAAATGTTTTTATTTATTTTTGAGACAGAGAGAGATAGAGCATGAGCAGGGGAGGGGCAGAGAGAGAGAGGGAGACACAGAATCTGAAGCAGGCTCCAGGTTCTGAGCTGTCAGCACAGAGCCTGATGTGGGGCTTGAACTCATGGACTGTGAGATCGTGACCTGAGCTGAAGTCAGACGCTCAACCGACTGAGCCATCCAGGTGCCCCTATTCAAAACATATTTTAAAACATAATATGGGAAGTTAATTGTTTCACTGAACACATTTTGAAAATCAGAAGAAATCTTTAAGGAAGTGTGCCTTTGGAGAATTTTGCAGAAATTGCTTGGGCATTCAGGGTTAATGAGAGCTCAGGCCGTGACTGTCACCCCTCCTACAGATTTATGTGTCTTAGATTTGGACATATGCCAATAACTCAGGAAAAACTAATCTATCATTTACCATCAAACATATCATAAATATAGCAAGCAAAGACCAAGGAAATGGCTAAATTATTAATATTGATGTTTTAATTCAAATGCAAGGCAAAAAAGTCTGATTAACTTCATTCTCCCAGTTGTTTATGCTTTTTGAGCCATAAAGATGAGTTATTTGACGTGTTTTTTCACTTGCTTTGCTAGTTCACTCTAGTCTGCTAGTATATAGGCCTCACTTTCTGAGGGGGTTCTAAAATTGCCTTCGAGGAAAACTTGAAGCAATTTCTAATTAGCCTTTTTGGCTATGCTTTTCATTGAATCCTGGTGCTCTTCCTTAAAATCTGCATGATTGGTTTTTAAATAATTCTGCTAGCATCATGGTCTCCAATAAGTATTACTGCAGGATTTCTTGAACAAAGGTCACAAAGCTTTATTAAATATCCAAAATACTAAGGAAATTACTTTAGAGTAGCATGTGAGAACAGCCTGTGATTGCTGTCTGTAGATTTATTATTTGTTTGAGGGGATATTGCAGTCCTGCTTTCCTTTATCAGCTTCATGTGGGAGAACTTGGGAGCTGCTCCATAACTGTCACATCTGTGGACAATTTCAGGTTTTTCTGAATTTCCCTCATTATCATCTGTATTTTCACTGGTTTCAAGTTTACTCATCAAACTTCCTGTTTTTAACCACTGATCCATGCTCCCAGTTGAAAATGCAATTTGAAACTATTCACTTGAGAAAGTTAAATGTAGTGTAACTTTACAACACAAAAAGCCCTCAGAATTTGGGGTTATTTTGTGTTATGGGAGAATTCACTGTGTTTAGAGAAAGAACCAAATGTAGATCTGTATTCGTAAAGGATATTTTCATCTCATAACTGCAGTGATGATTTAAATGATTTATGGGAAGTGTGTGTGTGTGTGTGTGTGTGTGTATGCAGATGTTAGAAAATCCCCACTAATTCTTAATGGTACAGGCTCATTTAAAAAATATATTGACTTGGGGCATCTGGGTGACTCAGTGGTTAAGCGTCAAGCTCTGGCTCAGGTCATGATTTTGTGATCTGTGTGTTCGAATCCCACGTGGGGCTCTGCATTGACAGCCTGGAGCCTGCTTCGATTCTGTGTCTCCATCTCTCTCTGTCCCTCCTCTGGTTGCTCTCTGTCTCTCTCTCTCTCTCAAAAATAGATAAACATTTAAAAAAATAAAAAAATATATTGACTGTAAAGACTATGAGCTTGCCTAGAGATCAGGTAACCTGATAGACTACTACTATTCTTCCCACCAGGTAATGACACTACCTTAAGCTGTTCTCATCTTAGATATGTTTTCAGCTTTCCTTACTGTAGAAGTCATGTTTGTGCTACATGATGTTGACCACTTTGATTAGAGAAGAGTTGGTAACTTGACCAGCTTAGACCAGTCAAATACTCTTTTCTATAACTAGGGAAATTGGGACTGAAACTATCTGGTTTAGTCTGGTTCCATTTTGTTGTAGTCAGAATTCTACAGTAATCCCAATCTCCCTTTAGGTCGATATAGTACTAGCCTGCAGCTACTTTGGAAGAGAAGTATTGGCCAATAATATTGATTAATACCCCCTGAGGTATGGAGAACAATCTCATCCTTTGAAAAAAGAACATAGGCCACTCTGTATTTTTGTGTTTATGTATTTACTTTTTATATTTTTCTGACTTTTCTTTTAGGCTTTTAGCTGTCATTTCTTCTTGCACATTTGGTGCCCTTACATGAAGAGAATAATCATGATTCTTCCCAGTTCTGCCCCTTTTGGGTCCACACTTTCTATACTGGCCCTTCTGAACTTTTTGGTTGAAGGCGTAGCATCAAGACATCTGATCATTGAGAGCATACTGTTTTCCCAACATATCTTGGCAGAGATGTAAACTTTTTCCTTTAGTTCAGCTGTGATAATGTTGGAATCTTCCAAAAGGAACTTTGGCAAAAACTAAGGGTGGGTTATGGTGGGAGTGGAGGGGTGGGATGGTTAACATAGAAATCAATTAATTCACATAGTATAGAGTTCTAATCTGTTTCTTATGTCCAGCCAAGATCTGCTGTGGCTGGGACAGCTTTGGAGCAGGTAGTTCCTGGTTCCTGGATTAGTTTTAAAGCAGTCTATATTGTGTTTATATGTTTAAATGAGTGCAAGTTAAAAAAGAAGACACTAAAAGCACAAGCTACAGAAGAAAACAGATAAATGGGACTTCATCAAAATTAAAAACTCTTGTGCTTCAAATGGCACCATCAAGAGAATAAAAAGATGAGGCACCGAGTATCTCGGTTGGATAAGTGGCTGACTCTTGATTTTGGCTCAGGCCATGGTCTCATGATTCGTGAGATGGAGCTCCTCGTTGGGCTCTGCACTGACAGCACAGAGCTTGCTTGGAACTCTCTCTCCCCCTCTCCCTCTCCCTCTCCCTCTCCCCTCTCCCCCCTAATCACTCATGCACACATGCATGCATGCACACATACTGTCTTTCAAAATAAATAAATGAACGTTAAAGTAAGAAAAGAAAAAGACAACCAGTGGAATAGGAGAACATCTACAAAAGGGATATAAGCTTATGAAAAGGTGCTCAGTATCATTAGTCATTAGGGACATGCAAATAAAACCCACAATGAGGTACCACATCTCATCCATTAGGATGGCTAAAACAGAATGAAAAAAAAAACAAACAAAAAATGACAAGTGTGCACATGTGCATATGTGTGTGTGCACGTGTATGTTTGTATTTTTCGCTGGACTGTTTTTATTCTACATAAACTGGGGCACATGGAACATTAGTTATATTTGGTTTTGCTGTCATAGCACTTTATAGTTTACTATGACCTTTACCATGTATTATCATCTACCTCATTTGATCCTTGCAACTATGTAAGGTTGGCAGAATAATAGTTCATTGTTTTCTCTTTCTTGAAGATGAAGTTCAGGCTCAGAGATGTGAAGGGATTTGTCCAAGTTAACTTATAAATGGTTAAACTAGGATTTAAATTGAGATTCTCTTTATAAGTTACCATGTTCCTTCTTGAATAATTTCATTGCAGTGTTTGAATAACTTTGAAATAGTGCATTCACCAGAGGTGAGAATATATAGCTGCAACATTTGTCATCCTATTGATCGCCAGGTTCATCTGGTAGGCTTGGAGAGTGTCCCTTTCCTTCCTCACTGCTCTATGTATGTCCCTCCTGAAGCTGCATACTTGGTCAGAGGACAAGCTTCCCTGGAAGAGGAGGACTGCTCTTTGGTGAAGGGTCTACCAGTAGCTGCCCTCCCCTACTAGAACCTCCAGACAAGCTGTCAGGGTCCATTTGTGGAACATAGGGTAGCCAAGCTTCCAAGACTCCACACACATCCAAATGAGGTATTGCATATGGCAGTCTTTCTTTCCTTGAAAAAAAAAATTAATCTCTATTACTTTTTTTTTAACTTTATTTTTTATTTTTTAAAATTTACATCCAAATTAGTTAGCATATAGTGAAGCAATGATTTCAGGAATAGATTCCTTAATGCCCCTACCCATTTAGCCCATTCCCCCTCCCACAACCCCTCCAGCAACCCTCAGTTTGTTCTCCATATTTATGAGTCTCTTATGTTTTGTCCTCCTCCCTGTTTTTATATTATTTTTGTTTCCCGTCCCTTGTGTTCATCTGTTTTGTCTCTTAAAGTCCTCGTCTGAGTGAAGTCATGTGATTTTTGTCTTTCTCTGACTAATTTCACTTAGCATAATACCCTCCAGTTCCATCCACGTAGTTGCAAATGGCAAGCTTTCATTCTTTTTGATTGCCAAGTAATACTCCATTGTATATATATACCACATCTTCTTATTCATCCATTGATGGACATTTGGGCTCTTTCCATCCTT
The DNA here is from genome assembly GCF_016509475.1 of Prionailurus bengalensis. NCBI lineage: Eukaryota > Metazoa > Chordata > Mammalia > Carnivora > Felidae > Prionailurus > Prionailurus bengalensis. The sequence continues at coordinate 49,788,426 of NC_057350.1, forward strand.
TGGCTATTGTTGATAGTGCTGCTATAAACATGGGGGTGCATGTGTCCCTTCGAAACAGCACACCTGTATCCCTTGGATAAATGACTAGTAGTGACATTGCTGGGTCGTAGGGTAGTTCTATTTTTAGTTTTTTGAGGAACTTCCATACTATTTTCCAGAGTGGCTGCACCAGCTTGCACTGCCACCAACAATGCAAAAGAGATCCTCTTTCTCCGCATCCTCACCAACATCTGTTGTTGCCTGAGCTGTTAATGTTAGCCATTCTGGAAAGTATGAGGTGGTATCTCATTGTGGTTTTGATTTGTACCCTGATGATGAGCGATGTTGAGCATTTTTTCACGTGTCGTTTGGCCATCTGGACGTCTTCTTTGGAGAAGTGTCTATTCATGTCTTTTGCCCATTTCTTCACTGGATTCTTTGCTTTTTGGGTGTTGAGTTTGATAAGTTCTTTATAGATTTTGGATACCAACCCTTTATCTGATATGTCATTTGCAAATATTTTCTCTGATTCTGTCAGTTGCCTTTTAGTTTTGCTGATTGTTTCCTTTGCTGTGCGGAAGCTTTTTATTTTGATGAGGTCCCAGTTGTTCATTTTTGCTTTTGTTTCCCTTGCCTCTGTAGACATGTTGAGTAAGAAGTTTCTGCAATCTCTATTACTTTATTTTAAACTTCATGACCACTCAGTGATATGAATAGGCCAGGTAAAATATAAATAAAGTTGATTTATATTTGTAGAACTTGGCACTGAGAATGATCAGAAGTTTTCTTTTAAGCTCTGCCCCTCACTTACCTTGGGCAAATTATTTAACTTCTGTAAGTTTTGTTATATGTCAATTGAAGGCTCCTACTAGATGATCTCAGACATCCCTTCTAGGCCTACTATTCTAGGATTCTATCTTTAGTATGTGTCCATTAGCAATTAGCAGTGTATGTGCTTTGAGATGCTTTTCCAGTCATGGTGAATGGGTTTTTTTTGGATGATCTGTACTCGCTTACTGAGTTATTTCTCAACCCTCATACAGATTCTTGAGAAGACAGGTCAAGGTCAGGGAGCAGGTTTTAGCTATGGAACAGTGCGTAAGTAGCTGAACAACACGGAAGTTAAATTTATATGTTTCATTGACTTGCGCTCTTAACTATTAAACTATTCACAGACTCCCTAGAATGTAATAATTTCATCTAATTGGACAACAAAATCCTAACACACCACAGTTAACCTTTTATGATGAATACTTTGTCTAGCATTCTTACAATGAAGAGTTTCTGCTATACCAGCACTTTGCAACCTGGCCATGAAACAAATACCCTTAATTTCAACCTCAGCAGGAGGAGAGCATCCAAAGAGTTTCTTCTTTTATTCCTCATTTGACTTCTGCACTCTATATTATTTGTTTTCTTGTTTTTTTAAAAAATGATAATGGATTTTAAGGGATATGTTAAAAAATTCTTCTCATATTTTCACATTTTCTTGGCACCTGAAAATGAAGTAGTGAGCTAGGTATTGTCAGAGTGCTTCTAGCTCTTTTAAAATGTGAAGGTAAATTTCACCTCTTTCCGGGATATTGGCTTAGGAGACTTGGTGGGTGTACATGTTACCTAACAGTTTTTAAGTTATCTGCATAATCTTTTGATAACAATCAATTAAGTTTCAGATTCTGTCAATATTTCCTTTACAACCCAAGAACCAGTGATCTTATGGAGTGATTGTAGAACTTAAAAAATATCTCCTCCTCTTTGCTTTTTTTTTTTTTGTCCCTTCTGTTGAAACAGGCTATGAATACATTGATATTGCTTTCTCTACATTGACTGTGTGGAAAATTATTATCCTTCCATTTTCCCAAGAATTGAAAATGTATTTCCCTGAAAGAAGAGAGCTGAAAGTAGTGGTGGGCTGAATTAAGCACAGAAAGTCAAAGTATATAGGAAAATCTTAAGAAATGAGAGAGTCAGCTTCAGAATGGCTTATTTTTACCCATTTTCCTTCTTGCTGTCTCTGTAAAGGCCTCCAAGATTCAAGTGTAGTGGTTCTCACACCAACTGATAGTTCAGAGTTAAAGCCCATCAGGAGACAAGAGTATGAAGTTTCTTTGAAAAGTACGAAGAACTAGTCACATGTATCATACTAGATTTCCAACCAAGTCTTGTAGAGCCAGGAAACTAACTTTTATTCCTAGAGAGGCTGTTTCTGAGATGTGCTTACAGATCAGCTACACTTAATTCAGGAAAAGAGTTAATACCTATTTTATCAAAGCATATTATGAGGTATTTATTCTGGTTAGTCAGACCTCATGTATTTTACTTCATGAAATGTATACATTTCTCTTTCCTGATAATAAGAAATATAACTTAAAAACCTATAATGAAAAGTAAAGTTAAATATGTGAAGAGGTACATAGTTTTTCGAAAATCTTTTCTAGGGATCGTGAGCTGAAAAGTTTGAAACCATGATGCAAGAATATGCTGTAGTAGGATGACTGGGGCTGACCATTGTTTTACAATATCATGGGCTTCAGAATATTTTATAACCTAAGTTTTCAAAAGATGATTTTCTCAGATATAGTCCATAGAACATATTTCACTGAAAGTTGAACACAATTCTTCAAATTTGCAATATCTTCAAATATACTATTACTATTTGGTGTTTACTGCTTACTTGAATGTATGAATATATGAAATATTCTGCTAGCACTTTCCACATATAATCCTATGTAATAGCACCATGATCTCCCTTCCATCTTTACTGAGGTATAACTGGAAAAAATTGTGTATGTTTAATATGTATAACTTATTTTGATATACATATGCATTGTGAAATAATTGCCACAATCAAGCTAATGAACATATTTGTCACCTCATATAGTTACCATTTCCTCCCTCCCTCCATTTTTGTTTTTTTTATAAATATTTTATTTTGGGGCGCCTGGGTGGCTCAGTCGGTTAAGCATCCAACTTCGGCTCAGGTCATCGCGGTCTGTGGGTTTGAGCCCCGCATCGGGCTCTGTGATGACAGCTCAGAGCCTGGAGCCTGTTTCAGATTCTGAGTCTCCCTCTTTCTCTGACCCTCTCCTGTTCATGCTCTCTCTCTGTCTCAAAAATAAATAAATGTTAAAAAAAAAATTAAAAAAAAGATTTTATTTTTAAGTAATCTCTACACCCAACTTGGGGCTTGAACTCACAACCCTGGGATCAAGAGTTATATGCTGTACTGACTGAGCCAGCCAGGCACCCCCTATCTTTTTTTCTTCCTTGTGGTGAGAATACTTAAGATCTACCCTGTTAGCAAGTTTTAAGTATACAGTACAGTATTGTTAACTATATTGACATTGCTGTACATTGGATCTTCAGAACTTGTTAATCTTTTGTAACTGAAACGTTGTACCTTTGGACCAACATCTTCCCATTTCCCCCTCCCCTGAGTCCTTAGAAACCATCACTATATTCTCTAATTTTTGTGACTATTTTAGATTCCACATATATGTGAGATTATGAAGTATTTGTCTTTCTGTGTCTTATTTCACTTAGCATAATGTCCTCTAGGTTCATCTATGTTGTTATAAGTGTAATGATTTCCTTCTTTTTCAAGTTGAACAAGTATTCCACTGAATATACATACACATATCCCTTTTGCTTTATTCATTCATCAATGGAAATTTAGGTTGTTTCTATATCTTGGCTATTGTGAATAATGCTGTAAAAAAAGGGAGAATAGATATGTCTGAGATCTTGATTTCGTTTCCGTTGGAGATATACACCTGGAAGTGGGATTGCTAGATGATGAGGCAGTTCTATTTTTCATTTTTTGAGGAACATCCTTACTGTTTTTCATAACAGCTGTATCAATTTACATTCTCACCAGAGTAAAAGAGTTACCTTTTCTCCACATTCTCACCAACATTTGTTACCTCCTGTCTGTTTGATAACAGCCATTCTAGCAGGTATAAAAATTCTCACCTGTTTTCATTATAAACAAACAAACAAACAAACAAACAAACAAACATTGTGGTTTTGATTTGCGTTTCCTTGATGATTAGTGATATTGAGAAGTTTTTCATATACCTCTGGGCCATTTGTATGTTTTCTTGAGAAACGTCTATTAAGTTCCTCTGCCCATTTTTAAATCTTTTTGATTTCCTTATATATTTTGGATTTTAATCCCTAATCAGATATGTGGTTTGTAAATATTTTCTCCCATTCCATAGATTGCATTTCATTTCATTCATGGTTTCCTTCACTGTGCCGAAGCTTTTCAGTTTGATGCATCCCATGTGTCCTTTGTTTTTGTTGCCTGTGCTTTTTGTGTCATTTCTAAAATATTGCCTAGAACAATGTCCAGAAGCTTTTCCGCTATATTTTTTTCTAGCAGTTTTAAAGTTTCAGGTCCTATGTTTAATTCTAACGATGTATTTAAGTTGATTTTTGTAGATAGAGTGAGATAAGGGTCCATTTTCATTCTGCATGTGGATATCAAGTTTTCCCAACATGACTTACTGAAGAGATTATCCTTCCTCCACTGTGTTTCTTGACACCTTGGTTGAAGATCTGTTGACCATAGATAAGTGGATTTAATTCTGGGCTTTCTATTCTGTCCACTGATGTGCATATCTGTTTTCATGTCTGTACCATACTATTTTGTTTACTGTGACTTTGTGATATATTTGGAAATCAGGAAGTGTGATGCCTTGAGCCTGTTCTTCTGGCTCAGGGTGGCTTTAACCATGCAGGGTCTTTTGTAGTTCCACACGAATTTCTGATTGTTTTTCTACTTCTATACAGAATACCATTGTTTTTTTTTGATAGGGATTGTATTGAATCTGTAGACCACTTTGGATAGTATGGACATGTTAACAATTAACATATTAACATATAAACAATATTATTTCTAATCCATATGCACTAAATGTCTTTCCATTTGTCTGTGTCTTTTTAAATTTCTTCACCAATGTTTTATAATTTTGAATGTATAAGACTTTTGTCCCTTTGGTTAATTTTACTCCTAAGTAGGTATTTTGTTCTTTTTGTTGCTATGTGAATGGGATTGCTTTCTCAATTTCCTTTTGGATTATTGTCTGTATAGAGAAATGTGACTGATTTTTGTCTGTTGATTTTGTACCCTCTAGCTTTACTGAATTGTTTATTAGTTCTAACCATTTTTTGTTGAGCTTTTAAAAGCTTTTAACTTATATGATCATGTCATCTGCAAATAGAGATACGTTTACTTTTTCCTTTCTGATTTGGATGCCTTATTTCTTTTCCTTGTCTAATTGCTCTGGCTAGGACTTCAGTACTATGCTCAAAACAAATTGTGAGAGTGGGCATCCTTGCTGGTACCAGATCTTTGAGGAAAAGCTTTCAATATTTTCCTAGCAATTATGATGTTAGCTGTGGGCTTTTCATAGATGGCCTTCAGTGTGTTTAGGTAAGTTCCTTTTACAACTATTTTGTTAAGAGTTTTAATCATGAATGGGTGTTGAAATTTGTCCAGTGCTTTTTCTAGGTCTATTGAGATGATCATGCGTGTGAATGTGTTTTTTTCTTTCATTTGGTTAATGTGGTGTATCACATTGATTGATTTGCATATGTCGAGCCATCCCTGTTTTCCAGGATTAAATCCCACTTAGTCATGATTTATGACCCTTTTAATGTGCTGTTGCATTAGTTTGCTAGTATTTTATTGAGGATTTTTCCATCTAAGGGGGATTGGCCTTAGTTTTCTTGTGGTATTGTTGTCTGGTTTTGGTATTAGGGTGATACTCACAAAATGAGTCTGGAAGTGTTTCCCCTTCTCACATTGTTTTGGGAAGAATTTAAGAGGAATTAGTAATAATTCTTTTTTGAATGGTAGAATTTGCCTATGAAATCATCTTGTCCTGGGATTTTAATTGTTGGAAGAATTTTGATTAGTGATCCAGTCTTCTTATTTGTAATTGGTCTGTTTAAGAGTTCTATTTCTTCTTAATTCAGTTTTGGTAGGTTGCATGTGTGTAGGAATTTAATCATTTCTTGTGGGGTATCTCCTTTGTTGGAGTATAATTGTTTATAAGAGTCTTTTATGATCCTTTTAATTTCTGAGGTATCCGTTGTAATGTCTCCTCTTTTATTTTCTGATTTTATTCGAGTCTTCTGTTTTTAGCTTTTTTTGAGGTATAATTGATAAAATTTTAAGGTATTTAGAGTGTACATCATGATGATTTGATAGACGTATACATTGGAAAGGATTCCTCCCATATAACTAATGAACACTTGTATTAAGAACACTTGTACATTTCAAGGAGCAGTCATCTATTCTAGACCTTGTGTACTAGCTTTGATGGGTAAAGACCATCACCTGTGCATGCTGTCTGGGTGAGGTGCTGTGGCTGGAGATGGGAGGTGCAGTGGTATGGACTCTGGGCAGCTCTGTTAGCCAAGGTCAGTATCAGCAAAGACTGTGGAAGTCCTTAGTGGTATAAACTATGTATCCCTGGGAGCAGTGAGGGTCCTCAGTGGCTAGAGCTTCTGGGGTTCTCCTGTTCTCCTTACTCCCATGGTGGAATTTGGGGTCCTCTTTTTGCCCAAGCGTGGGGGGCTGGGCAGGGGGATAGGATGATATAGGTAAAATGCTTTCTCTGCTTTTCTATGCAGATATAGTCAGTTTTTGTGCTCCACAGGGTGGTTGCAACTTTTTCATTATACTCTGGAGCTCTCCCAGAGCTTTGTTTGTTTGTGGGCAGTTTTAAAATTGCTGTTTTTTGGGGGGGATGAGTGCTAGGTTCTTCCAAGCCTTCCATTTTGCTGACGTCACCCTTGATAACACCAAAGTCTTAATGAGGCTGGAATTATTGCTAATTACATATGAGAAAACTGAAGCCCAGAAAAGTTAATAACTTATCATAAAAATACATATAGCAGAGGGGAAGGGAAAAAACAAAAGGGGTTAGAGTGGAAGAGAGCCAAAGCATAAGAGACTCTTAAAAACTGAGAACAAACTGAGGGTTGATGGGGTGGGAGGGAGGGGAGGGTGGGTGATGGGTATTGAGGAGGGCACCTTTTGGGATGAGCACTGGGTGTTGTATGGAAACCAATTTGACAACAAACTTCATATATTGAAAAAAAATACATATAGCAGAAAAGCAGTATTATGAGAATTTTGTTTCCAGTTTGAATTAAGGGCTCCCATTCTCAACTACTTTTTGTACCTCCATGATATTATTCCTGCCTAGCTTCCAACTGATATTTCCATTTGTATAATATTCTTCTGAATATAGGATTATTATTTTTAGTATCTTGGGTCTTAGGCTGTTTTTTTTTTTTTTTTTTTACTTTTGTTAAGTAGCCTTCATGCCTGGTGTGGAGCCCAGTGAGGAGCTTGACCCTGAGATCAAGACCTGAGCTGAGATCAAGAGTCAGACACTTAATTGAATAAGCCACCTAGGTGCCCCTAGGCTAAGAGTTATTATGGTAGGCCATTCTGACTTTCAGAATAATGGTTATTACACTACTTTGAGCCTATTCAAGCACATTTGAGAGCCTAATATAGGAGAGGCCTGTTGATTTCTTATCCATGTACCCAAACTCATTTACTCATGTAAAATATTTTGTGTAAGTAATAATTCCATACCAAACCCAAACAGTAGCTTTTTTTTTTTTTTTGAGGGCACATACTTTTTTTTTTCAATATATGAAATTTATTGTCAAATTGGTTTCCATACAACACCCAGTGCTCATCCCAAAAGGTGCCCTCCTCAATACACATCCCCCACCCTTCCCTCCCTCCCACCCCCCATCAACCCTCAGTTTGTTCTCAGTTTTTAACAGTCTCTTATGCTTTGGCTCTCTTCCACTCTAACCTCTTTTTTTTTTTTTCCTTCCCCTCCCCCATGGGTTTCTGTCAAGTTTCTCAGGATCCACATAAGAGTGAAACCATATGGTATCTGTCTTTCTCTGTATGGCTTATTTCACTTAGCATCACACTCTCCAGTTCCATCCACGTTGCCACAAAGGCCATATTTTGTTCTTTCTCATTGCCATGTAGTACTCCATTGTGTATATAAACTACAATTTCTTTATCCATTCATCAGTTGATGGACATTTAGGCTCTTTCCATAATTTGGCTATTGTTGAGAGTGCTGCTATGAACATTGGGGTACAAGTGCCCCTGTGCATCAGTACTCCTGTATCCCTTGGGTAAATTCCTAGCAGTGCTATTGCTGGGTCATAGGGTAGGTCTATTTTTAATTTTCTGAGGAACCTCCACACTGCTTTCCAGAGCGGCTGCACCAGTTTGCATTCCCACCAACAGTGCAAGAGGGTTCCCGTTTCTCCACATCCTCTCCAGCATCTATAGTCTCCTGATTTGTTCATTTTGGCCACTCTGACTGGCGTGAGGTGATACCTGAGTGTGGTTTTGATTTGTATTTCCCTGATAAGGAGCGACGCTGAACATCTTTTCATGTGCCTGTTGGCCATCCAGATGTCTTCTTTAGAGAAGTGTCTATTCATGTTTTCTGCCCATTTCTTCACTGGGTTATTTGTTTTTCGGGTGTGGAGTTTGGTGAGCTCTTTATAGATTTTGGATACTAGCCCTTTGTCCGATATGTCATTTGCGAATATCTTTTCCCATTCCGTTGGTTGCCTTTTAGTTTTGTTGGTTGTTTCCTTTGCTGTGCAGAAGCTTTTTATCTTCATAAGGTCCCAGTAATTCACTTTTGCTTTTAATTCCCTTGCCTTTGGGGATGTGTCGAGTAAGAGATTGCTACGGCTGAGGTCAGAGAGGTCTTTTCCTGCTTTCTCCTCTAAGGTTTTGATGGTTTCCTGTCTCACATTCAGGTCCTTTATCCATTTTGAGTTTATTTTTGTGAATGGTGTGAGAAAGTGGTCTAGTTTCAACCTTCTGCATGTTGCTGTCCAGTTCTCCCAGCACCATTTGTTAAAGAGGCTGTCTTTTTTCCATTGGATGTTCTTTCCTGCTTTGTCAAAGATTAGATGGCCATACATTTGTGGGTCTAGTTCTGGGGTTTCTATTCTATTCCATTGGTCTATGTGTCTGTTTTTGTGCCAACAGTAGCTTTTTTTTGAGTGGGGAGAGAGCATTTGTACTTAAGAGTGGTGATAAACTGATAAATATTAATGGGTCATTTATAATATTAAATTTTCATACTACCATTAAAAGGAATTGACTGTATTCCAGGCATAGTTAGGACCTGTATTCTTAACTATAATACTGTTTCACCTTATTCCAGTACTAGCAATAATGTCATAAAACTTAGCAGAGTAGTTGTTTCCATCAGTCTCTTTTGGGAAAGCAATGGATCCAGAAATTATTTTCTTAATTTCATGTAAGTAAATCACCATGTAGGGTGATAGTTGGGTTATCACTACATGTTTGGCAGAAGAAATAATAGAAATTATATTTTAGATACCTCATTTTCTCAATAATCTCTTAATATAAAAAATATCCTATGACTTAGTAACTTGACTTTCTTGATTAAATATAAGTGCTGATTTGTTTGTATATATCATCACTTCATTGACCATATATGTGGATTACTTTGTAGAATAGCTTTGTAGAGGATACTGTGGTTCACCACCCAGATTTCCCACCTCAAGACGGAGGAGCTCATTCCCTCAGTTCCCTGAAGTTTTGGCTGCTGACAGCTTTCACCAAAGTCCCTCTCTGAAAATTGTCCTCAGCCTAAAGGTGCTTCCTTTCCCAAGCCTATCCTTAGTTTGGAAGCAGCCAGTGTCCAATGACTAGGTGATATGCAAAATGTCCCGGGCTCCCTCACCTCAATTTGGAACAACTCTGAAGGGTTATTCTGTCCCCTGAACTCCCAGTGGCATTTGGCAAAATCTCTGTTGTTTCTGTGTCACAGTTCAGTCCCTCCTTCTGTGCAATCCTTCATTCTTTACCCCCTTACGGATGTTCAGTCTGCAATTGGGCAGAGGTGGGGGGAAGAATAAATACAATCTGGATGCAAATCTCCACTACAGTCCTTTCCTTAGGGAACATGACTTAACACAGCTAAGATAGAGTTTTAATTCTAAAGTGATTTCTTCTTCACACCAGTCAGAATGGCTAAAATTAACAACTCAGACAAAGACAGATGTTGGCAAGGATATGGAGAAAGAGGAACCCTTTTGCACTGCTGGTGGGAATGCAAACTGGTGCAGCCACTCTGGAAAACAGTATAGAGGTTCCTCAAAATATTAAAAATAGAACTACCCTGTGGCTGAGCAATCGCACTACTAGGTATTTACCCAAGGGATACAGGTGTGCTATTTCGAAGGGGCATATGCACCCCAGTGTTTATAGCAGCACTATCAACATTAGCCAAAGTATGGAAAGAGCCCAAATGTCCATCGATGGATGAATGGATAAAGAAGATGTGGTATATATATATACAATGAAGTATTATTTGGCAATCAAAAAGAATGAATTCTTGCCATTTGCAACTAAGTGGATGGAACTAGAGTGTACTATGCTAAGTGAAATTAGTCAGAGAAAGACAAATATCATATGACTTCACTCATATGTGGAATTTAAGATACAAAACAGATGAACATAAGGGGAAGCAAAAATAATATAAAAACAAGAGAAGCAAAATAATATAAAAACAAGCAGAGGGACAAAACATAAGAGACTCTTAAATATAGAGAGCAAACAGAGGGTTGCTGGAGGGTTTGTGGGGGGGGGGATGGGCTAAATGGGCAAGGGGCATTAGGAAAGACATTTGTTGGGATGAGCACTGGGTGTTATGTAGTGGATGAATCACTGGATTCTACTCCTGAAATCATTATTGCATTATATGCTAACTGACTTGGATGTAAATTAAATATATATATGTTTATATATATAAATGATCAGAAAATAATTTAGGAAATAAGGCAGATGGTAAAACCAATTTCTGGTAAAAAAAAAAGTTATTTCTTCTTGTCACCCACATTCAGCATTCTTTGCGTATATTTCCCTCCTCCTGACAGTTGTATATTCTAGAAAATAAAGTCTTTTGATAATTAGCATAAGTATGTTATAAATAGGAAGGCAAGGGCACAAAAAGTAAAATTTAAGAGAAATTTGTATTCTTGCCAAATCTTCCTGTGCATTAGAATGGTTAGAGATCTTTCCACATAATGGTATGTGACAGGAAAATTGAAATTAATTAATATTTGGGGTGCCTACTATACATAAGGCATTGTAAAAAAAGACATAACTCCTGTCTGCAGGAAAAGAAACGATAAAACAGAGTAAGAAAAGGGCAACCTTAGTGTTTCTAATAAAGTGCTATGAGTTCTGATTAGAAGGAATTAACCAGTTTTAGCTGGAGTAATCAGAGCAGTTATCTATCTGAAAAATGTGGTATTTAGAGGGTGTTGGAGAAGGGCTTAGTGTAACTAAGGACAAGACATTAGTCAACTCAGCATTTTAAATCAGCTAACTGACTTTTAAAAAACTCCTGACTCCTTGATATTTTGTTAAGTGTTGTTGGTGCAGTATGAGTCAGTTTGAGGTTAATCGATTTTGGTAATGAACTAAGGTCAGTTAACATTTATGTGGCTCCACATTGCCATTTCATGTCTTTCATAATCTGCCAGTTCAAGTGAGTTTCTCAGTAATTTAAAATTTCCAAAGTTTCCAAAAGTGTTTTTACTGGTTTCTTGTAACTCTGTGTGGGATAAATCATGAGAAAATTTAATAAGGACTTAAGTGTGCCCGCTTATGTTGATCAACCATCCACTTCTAGACCTGGACTCCCCACTTCTTCCTGCCTTGTTGATTCTAATTGTTTTTACTTTTCTAATTAGTGGTTTTGTCTGAGTTTATGCTGGAAGCAAAAGATTCGGTGAAGGGGGAACAAGTCATGAATAAATAAAATATCTATTGAAGTGAGAATCCAAATAGGTGAATATAGACCTATAAGATATATTCGTTTAAATTTGAACTTAAACTTTCAAGATAGTGATTCAGTAATCTCAGTTGGAATCAGTTCTGCATTAATGCTATCTTGAGAGATGTTGTACCAGTCCTGAACAGAGCAGGAGGATTTGACAGCAACCTATCAACCACATAGTAATCTTTGAGATTTTTCCCAAAGTTTGCTTCTGGGTTTCTTACATATTCCTTAGGGTATATCTGTATGCAAAGTAGCCTTAATGAGCCTGACCAAATTGGTGGAGTTGCCATTTATTTTGCTTTGTGGCCACAAATCAAACCCTGACTCTATTGGCGGATGCAAGTCAGTTGTGATTTGCCACCTGAAAGAACACATCAAGAATGAACAACCAACTTACCTAATTCACATGTTATTTTAGTTCTTTCTTTTATTTCACCTAAGCTCTTATTGAGATTGTAGTTTTGGAAACCACGGCAGGAGTAGGGGCAGGGGTAAGGGTTGCAGAGCAGAGAGAAGAGAGGAGAAACTTCTGATTGAAAATAAAGCTTCCCTTCATTGTGGGATCCTTGGCATCCTTGTGGCATTGGCTCCCATTCCTTATGATTTTATTCCAGACAATAGAACCAGTCAGGCCTGCAGTGCTTTATCTCAGACATCACATCCTACTTGGGCAAACATGTCAGCAGATAATAGCCATGTGGCTTCTCTATTCTCTCCTGAAGCAATCTGTCTTTATTATTTGGAGCTTGGAAATGAAAAAAAAAATTCCAAAGAATTAAGGGATGGAATTTGTATGTTTTAAAACATACTTTTATTTTGTTCTACTTGGTAGGGAGAATGTTCTAAGGATTTCTGGATGATCAGCTCTATGGAAAATCCTTTAGACTTTAAACTTCTTTAAAGTTTCTATGAAAGAAATTTACATCAAATATTTAGACTTTATTTTTTTTTTCTTTTTTTTTCTTTTTTTTTTTTTTTTTAAATTTTTTTTTTTTCAACGTTTATTTATTTTTGGGACAGAGAGAGACAGAGCATGAACGGGGGAGGGGCAGAGAGAGAGGGAGACACAGAATCGGAAACAGGCTCCAGGCTCTGAGCCATCAGCCCAGAGCCCGACGCGGGGCTCGAACTCCCGGACCGCGAGATCGTGACCTGGCTGAAGTCGGACGCTTAACCGACTGCGCCACCCAGGCGCCCCCAAATATTTAGACTTTATACTAAATAAATCCAACCATGAAAGGCAAAACTGCAGTATGTTGTTTGTGTTTAGAAGATTCAGTCCCCTCTGGTAAGCAAGCTTTAGGGAAGGAAATATTTCTGAAATGTTTTTAAGTGTCTGGGGCTATTTTTTTTAAAAGAGAAAGTTGAGCACATATAATAATAATAAAGGTTAATTTTTATTCAGCTCGTATTACGTACTGGATGTAATTACAAGCATTAACTCATCTAATCCTCATTAAACACATTAGTTTGATATTGTCCTTATCTTCTAGCTTAGGAAACTAAGGCACAGAGAAAGTAAGGAGGTTGCCTGAGGACCCACAGCTAGCAGGTTGGAAAGTTAGTACTTATTTCTGGGCAAGCTGCTTCTAGACCCATGCTACACTGCCTCTAGCAAGCTGCCATTTTATAGATCATGAAATTGAGTTCCAAAGAGATGAAATTACTTGCCAAGATCATGTCCTACTAAGCCTTAGCGTTGGGGGTTTGATCTCAAGTTCTTGGGTCTCTTTCTAATGCTTTTGTTTTTAAGTTGGCCCATAGGTAAAACCTGAAGAAAGTGGAATCATTCAGTCTGAAGAACACTGAGAGGCAGTTTTTTTTTTTAAATTATTCTAGACAAAAAGATGAAACCTGCAAAATACGGGCATTTACTTCCATGTTGCCAAATATACAATATACAATCATATGCACAGGGCCAGTTTTTTTCCCAGCCAAGCTTTTTGATTTGGGTATCTGTCATGGACTGAATATTTGTCTTCCCTTACCCCCAAATTCATATGCTGAAGTTCTAACTCCCAATATGATGGTATTTGGAGGTGGGGCCATTGGGAGATAATTAGGTTTAGATAAAGTCCGAAAGGTGGGAGCCTTTAGGCTGGCATTAGTGTCTTTTAAGAAGAGGAGGAAAGGGGTGCCTTGGTGGCTCAGTTGGTTAAGTGTCTGACTTTGGCTCAGGTAATGAACTCATGGTTTGTGGGTTCGAGCCCTGCATTGGGCTCTGTGCTGACAGCTCAGAGCCTGGAGTCTGCTTCAGACTCTCTCTCTTTTTCTCTCTCTTTGTCCCTTCCCCATTTGCACTCTCTCTTTCTCTCAAAAATAAACATTAACAAAATTTTTTTTAATTAAAAAAAATTCTCTTTCTCCACCATGTGAGGACACATGGAGAAAGTAGACATCTACAAATGAAGAAGGAGGCTCTCACAAGACACTGAGTCTGGTGGCACTTTGATTTTGGGGTTTTTAGCCTCCAGAACCATAAGAAATGAATGTCTGTTGTTTAAGCTACCTCATCTATGGTATTTTGTTAATAGCAGCCCAAGCTAAGACAGTCTCTGATTCATATATCTTTTTATTTTTTGTAAGTATTCTTAACATCCAACATGGGGCTTAACATCCAACATTACCCTAGATCAAGAGTTGCATGCACTACCAACTGAGCCAGCCAGGCACCCAACCTATACATCTTTCATAAGTCTTCATTATCACCTCATACCTCCACCATCTGCAAAGATGGCCAGGTCTGACACCTTGACTGCAAAAGTGAACAATTAAATGCACTTAGGGTTCTACTGATGGAGAGCCTCCCTAATTGCTCAGTTGCGTAGTGTTAGTGGAGCAATTCTGAAGATAGTCCAGAGAAGTTCAGTGTTGTTGAACTATCTCATGGAACCTCAAGTTGAATCCTGTGGCTGTGGTTGGCAATGGGTCTATGCTTGAACTACAGAAGTCATCTGGAGGAAAACTGACCCACATCCCCTCAAAATCACATCACACATGGGCTTTCTCAGAATTATGAAGATGACGCAATACTGACAGTAAGTGATCAAAGCAGGACATCCAACTGGAGTTCTGATTATGATGGGAAGTTCTTTTTGAATTTTATGAGTCTTTAAGGGCCGAGTGAATTAGAGCATATTAAACCTTTAGAAATGTTTGGGACATAGTAAGTGCTAAGTACATGTTTCTCTGCTTTGTTGTCCCTTCCCTTCCCTGTGCATTTAAAAATAATGATCATGTAAATTGAAAAATATACCAGTTGATTAATTATTAAACAAATACATATATAGGTACCTATTATGTATCTGGCCTTACTGGGCTTCATGCAAGTCACCAGAGATGTTGCACAGTGGCCAGGTCCTTAAGAAATATATGCTTTTATTGCGATTTTTATTGTGGTAAATTGTCCATAATATAACAATGACCAATTTAAACTACCATAATGTAAAAATATTTAACCATTTTAAAGTGTACAATTCAGTTGCATAATGTGCAACCATCACAACCATCCATCTCCAGGCCTTCTTTTTCATTTTCTCAAATTGCATCTCTGTATCCATAACTCCCCATTATTCCCTCTCACAGCTCCTGGCAACCACCATTCTACTTTCTGTCTATGAATTTGACTATTCTAGGTACATCATATAAGTGGAATAATGCAGTAGTCATCCTTTTGTGACTGGTTTATTTCACTTAGCATAACATCCTCAAGGTTTATTCATGTGGTAGCACATATCAGAATTTCCTTCCTTTTTACGACTGAACAATATTCTGTTGTGTGTATATATCTCATTTTGTTTATCTTTTCATCTGTTGGTGGATTTATTTGTGTTGTTTTCACCTTCTGACTATTGTGAATTCTGATGTTATGAACATAGGTGTACAAACATCTGAGTTTCTGCTTTCAATTCTTTTGGGTATATACATCGAATGGAATTGTTGGACCATATGGTAATTCTATTTTTAACTTTTTGAGGAACATCAAACTCTTTTCTACAGTGGCTGCACCATGTCACATTCCCACCAGAAATGCACAAGAGCCCTAGTTGCTACATATCCTTGCCAACACTTGTTAGTTTGCATTAAAAAAAAAAAATAGCCATCCTCATGGGTGTGAAGTGGTGTCTCAGTGTGGTTGTGATTTGTATTTCTCTAATGACTAGTGATGGTGACATCTTTTCATGTGCTTAGTGGCCATTTGTATATCTTTGGAGGAATGTCTGTACAAGTCTTTTGCTCATTTTAAAATTGGGTTGTTTGTGTTTTCATTGTTGTAGCAGTTCTTTAAATGTTCTGGATATTGATCTCTAATCAGATAAATGACCTGCAAATGTTTTCTTCCATTTTGTGGAATATCTTTTCACTCTCTTGACAGTGTTCTTTGACGCACAAAACTTTT
This sequence comes from Prionailurus bengalensis, assembly GCF_016509475.1. Lineage (NCBI taxonomy): Eukaryota > Metazoa > Chordata > Mammalia > Carnivora > Felidae > Prionailurus > Prionailurus bengalensis. The sequence continues at coordinate 49,804,695 of NC_057350.1, forward strand.
AATTTTTATGAAGTTCATATTATATGTGTTTTCTTTTGTTGTCTATGCTTTTGGTGTCATATACAAGAAATCATTGCAAATCCAATGTCGCGAAGATTTTCTCTTATGAAGAAACGTACTTTTTTTTTTTTGGTACAGAAAAGTCTTAAGGGAAATAGAGAATAATTGAGGTCAATGTATAATTATTTCTAATTGAAAAGATTGCGCAAGAGGTATAAAGTTGTTCAGAGAAGAGAGAGAACAATTCAAGTCCCTGAATAAAATCGCAACTTCACATCAATTTACTTTCAGCAAAGAGAGAAACTAGAAACAAAAAAAGACACAGTGTTGCCCAAGCAAAGAGGAGCTCCAGGAGTAAGCTAAATACTTGAACTATTTAAGTGACTATCGGGTAATCATTTCAAATAAATAATTTGGATTTACGTAGTACTTTGTATATATTTATTTATTGCATATATTTTTATCTCCCAAATCCAATTAAACTTTCAGCAAAAGAAGGAAGTTTGCTGTGAGGTGGTATATTGATGGTGGATGGGGGTGAGAGTTTAAGCAGTTTTTGCAAGCAAGGAGATCTGATTCTGCTATCTGGGAGATGCTTCACTTTTCACTGAAAATATCTGTTTGTATAGTCGTGTTTCACTGATGAAAAGAAAATATTTGCTATGTCATCCCTGTGTGCTGACGTTTCCAGGGCACTTGCAACTTCAGTTCATTTTGTCCTGTTGTTAAGACTAGAGAGGGGCACCTGGGTGGCTCAGTCAGTTACGTGGCCAACTCTTGGTTTCCACTCAGGTCACGAACTCAGGGTTTGTGAGTTTGAGCCCTGCATCAGGCTCTGCGCTGACTGTGCAGAGCCTGCTTGGTATTGTCTCTCCCTGCCCCTCCTGCGCCTGTCTCTCTCTCTAATTAAATAAACTTAGAAAAAAGAAGACTAGAGATGCTGATTTTTGGTTTATAAAGGAAGGATTTACAACATATCTAGATAATATTTTTACAATGTTATGCTAATCATCTTATCACGTAATTTCAGTCAGAATATGAATTTGTGATTAAATCCTGAGTAGTTCCTTGGAATGGTCTGGGTCTCTTAAGAACTCCAAACTAAATTTTATTGCTACCCTAATATCTGAAGCCTGACTCTAGCTTTCTGTTTGTTATATATATTTTTGTTGGACTAGTATTCTAACACAATCCCTTTATCTATATCTTTTATTTCTTGGAAGCTTAGTTTTCTTCCTATAACCTATGGATCCTCAGATTTGGGAGAGGCCAGATCATGAAGGGTCTTGTCAAGATGTGTGGATTTTATCTGGCGTCTACTGGAAAGCTGTTGAGAAGACAGGATGGTTTTGGTTTGTTAGAAGGCTCACCCTGGCAGCATTATATAGAAAGGGGACTGGAAGCAGGTGGGATGGGGCTGATGGTTTTACTCTCCCTTTCTCCCTCTCATATTCCAACTTCACTGGTGAAAGGAGCCTTATGTTGGTTATCATAATCCCATGAAGAAATAGGGAGATGGGTTTGCCAAACAAACACACCAACACCCAAACACAAACAACTTCCTCTGAGGTTCTACTGTTAAAACCTTGGGATTTCTTTTGTAGTAGTTAGGAAGCAGTCAGCCCCTCAAACATTAAACATGCAAGCTCACCATCACTAACGCTTCACTCTTTATTTCTAGAAGTCAGGTTTCTTCACTTTCAGTTTGCTTCTCTTCCCTATAGAGCAGCTGATCAGATGCCAAGCCTGGGGATTGGGACAGGCACTTTATATTCTGAAATGGAGGCTATGTATTTCTTATTTCCCTTGGAAAATTTTTTTTTTTTAATTTTTTTTTCAACGTTTTTTTTTTATTTATTTTTGGGACAGAGAGAGACAGAGCATGAATGGGGGAGGGGTAGAGAGAGAGGGAGACACAGAATCGGAAACAGGCTCCAGGCTCCGAGCCATCAGCCCAGAGCCCGACGCGGGGCTCGAACTCACGGACCACGAGATCGTGACCTGGCTGAAGTCGGCCGCTTAACCGACTGCGCCACCCAGGCGCCCCTCCCTTGGAAAATTTTTAATATATGCAACAATAGAGATAAAAGCATTATGAACCCCACACACATTCCTGTTGCCTATATTCAATAACTATGACTATTATGCTATCTTCATTTTATTACTGTCCTTTTGCTGAAGAATCTTAAAGCTAATTCCAGACCTTATGGCCTTTCACCCCTACATAATTCATTAGGCATCTTGTAAAAATATAAACATTTTCTTATGTAGCTTCATTCCATTTTCACATTTAACAATACTGACAAGAATTCTTTGGAATCTATTATATCCAGTTTATATTCAGATGTCCAACATTGTCTTAAAAATGTCATTTTACAGTTGGATTATTGTGCTGAGATCCAAATAAAATCAAAGATATTTTATAAACATTTCTTTTTTTTTTATGTTTGTGTAAGTATGCATTTAGGACATCTAGTTCTTTATTTTATTTTATTTTATTTTATTTTTTTTAATATATGAAATTTATTGTCAAATTGGTTTCCATACAACACCCAGTGCTCATCCCAAAAGGTGCCCTCCTCAATACACATCCCCCACCCTCTCCTCCCTCCCACCCCCCATCAACCCTCAGTTTGTTCTCAGTTTTTAACAGTCTCTTATGCTTTGGCTCTCTTCCACTCTAACCTCTTTTTTTTTTTTTTCCTTCCCCTCCCCCATGGGTTCCTGTTAAATTTCTCAGGATCCACATAAGAGTGAAACCATATGGTATCTGTCTTTCTCTGTATGGCTTATTTCACTTAGCATCACACTCTCCAGTTCCATCCACGTTGCCACAAAGGCCATATTTTGTTCTTTCTCATTGCCATGTAGTACTCCATTGTGTATATAAACCACAATTTCTTTATCCATTCATCAGTTGATGGACATTTAGGCTCTTTCCATAATTTGGCTATTGTTGAGAGTGCTGCTATGAACATTGGGGTACAAGTGCCCCTGTGCATCAGTACTCCTGTATCCCTTGGGTAAATTCCTAGCAGTGCTATTGCTGGGTAGGTCTATTTTTAATTTTCTGAGGAACCTCCACACTGCTTTCCAGAGCGGCTGCACCAGTTTGCATTCCCACCAACAGTGCAAGAGGGTTCCCGTTTTTCCACATCCTCTCCAGCATCTATAGTCTCCTGATTTGTTCATTTTGGCCACTCTGACTGGCGTGAGGTGATACCTGAGTGTGGTTTTGATTTGTATTTCCCTGATAAGGAGCGACGTTGAGCATCTTTTCATGTGCCTGTTGGCCATCCAGATGTCTTCTTTAGAGAAGTGTCTATTCATGTTTTCTGCCCATTTCTTCACTGGGTTATTTGTTTTTCGGGTGTGGAGTTTGGTGAGCTCTTTATAGATTTTGGATACTAGCCCTTTGTCCGATATGTCATTTGCAAATATCTTTTCCCATTCCGTTGGTTGCCTTTTAGTTTTGTTGGTTGTTTCCTTTGCTGTGCAGAAGCTTTTTATCTTCATAAGGTCCCAGTAATTCACTTTTGCTTTTAATTCCCTTGCCTTTGGGGATGTGTCGAGTAAGAGATTGCTACGGCTGAGGTCAGAGAGGTCTTTTCCTGCTTTCTCCTCTAAGGTTTTGATGGTTTCCTGTCTCACATTCAGGTCCTTTATCCATTTTGAGTTTATTTTTGTGAATGGTGTGAGAAAGTGGTCTAGTTTCAACCTTCTGCATGTTGCTGTCCAGTTCTCCCAGCACCATTTGTTAAAGAGACTGTCTTTTTTCCATTGGATGTTCTTTCCTGCTTTGTCGAAGATGAGTTGGCCATACATTTGTGGGTCTAGTTCTGGGGTTTCTATTCTATTCCATTGGTCTATGTGTCTGTTTTTGTGCCAATACCATGCTGTCTTGATGATGACAGCTTTGTAGTAGAGGCTAAAGCCTGGGATTGTGATGCCTCCTGCTTTGGTCTTCTTCTTCAAAATTCCTTTGGCTATTCGGGGCCTTTTGTGGTTCCATATGAATTTTAGGATTGCTTGTTCTAGTTTCGAGAAGAATGCTGGTGCAATTTTGATTGGGATTGCATTGAATGTGTAGATAGCTTTGGGTAGTATTGACATTTTGACAATATTTATTCTTCCAATCCATGAGCAGGGAATGTCTTTCCATTTCTTTAAATCTTCTTCAATTACCTTCATAAGCTTTCTATAGTTTTCAGCATACAGATCCTTTACATCTTTGGTTAGATTTATTCCTAGGTATTTTATGCTTTTTGAGGCAATTGTGAATGGGATCAGTTTCTTTATTTGTCTTTCAGTTGCTTCATTGTTAGTGTATAAGAATGCAACTGATTTCTGTACATTGATTTTGTATCCTGCAACTTTGCTGAAGTCCTGTATCAGTTCTAGCAGACTTTTAGTGGAGTCTATCGGATTTTCCATGTATAATATCATGTCATCTGCAAAAAGCGAAAGCTTGACTTCATCTTTGCCAATTTTGATGCCTTTGATTTCCTTTTGTTGTCTGATTGCTGATGCTAGAAATTCCAGCACTATGTTAAACAACAGCGGTGAGAGTGGGCATCCCTGTCGTGTTCCTGATCTCAGGGAAAAAGCTCTCAGTTTTTCCCCGTTGAGGATGATGTTAGCTGTGGGCTTTTCATAAATGGCTTTTATGATGTTTAAGTATGTTCCTTCTATCCCGACTTTCTCAAGGGTTTTTGTTAAGAAAGGGTGCTGGATTTTGTCAAAGGCCTTTTCTGCATCGATTGACAGGATCATATGGTTCTTCTCTTTTTTTTTTGTTAATGTGATGTATCACGTTGATTGATTTGCGAATGTTGAACCAGCCCTGCATCCCAGGAATGAATCCCACTTGATCATGGTGAATAATTCTTTTTATATGCCGTTGAATTCGATTTGCTAGTATCTTATTGAGAATTTTTGCATCCATATTCATCAGGGATATTGGTCTGTATTTCTCTTTTTTTACTGGGTCTCTGTCTGGTTTAGGAATCAAAGTAATACTGGCTTCATAGAATGAGTCTGGAAGTTTTCCTTCCCTTTCTATTTCTTGGAATAGCTTGAGAAGGATAGGTATTATCTCTGTTTTAAACGTCTGGTAGAACTCCCCTGGGAAGCCATCTGGTCCCGGACTCTTATTTGTTGGGAGATTTTTGATAACCGATTCAATTTCTTCGCTGGTTGTGGGTCTGTTCAAGCTTTCTATTTCCTCCTGATTGAGTTTTGGAAGAGTGTGGGTGTTCAGGAATTTGTCCATTTCTGCCAGGTTGTCCAATTTGTTGGCATATAATTTTTCATAGTATTCCCTGATAATTGTTTGTATCTCTGAGGGATTGGTTGTAATAATTCCATTTTCATTCATGATTTTATCTATATGGGTCATCTCCCTTTTCTTTTTGAGAAGCCTGGCTAGAGGTTTGTCAATTTTGTTTATTTTTTCAAAAAACCAACTCTTGGTTTCGTTGATCTGCTCTACAGTTTTTGTAGATTCTATATTGTTTATTTCTGCTCTGATCTTTATTATTTCTCTTCTTCTGCTGGGTTTAGGCTGCCTTTGCTGTTCTGCTTCTAGTTCCTTTAGGTGTGCTGTTAGATTTTGTATTTGGGATTTTTCTTGTTTCTTGAGATAGGCCTGGATTGCAATGTATTTTCCTCTCAGGACTGCCTTTGCTGCGTCCCAAAGCGTTTGGATTGTTGTATTTTCATTTTCGTTTGTTTCCATATATTTTTTAATTTCTTCTCTAATTGCCTGGTTGACCCACTCATTCGTTAGTAGGGTGTTCTTTAACCTCCATGCTTTTGGAGGTTTTCCAGACTTTTTTCTGTGGTTGATTTCAAGCTTCATGGCATTGTGGTCTGAAAGTATGCATGGTATGATTTCAATTCTTGTAAACTTATGAAGGGCTGTTTTGTGACCCAGTATATGATCTATCTTGGAGAATGTTCCATGTGCACTCGAGAAGAAAGTATATTGTGTTGCTTTGGGATGCAGAGTTCTAAATATATCTGTCAAGTCCATCTGATCCAATGTCTCATTCAGGGCCCTTGTTTCTTTATTGACCGTGTGTCTAGATGATCTCTCCATTGTTGTGAGTGGGGTGTTAAATCCCCTGCAATTACCACATTCTTATCAATAAGGTTGCTTATGTTTATGAGTAATTGTTTTATATATTTGGGGGCTCTGGTATTCGGCGCATAGATATTTATAACTGTTAGCTCTTCCTGATGGATAGACCCTGTAACTATTATATAATGTCCTTCTTCATCTCTTGTTAAAGCCTTTAATTTAAAGTCTAGTTTGTCTGATATAAGTATGGCTACTCCAGCTTTCTTTTGGCTTCCAGTAGCATGATAAATAGTTCTCCATCCCCTCACTCTCAATCTAAAGGTGTCCTCAGGTCTAAAATGAGTCTCTTGTAGACAGCAAATAGATGGGTCTTGTTTTTTTATCCATTCTGATACCCTATGTCTTTTGGTTGGTGCATTTAATCCATTTACATTCAGTGTTATTATAGAAACGGGTTTAGAGCCATTGTGATGTCTGTATGTTTTATGCTTGTAGTGATGTCTCTGGGACTTTGTCTCACAGGATCCCCCTTAGGATCTCTTGTAGGGCTGGTTTAGTGGTGACAAATTCCTTCAGTTTTTGTTTGTTTGGGAAGACCTTTATCTCTCCTTCTATTCTAAATGACAGACTTGCTGGATAAAGGATTCTCAGCTGCATATTTTTTGTCTAGCACACTAAAAATCTCGTGCCAATTCTTTCTGGCCTGCCATGTTTCAAAAGAGAGATCAGTCACGAGTCTTATAGGTCTCCCTTTATATGTGAGGGCACGTTTACCCCTTGCTGCTTTCAGAATTTTCTCTTTATCCTTGTATTTTGCCAGTTTCACTATGATATGTCGTGCAGAAGATCGATTCAAGTTACGTCTGAAGCGAGTTCTCTGTGCCTCTTGGATTTCAATGCCTTTTTCCTTCCCCAGTTCAGGGAAGTTCTCAGCTATGATTTCTTCAAGTACCCCTTCAGCACCTTTCCCTCTCTCTTCCTCCTCTGGGATACCAATTATGCGTATATTATTTCTTTTTAGTGTATCACTTAGTTCTCTAATTTTCCCCTCATACTCCTGGATTTTTTTATCTCTCTTTTTCTCAGCTTCCTCTTTTTCCATAACTTTATCTTCTAGTTCACCTATTCTCTCCTCTGCCTCTTCAATCTGAGCCGTGGTGGTTTCCATTTTGTTTTGCATTTCATTTAAAGCGTTTTTCAGCTCCTCGTGACTGTTCCTTAGTCCAATGATCTCCGTAGCAAGAGATTCTCTGCTGTCCTCTATACTGTTTTCAAGCCCAGCGATTAATTTTATGACTATTATTCTAAATTCACTTTCTGTTATATTATTTAAATCCTTTTTGATCAGCTCATTAGCTGTTGTTATTTCCTGGAGATTCTTCTGAGGGGAGTTCTTCCGCTTGGTCATTTTGGATAGTCCCTGGCGTGGTGAGGACCTGCAGGGCACTTCCCCTGTGCTGTGGTGTATACCTGGAGTTGGTGGGCAGGGCCGCAGTCCCACCTGATGTCTGCCCCCTGCCCACCTCTGGGGCGACAGCCAGACTGGTGTGTGCCTTCTCTTCCCCTCTCCTAGGGGCGGGATTCACTGTGGGGTGGTGTGGCACGTCTGGGCTACTTGCACCCTGCCAGGCTTGTGGTGCTGGGGATTCGGCGTATTAGCTGGGGTGGGTAGGCAAGGTGCACGGGGGCAGGAGGGGCAGGCTTAGCTCGCTTCTCCTTAGGTGATCCACTTCAGGAGGGGCCCTATGGCAGCGGGAGGGAGTCAGATCCGCTGCCGGAGGTTTGGCTCCGCCGAAGCGCAGACTTGGGTGTTTGCGCGGAGCGAGCAAGTTCCCTGGCAGGAACCGGTTCCCTTTGGGATTTTGGCTGGGGGATGGGCGGGGGAGATGGTGCTGGCGAGCGCCTTTGTTCCCCACCAAACTGAGCTCTGTCGTCAGGGGGCTCAGCAGCTCTCCCTCCCTTTGTCCTCCAGCCTTCCCGTTTTCCGAGCAGAGCTGTTACCTTTTGACCTCCCAGACGCTAAGTCGCGCTTGCTGTCGGAACACAGTCGGTCAGGCCCCTCTGCTTTTGCAAGCCAGACTCGGGGGCTCTGCTTGGCTGGCGAGCCACCCCTCCGCCCCGGCTCCCTCCCGCCAGTCCGTGGAGCGCGCACCGCCTCGCCGCCCTTCCTACCCTCTTCCGCGGGCCTCTCGTCTGCATTTGGCTCCAGCGACTCCGTTCTGCTAATCCTCTGGCGGTTTTCTGGATTATTTAGGCAGGTGTAAGGTGGAATCTAAGTGATCAGCAGGACGCGCGGTGAGCCCAGTGTCCTCCTACGCCGCCATCTTCCCTCCAAGCCTAAACATTTCATTATACTCCAGGCATTAGGCTTTTTCTGACAATGTCCTTATCTCCACCTTTTTCAGTTCGTATTTCAGTGCTTTCATGTAGGTCACAATCTTGGAAGTCATTTATATCCATGTCATAAAATTAGTCACCATGTGTGGTAGGCTCAATAATGGTCCCCAGTGGTAATCAGATCTTAATCTTTGGGACCTATGAATGTTACCTTCTGTGGCAAAACATACTTTCCAGGGGCGCCTGGGTGGCTCAGTCGGTCAAGCGTCCGACTTCGGCTCAGGTCATGATCTCACGATCCGTGAGTTTGAGCCCCGCGCCGGGCTCTGTGCTGGCAGCTCGGAGCCTGGAGCCTGCTTCAGATTCTGTGTCCCCCTCTTTCTCTGACCCTCCCCCATTCATGCTCTCTCTCTGTCTCAAAAATAAATAAACATTAAAAAAAAACCATACTTTCCAGATGTAATTACGTTAGGGATCTCTCAATGAGGCGAGTATCCTGGATTATCAGGATTCAATCTGAAGTGTCCTTGTGAGAAGACAGAAGGAAATTTGACACAGATGAGAAAGCCATGTGATGAAAGCAGAAGGAAACAGAATCACAGAGAGGATGCTACGCCCTTGGCTTTGAAGATGGAGGAAGAGATGACAAGCCAAGGAAGGCAGGTGTCCACTAGAAAGCAGAAAAGGTAAGAGAAAGCATTCTCCTCTAGATTCTTTAGAAGGAGCGTGGCTCTCTTGACACCTTGATTCTGTCCTAGTGAAATTGATTTCAGGCTTCTGGCCTCTAGAACTGTAACAGAATAAATTGGCATTGTTTTAAGGCACCAACTTGATAGTCATTTGTCATAGCAGCAATAGAAATCTAATACACTATGGTTCAAAGACATTAAGAAGGAATCCAATTCTCTGTAGGAGATGAAATAATTGAGAAGCCAGAGTTCTGGAGAGGCAGTATGTTCTGCAGGCAAGAGTAATGACCTAGGAACTGGATTCTAGCTCCATCCTGACTTTGGGCCAGGGCACTTGGCTTTTCTAAGATTCAGTTCCTACACACATAAAAACTTAAAGTGTGGATGGGATTAATTGTACTTGAGTGTCCTTTAATCTTCCTACCCTATTCCATCAAAGGAAATCAAATAAGATAGACATGGTAATAGAACAGTTAAGGCAGAAGAAAACAACAGGGGACATTCAATTCTTATAATAGGCTTTGAAGCTGAAAGAGATGTGGGGAAGGTAGAGAGGAGAGAAATATTACGAGGCAACCAAATCCACCTTATTGCTTCATGTTGGTGTTTGCACTGGTGTGTGGTGTGTTTAAGTGCTGTGGAAGGGGCTGCCTTGGGATTTACTGAGAGCAGGGTACCGGCCATTCTGCCTTTTCTTTCCTTGAGTCATAGCAATGCCACAGAAGCTTGGTCTCCAAATCGAAGGCTTAAGGGGCTCTGAATCTGGACACTGAAGGCAATTTCTGAGTTTCCTTATCTGAGAGAAGTCTCTGAATGCAGGACTTGGGGGCCTCTGGACTTCTTATGCGATAGTTTTCTTAATAAACCTGGGAGGGGCCACTGACTGGAAGTAACAACAGTACTTATTAAGTGTTTAGTGGGCTCTTTATTGGGTTAAAAGCTTTGTATATAAAAATCATGCAATCTTCACAAAAATCTCTGTGAAGTAATTATCAACATCTCTGTTGTGTTGGCAAGGAAATTAAGATTTAGAGAGGATATGAGTTTACCTAAGGTGACACACCCGGAAAGTGGCCAAGTCTGAAATTGGACCCAGACCATCTGGAACCAAAGACCATATACATGAAATGTTTTGCTCCTTGAAAAGTAACTTAAAATCATGTGAATGGGCACGTAAGACTAGTGAGAGGCATCCAGTTGTGTCTCAGACCCCGAGGCTGTTTTCTTTCAACTGTTGCATTTCCAAGTTGCCTTCTTAGATTAGAGAACAGTGGGAAACCTTTGTGCCTGGGTTTAGAAAACTTCCATAAAAGGGATCTAGCCACTTCTCTCTTGTCACTTTTTTTTTTTTTTTTAAATTTTTTAATTTATTTTCGGGACAGAGAGAGACAGAGCATGAACGGGGGAGGGGCAGAGAGAGAGGGAGACACAGAATCGGAAACAGGCTCCAGCCTCCGAGCCATCAGCCCAGAGCCTGATGCGGGGCTCGAACTCACGGACCGCGAGATCGTGACCTGGCTGAAGTTGGACGCTTAACCGACTGTGCCACCCAGGCGCCCCTCTCTTGTCACTTTATAAGGGCCTTGGAATTTGAAAAAATCTGAATTGGTACTGCACTAATAGTTTATAACATACCCTTAGTATTTACCTAAATACATGATTTTTCCTCTTGGATATTGTTCTTAATTCTTACTTGGATAATCTGTGCTTTCAGTCCAAGAATTATTTCATTGCTTTTTTCCCCTAAAGACTCCTACTTTCCTAGAGCATTGCTGAGCATAAAGTAAGTAAATACCCTTTATATTTAAAACTTCAATGGATCATAGAAAGAAGCATGAAAGAAAACAAATTTTCCCCTTACCTTGAAGTAGAGATAATTGATGCTTACCTTAATGTAGTAATTCTGAGTTAGTATATTTAAAGTCCGGAGCATAGGCATTTTTATTGTTATTGAAATAAAGGGACTTCTTAATAGATCAGTGTTACTTCGAGTTTAGTGGTTTTTAAAAAAAAATTTTTTTATGTTTTTATTTTATTTTTGAGAGAGAGAGAGAGAGAGCGAGAGAGAGAGAGCATGAGCAGGGGAGGGGCAGAGAGAGAGAGGGAGACACAGAACCCAAAGCAGGCTCCAGGCTCTGAGCTGTCATCACACAGCCTGATGAGGGGCTTGAACTCATGAACTGTGGGATCATGACCTGAGTCCAAGTTGGTTGCTCAACCCGCTGAACCACCCAGGCACCCCAAGTTTAGTTTAGTGTTTCTTAAATGCAGTCCATGGGTGTATTCTGGCAAAAAATTTTATTTTGATGAAAAATTATTTCACTAATTATAAAGGCTTTAGTTTCTTAAGTCAGTAGTGTCTGAAATTGTAGTCTGTGGACATACCTTCTGTGGTCCATGAGAATTTTAACTTTAAAAGGGGCCAGTAGGGGCACCTGGGTGGCGCAGTCGGTTAAGCGTCCGACTTCAGCCAGGTCACGATCTCGCGGTCCGTGAGTCCGAGCCCCGCGTCAGGCTCTGGGCTGATGGCTCAGAGCCTGGAGCCTGTTTCCGATTCTGTGTCTCCCTCTCTCTCTGCCCCTCCCCGCTCATGCTCTGTCTCTCTCTGTCCCAAAAATAAAATAAAACGTTGAAAAAAAAAAAATAAAAGGGGCCAGTATATTCCCTGAGGTTGAAGCTGATTTAATTTTTACTATTGTTTCCAGGATAACTTAGCCCGTACTATAATTGATCAAGGTGGATCTGGGCATACACACACACACACGTACATATATACTTGTTATTCTTTTTCTGAACCAATTGAGAATTAGTTGCACATATAATGTCTCTTCACCACTAAATGCTTCAGTGTATATTTCCTAAAACAAGAACATTATCTCATGTAAACCCTGTAGAATTATTAAAATCAATGGCTTTTATATATAATCAATACAGTATTATTATAAAAGTAACAGATCTTATTCAAATTTCTCAAATTGTCTTACTAACATCATTTATAGTAAAAGAAGAAAAGATTGTTATTTTCTGGGAACCAATTCAGAATAATATGCTGCATTTAGTTATTAAGTCTTTTTTGTTTCCTTTAATTTGGAATTGCTTGTCAGATTAGGAAAGCTGGTCTTTCATGACCAAGTTGGGTGGCTCAGTGGTTAAGCACCCTACTCTTGATTTGGGCTCAGGTCATGATCCCGTAGTTTGTGGGATTGGCCCCGTGTTGGGATCTATGCTACCAGCCTCTCTCTCTGCCTACCCCTCTTCCCTGCTCATGTTCTCTCTCAAAATAAATAAATACACTTAAAAAATAAATGAAAAGAATATCCTTTCCTAACTTCTCCGCAGGGCATATTGGTCACAAATCGTGTTCATTAATGGCCGGGTCTGCTTCTAGACTTGGTATTCGATTCCATTGTTCCATTTGTCCATCCTTGTGCCAATATAACATGGTCTCAATAATTACATACTCAGTTCTTTTTTTCTCTGAATTTTTTTTAAAGTTTATTTATATTTGTGTGTGAGAGAGAGAGAGAGAGAGAAAGACCGTGAGCGGGGGAGGGGCAGAGATGGACACAGGGAATCTGAAGAAGGCTCCAGGCTCTGAGTTGTCAGCACAGTGCCCAACAAGGGGCTCAAACTCACAGTGAGATCGTGACCTGAGCTGAAGTCAGACGCTCAACAGACTGAGCCACCCAGGTGCCCTGCCTATTCAGTTCTTTTAATAATTATAGTACTCTTCAGGGGCGCCTGGGTGGCTCAGTCGGTTAAGCATCCGACTTCAGCTCAGGTCGCGTCGGGCTCTGGGCTGATGGCTCAGAGCCTGGAGCCTGCTTCTGATTCTGTGTCTCCCTCTCTCTCTGCCCCTCCCCCGTTCATGTTCTGTCTCTCTCTGTCTCAAAAATAAATAAACGTTAAAAAAAATTTTTAATAATTATAGTACTCTTCGGATTTTTTAGTTCTTATCAGTTTTGGTGTTCCTAGGAATTTGTATATTTTTAAATTTATATATTGTATATTTTTAAATTTTTATATTTAAAAATTTATGAAGTAGTTTATGTTGTCTAATGATGTTTTTAGTAGCAATGATCTTCAGTGATGCACTTTTTTCCTTTCCTATTATTATTATTTTTTAGATTCTTTGATGTTTTTGGCTTTATTTATTTATTTATTTATTTATATTTCAGGAGTAGAATTCAGTGATTCATCACTTACATATAACACCCAGTACTCATCCCAAAAAGTCCCCTCCTTAATGCTCATCACCCATGTAGTCCATCCCCCCTACCCAACACCCCTACAGCAACCCTCAGTTTGATCTCTTTATTTAAAAGTCTCTTATGGTTTGCCTCCCTCTCTGTTTTTATCTTAGTTTTCTTTCCTTTCCCCTATGCTTATCTGTTTTGTTTCTTAAATTCCACATATGAGTGAAATCATATGATATTTATCTTTCTCTGACTTATTTTGCTTAGCATAATACACTGTAGTTCCATTCATGCTGTTGCAAATGGCCAGATTTCATTCTTTTTGATCACTGAGTATTATTCCATTTATATATATCCATATGTATATGTCCATATATATACGTGTGTGTATATGTATATGCATATATATATACACACATGTGTGTCACATTATTATATATGGAATGGAATAGATATATATATATATCACATCTTCTTTATCCATTCTTCAGTCAGTGGACATCTGGGCTATTTCTGTAATTTGGCTATTGTTGATAGTGCTGCTATAAACATTGTGGTTTATGTGCTCCTTTGAATCAGCAATTTTGTATCCTTTGGATAAATACCTAGTGGTGCAATTGCTGGGTCCTAGGGTAGTTCTATTTTTAATTTTTGCGGAAACTCCATACTATTTTCCAGTGGCAGCATCAGTTTGCATTCTCACCTGCAGTGACAAAGTGTTCCCCTTTCTCTGTATCCTCACCAACGTGTGTCATTTCCTGAGTTGTTAGTTTTAACCATTTTGACAGGTGTGAGGTAGTATCTCATTATGGTTTTGATTTGTATTTCCCTGATAATGAATGATGTTGAGCATCTTTTCATGTGTCTGTTAGCCATCTACCTTTCCTAATTTTGATTATGGCTTGTCTCTTTATTTCTTGAAAAGTCTTTCAAAATTTCACAAACTTATTAATCACTTTATATCACAAATCTTTTTAATTAAATTTTTTTTTATTTTACAATTTCTTTGCTCTTATCTTTATTGTTTTTATTATTATTTCCTTTTATTTTCCTTGGCTTTATTTTTCTTCTTTTTACTTTCTCAGGATAGTCACTGATTTTCACATTTTCTTTTTTTCCAGTACACATTTAAGGTGATACATTTTCCTTTAAGTATAGTTTTAAATATATCTGATGTGTCATATTTTCATTATCATCACTTTAAAGTATTTTCTAATTTCTATTATAACTTTTTTCATTGATATATATTTATCTAGAACTATACTTTTAATTTCCAAATGTGTGGGGCTTCCAATTATCTGTTAGGTATTAACTCTAGCTTACTAGAACTGTGGTTGGAGAACATTTTTTTCTCTATAAAGTTAAACTTTGAAATGTGTTAAAATTTATTGGTCACTTCTTACAAATGCCTGTTTATACTTGAAAAGAAGGCATTCTGATGTTGTTCAACTTCCTCGGTGTTAAATTCTTTGTGATGTTTAGATCTTCAATATCTTTATTAATATTCTTATATGTATTTTTTTTTTGTTACTGAGAAAAGTAGGTTAAAACCTTTCAAGATTGTGGATTTGCCTACTTTTCCTTTTAATTTGGTCAATTTTTCACCTTAAACTGTATTTGATGCTGTGTTATTAGTGGTATATGAATTTGTTACATTTCCTGTGAATTGAAATTTTTATCTTTATAGGGTATTCTTCTTTGCCTGTAGTACTGCTTTTTGCTTTAAAGTTTATTTTAACTGTGTATCATATCCTGTTAATATCCTGCTTATATTTCCTTGGCTGTCATCATTTCTGTGCACACCGATCATTTCCTGTTGCAGTCACCCGTGACTCTCCACCTGAGGGCTTTCTCTGGTGAGCTTGGTGCGTGTATGTAGTGACAAATGCAAACTGGAGGATAAATATCTCAGCTTCATTACCTAGAGGGCTGGACAACTCTGAGCGACTTTGTACAATTCTCAGAGGTACTCCGTGGGACTGAGTCCCGGGTGTTCACAATAGTAACCTGATAATGCACCCGGTATTTGTTTCCTTCTTATTTTTCATTACTCTTCATCCTTCCCGATTCTCCTATTGGAGTTTCCTGGGATCACTTCCCAAATAAACTATGTGTTCTCAAATATTTGTCCTAGGTCAGTTTCAGAGGGAACCCAACCAAAGACAGTTTTATGTATTTTAGTGTTTGCATGACATTTTTCTGTTCTTTTTACTTCCAGAGTTTCTGTACCCTTTTATTTTAGGTTTGCCTCTAGTAAGCAGGATATAGTGTTGTTTTTTCTTTATTTAATAATGTAATCACTTGTTTTTAATTGGTTTATTTAGTTCACTCCTATTTAATTATTGGTATATTTGGGTTTAAATGTTAATCTTGCTTTCTATTTCCTCTTTTGTTTCATGCTCAATTTTCCTCTTCTTTCTTCACTTTTTGTTTTAGGTTGGTTTAATGTTTTTCATTATTCCATTTCCCTCTCTATTAGCTTGACTTTGCATACTTATTATTTTGGTGATTAGAGATTACCATGTCAATCTTCAACTTATCACAAATCAACTTTACTAGTTGAAGCTGTGACTCATTGTTCATAGCTGGCATTCACAGTGGTGTGTTTCATTCCTATCAGCAACTCATATCAATTCATTCTTAGCTTTCATTACTCTTTTCTTTTTACTTGGACACAACTGACCAATGATCTAATAAGGACCTTAGAAGCAGGAGGGAGTAATGGTGAGAATGGTGAGGTTGGAGATTAAGGCAGGTATCATCATGGAACCAAAGAAACTTTTTTTGGTTTTGGGGTTTTGGTGACATCACCTCCTCCTTTGCTCCAGTTATATTTCTTTTAGAATTTCTCAGCTTCTGGTTCTTTGCCACTGACCTTCCTATAACCTTCCTAGCACCTGCACCCTTTTCTGCTCTGTCTCCTGCTGTGTCTTTCTCTAACTGTACTAGTTTACTGGGTCTCTTGTTATGAAGTGTACCACAAACTTGATGGTTTAAAATAAATTTGTTGTCTCACAGTTGAAGCCAGAAGTCTAAAGTCAGGGTGTCTGCAAGGTCATGCTTCCTCAAATGCTGTAGGGAAGAATATATCCTTGCCTCTTCCTGGTGCTTGGTGGGTACCTGCAATCCTTGGCTTGTAGATGTATCACTTCCACCTCTGCCTCCGTGTTTATATGATCCCCCCCTGTGTGTCTTTACATCTTTATATGACATACTCCTCTCATGTGTCTATGCTCAAACTTCCCTCTTCTTTTGAGGACACCAGTTACTGATTAGGGCCTACCATAATCCAGTATGATCTCATCTTAATTTGATTACATTTGCAAAGATCTATTACCAAATAAGGTCACATTCTCAAGTTCCAGGTGGACATGAGTTTTTGGGGAATAATATCCAAACTCAGTAAAAACACGCCCTGAATAACACAGTAAAGGTAGTACTGGTCCAGAAGTTAGAAGTCACAAATGTTTATTCTACTACAGATTTTATGTGTATAGACTCTGGAGTTCACAAACAAGGGTTCCAATCTCAGCTCTGTCACTTAACCTCACTAAACCTTAGTATCTTCATGTATAAACTGAGAATAATTATACCATCTTTTGGTTTGGGATAAATAAGATAATGCATTTGAAATGGTTGACATAGTGCTTAGTACACTGTAACTGTTTAGCAAATATTGGTGTTCTCCTAGCCATTCCCTCTTAGTTTTGCTACAGGAAAATTAAGTGGGTTTATTTTCAGGATCCTTTAAGCTTTAAAGTTCTGACAGCTTCTTTAAGCTATTTCTTCTTCTTCCTCTGACTTACCCAATTGTCTAATTTCTTTCCTCTTTAACGATTTAGCCTCTTCCTTCTAGTGTTTTCTTTTTTCTCACCCATTCTCCTCCCAATGTTTTTCTTCCCATTTTTATTCTTTGTGGATAGGATGACATTCAACCTGTTTGCCTAGGAACATCTCAGTTTATGCCTGTTGTACCAATTTAATTATTATTAATGCCCCCTCTTACTCTCAAAGCATCCTGGTTTGGGTGATGAGTTATACGGTTGCCCTACTTAGAGGGCTCATAGCATTTAAACCCAGCTCTATCATTGCCTGATTCACAATGATGTGGTTTCATTGTTTTGTAGGTCTGTCTCTTTGGCAGAACTGAGGGCGGTAATTGGGAATGATTTTCCCCAAAGCCTTACACATACCTGGCACAAGGGAGGTGCTCAGAAATGTTTGTTGGACATAAGAATGTTCTTGAAATTTTGCTTCTTTCATTCTGTGCATAGCAGGTACTCAGTATATAATATTCATTATTTTTAAATGTATTAATGGAAAACTTATTTATTAGGTTTTTATTTTAATTTCAGTTAGTTAACATACCATGTTATATTGGTTTCAGGTGTATAATGTGATTCATCAACATATAATCTTTCTTATTTTTTAAACAAATATTCTTTTAAAAAATATTTATTTTTGAGAGAGAGAGACAGACAGTGTGAGTGGGGGGGGCAGAAAGAGAGGTAGACAGAATCTGAAACAGGCTCCTTTTTAAAAAAATATTTATTTTTGAGAGGGGGGAAGTGGGGGTGGGGCAGAGAGAGAGGGAGACACAGAATCTGAAGCAGGCTCCAGGCTCTGAGCTGTCAGCACAGAGCCCAGAGCCCGACGCAGGGCTCAAACCCATGAAGTGTGAGATCATGACCTCAGCCCAAGCCAATGCTTAACTGACTCAGCCACGCAGGCACCCCAATATATAATCTTTAAATGGAAGTAGATTTCTGCCCTTTTATGAAAGTGAGAAATGAACCCAAAAGAGCACTGCTCCTCTCTCTGCCTTCCTTTATTTGTGATCATTAGCTCAGAGATCTCTTTTTACCTATAGATTTGTGACTCATTTTTTCCTCTTGCCTCACCCCGTCTATTTTAATTCTTTGAAAACTGGAGTTATCCTTTTCAAGACTCCTGTGCGTGCAGTGGTGACCTGCTTTCCAGTTGCTGGGTGCTTTAAGCAAGTGTACCCTCCATGATTAAAATCTCCTCACCGCCCTGAGCTCCTGAGGCTTTCTCTGCTTTGTTGTCTGTTTCAGAAGCACTTTATCTGCCATCTTGTTTCTACCTTGGAGGCCACACCCTCTGCAGATTGCTCCATCCTGTGGGTGTGTCTATACAAGTGAAATTAAGTGGCTAATCAAATCAATGATAGGTTTAATTCAGGCCTCAGAGTCACTTTTGCCTGATTCTTCCTGTTGCTGTCAGTTCACTGCACCCCACCCCGGTTTTTATTTGTGTGTTGGCATCTTCACACAGGAGTATTTTCTAGGTCTTGTCATTTAGTTCAAATGGTGAAAAACATTTCCCTTCTTGAGGAATTACGAAATTGAATCCACCTGCATTGAGTAAATGGGTTATTCTTCCTGCTGGTGGCTGAAAACCATCGCTTATTCAGCTTACCAAACAGTTATCGAGAACTTACTAAATGTAAGTAATGATACCATTGGTTATCACCTTCAGGAGTTCTATAGAGGTTGTGGGGTGTGCTGCTCAAACTGACTTTCATGAGAACTTGCTGTAAGGGGTAGAGTTGGTGCCGTCTCCAGCTTCAGCACCCGTGGATCAGCCCCTGCTTTCATTCTGCCAACCTCACTCTCCCTGGCCTTCTCTGACTAGACAGTAGGGGTATTAGAGACAGGCTGTTCTGCCCAACACAGGATTCCTCTAATGCATTATCTTTGCTTAGGGACTCCCAGCCAGCCTGGCTTAGACTTTTTTTTTCAAAGCAGCACTGCAGTCTGACCCTCCTATTACCCAGTGCTCTTTCCTTTGTCCTTTTCTTTCCCAAGGGTCAGATCTGCATCATGGTCTGAAGACTCTCCCCACTTAGGCTGGTTGCTTCTTCTTTTAAGTTTTTCATGGGCATTTCTCCTAAGAAATCTCCAGCATGACTAATTTTGTCTTGCGTTTGTTTCTTGGAAGAGTCGAGTTGATACAAGTTCCTGGTCTAGTAGTGTGGATGAAACACGCACAAATAACACAGAATACTCTTCATTCCATGCATCTCCAACACTAAGTGGTGGGATTAAAGTACAATAGGGACGTGCAATCTTTTATTTTTTAAAATTTTCTTTCCAGTGTCGTTAAGGTACAGAGTTCTATTAGTTTCAGTACAATACAGTGATTCAACAATTCTAAATATTACTCAGTGCTCAGCATGGTAAGTGTACTCTTAATCCCCATCATCCATCCCCCCCTCTCCCCTCTGGTAACCATCAGTTTGCTCTCTATATTTAAGAGTCTGGTTTTTGGTTTGTCTCTTTTTCCCTTTGTTCATTTGTTTCTTATATTCTACCTGTGAGTGAAATCATATGGTGTCTGTCTTTAACTATTTTATTTAGCATTATCCCCTCTAGATCTATCTGTGTTGTTGCAAATGGCAAGATTTCATTCTTTTTTATGGCTAAATAATAGTCCATTGTATGTGTAATATAATCTTAGATTTGTGTATCATTTCCTTGAGGGCAGAGACCATGACCAATATAATTTTTTGTTGAGTTTTAAAAACACCTTTGTCATGGGTGATAAAGAAAAGTACTCATGAGGAGACAATAGTAGTAGAAGAAGTAGTAATAATAATTTGAAGGCCTCCAGATGCCAGGCATTAGGTACTTTCTAGATATGTTTTTCCCATTCTCATAACAGCCTCACAAAGAAGATAATGTTGTTATGTTCATTTTCCAGATGAGGAAAATGAAAGCAGAGAGGTTAAGTAAATTACTCAAGGTCACCCTAGATCTAATGAGTGACTGTGCCAGGGTTTGGATTCAGGGACCTCTGAAGTGCTGGAATTTCCCTTGCTCTCACGGTCAGTCTTAGGGGAGATCTTTAAATTTAGGCCAGTCTGAATCAACCTGGGAAGTTTGAGCATTGTTACTTACTATGGGCAAGAGACAGGCTAGATCAGATTCCTGTCCATGGGTTAGATGTTAAAAGCATTTTATATGGTATCTTTAGGGATTTTGGGGAAAGAAAGATGATGTCTTTAAGATGAGTTTCTCCTTTCTTATTAGATATTGTGGTCTAAAGTTGCAGAGTGAGAAAGTATCAAAGAAGCTAGACACAAAAGGCCTCATTTGTATAGGCCTTATTTGTATGGAATGTCCAGAATAGGCAAATCCCTAGAGAGAAAATAGATTAATGGTTGTCAAGGGCTGAAGGGAGGGGGTTGGAAGTAACTGCTAGTGGGTGTGGGGTTTCTTTCTTGGGTGATAAAAATGTTCTAAAATTAGATAGTATGTAATAGTTGCAAAACCTTTGAGATTACTTTAAAAAACATTGAATTGTGTGTATTCTTTATTCTTTAAAAAAATTTTTTTTTACATTTATTTATTTTTGAGGGACAGAGACAGAGCACAAGTGGGGTACGGGCACAGAGAGAGGGAGACACAGGATCCAAAGCAGGCTCCAGGCTCCAAGCCATCAGCACAGAGCCCGGCGTGGGGCTTGAACCCACGAACTGTGAAATCATGACCTGAGCTGAAGTTGGTTGCCTAACCAACTGAGCCACCCAGGCGCCCCAGAATTGTGTGTATACTTTAAAAGGGCAAATTTTTGGGGCACCTGGGTGGCTCAGTCGGTTAAGCGTCCGACTTCAG
This sequence comes from Prionailurus bengalensis, assembly GCF_016509475.1. Lineage (NCBI taxonomy): Eukaryota > Metazoa > Chordata > Mammalia > Carnivora > Felidae > Prionailurus > Prionailurus bengalensis. The sequence continues at coordinate 49,825,636 of NC_057350.1, forward strand.
CCCAGGTCACGATCTCGCGGTCCGTGAGTTCGAGCCCCGCATCGGGCTCTGGGCTGATGGCTCAGAGCCTGGAGCCTGCTTCCGATTCTGTGTCTCCCTCTCTCTCTGCACCCCCCCCCCCCCCGCCCCATTCATGCTGTGTCTCTCTCTGTCTCAAAAATAAATAAAACGTTAAAAAAAATTAAAAAAAAATAAAAGGGCAAATTTTTATGATATGTGAATTATATCAATAATAATTATATGTATATGTAGCACAGAAATGCTTCCAGACTCTTCAAAACTCAAACTATTAAGGTGAAATCTCTCATATTACAATTATTTAATGTTAAACTAAATTATGATTCATATTTCTTACCTTGTCTTCTGAGAAGCTGAATAGATTTCCTAGTCTAAAATGTGTGCATACAATTCACCCTTTCAGACTATTCTTTTTCAAGGTTTCAAAGTTATCTATTAGGATGTGGGTCTCTGAAGCAAATGCCCAAATTCTCAACTCTGGACTTGGTCCTGAATCTAGTTGTCAGACTCAGATGATACCCTAATGATTATAGCACTGGATGACCTAGACAAGACTCCTGTTTTCATAGGTAGAGTTTGAGCAATTTCTGTCCCCAGGTGCCTGGCAGGGACACTAATTAAGACATCCCTGAATATCTATTTGGAACCCAGGAGCTGTGGTTGTGCTGACTGCCAACACTACACAATCAGTTGGTTCCCATAGGTGAGGGAACATCCTGTTCTTGGCAAAAGACAGAGAAGATTTGACTCTCCCTGTAATTCCCTTGTGCTACTAGGTGTGAGGTGCCTCTGCAGGGCTGGGCTCCAGACAGTCTTTCCATCCATGTTCCACCCTTAACTGTGTCAGCCAGTTGCTGTAAGATTCTGGAATGTATTGGTTGTAGTATTTGTCTCAAATTTTTTAACTGTAGGATGAGGTTAATGACAGTGGATCTGGATGTGCCTGTGTGGGAAGAGAGTTTGAAAGGATCTTATGAATCATTATGTCCAGCAGATTTAGAGACAGGAAGTGACATAGGCAATTCATGGGAGAGTTGGGACTAACTCCAGGTCTCTAAATTCCTGGCCTAGTGTTCTTTCCATTTTACTTTGACCTCTCATAAATAGCTATGTGGTCAGAGAAGTGGAAACCAAAAGAAATAGAACACGGATTGGTTTATGAACTCAGAAAGTTCTGCTAGGCTGTAACATATATGCAGCAACTTCCTAATCTTGCCACTATATTTCTTTTTTTATAGCTTTCTCTCTAGGCTATTTTCTACATGTTTTGAGGATAAGTTTCCAAACATTTCTGAAGTAGAACCTCATAATTCAATTCATTTTATCTCTAGTCTATTCCACACTTTATGAGAGTGTTTTAAGCATTGTGGTGATATTTGGGGGGTAAAAGATAAGGAAGACTACAGCCCAACCTAGAGGCACTTGCACTCTAGAAGAGGAAACAAATATAAATATACACAGAATAGTTGCACAGTTGGTAAACAGAAATATATGTAAGAAATTGAGCAGAAGAGATGGAGTAACTTCAGGGCATGAAGCATCAAGGCAAGGAGATGAGGGTAGGCTTTATACAGGGGGTAGCATCTAAGTTGGGATTTGAAGGAGAACAGCAATTGGAATAAAGAAAAATTACGTGCTTTATTTCATGCTTCTACTCAGGTACTAATTAATAAATTTAGCATAAAAAATTGTATTGCAAATACTTCTGGAAGAAATAGATAGGTACAAGTTGGAACTTAGGCTTTATATGAAACAGCTCACCAGGAATGTTTAGGACTTGGCTCAGAGACTGTTTGAATAACACACCTTTATTGAGAAGGTTAATGGCAAGCACTGTTGTCCCTATAGCCAGATAAAAGATGGGTATGCATGTAAAAGTCCAAGGGCAGTAACAATATTATTAATATTTTTGAGCTTTTATAATATACTGCACTTTGAATATATTATAAACATTATGTGATTTAATTCTCACAATAACCATGTAAAGCAGGTGCCAGTATTTTTATAGATGAAGAAACAGAAGCTCAAACAGATTAAGTAATAACTTGCCTAAGTTCAGAGAGCTAGCAAGTCGTGAGCCAGGATTTGAACCCAGGAGTGTCTAACTCCAGGGACTGAACTCTTGATGCCTACCCTGTGTCATGGTGAGAACAGAGTTGGAATATAAACCAGATGTCACCTAAATCCTTTAGATCTGCCCCATAGGAAAGTCCTAGCCATGAGAACATGTGAGGTTCATGGGATTGGAGTGATTATTGAGTTACTTGCTGAATTCCTGCAAAATGCTTAATACTGTGTGACCCCTGTTTAAGGAATGCAGAGAAACCTGAGCTTAAACCCTTGAGGATAAAAACCGGAGAATAAAAACTAAGGGCCTGAGAGAATGAGTGCCTTGGCCAAAGTCACATGGCTAGCAAGTAAGACCCAAAACTTGAATGCAGAACTTTTTTTTAAAAGATTTTATCTTTGGGGCACCTGGGTGGCTCAGTTGGTTAAAGCATCCGACTTCGGCTCAGGTCATGATCTCACGGTTTGTGAGTTCGAGCCCCACATCAGGCTGTGCGCTGATAGCTTAGAGCCTGGAGCCTGCTTCGGATTCTGTGTCTCCCTCTCTTTCTGCCCCTACCCTGCTCATGCTCTGTCTCTCTCTGTCTCTTAAAAATAAATAAATGTTAAAAAAATTTTTTTTTAAAGATATTATCTTTAACTAATTCCTACACCCAGTGTAGGGCTTGAACCCACGACCCTGAGATCAAAGGTTGCATGCTCTACCAAGGAAGCTGGCCAGGCACTACATTGACTGCAGTACTTTTAACATTGGTACCAGTGCTCTTTCTTCTACAATCCTTCCAGACAGATCTTGGCATTCATGCATAGAAAAGTTAGCTCCTGTAGGACTAGAACCTAAATAAACATCTTACACAACTTTTAGGGTCAAGGTTTTGTATTTCTTTGTGACTTGGGATATCTTATTCCTAAAGTCTACTGATGGTGATGCCAGAAAAAAGCTGTTTTGAGACTGTGAGCCAGAAGGATTTCTAAGTCCCTTTTGATGTGACTTCTTACCTTCTTTTCTACTCTTTTTCAAATCTGACCCATGAACTACTTGATATTTTTTTGATCTGCTCAGCTTACTTTTTGAATCATGCAGGTCCACATTCTTTCCATATTTGAGTAACCATACACCTACAGAATGAGCTAAGCTAGTTTTCATATAAGACAGAGTTTAAAAATCCATAGTCGAAAGATTTAAATTGTATGTATCTCCTGACTTCAGTAAGAAAAATTGATTATAGCTTTGGTCAACAACAACAAAAATAAAAATTGAGTTGAAAGCTAGAGGAGGAAGCCAGGAATGGAGACTGGTCTTGTGTGATATTCTGGAATGCTGGTAGTCTATTCGATTCATTTGTTCAGAGCTGTGAAGGTTTTGTGCCTCATACACAGCAGTATCTTGAGGTGTAGCTGAGACCAGCTCTATGACCAACAAGTGACTGGAGGGGCTTCAGAAAGGGCTTCTGAAGAAAACTTTTCTCTACATCTGAAATCTCATCATTACAGTTTCATTCTTTTGAGTCTAAGACACTTTTCAAGAGTTGTATCTTAAAACATAGTTACCCGTCAAAGTAGTAGCATGTCATACTCTTGCTTACAAATCTCTCAATGATTGGCTAAATAATTCATTTACCATTTTTTTGGATTATGAGTTCTTAGATTGCTAAGCAGGAATGATCTTAGGTATTGCAGAGTCTCACCCTGTCACTTTATAGATGAGGGAATTGAGGTCCTCAGAGGTTTAAATGAATTGACTAAGATTAATTAGGAGAACAGGAATGAGAAATCAGAATCTCTTTTTCCCATCCACTCTTCTGAAAGACGATTTTTAAAAATTCCTTGTATAGGAATACATGAATATATATGTATGTGTAGGTATACATATGTGTGTCTGTTTTCTCCATAAAAATTTATATAGTATCAGAGAATTATGAAAGAGTAGAGAAAGATTAAAGTCCTCTTTCGTTTTTCTGTGTGAATATTGTTGGACCCTTTTCTGTGTACACATGTACATGAATATATACATTAAGGAAAAATGAAATCTAGTTTCTTAAATATTAATAGAGCTTACATTTCATGTGTTATGCAGCTTGCTTCATTTTATTTTAAAAATTTGTATTTTTTTTGTATAAATAATATATACATATTAAAAAATTCAAAGGATTAAAAAAAAGTGAAAAATTTCTCACCTACCTCTGTGTCTCGATCATGCAGTTTTTCTTGGCGGCAACCAGCATTACCAATTATAGTGGGGTGCCTGGGTGGCTCAGTTGGTGAAGTGTCTGATCTCTGCTCAGGTCACGATCTCACAGTTCAGTTCATGAGTTTGAGCCCAGCATTAGGCTCTGCACTGTCAGTGCGGAGTTGGCTTGGGATCCTCTCTCTCCCTCTCCCTCTCTGTCCCTCCTTTGCTCTTGCATACTCTATCTCTCAAAAACAAATAACATTAAAAACCCCCAAATTATAGTATATTATGCATATTTATTTTTACCTTAATTTAATTTAAAAAGTTTTGAGTAGACTCCACAACCAGCATGGAGCCCAACATGGGCCTTGCAACTCACAATCCTGAGATCATGACCTGAGCTGAGATCAAGAGTTGGAAGCTTAACTGACTGAGTCACCCAGGCAGGCCCTGTACATGAGTTTTTAAAAAACTTAATATTTTTTGGAGATTGTTCCAGATTAGCAGATAAAACCCACCTTTATTTTTAAAATTATGTATTTATGACTTATTTTTGGTGCAAAAAAGTGATTTTATTAAAGCACTGGGACAGGACCTGTGGGCAGAAAGAGCTGGGCTGGGGTTGTGAAGAGGGATCGATTGTATCCTGTGGAGTTGGGGGAGGTAAAGACAAAAGGGAGGCCTCCAGAAGGACTTTGATATGCTAAAGAGGACTCCTAAGAACCCTGAGGCCTTACTGTTGTCAAGCTAAGATTTTATTTTAGAGAAAGAGCGTGCAAATGTGGGAGAGCAAGGGAGGGTTGATGGGGACGGAAGGGGGGAGAAAGAGAGAGGGAGAGAGGGACAGAGGGAGAGAAAGAAAGAAAATATCTTATGCAGGCTTCATGCTCAGCTCAGAATCCACTTGAGGCTTGATCCTCACGACCCTGAGCTGAGCTCATGACCTGAGTTGAGATCAAGAGTTGGTTGCTTAACTGACTAAGCCACCCCTTAATTGCTTTTCTGTTAATGGTTGGAGCAGTACAGTATGGGATATAGTTCTATAATACTACATTTTGTGGATAGTATTGCATTATATATTATTTCTCATAATGTATGAGAAATACATTATGTTACCTACTGATTTAGTTTGTTTTCAGTATTTCCCTATTTGAAAATTGTGGTAATACATAAGTTTGTATATAGAGTATTTCACATTTTTTAAGAGAACCTTATAGAATAAATTCCTGGGAGTGGCATTTCTGGGTCAGATGTGTGCCTTTGTAATCTAGACCGATATTATCAAATTGCCCTGCATGGATGTTGTGACAGTTGTCCCCCCTTTAGCAATATATGAGACAAACTTGCCTTCCCATGACTGCACATAGAAATTTATTACATTCTTCACCATGCCTTTTTGACATTGCACAGAGTGGCTGCCCCATAATTTAAGTAATCCCTTATCAATGGACATTTAATTTATTTAAAATGTTTAGCATTATAAACAACAAATTTATTTATTTATTTATTTATTTATTTATTTATTTATTTATGAGAGAGAGAGAGAGAGAGAGAGTCATCAAGGAGCAGAGAGAGAATCCTATGAGGTGCAGAGAGAGAGAGAGAGGAGAGAGAGTGCATACCCGAAGCGGGGCTTGAACCCTGAGACCACGACCTAAGCAGAAGTCAGATGCTTAACCGATTGAAGCACCCAATTGCCCCTACACTGAACGTTCTTGTACCAGTTTATGAGCGTCTCTCCAGGAAATTCCAAAAAGTGGAAACTCTGCTTTGAAAGATCTTCACATATTGTATTTTGACAGATGATGCCAAGTTGCTCCATGAATAGGATGCAGCAATCATGCCCTGCTGAAGTATAACAGGGAGTCAGTTTCACACATTCCCACCAAAATTAGGTATTATCAATTCATTTAATTTTTGTCACTTTGCTAGCTGAAAATTAAAGCAGGGATTAAATTTTTATTTTTCTGATGGTACTAAGGTTGAACATATTTCAATATACTCATTGCCTAAAAAGGGAAGTCGTTAAGAGCAAAGTCTGGAGTAAGATTGTCTCACTGCTCTCACTTGACAGTTTGTAAATAACAAACCAAGGGTGGGTTACTTCATCTTTCTGTGCCTCAGGGGGATGTTATGAGAATTTTGTGAGAAAATACCTGCAAAGTGCTTATATTAACCGCTTACTGAATATTAGTTCTAATTATTATTCTTTTAAAAAAAAATTTTTTTTTTCAACGTTTATTTATTTTTGGGACAGAGAGAGACAGAGCATGAACGGGGGAGGGGCAGAGAGAGAGGGAGACACAGAATCGGAAACAGGCTCCAGGCTCTGAGCCATCAGCCCAGAGCCTGATGCGGGGCTCGAACTCACGGACCGCGAGATCGTGACCTGGCTGAAGTCGGACGCTTAACCGACCGCGCCACCCAGGCGCCCCTAATTATTATTCTTAATATAATTATTTGTATCCTTTGCCAATTAATTTTTTTTTTAACATTCATTTTTAAGAGAGACAGAGCATGACTGGGGGAGGGGCAGAGAGACAGGGAGACACAGAATCTAAAGCAGGCTCCAGCATAGAGCTGAGCTGTCATAAAGCTGAGCTGTCAGCATAGAGCCCGACATGGGGCTTGAACCCACAAACCATGAGCATGACCTGAACTGAAGTCGGACGCTTAACCAACTGAGCCATCCAGGCACCCCTATCCTTTGCCAATTTAAAGAAAATGGTTTGTCACTTGATTCACATATACTCGTATATTCTGGTTATTAAGCATTTTTTCTTTTGATATCCATATTGCCAATACTTTTTCCTTTTTTGTTGCTTGTGTTGTTTTTATGATTTAAAAAAAAATAATGCACAAGGTTTACATTTTTGTGTAGTTGTATTATCGATCTAGTCTGTGGATTTTGGGTTTTGTGAAAGCCTTTACTACTTCAATATTATAACTGTATCCTTCCACAATTCCTTCTAAGTCTTTAAATTCCTTTTAACTGTTTAACTCCATTGTGTAGCTAGCTACACAATAACTTATTTGATTTTTCAATTTCATTTAATTTCACCAGAGAAAATGTGTATCTATGTACTATGTGTCCTCTTGTCCAGTTATATGGTGATTTTTCTCATCTTTTCAGTTTCTTTTTTAAATGCTCTTCATTTTTCTTCACTTAGGTCTTATGCATTTCTTTGACTTTACTTCTAGACCTTTTATAGTTTCATTACTACTGTGAGGAGAATCATTCTTTGGATATTTTTCAAATGGTTATGGTTCATATGGCAGAAATGAATGGGTTTTTCTGTATAGCTAGCTTATCTGGTAATTTTTACTGAATTTTTAAAGTCTAATTGCTTATTAATTGATTCTATTAAATTTTCTAGGCAATAACATCTGATACAGAGATAATAACAGTGTTTTAGTTTCTTTTCAATCCCCTTCTTCTTCTTCTTCTTTTTTTTTTTCCGATGTACTGAACGTTTAGTTGAATGGTGAATAAAAACAATGATAATAGTAATTTTGTTTGCCCCCTTCTCTCTCTGCCTCCCTCTTTTCTTCTTTCTTCCTTTGCCTAATGCTTTCCTTGGATTCTTCAGAGGTGGTGAGATGAAGAAACTTCTTTCTTATTGCTTGTGGGAAAGCAGAAGTTTTAGTGGAAGCTCATAATTTGTGACCCAAGGCTTTCCCCTCATGGCATCTATGCTACTCTGCCAAGTTGTTTCCATTCCTTAGAAGACGTTTGTCCTCAAAACCTTATAGGAGACGATTATAGGGATTTATGGCAACTCCAGATCATAGAACAATATAGATGCCTTGTGCCCTTAGGGCACTGGTTCTCAAACCTGGTGCATCAACATAATCAATTATGAAGGATTATAAAGTTAAAGAACATCTGGACTCTACTCAATTAGATTCTCTGGTGATAGTGTTTGGGAATTTTATAAATTGTCTCAGATAGTTATGTTTGAGAATTATTATCTATCCTTCCAGCAGATATGCTTAACATTTAAACAAACATATTTAAATAAATGTTTAATCTATATTCAATCTAGAATTCATCAGTATCTTAACCTCCTCTAGAAGAAAACAAATCATCAGTTTTGCTTATCTCTTCTCACATCACCCCACTGTGCTGTAGTTATCTAAATTCTTTCCAGTTAGACAAATGTCATGGATTCTTTGACAGGGGGTCACATTTGAGAAAATGCAAAAGATAGACATGCTTTAATATTTTTGCAAACTATGATCCCCATTATATTACTCATATGCTTTAAAGGCATTAAATCTATTTTGAGGTAAACAGAGGTCAAGAAGAAAAATATGCTTTGTTCCAGGAGATCCGAATAGCCTAACACATGTCCTTAAAATAGTTCTTATTGCTCTGCCTCACTTCCGCTGACAAGGCGATACATTTGTGGGACTTTTGAAAACCAACTTCCCACCAGCATAACAGTAGTTTCAGAGTTTCAAAGTTAAGAAACAGCATCAATAGCATGATGAGGGCCTTGTTATCTTGTAGAAGCTGTCCTGTTTCAATAAGACAGTTTGGGGATTTCCTACATAGCACAGTTTAGAATTATAGACATTCCATCTTACCTGAGAGCTGTGCTCCTGTGGCTATATTGATCTCAAGCCTTTCTTGGGACTCTAAGGACAAAGTGTGCTTTATTACTACCATGCATCTGTTTCACTGGCTCATGTTGATTGTGCATGCCTATATCCTTTTGAAGGTTTTAAGAGTAAAATCCACAAAGGATACCTGAGACATCTGCTCTTACAGATATTATATGTTCCTATTGGTTGAAAGACCATCTTGAACTACCTATTCAGTATGATCAAATTTTATGATTAATTATATAAAATAGAGATGCTTTCTGTTTTCCTTCTAGCTTTCTCAGGTTGGGGGCCTTTTACTTGCTCTTGCTCCTATCTATCCCTGGTCAAGTCTGATTCACAAGCAGTTTTTAATTTTTGTACATTCACAACATGGTTTCAGAATGGCCATGATAGCTCCAAACATCATCCCTGGCAGTAAGGAAAATGTATGTTACCAACAAGCTCTTTTTGAACATGTGGCTCTTTTATCAGAAAGCAAAACCTTTTTCAAAAGCTTGAGGAAGAATTCCCCTTATGTCCTATTGGCCAGAATAGATCATATGACCCCTTTTGTAGTGAGGGAGACTGGGAAAGTATCTACATGGAAGAAGGAATGGGATCACCACAACTGGCTAAGTATATTATCGCTCCAAACAAGAATCAGAGTTCTGTGGAAAAGAACTTGGCTTGTTAGTTTGTTAGTTTTCATTTACATAACTGTATCACTTTATATACACACATACATACATATACACATGGGATACGTGGTTTTGATATACATGAGAATCACAGCCTTTCTCTGGAGGGCACCCTCTCGTAATTCTCTGATATGGCAAATGTCATATTGGGGGAGGGAAAATTCCCTTCCTTTTCTAGTCCACTCTACAAATTCCCACACAATGGAATATTGAAATTCATCACTGAGGGGAAGATACAGAATCTGATGGAGTTCAAGTCCCCAAAAATGCCTTGGTGGGTGCTTGAGATAAAATGCCTCTGTGTGAAATAAGTCTGTCAGAGAAAGAAAAATATCACATGATTTCAGTCATATGTGGAATTTAAGAAACACAACAGATGAACATAGGGGAAGGGAGGGAAAAATAAGACAAAAACAGAGAGGAGGCAAACCATAAAAGACTCTTAAATCCAGAGAACAAACTGAGGGTTGCTGGAGGGGAAGTTAGTGGGGGGATGGGCTAAATGGGTGATGGGCAGAAGAAGGGCACTTTTTGGGATGCACACTGGGTGTTATAAATGTAAATGAAGAATCACCAAATTCTACTCCTGAAATCATTATTACACTATATGTTAACTAACTTGGATTTAAATAAATGAATGAAAAAAAATGCCTTTGTATGAAACTTTGGGCCCATGACTTTTTCCTGGGGCTGGTGGGTCCCATGGCAACAAATATTAAGTCAACCCAAACAGAACTGAATGAATGATCCCTTTTTATAAAAGTGGAACATTGAAACATCCTCATATTACATTTATAATTTTATGTTTGGGTCTTTAAAAAGTTAACTGGGTAGAGGCTGTATGGGAGAGGCAAACAGGAAGAGGAACTACAGAGAGTAGTAATGGGGCTAGGATGTGACTCTAAGTTTAACCCCTTCTTTGGAAGAGAAAGCTCTGGGTTTTTGGGTTAGGTGTAACAAAAAGTTAGTTGCTCCAAAAGCTGGGATGTGTTTGGTTTGGTATTGTATCTTCTCTCTAGAGCAATCTTGAACCTAGAAAGTAGAACAGGTAGTAAGGACCCAGTTAGGTGTCTGAGGGACAGAGAGAATAAAGAGCAGAGGTAATAGGGCAAATAGGACAGGCAAGATGAGTCCTGAATGATAAACCACGCCTGCTGAGGTGGCAGAAGAATGAGGAAATAAAAAAACAGCACGTAGGATGGGACCCGCATAGTTTTCTATCAACTAAATAAATGTTTTCCTTGGAGTGTAGGCTAGATGTGATCTAGTTAGTCACCTTTTAACTTCAAACTGGACTTTCTCACTCTTCCTCCTCCTACTTTTCCTCCTTCTTTATTTACTAAAAACTTCACATTTATACCTCATCAGCAATGTGATAATTACTATTATAGTCTCTGACCTCAAAGAGTTTATAGTCACATAGTCAACCAACCAAACCAGATCATTTATATACAAATTGAATGCTGTGGTATTGTAGGGGAGGGAATTGTAATAATGCTTAGACTCAGAGCTATCAAGAAAGGTATGAAAGGAGAAAGTTGGAATAGTTGGTTCCTAAAATTCCTTCTATCTCTTAGCAGTATACAGTTTTGCTTGTTTCTATCTTTCCTTTCCAAGCCCCATAACCACAGAAACACAAATATAGCTTGCCATGTCTCAGGCACTGTCTTTCCAGCATTATAGATGCCTATTCTTTTAATGTTCATAACAACCCTTTGGGATAGGTGCTATTATTATCTTCATTTTATCTATGAGGAACTATAGTGCAGAGAAATTAACTAAATCTCCCAAAGTCTTAGAGCTAGTAAGCAGCAGAGCTAAGGTTTGAACAAAGAACTCTGGCTCCAGAGCCCATGGTCTTAACCATGTTAGCATGTTGCATGGTTTTGAAATTCAGTATTTGTTCACAAAAAAGAAAAATATTTGAGTGATGAATACAAGATCTCATTTTGAGTTAATTCCTATTGGATGGGTAAAGAGTTCATTTTCCCTTTTTTTAATAAGATCCAATTGCTTATAAAGAGTTTTGAAGCTATATAATTTTAATCTTTCACTGTGCAGGAAATGACGTGCAAGCACAGGGGGCAATGAGGAAATGATTTAGGTGTCCATTAACATTACTTCCAAACTTCAGACTTTATGTTGGTGAAGCCAGAAGAAAAGAGGCCATTCACGTGGGCTGAAGTGACCTCCAGAGCTGCTGTTCTCTTGGCTGTTCTGCTCTTTCACTCATTAAATAGGTTATGATGGGATACCATTTATGCCCCCACATTATGCCGGCTGAGATGGGGACACATGAAAATACAAGCTTGGTACCTGCAATTAGTGAACTTAAAACTAATCAAGGAGACTAAACACACACACACACACACACACACACACACACACACACACACACACACCACTTCTAAATAACTTTCATAATCTAACAATATGTAATCACGTACCTAAACAAGGAATTCAGGGAGTCTATGATCACTTAGGTAGACTTTATGGAAGGGTGGGCTTTGGCTAGAGGGGAAGACAGCATATTGAACTTATACACCTTTGCAAATTTTCTTGGTCTCATGTGTTCCTAGGATCTTCAGTTCTTCCACCCACGTGTTCAGCTTCAGCTATTGCTGCCACACTTGACAGAATCGGTGGCCCATGAAGTTCTATCCTCTGAGACTGGCCAGTTCCATGCCTGGAGTCTCCGGATCCTCCCATCTCTTTGAGACTTGTATGAAATATCATACTATGTTAAACATAGGCTCTGGCTTCCTAAGCTGCTCCCATACATTCCAGAAGTGTGGGAGAGTTGAATTTGGTCAAAGGGAAAACCAGAGCTGGAAAGAATTTGGGCAGAAAAGTACTCATTCTGTTTCTTCCTCTAAAAGACTCATCTGAAACATAGTGTCTCTGACTTGCATTGCTTGCCACCTTTTCCTGTCTCACTTTTCTTTTCTTCCACTCTTGCCCTGGGATCATACTTCCTTCAATAATCTTTGCCTCAATTTCTCTTTCTAGAAGTCTTGGAATAAGACAGAAGAAAATCTTTGTAGAGTATATAATATGCAAAGGAATGATCTGGGTTGAGAACATTTATGTTGAAAATAGCCAGAGTCAAATATTAGAGGTCTATGCTGAGAGGCATTTGGATTCTTCGAAAGCTTTTGAGCAGAGGAATGCCATGATGGAAATTGGGATTTAGGAAGGTAGATCAGGTTGGAATAGAAAATTGGAGTAGATGAGATGGAGAGAGCTAGAGGCAGGAAGACTATTTATGATTTAAATGTGAGGATGATGGAGCACCTGGGTGGCTCAGTCAGTGAAGCATATGACTTTGGTTCAGGTCATGATCTCACCGTTCATGAGTGCAAGCCCTGCTTCAACTCTCTGAGCTATCAGCACAGAGCCTGGAGCCTGCTTTGAATTCTGTGTTTCTCTCTCTCTCTCTCTCTCTCTCTCTCTCTCTCTCTCTCTGCCCCTCTCCCACTCATACTCTGTATCTGTCTCTCTCTCAAAAGTAAATAAACATTAAAAAATAATTAAATGTGAGGATGAATGTAGAACCAAGCTGTAGAAATTAAATAGTAGATGAGAAATCTTAAGATGGCTTGTTAAAATAGGAAACAAGGCAATTCATTAAAAGTAAGTAAAAGGAAGGTACAATTGGAGGGTTGAGGGGAAGAGAATGTCTGTTACCTTCCTGCACATCCATGCTTCAGAAGGGGTCATGTTGCTTTATGCTGGGCCTGGTTGTGTGGCTCTTGGTCTTTCTGCTCTCTGTCAATAAGCTTGTAGGACACCCACAGATTTTCTCCTGTCATGATTTGTTTGTGTGTTATAGAAACAGATTGTCAAAAAGACTGATCAGATATTTACATGGTCTACTTAATTTGCCTTTTGTTAGTTCAACTTTGTTAATTTTACAAATTGATTAATTTTATAAATTAGTTAAATTTTGATAACTAAAGTACTATAGAAACTGTTATTTACAGCAAATTTTACTGAATAATCAGATGAGCCCTGTGGTTGTAAAGCCAATGTAACCACAGAACACTCATGCAGTCATGACTTTTGTCTAGATTTTGCTGTTCATGAGAAGGCAGAAGTGAGCTGAGCAAGCCACACTTTTCGTTCTGGATCTGAAATGTAAAAGTGTGTGCTCAGTTTTATTATTATTTTTAAATAAATAATACAGCTACATTTTAGCTGTAGCTCCTCAGCTACATTTAAAAATACTTTTGAGTATTTTTTGAAATACTGTATACATTGGTCAGTTATTGAACACTTGGGTCTGCGTTGAAGTTCCCTGTGTCCGAGATTGTTTACTTGCCTAAAGGAGAGAATAATGTTCCAGAACATTACTTGAGTATATTCATATGCTTAGACAGGCAGAGGAGAGAATGCATCTACCCAGGCTGTGAGTTGAGAAAATTCAGATTCCTTAAGTGAATAGGAAAACCAACCAACCAGAAACATGAAATGGGTCCCCTAAAGAAAACGATGATTTATTGTGCATGATGTTGTGGTTTCCAGCAACTTAGAGTGTTGTTTGACTAGTGACCTAGGTAGGAGTCTGCTTTTGACCCAGATAGTTAGCCTTGCTCTTTTGGCACAGGTACCAAATAGGTCCTTTCTCAAGGGGTGGTATTCATTTTTTATTTATTAAAAAAATTTTTTTTAATGTTTTATATATTCTTGAGAGAGAGAGAAAGAGAGAGAGAAACAGACAGAGCATGAGCAAGGGAGGAGCAGAGTGAGAGAGGGACACAGAATCTGAAGCAGACTCCAGGCTCAGAGCTGTCAGCACAGAGCCTGATGTACGGCTCAAACTCACAATCCGTGAGATCATGACCTGAGCCAAAGTCAGACGTTCAACTGACTGAGACACCCAGGTGCCCCCAGGGAGTGGTATTCTAATAGAGGTGTCCCATTTGTCTTTAGTATTGAAATGGTGATCCTGATGCTTATGATGGGATATCATTTCCATGCAACTGCTCTTGTGGAGATCATGACTGGCCCAGACATGAGTGTCTCAGCTGCTTTTTGGTGGTATTTATTGATTGTCAGCTGCTTGTCATTGGTAACTACTTGGTTTCAGTTTCATCACAGGAAGATATGAACCGAGAACAGTATTTAGAAATCAACCAAAGGCTGGGGGAAGCTGACCACTGTCATGGGGGGAAAGCTGAACAGTACTGGGAGCGTTTCAAAAAACGGGTGGAAGGAACTTCAAAAGTGGGGGGAGTACCACATTTTGAAGTAATTGAGAATGGGCAAATAAAGAGAGCCATCTCAGTAAGGAAGTATAAAGTACAAGGAACATATGGAGGGAAATTGAGTAAGAAAGGCTTTTTTTTTTTTTCTCTTTAAACTTTTACACACAGGAGAAAGTATATGCTATGAGTTGGGTCCTTTAAGCATACCAAGATGTCTATGCCAGTAGCTTTGAGCACTGCTTAAAAAGTCACCACAAGGTCTCTATGCTTATCTTTCTTCAAATCACTTCACATCTTTCCATACATCAATACACGTCATTCCCTGGACCTGTTTGGCTTTCTCAACTTGCCTAGGCCCACTGGGATTAAGCTTTGCATGGTACTTTGATGGCAGCCTCATACAATGCTGCCTGTAATAACTGTCTCCTAGCATCATAAATCTCATTCATGGGTTAGAAGTTTCCTGTATCTAAGCTGCCCATGTCCCAGGACACAGATGTCCAGTATTTATTGTTCTGGGTCTTTTGAGAAAGCTTTCTATGAAAAAAACAAACAAACAAACATAAAAACAAAATAAAAGAAACGAACCAACCACTCAACCAGTCCATCCACCCACACCCCCAAAGATCCACCAGTGACTGCAGTGACCTTAAGGCAGGCCACCTGGATTCCCAAGGCAAATATCCACTAAAGGAGTTTCCAGGTTGTAACCACTGGTCTCTGTTTAGCTATGGGTGCAAAAGCACAGGTGAGCTGGGAGGCTGCGTCACAAATGCTCAGCTGGCCTCTGAGTGTTGCTAAGGCCACCTTTTTAAGTAACCTGATTATGCCTCTAAATTAGTAGACATTTGGAAGGTGCCTGAGGGTTGCCTTGCGAAGTACTGGTACTTGGTTTGGTTTCAGGGATTTGCTGTCTATGTCTATTTTTAATATAGAGAAGACAGAAATGGGCTCCCATCACCACCCCTTGACAGATAATCAGTGGCCATTTTGCCAAATCCAATTATGTGTGTTTAATTCTCCTCTAAACCTCTCTGTGGGAATCTGCACCCCATATGCCATCTTTTGTCTCTTACCTAGTAGTGTTTCCTAAAACCAGGCCCCAGATACCCTTTTATTATCTTTCCATATACTCTTTGCTGGAGAATATGTATGTTTGTTTATTTTTAGGAAGTAGGAACCCATAAATTTTATTTATTTGTTTGTTGGTTTTTATTTTAATTCCAGTTAGTGAACATACAGTATTATATTAGTTTCAAGTGTACAATATAGTGATTCAATAATTCATTTGTCACCTGGTACTCATCAGGACAAGTGTGCTCCTTAATTTCCATCACCTATTTCACCCATTCTATTCCCCACCCGGACCTCTGGTAACCCTTAAGAAAATGTTTATTTTGATTCCAACTTTCTGCAGATAACACTTGGCTTCATTTGTTCAGCCCCAGATTTTCACCTGAGTTCTGAGACTTACTTATAACAGCTTACTTAGTTGCTTTCATCACTATGAAATCATTGAGAAATCATCACATCCCAGGCCAAACTTGTCTTCCTTTAAAACTTTCCCAATTTACTCCCAGTTTTTTATTTCTAATCCCGGAATAGTTTCTGTATCTGTCAGTACCTATACACATTCATTACCTGATCTTATTCAATTTTCTTTTAAATAATTCTTTACTCACTTTGGTTTCTTTTCCTTTCATAGTCACTCCTGCTTTTCAAAACTCCTGTTCTTAAATAATTGCCTCTTCTCTTCCTACTGCTAGGTGTATCCCTTCAAACATTCTTTCAACTAAGAAAACTGTGGTTGCTCTCCACAGACTACAAGGCAGAGCAAAACCTCATAGCCCCATCTACTCTAGTATAACCTACATACTCAACCTTATCTTTCTTAGCAGGTTGGGGAGAACCCAGATCCTTAGTGGCTCATAGAAAGGCAGGCTTGATGTTATAAAGTTAGGTATGTTATAAAGTCAGGTATCACCTCACCAATGTCAGTTTCTCAAATTTCATATTGAGCTGGGTCATTGTTCCACCAAAACTGGGTGTCAGAATTGAACTAGAGATCTCAGTTAGGTATCTGGGTGCAAATTTCAGACATATACTTGGTCTCTGTTGTGCTGGTGCCAAACAAAATGGGAGAGTGGAAGATAGAAATGGGGTTATGCTATACAGCAAGCTAGATTTGAGTTAGACAAAGGAGAGAAAGTTGAGGAAATGAAGGGCCATGGAACCAGGTAGAGGTTATTTTTCCCATTCGTTAACCAGCATTGAGGCCTTTCCTGACAGATTATCCATCTTCCTTTCCTGATTTATTTATCCCTGTTTGACACATTCTGTATTTACTTGATTATTATATGTCTCCACCAACTCCATAAGGGCAGGGAATTTTGCTTGTTTTGTTTGCTGCAGTCTCCAAAGTTCTTAGAACCATAACTGGCATAAGGAATGTGTTCAATCTTTATATATATATTTGTATATATTTATTTGTTGAAGAAATGTATAGACTTTCTAGTATAAAGCTTCATTTATTTACTGGTCAGTCTGAGCATTTCCACCCTTAAAACATGTTAAATTATTTCTCTTCAAAATAATACTTTATGCTAATCACTTGCCTAGAACTTTCTACCTTCTCTTCAACTATCTAAATTCCACCCCCATTTTGAGTTTTGGCCAGTTGCATCACTATAGGGAATCTTTCTCTAGAGTCCCAGGCCATGTAATTACCTGTCTCTTAGTTTTCCTGAAGCGCTTACTGTTTGTACCATTCATCTTTGGAATCATCACAAACTCAGATGCCTGTGTGTCTTGCTGTTCATTGCCTCCCCTGGATTCTGGTTTCTCCCCCTCTGAGCTTCATCTTCTCTTACTATCTATATTATGCTCCTTAGCCCTTAACAGGTGTTGGCTTCAGGTGTGTACAATTTGCTCATTCATGCATTACTGAATCATTCAACATATACTCATCTAACACCTGTTGGGTGTTACACACTAGGGAATAGAAATAAACTAGGCCCAATACAAGATTTTAAAGAAGTCATGGTCTAGTAGATGTAAACTAGTTAGATTTTCACTTCTCGAAGATAAGACATTAAGCAGTTTTTTTGTATGTGTCCCCATCATACCTCAAATAATGTTAAATACTACGTGAACTCAATTAATAAACCAAATTGTGGAAGTGTAGAACTTCAGCACTGACAGGAATTTAGATTATTCTAATCTAATCATCTCATTTTATGGGTGAGGACACAAAAAAAGGTGGTTCAGTAACTTGCCTGTTATATAGTTAACTAGGTGTGGATTTGGCTGAGAGAAGCCAAGGTCCTTGACTCCCAGGTCAAACTGGATTGCCAAATCATTGTCAAGAAGGTGGCACAGAAAACAAAGTTGATTTACATAAAAATAATTGTGTTAAAAAGTACTGATTGAAATTCTGGAGGGCTGATGCCAATAAAGTGAATTATCTAATATGAAAGTATTTAGTATTTAATGATTTATCTGGTTAGAGGATATAAAGGATTCTCTGGGAATAAATGCATCACACTAAGTGGAAAATTCTTTATGATCACCAGTGTGTGACACTGCAGCCTCTGATAATAGCCCAGAATCACTGCCAGGAGCATTGTTTGAGGTATCTAGAAACACTCTGGTGACCCTACCTTGGCTATTCCTGGCTGGTCCTTCCTGGCCCCCATATCCTGCTTCATCCTCTTTGATTCTATTTAGTTAATAGCTGGTTTTAGGAAGCGATAAACTGGAGCCTCAGGAGATCCAGCTTTCTGCCTCCTTTTGGGTCGCCATGACATTACCATAGTAACACCCACAAGAATCTTGGTAGTTTTGATTTGCCTTCTGACTCTCTCTTCTGGATATGGGAATTTCACTCTCAGCAAGGCTAATCTCTCCCTTCATATATCTTTTAAATTCCAAGTAGTGTGTCAGTAGGTACATGAGAAGAGGTAGGATTTGGTGACAGGGCTTCTTCCAAAGTAGAATTTAAGAAAAGGGTTTGGAAGTAAATATCCCCATTGTAAAACACTAATTTGAGTGCTGGGTGAGTTATGGTATATCTCTGAATGCATTTAATTCTAATAGAACTTCTCTGATGGGGTTCTTGTGTGAAGAAAACCATTGGAGGACTAATATATGTACAAATATAAATTTATAATATAAAGTATTGCTGGGAGCTGAATGTCTTTACACTAAAGAGTGGGAGTAAAAAATTATTAGCTGACCACAGAGGCCACACTGAGTAACGTGTGAAAGACAGTTTTGGGGAGAAACTTACAAACTAGAGGAATGTGGTATGATTTTTACTTCTTTCCTATGGCCATCACATAATGTGTGACAAGTAAGGACTGACTTGCACAAGAGACAGAGCATTTCCCAAAACTATTAGGGGGATTAATCTCACATTGATCTAGGATAGGTTGATGTTCTTCCCCTCTTTATTTAATTATTACAAAATGGCTTATGATTTTTTGTCTTTGAGATGTTTGGTTGCTTTCCATGAACAATAACACACTAGGCCAGATTTGTTCTAATGATCTGAGAGGCTCCAGTTGTGGCCAAGACAGAAAAATCCACCACCCATGGTCACATGTGGCTGCACCAAATTTGAAGGAGAGAAGTCAGAGGACATGTATATACTGGGACAAAGTTCTGGGTTGGAAATACAGTTATATGTGGGTGTTCCTTAGCGTGGCATGAGGATAAGCCTCCTGGGGCAAACTCCATCCTTCTGGCATTGAAATATAGTATGTGCCAGGCTCTGTGGGTAGCTTTCTTTCCAGATGAAGAGAAGCTGGCAGAACTTGGGCTGGTGACTTGCTCATGGCCAAAGAGGCCAACCCACAATCCTGGGAACTCTAGTACTCTAGTGAGGTGAAGAGGAGAAGCAGGTGAGAACACTCACTCTACGTTGAGTGTCTCGCTTTCCAGAAGTCCTTGAGCCTTGTTCCCCTTCAAATTAAATCCTGGCAATTTCACTTTGATCACAGGCCAATTACTTTCTTTCCTAAGGGTAGAACCAGATTTTGTGAAACCATAATGAACAATCTGTGAATTGTGTCTTTTCATACCCAGTTGGTCTTTGCTGGTACTCAAAGACTGTAGAAGCATTCAAGTTTGTGGTTCTTGGATGAGCTAGAACTGATGGTAGCTCTATAGCTAAACTGAAACAAACTGGAATTTTATAGAGTAAGTGGTTGAATTGGGGGGCAAGATGGGGCTATAATCAAAGCAATGCATACTTATTGACTGAGGAAGAAGCAAGCTGGTGTCAAATTGTCCTGTCATGTTCTTATCCTTAAGGTGAAGAGTGAAGCAATAAATACTGTGGGATCAATGTTATAAAAATGAGTGCTCCATAACATATACCAAGGGTCTTATATGAATCTGGGTCTAACCTGGACCCAGGAGAGTCATCTAATGCTATATTGTCATTTAAAATTTTTTAAAAAAATTTTTTATTATTTTTTTATTATTTTTTTATTTTTTTTATTTTTTATTTTTTTTGCTATATTGTCATTTACTCCTACCACCCTTCTTACAAACAGAGGGATTAATTTTTTTTTTTTTTAAGAAAGGGAGAGTGCGAGTATGTGCAGAGGGAGAGAGGGGCAGAGGGAGAGAGAGAGAATGTCAAGCAGGCTCCATGCTCAACACAGAGACTGATGCGGGGCTTGATCCCCTGGGATCATGACCTGAGCCCAAATCAAGAGTCAGATGCTTAACTGACTGAGCCATGAGGCACCCCCACAGAGTGGTTTTGAGTCCAAAAGTAGAACTCACTTGTTTGGATCTGGGATTCTGGGTCAAACTGTACCTGCTATATTTTCCAAAAAGCAAGTTCAAGTCCCTGGACAGCTATGCTGAACAGATTCCTTTTCTTTTCTTTTCTTTTCTAACCAGGAATGGGAATGATCTTGAATTGACCAAATTTGGAATTGCCTCACTAGATCAGGGCCAATCTTTGAGTTAAGCTACAGAATCTCAAGTCTGTGAATCCCAGTTTTACTCTGCATCTTTTCTGAAGTTGAAAGAATTCATAAAATTGAAAAAAAGACTGTGTTACCCCAGAATAAATGAGGTTGTACTTGTCTTGCTTCTTGGGATGCCATTCATCATAAGGTTATCCTTTTCCCTAAGGCAGGAAAAATTTTCCGAAGGCAGGTTGGAGAGAGATGCTACTTGCTAAAGAGTTCTGTAAGGTTATGGAGCACCTGGGTGGCTCAGTCAGTTAAGTGTCAGACTCTTGGTTTCAGCTCAGGTTGCCATCTCATGGTTTGTGAGTTCAAGCCTGCATCAGACTCTGTGCTGACAGCATGGAGCCTGCTTGAGATTCTCTCTCTCCCTGCCCCTCCCCTGCTCACTCTTTCTGTCTCTCTTGAAATGAGTAAGTAAAACTTAAAAAAAAGTAAAAAAAAAGAGAAGAATGCTCAGAGGTTAAATGAGGATTGGCTGTGAGCTGTCTTCAAGAGGAATGAATACACTAGTGTTAGCTTCCCTTGCTGTTTGTTTGTCCTTGCAGATACCTTGACTATGAACAATAGTTTCAATAAGGAAGACAGAATAAGTTCTGACAGGAAGGTTGGGAGCTATGACAGGCAGGAGAAGAATGAAGCCAAACAGCATGAAGATGTGTCATCACTACTGGGTTTTACCTTGATCTACATTCAGTCACCTATTTTTTTTCAAAGTGCTAGGCACTTATTCTAGAAACAGCATATATGTTCTGACTTTGAAGTAACAGATGAAGTTCCAGCTGCAATATGTGGAAGTAAGTCTCATTACTCTCTTCCCACACCACGAGTTCATCAATATATCCATCCATTCAAGAGTCATTTATTGAGAGCTCACTGTATGCAGCACAGTACTGCTGGTTACCAACCACTTGTTTCCTAGAAATTTTATAGTAGAGAACAATTTGCCCTTTTTTTTTTTTTTAGCAATTTGCTCTTTTCCTTTAAAATTTTTTTGCTTTTATGACTCATGCTAAAGGCTACAAGACAGGAATCCCTGAATGAACAGAAAAGGTGGTGATGTTTATGATAAGTTTTACAGTTTTTTAGAGTTGTGTTTCAGTCAACATATAAAGATATTGCCTTATTCACTATTTGAAATAATTGTTTTGTTATTGCATGCCAATTATGTGTAAGAGGATACAGGTTGACTCTGGAGATGACCTACTTGCTGCTCAGAAGTAAAGGTAATAGCCTTCTGTGTGCTTATCCTTTTGTGGAACTAGCAGCACTTACAGCAACTGACCCTTTGTATTTCTTAGTATGGACTTCGTGACTTATTATTTATTGTGTAGTGCTATAGTAACACTTGCATAAACTCAGAGACATGAATAGAGGAAATGTGATAGAAAAAGGAGACTGTGGATCAAAGAAGAAGACTTAAGATAAGATGGAAAGTCATTGACAGAAACATAGAAGAACACATTACTGGGTGAGATGTTGGGAGAGGAGAAACAAAACTGTGATCTTCAGTGAAAGGAATCATGCATGTTACCTTTCTGATGGTTACAGTGAAAGAAATGTAGGTAATGAGGGCCTCCAGTGGAGAGGAAGAATGCCAAGCAAAAGTTGACCTGTGCCCTTCCAGTACCTGGGGAGGAAAAAGACAGAAACCTGAGCAATCAAGGCCAGCGTCAGTATTAGTAGAAAGGAAAGATGTTGGTGTAGCTGTGGGGCTTGGAGGGTTTTCCTGCCCACCTCCAAGACATGGTGGAAAGAGTGTGTCAGCTACCGGGAGAAGATGTGGCTAACACAGATGTGTGAGAGGACTGAAGACGTAATTTGCACTGGTGTCCCAGGAATGCTGGGAGGCTGAACATAGGAGTACCCAGGTCTTGTGTGTCTGCCAAGGAAAGGAAGAATGAGTCTCTAGTTTAACTAAGAATAATAGATTTATGCACTAAGGTGAGCTAGGAAGTTTCAGCATCTACATGCAGACTATCACTTAATGTCCAATTTCTGTGATAATTTGGAATTCGAATTAAACTCAATAAAACTTCCCTAACAAAACTTCCTGGTAGGAGGATTTATCTCATATTTCTAATGTTTCCCAACTGCTGAGAAGTGGAAATTTCCAACTGGCAGCATTTCATAATTCTGATTACCTGGGGGAATTAGTACAGCAATTATAGTGACTTAGGTTAATCACAAATCACACATCCCCCTTCCCCCTGGAAATGTCATTTTAATTGTTCATGGCTACTGAAGGATCAGTTTCACAGAAGGCTGAGCTGAAGCATAGCCTGTAGATGAACAATGTATTTTGGAGAAATCTAATGGGAGCTCTTTCAGTCCTCCTACATTAAAATCCTCAGAGAGTCAAAAAAATCACCTCTTAGTTTGTAATAAACAATCAAATCTCAAGTGAAGCATGTATCCATTTGAAAAAAACATTCTGCTGTTGTTTCTTTAGAGGTTTGTACTAATAAACATCTTGGGCCCTGTCTTGACTGCTGGTGTCATGGTGTTGGAATGGTAATAATAACTCAGTCAATTAGTGCTTGTCTGAACACAATTTAATGAGAGCAGGTGCTGTGAAATGCAGAAGCCAAAGAAGACACAAGAAGACCAGGTTGTGAGGGAAGATGAATTCACTCTCAGGAATGTTTGGATTGGGGGAATTACTATCTAATAACTATGGAAGACAGAAAATAAAGGGTATTAGCCCATTCTGAATGGCAGGAGAAGAGAAAAGCAAAGTGCGAAAGTGAGAAAAATAACCACCACCAAATTGAAAAGAAAACCCTGATGCTAACAAAAACTGATTGCTGAATGACCTTTAGTGTGGAAAGATACCATTCTGATGAAACACGAACTGAAAGGATTTCTTCTGAGGGCTAATTTACATTTTTTCCTTTTCAATCTTCAATGTATTTCCATAGATGCATGGTTCTGCATGGCTGGCATCTTTGTCTCTCTGAAAAATGAAAACGGGTCAGCCTGACACACCTGGTTGGAAGCAGTCAGTCAGGTGACTTTTGTGAGAGACATGACTAAAGCCAGGTCAAGCCTTGTTAGGACAGGGGGCATTTGGGGGCTTGCCCTGAGGTGGTATTCTATGATTTAGTTAATGGAGGGATTTCCCTCCCAAGCTGAGCATGGCTGATACTGAATTTGCTGCAGAGGAGCAGAACGTTCTGAGAAGTGATGAGGACATTTGTCTGAGAGAGCTCAATGGTACTTGACTGGAGGACATTTGTGATGGGCAAAATAACAGCTTCTTAAAGATGTCCATCTTGTAATCTGGGAACTGGGAATTATATTAGTTTACATATGAAAAAGGGGTTTGCAGGTGTGATTAAGGTAAGGAACTTGATGTGAGGAGCTTATCCTGGGTTATCCAGGTGAGTCCAGGTTTTTATTATCATTTTTAAAATTTTTATTAAAACTTTTTTTTAACATTTATTTTTGAGAGACAAAGGGAGACAGAGGACGAGTGAGGAAGGGGCAGAGAGAGAGAGGGATACACAGAATCTGAAGCAGGCTCCAAGCTGTCAGCACAGAGCCCGACACAGGGCTCAAACTCACATGGCGAGATCATGACCTGAGCCAAAGTTGGACACTTAACTGACTGAGCCACCCAGGTGCTCTGGGAGGGGGGGGAGGGGTGTGGGGGTGGGGGTGCCCAGGTTTTTAAAAGCTGAGGTTTTTAATCTAATCACAGGTTTCTAAAAGCTGAGAAACTGTCATAGCTGGGTCAGAGAAATGTGATAGACCGAGGGTCAGATAGGTGCACTGTGAAAAGGACTCATTTCACTGTTCCTGGCTTTGAAGATAGAGGAAGGAGGTTATTTGCTGGAAAATGTGGGTGGCCTCTAGAAGAAAAGGCAAGGAAATGGATTCTCTCCTAGAGCCTTCAGAAAGGAACACAGTCCTATTGACACCTTCATTTTTTTCTTTTTTCTTAAATTTTTTTTTTTTTTTTGTTATTGAAGTATAGTTGACATACTGTATCATATAAGTTTCAGGGGTACAATATGGTGATTTGACAATTTTATATATTACTCAGTTTTAACCCAGTGTGATGCAGTTTGAACTTCTGACTTCCAGAACTATAAGATAATAAGTTCATTTTGTTTTAAGCCACTAAGCTTTTGGTAATTTATTTTAGCAGCAAAAGAAAACTAATACAATATTTTACTATGCTGATACTAGCTCTTTGTTGTCTGTTGCTTGTTTGCTGTATGAATTCTGTCTAAATAATAAAGCTTTAATGTTAGGCCAACTCCTCAAGAAAAATCTTGAACATAGAACATAATCTTAAAGGCTGAATTAAGCGAATAGGTTTATCAGTAGATACATTGACACATTACTTAGTGTATTTACTCTTTTTATTCACAAATACTTTTTGAGCCCCTATGATCAGCCAAACATTTTACTGGGTTCTAGGATTAAAACCTGAAAGACAGAGTCCATCCTGCCCTCAGGGAGAAGCTTATAACCTTGTTAGGGAAGAATGACTAAAACCAACATTTTCAATGTTGGCGTGAACAAGCTTGCTTCTCTTTGTTGTCCTCACTATAGGTATTTAGGGTTCACTGTCCTCTACTAAACTTAGCCAGTCACCACTCTTTCATCTAGTTTCTATCTTCCATAAATCTGATTAAATCTATGGTCTATTGCTACTTCTCTTTTCTTTTTCTTTGTTCTTAAGGGATTATGTGGCTTATCTCCTGTGTATTATTGACCTTGGTTTTCTCTTAAGAACCTGGTACAGCATGACCCTGCATTATACCTCTGGAAAAATAAATCATAAAACAGTCTTTCCCTGGGCCCTGTGCTAAAGAAGGAGGAAGGAAATAAACAAGTCAAATTTCTGAGTTATAGCTTTGATTCTAGGAGGTAAGCTAGGTGCATATAGAATTTGCAAAATAATTTGGCCTTTCTTTCAGCTGGGAGAGTTCAGAATGAGTTGGAACAAATGATGAACAGGTATAATATAGAAAATAAAATAATTTAAGTCATAATTTTTCTTAATTGCTACCCATTATTTTCTAGAATTATAAATTCTAAGGGTGTAGACAGATTAGATTCTCTTGGTGAAGGCAAATCTTCCCTCATCAGTGATCAGTTTCCTAATTATGAGGGATACATCTGTCCATCTAGAATAACTAGACTGGCCTCTGCTACCCCTTTATTTTTTGACTATGCTAATAAAGGGATGCTATCGGTCAAAGGGAAAAACAGAACAATTACTAAGCAAAAAATGTTTGGGAGACCTGTACATTTCTCTGTCTGTAAACCTCTAGTCAAATATTTGTCTTTGATCCCCTTCCTGTGTTTTAATTAAGGTGGTGCCCTTTTTCCAAACGTGGCCCGGATTTATAAAAATTAAATAGTGGTTGAATTGGCCAGAAAAAGAATGTGAGAAACAAATGTACTGGAGTGTGTTTCTTTTTGTCCTTCCTTGTGATTTTTGACATGGTAGGGCTCTGTGGTGAGTCTAGTATCTTTGGCTGCTTTCTGCCGGAGCGTGCAGTAACTATTGGAGGGTAGCACACGGAGGTGGCAGATGAATGACTGAGAAAGTGTGTTGAGGTGATTCCGGGAGGTGATTTGTGGCCATGTGATAAAATGTACATATGTTAATTGTTCTTCCTCTTCTCACGCATGATTGCCTTGCTGTCCTGCCCAGCCTGTGTGTGCCTGCAGAGAGCACATGACAGACATTACAAATAGGAGGTACAGAGAGGGTGTAGTGTGAGAACAAAGGCACCGAAAGTGGGAGAGTGACAGATCAGGGGAAGAGCAGCCAGCAAGCCTGGGCAGAGAAAAGGAGCAATATTTAGGCTAGAAGCACAGGCAACCAGAATCTGAGACTCTCACAAAGCCCCAAAGGCAAGGCCATGAATTGATATGGGATTTCCCTGTCTTCCATCGTGCACATGAAGAAATCATCTCACCCATTCTGAAGATTGTAGTGTCTAACCTGGAATTCATTTGGGAGGGAAAAAGCTGGAATTATTCCTCCTCTAACTGATTTGTTCATAACAATTTTTATACTGAAGCAACATGTCAGGTTTGGCACAGATTACATGGGTCAGCTAGAGTGACAGAACTCCTAGGATTCAGCCCTGGCACACTCAAAATTTAGATATCTAGAGAGGATGGAGAGCCTGCAAAGAATACCTAAGAAGAAAAACACCATGGACTGGGATTCGAGAAAAGTCAGGAAAGAGTGGTTTAATAAAAGCCAAGAGAGGAGAGTTTTTTATGGATTGAACTATGGGCTAATAGGGAAAATAGAATAACATCTGTGGAGAGAAGTGCCTACTGGATTTGGAAACCTGGAGCAGATTTATTAGCATGATATGGAAGGAAGCCAGATTAGAATGGGGTTTTCATTAACTAATTCTTGGTGTCCACACAATTTTTTTAAACGTTTATTTATTTTTGCGAGAACATGAACTGGGGAGGGGTGGCAGGGGGACAGAGGATCCAAAACAAGCTCTGCGCTGACAGCAGTGAGCTTGATGTGGGGCTCGAACTTGTGAACTATCAGATCATGACCTGAGCTACAGTTGGGCACTCAACCAGCTGAGCCACCCAGGTGCCTCCACACAAATTATTTTGGAGTACTTAGTATGAACTGGACATTATTCTGGGTGTTGGGATTCATTGGTGAAAAAACAGAAGTGATTGTCGCTTTCATGATGGCTTTGGGGGAGGCACAAACAGAAAATAATAATTTACATACAAAGGCAGAAATGACTTTGGAAAGTTGGAGGGAGAGAAAAGAAGTCATTTCATCGGAGGCATAGTGACTGAACAAAATGGAAAAAATTAAGAGAAGATATGGGATGATGAGGGACCAGATCACATAGGGCCTTATGGACTACATGGGAAAGGATTAAAATTTCCATCTGCAATGGGAAGACTTCAGAGAGGTTTTTGCATGTGTTGTAATGTTATTTGGTTTTTAAAAAGTATGTGAGAGGTGAGGAGGAGACTACAAATGTAGTCAACTTCTTCAAGATAATATGCTGGATAGAGTGGTAGCTAACATTTAGTGCTTGCCAGGAGCCTGACAGTATTTTAAGTATTTTTGCACAACACTAATTTATTACTTATAATAACCTAATGATGTAAGAGCTATTATTAGCCTTACTTTTCTTACAGATGAGGAAACTGAGGCACAGACGGAGGACCCAGAATAAAACTGAAGTTTTGGTTTGTTTTTACTTGCTTGTTTTTTTTTTTTTCATTGATAGGACAAAAGTAGAACTTCTATTTCATTTTTATATTTTTATATTTTTATTTTATTTTTATTTATTATTATTATTTTTTTAAATTTTTTTTTCAACATTTATTTATTTTTGGGACAGAGAGAGACAGAGCATGAATGGGGGAGGGGCAGAGAGAGAGGGAGACACAGAATCGGAAACAGGCTCCAGGCTCTGAGCAGTCAGCCCAGAGCCCGACGCGGGGCTCGAACTCACGGACCGCGAGATTGTGACCTGGCTGATGTCGGACGCTTAACCGACTGCGCCACCCAGGCGCCCCAATTTTTTTATTTTAAAGAGAGAATACAAGCAGAAGAGAGAGGGAGAGGGAGAGAGGGACACACACAGAGAGAGAGAGAGAGAGAGAGAGAGAGAGGGAGGGAGGATCCTACAACCCTGGGATCATAACCTGAGCTAAAATCAAGAGTTGGATGCTCAACTCTCTGAGCCACCCAGGTGCCCGTATTTTATTTTTTTAATAAAAATATTTATATTTAATTGATGCATTTATTGAGATATATGTCCCTGAACATAAATTATTTTTTAAAAGGCTAGGAAAGTTTAATTATACAATATTATCATTTATTTTTTAGTGAAGTATAGTTAATATACAGTGTTATATTAGTTTCAAGGGTACAACAAAGTGTTTTGACAATTCTATACATTAAGCTATGCTGTATAGTTACCATCTGTCACCATACAATGTTATTACAATATTATTGATATAGTTCCCATGCTGTACTTTTCATCCCTGTGTCTTATTCATTTAATAATTCCGAGTTTGTACCTCTTAAACACCTTCACCTATGTTACCCATTACCCAAACCTTCTCCTCTCTGGCAACTTTGTTCTCTGTATTTATGGTTCTCTTTCTGTTTTGTTTGTTTGTTTGTTTTATTTTTTAGATTCCTCATATGAGTGAGACCATGCAGTATTTGCCTTTATATTATTTCAGTTGGCACAGTACCCTCTAGATTTATCCATGTTGTCACAAATGCAAGATACTCTTTTTTTATGGGTGAGTAATGTTCCATTGTATAGACATACCACATTTTCTTTATCCATTCACCTATTGATGGATTCTTGGATTGCTTCCATATCTTTGCTACTATAAATAATGCTCCAATAAACATAGGGATGCATATATCTTTTTGAATTTGTGTTTTCATTTTCTTTGTGGAAATACCCAGTTGTAGAATTACTGGATCATATGGTATTTCTATTTTTAATATTTTGGGGAATGTTCATACTGTTTTCCACAGTGGTTGCATCAATTTACATTCCCGCCATCAGGGCACAAGGGTTTCCTTTACTCCACATCCTTGTCAACACTTATTATTTCTTGTCTTTTTGAGAGCCATTCTGACAGGTATGAGGTAATACCTCATTGTGGTTTTGATTTGCATTTTCCTGGTCATTAGTGATGTTGAGCATTTCTTCATGTGCCTGTTGGCCATTTTTATGTCTTCTTTGGAAAAATGTCTATTCAGATCCTCTGCTCATTTTTAAAAATTGGAATATTCATATTTTTTTTGGTTTTCAGTTGTATGAATTCTTTATATATATTTTAGATATCAACCCCTTATTGGATATATCATTTGCACATATCTTCTCCCATTCAGTAGGTTTCCTTTTTGTTTTGTTGATGGTTTCTTTCACTGTGAAAAAGCATTTTATTTTGGTGTAGCCCCAATCATTTATTTTTGCTTTTGTTTCCCTCACCTAAGGAGACATACTTAAAAATATGTTGCTAAGGCTGATGTTCAAGTGGTTAATCCCTATGTTTTTTAAGGAGTTTTATGGTTTCAGGTCTCACATTTAGGTCTTGAATCCATTTTCAGTTTATTTTTGTGTATGGTGTAAGAAAGTGGTCCAGTTTCATTCTTTTGCATGCAGATGTCCAGTTTCCCAGCACCATTTAATTACGGAGACTTTTTTCCATTGTATATTCTTGCCTCCTTTGCCATAGATTAATTGACCATATAACTTTGGGTTTATTTCTGGGCTCTCAATTTTGTTTTATTGATCTATGTGTCTATTTTTGTGCCAGTACCATACTGTTTTGATTACTGTAGCTTTGTAGTATATCTTGAATCTGGGATTATGTTACTTCCAGCTTTGTTCTTCTTTCTCAAGATTGCTTTGACTATTTGGAGTGTTTCATGATTCCTTACAAAAATTGGAATTATTTGTTTTAGTTCTCTGAAAAATACTTTGGTATTTTGATAGGGATTGCATACAATCTGTAGATTGCTTAGTTGTGGACATTTTGATGATATTAATTCTTCTAATCCATGAGTATGGTGTATCTTTCCATTTCTTTGTATCATCTTCAATTTCTTTCATCAAGGTTTATAGTTTTCAGAGTACAAGTCTTTTATTCTCTGGTTAAATTTATTCCTAGGTATTTTATCCTTTTTTGGTATAGTTGTAAATGGGATTGTTTTCTTAGTTTTTCTTCTGGTAGTTCATTATTAATGTAAAGAAATGCAACAGCTTTCTGTATATCTTGCATCCTGTGACCTTACTGAATTCATTTATCAGTTTTAGTCATTTTTTGGTGGTGTCTTTCAGGTTTTCTATATATAGTATCATCTCATCTGCAAATAGTGAAAGTTTTACCTCTTCCTTACCAATTTGGATGCCTTTTATTATTTTTTATTTAAAATTTTTTTTAATGTTTATTTGTGAGAGAGAGAGACAAAGCGTGAGTTTGGGAGGGGCAGAGAGAGAGGGAGACACAGAATCTGAAGCAGGCTCCAGGCTCTGAGCTGTCAGCACAGAGCCCGACGTGGGGCTCAAACTCATGAACTGTGAGATCACAACCCGAGCTGAAGTCAGACGCTCAACTGACTGAGCCACTCAGGCACTCCTGAACACCTTTTATTATTATTTTTTCTTGTCTGATTGCTGGGGCTAGGACTCCCAGTGCTATTTTGAATAAAAGTGATGAAAATGGAATACATGTCTTGTTCCTGACCTTTGAGAGCTTTTCCCCATTGAGTGTGATGTTTGCTCTTGACTTTTCACATAGGCCTTTGTTATGTTGAAGTATGTTCCTCTTAAACCCATTTTGTTGAGAATTTTTATCATGAATGGATGTTGAATTTTACTAAATGCTTTTTCTCTATTTGTTTTTTATCCTATTTTATTATATTCTGTTAATAGAGCTTCTATTTTAATAACAGGGAAATAGGCATATAAGCATTAAGTTCAGGTACGTTTATTGTTTGACAGAAGATGTGAGTTTTCCCCATTGCTGGTATCAGTTTTCTCAGTGTTTCTCAGATGAGGAAGGGGCAGGGATGGGGAAGGGTGAAAAGTGATTGAGTGAGAGAGTGGGATACTTGTGTACTGGTAAATGTTTAACAACTTGTATTCCTGAAAAAGCTTATCCTTTACAATTGGATCTACAATCTTTCTGTAGTTATTTTTTTACTATAATGTGAGCTAGGGATCAAAATGTTTTATTTTTCAAATGGAAATCCATTTAACTCAGCACCATTTATTAAAATGATTAAATGTTCTCTACTAAACTACACTGTTGTCTTTGTCAATCATCAGTTGGTTGTATATCTGGGCCTATTTCTGGACCCTTTAATGTGTCTAATTGTTTAGTTGAAAATCTTTGTTTGTAATTAAGGTTTTCAACTCTGCAATGAAGACCTCTTGGGCTTGCTTACTTTAACAACTACCAGGAATTTTACTGAGGTCCAATACAGATGTCTGTACAGGAAATACAACCCCCCCTCCCCCCCTTCTCTAAATATAGTATGAAGTAGATAGAAACTACTATGATGTACTGCCCAAATTTTCTGGCAAGACCAGAAGTTTTCTTCTTTAGCTGTTGGGAATACTGTCAACATACAGCCCTTAGCTGCCAGCAGTCTTCGGGACTGCTGAGGAGTGGGAACTCAGTCTAAGTCACATCCCCTTTCTGGGGCAGCACACATCAAATGACTCCTTTTATTGTCTTCTGGTATCTTGTAATGGAAGCTGAAGGGCTCAGAGAGCAGAGGTACTGTGTAGATGAATGGGACTTTTCCTGTGTCTACTGGTGGATGTGTTCCCCCTTTGGGCAGTGAGACCTCCAGACCTGCAGAGCCCTGAATTGCAATAATGAGAAGTTCCAACAGCTTGGTAAAACTCCCCAAGTAGGTCATCTGGAGTGATGGCAAGTGGAGCTTCAACTTCTTAGTTTCTGGACCCATGTATTCTATCAGGGACCTATTAGGAACCATATAAAGAACAACAATTTAAAGTGCCATATCCTAATGGATGGCACTCCTATCCTTGCAAGGTACTGCCTCTGATCTGGCATTTTAGTTGATTTTGCTTGAGACAGTAGGTGATATGACAAGTCCTATACTAGCTCCTGCACCTCCTGTTGTTGTACCCTTGACGTAAGGTGGGATGCTGGGACAGTGAGTCAAATTATCTTAAAGCCTGCAAGGCTAAACCCTACCTGGAATATTTGCATATTGCTGACAAAACGAACTGTTGCCTATTCCAAGGTTGAATGGATTTAATGCAGCCAATTTACCACCAACTGCTTGGTTGGTCTTTGTTGTTGTGTAATTAACCTCCCCATAACTTAAATAACAGTTCTTAATAAATACAATAAATAAAAAGTAAGTGACCTAAAATTATAGTTCTATTTTGCTAATAATTTCTTAGTTTAGAAATTCAGGAAGGACTCAGTTGGCTAGTTTGTTTCTACCTACATGGCATCAACTAGGATGTCTGAAGCTAGAGGATTCACTTCTAAGGTGGTTTCTTCAACATATGTCTGCTGTCTCAGTGTATGTTGGCTTCTCTCTCTCTGCGCATGAACTCACTCTTCAGGGCCTCTCTAGATGACTTGCTTTTCTCACAACATGATGGTCTCAAGGTAGAAGTCTCATTTCTTATTTGGCAGCTGGCTTCTCTCAAACAAGAGTTCCAAGAGCATTGCAAAAGACCCCGGTGGCAGTTGCAAGATTTCTTATAAGCTAGCTTTGGAAGTCCCAGAATTTCTGTATTTCTATTGGTCAGTTAAGTCATTAAGGCTCAGCCTAGATTCAAGGAAAGGAGGAATAGATTCTGTCTGTTGGTAGGGGAATGACATATGCACACGGGAAGGAAGGAGTCAATGACCACGCTGAAGACAAGCTACCACAGACAGTCTCACTGAGAGTTCTAGAACAGGTATTTGGGGTTGATTTCTGTTGTTGGATGGTAGGAGACTTGGCAGTAGCAGTAGCTGCATAGGCTTTGGTAAGTGGGAGTCCATGCTTTTCAGCTCATGCACAGTCTCCATTTCTGCTACCATGGCTATTTTGTTTATGTGCCCATTGCAAGGGGTGGCCGGAGCAGAAGCTGACCAATGTCATCTGGTCAAATAATTGTCTACCTGTGTGCCTTTTATGTTATAAATTCTATTTGGGGATCATATGTAATATAATACGTTCAGACTTTGAATCCACTTTCCTAGGCCTGTATGCATACTCTGCTATAGATTTCCTTGACCTCCATGTTTTAATCTTTCTCCTTCCAGTATCTTGATGAGCTGTGCTAAGCCATTTTCCATTGGCCACTCCTTTTCCCGCCTCTAGCAGTTGATTCTATGTACCACCCAAAGCTCTGCCTAACGTGACAATTTTTTTTTCACCACTTTCTTTCAGGGCCCCTTTCAACAGGGATGTAATTCAGCCACTGTCTACTTTGGCCTACACCCACATACTGAGCCAAGCCATCCATGGACCAAGCTTAGGCATTTTTCCCCTTCGTGAGTGTATTAGTGTTCTTTAGAGAGACACTAAAGGTATAAAGATATTTATTATAAGAAATTTGATCATGTTATTATGGATGCTGGAAACTCCCAACATCTGCAGAACCAAGGTTTCATTTTGAATTCAAAGGCTAGAAGTTGCCTTAGAAATAGGAAGAGAGGATGTCCCAGTTTGAAGGTCAACTGGCAGGAAGAGCTGATGTTTGCGTTTGAAAACTGTCAGGCAGGAGAATTCTGTTATCCAGGGGAGGGTCAGCCTTTTGTTCTATTCAGGCTTTCAACTCATTGGAAAAAGCTCACCTACATTATGTCAGACATTCTCAGTCTACCAATTTAAATGCTAATCTCATCCAAAAACACCCTCTCAGAAACACCCAGAATAATGTTTATCCAGTCAAGTTGGTACATATAATTAACCATCACAATGAGCTAGTCCTAAAGTAATTGCTATGTGGTTATATATATAAAATGGTGCAATGGTGGTAGTTGACAGTGACATGCAGATCTAGGCTACCTACTCATGCAGCTTGCTGGAAACTTCTGCCCTGTTTATGCTCAATCTCAGATGTACTACTTGCATTTTTATGATGGCCTGCTCCTGCATCCACTGACCTTATGATTTTGTGGGTCTGACAACTTATGATCAGCAGTTCTGGCTAGTTGTTCACTTGATGTCTTATGAACAAGCTCTCCATCTTTACTGTGGTTCAGTAGAACAGCAGGTTTGTTTGTAAGATACAGAATTCTCTGTTGCAGGGGTATGGCCTTATTCTCTCACTGGTACTATTATAAACTTCACACAGTATCTTTTGCCCCTGCTTGCACCTCTAGTAAGATAGTGACTGCTCTGCTGGCCATAAGATTCAATAGGCAGGGCCATTTATACCATAACCTGGGTCTACTCTCTTTCCCTTTCCTGCTTTGGGCACCATAGTAAATGGGTAGAAGCAGTATCCCAGGCATGGAATATACTTTCTGCAGAACTTGAAGGAAGCCAGTTATGTGTTGTACTTCTTGGTGGGAAGTATAAAGTACAATAATCTATGCTTTACTTTGGGAGGAATGTATAACATCCTCCAGGTCACTAAGCCCCTAAAAATTTAGTTGATATAACAGGCCTGTGAATATTTATGGGATTGCTCTCTCACCCTATTATGTTCCAAGAGATGCCCAGGTGTTTCACACAAATGTATATAGTTAATATCTACTGTTATCCATCCTAAGTGAATGTGAACTCGTTTTGATTCCTTTTTGTGATAGGATTGAAAAATAATGC
This sequence comes from Prionailurus bengalensis, assembly GCF_016509475.1. Lineage (NCBI taxonomy): Eukaryota > Metazoa > Chordata > Mammalia > Carnivora > Felidae > Prionailurus > Prionailurus bengalensis. The sequence continues at coordinate 49,860,681 of NC_057350.1, forward strand.
ATTTGCTAGATTAATTGTCCAAACAATATTTATGGAATATTTCTTAATTTTGCTACTTATTAAAAATTCTACTGCATACGTACAAGAGTCTGATGAGAATCTCTGGTTTACAGATGTATTTGCCTGTATTAGGGTCATCCTTTGTTTATATAATATTGTTTTATGCCTTGATACCTAGTAAGGTATGTTTTCTTACACTATTCATATGTGTATAGTTAAATTTTTGCATATTTACCCTTCCAAAAACACTTGGAGGTTAGTTTGTGACATTCCACAGAAGAAAGTCATAGTGGAACTTTTATTGGGATTCAACTAAATTTATAGATATTGCTGTTGAACATGTGAGTCTGAGAGAATATGAATGCGTAAATGTGAAAAAGGTCAGAGGAAGTTTGAGTCATTGATGCACTGGTAATTTTTAATAGAAACAAACAGGCAAAACCTCATGGTTAAATAAATATTCTAAAACTCAGAAGCCAGATTTTTTTCTTCTGATGGGAAGTTTTTCATGAGCTACAGAGTAAATTTCCAGAATTTCTATTTAGGGTATTTCTTAATGCAGTGTTTCTGAGTATTTATCTTTTCATTTTATAATTGATTTTAATGGCTCACGTAAGAGATCCAGGAACAAAGTGCGTAGTGGGCATTGCGATGAGTTGCTTGAACCCCCTTCAGAAGTGAATTCATATTAGCTTCTGGAAGTACTGTCAGAAAACAGACCTCAGCTGTCAGCCCACTCAGTGGTAAATGTCTCAGTTGACGGGACATTTTTCCTTCCTTCCCAGGGAAACCCAGACTCAAGTGTGAAGGCCTGGGAATGTAAATATCCACTCACCCCAATGTGGAACAATCCTGGCTTAAGAATTGCTCAAGGTTGGCAGAGGCCTTCATAGAGACATTACTGTAGAATGAAATAGACACAGAAGAGCACACAAAACAGAGTACATAGATAAATGGGTTGTCACAAAGTCAATACACCTGGTAGCTTTAACAGTTGTTGTAAACCCATGTCACGTCCCTTCTCCAGCAATAGTCATTTCTTCCTCCTGAAAGTTAACCACTGCTCTGATTTCCAACATCAAAGATAAATTTGAAGTGTGATTGCCATATCATTAAACACAGATATTAAATGTACAGTTTCATAAAATTTGACAAATGCATAAACCTGTGTAACCCACAACCCTATCAAAATAGAGAATATTTTTGTCACCCCAGAAGGATGACCATGTCCCTTTCCAGTCCATGCTTATTCCCAGAAGCAACTACTTTTCTGGTTTCTATCACCAAATTACTCTTGCATGTTCTAGTAGTTTATATAATTAAAAGCATATAGCATGTGTGTATGTCTGGCTTCTTCTCGTGCAGCATGATGCTTTTGACATTTATTCTTGCTGTTGTGTGTATCAGTAGTTTATTCCCTTTTGTGGCTGAGGAGCATGTCCTTATATGATTATACCATAGTTTGTTTATATATTTTCCAGGTGATGGACACCTGTCCTGTTTTTAGTTTTTGGTTACAATAAATAAAGCTATTGTGAATCTTGTACAAGGGTTTTTATAAACATAAGTTTTCATGTCTCTTGGATAAATACCTAGGAATAGAACTGCTGAGTAACAGGGTAAATGTATGTTTAACTTTTAAAGAAGCTGTCGATTTCCATTTTACACAGGCACCTCAATATATGAGCATTCTGATTACTGTTTGTCCTTCCTGATATTTAGATTTGTCAGTCTTATTTATTTGATCCATTCTAGTGGGAATGTAGTAGTAATCGTTGTGGTTTTCTTTTTGCATTTTTAACAATTATAGTTGACATACAATATTATATTAGTTTTAGGTGTACAACATAGTGATTCAGAAATTCTGTACAGTATGAAATGGTTGCCATGGTTAAGTGTAGTTACCCTCTGTTACCATAAAATGTTATTAAAATATTATTGATTATATTTTCTATGCTGTACTTTTCATTCCTGTGATTTATTTCTTTTATAGCTGGAAGTTTGTATCTCTTAATCAACTTTACCTATTTCACCCATTACCTTACCTCCCTCCCTCTGGCAACCATGTTTGTTCTTGTATTTATGTATGTTTGGGTTTTTTTTTGTTCATTTGTTTTATTTTTTAGATTTCACATCTAAATCATATAATAGTTGTCTTTATCTGTTTGACTTATTTCACTTAGCATAGTACCTTCCAGGTCCATCTATCTTGTCACAAATGGCAAGATAGCATTGTTTTTTATGGCTGAGTAATATTCTATTATATATATATATCATTTATATAAATATTATATATATAAATCACATCTTCCTTATCCATTTATCTATTGATGGACACTTGAGTTGCTTTCATATCTTGGCTGCTGTAAATAATGCTGCAGTAAATACAGGGGTGCATATATCTTTTTGAATTAGTGTTTTTGTTTTCTTTGGATAAATACCCAGAAGTGGAATTATTGGATTATATGGTATTTCTATTTTTAATTTTTGAGGAATCGTCATACTGTTTTCTATAATGACTGCACCAATTTACATTCCCAACAACAGGGCACAAAAGTTCCTGTTTCTCTACATTGTTGCCAACACTTGTTATTTCTTGACTTTTAGGTACTAGTCATTATGACAGATGTGAGGCAATATCTCATTGTGCTTTTGATTTGCATTTCCCTGATGATTAGTGATGTTGAGCATCGTTTCATGTGTCTATTGGCCATCTGTATGTCTTTGGAAAAATGTTTATTCAGGTCCTCTGCCCATTTTATAACTGGATTATTTATGTTTTTGGTTTTAAGTTTTATGAGTTTTTTTATGTTTTGGATAATAACCTTTTATCAGATATATAATTTGCAAATATCTTTTCCTATTCAGTAGGTTCCCTATTCATTTCATTGATCATTACCTTTGCTCTACAAAAGCTTTTTAGTTTAATATAGTCCTACTAGAGTATTTTTGCTTTTGTTTCCCTTGCCTGGGGAGACAGGTTCAGAAAAATATTTCCAAGACCAATGTCCAAGTCTATGGTTTCCTTAAGGTGTTTTATGATTTTAAGTCTCACATTTATTTCTGGGCTGTCTATCCTGTTTTATGATCTATATGTCTATTTTTGTGCCAGTACTGTAGTGCTTTGATTGCTGTATCTTTGTAGTATAGTTTGAAAACTGGTATTGACTGTTTTTTTGTGTGGTTCATTACAAGTTTTAGAATCTTTGGTTTTAATTCTGTGAAAAATACTATCGGTATTTTGATAGGGATTGCATTGAATCTGTTTGGGTAGTATGGACAAATTATGGTAGTATGGAAAATTTTTTTTTTTTTAACATTTATTTATTTTTGAGACAGAGAGAGACAAAGCATGAACAGGGGAGGGTCAGAGAGAGAGGGAGACACAGAATCTGAAACAGGCTCCAGGCTCTGAGCTCTCAGCACAGAGCCCGATGCGGGGCTCGAACTCACAGACCGCGAGATCATGACCTAAGCTGAAGTCGGCTGCTTTACCGGCTGAGCCACCCAGGTGCCCCGGTAGTATGGAAATTTTAACAATATCAATTCTTCAAATCCATGAGCGAGATGTATTTTTCCATTTATTTGTGTTATTTTCAATTTCTTTTATCAGTGTCCTATAGTTTTCAGAGTACAAGTCTTTCACCTCTTTGGTTGTGTTTATTCCCAGGTATTTTATTCTTTTTTGGTGCAATTGTAAATGGGATTGTTTTAATTTATTTTTCTCCTGGTTCATTATTAGTGGATAAAAACACAGCAAGTTTCTGTATATTGATTTTGTATCCTGCTACTTTACAGAATTTATTGATTCTAATGGTTTTTTGGTAGAGTCTTTCTTTAGTATTTTTACGTATAGTATACCATCTGCAAATAATGACAGTTTTACTTCTTCCTTACTAATTTTGATGCCTTTTAGTTCTATTTTCTTGTCTGATTGCTGTGGCTAGGGCTTCCAGTACTATATTGAATAAAAGTAGTGAGATTGGACATTCTTGTCATGTTCCTCATCTTAGAGCAAAAGCTTTCAGCTTTTCCCCATTGATTATTATGTTATCTGTGTTTTTTCATATTTGGCCTTTGTTATGTTTAGGTACGTCCCTCTAGACTCATTTTGTTGAAAGTTTTTATTATGAATGGATGTTGAATTTTGTTAAATGTTTTTTTCTGAATCTGTGGAGATGATCATATGATTATAATCCTTTATTTTGTTAATGTGGTGTATCACATTGATTGAGTTGTATGTATCGAACTATCCTTGTATCCCTGGAATAAGTCCCACTTGATCATTGTGAAAGATGTTAAATATATTTTTTTGGATTCAATTTGCTAATATTTGTTGAGGATTTTTGCATCTGTGTTCATGACAGCTATGGTCTGTATTTTTTTTTTTTTGGTTTATTTTTATTTATTTATTTATATTTATATCAGATTTTCTATTTGTTTCTGATTCAGTTTTGGAAGATTGTATGTTTTTAGGAATTTATCTATTTCTCTTAGGCTGTCCAATTTGTTGGCATATAATTTTTCACAGTAGTCTCTTAAAACCCTTTGTATTTCTGTGGTGTTGATTGTAACTTCTCTTTCATATTTGATTTTCTTTTAGTACTTTCTCTTTCTTTCTTGATGAGTCTTGCTAAAGGTTTATCAACTTTGTTTAACTTTTCAAAGAACAAGCCCTTAGTTTCATTGATTTTTTCTTTTTTTTTTTTTTTTGAGTTTCTATTTTATTTATTTCTACTCAGGTCTTTATTATTTCTTTCCTTCTACTAATTTTGGACTTTGTTCTTCTTTTTTTAAGTTCCTTTAAGCATAAAGTTAGATTTTTATTTCAGATTTTTCTTATTTTTTGAGGTAGGCCTGTATCCCCATAAACTCCCGTTAGACTGTTTTTGCTATGTTCCAAAGATTTTGATCTGTTGTGTTTCCATTTTTATTTGTCTGTATGTAATTTTCGATTTCCTCTTTGATTTCTTCATTGACACATTGGTGGTATAGTAGCATGTTGTTTAACCTCCATGTGTTTGTATGATTCCAGTTTTTTTTTTTCTTGTAATTGATTTCTTATTTCATACTGGTATAGTTGGAAAATATTTCAATCTTAATTTTTTTAAACTTGCTTTGTGGCCTACTGTGTGATCTATTCTGGAGAATATTGTAGATTCACTTGAAAAGAATGTGTCTGGTTTTTTTGGATGGAATGTTCTGTATATATTTGTTAAGTCCTTCTGGTCTAATGTGTCTTTAAAGTTGTTGTTTTCATATTGATTTCCTGCCTGGATGATCTACCCATTTATGTGAGTGGGAAGTTAAAGTCTACATTATTATCATATTACTATGAATTTCTCTTTTATGTTTGTTTATATTTGCTTTATATATTTAGGTGCTTCTATGTTGGGCACATAGATATTTATAATTATTATGTCCTCTTATTGGATTGATCCCTTTATCATTATGTAATGACTGTTATGTAATGGCTTCTTATTATAGTCTTTAAGTCTTTTTTGTCTGATATAAGTATTATTAGTCTGACTTCCCTCCTCTCCACTTCTATTTACATGGAATATCTTTTTTCATCGCTTAACTTTCAGTATGTATGTGTTTTTAGTTCTGAAATGAGTCTCTTGTAGGAAGCATATACCTGGGTCACTTTTTAAAAATCCATTCATTCACTCTGTGTCTTTTGATTTGAGCATATAGTCTATTTACATTTAAAGCAATTGTTGAAAGGTATGTACTTATTGCCACTTTATTAATTGTTTCTGGTTGTTTTTGTAGTCATTCTCTGTTATTTTTCTTTTGCTCTTTTTGTGATTTGATGATTTTCTTTAGTGTTATGCTTGGATTCCTTTCTGTTTATTTTTTGTGTATTTATTATAGGTTTTTGGTGTGTGGTTACCATGAGGTTCATATATAACATTTTATGTACAGGGTATTTCATTTTAAATTGGTAGTTGCTTAAGTTCAAACACATTCTTAAAAACACTACATTACTCCCCTCTGCACATCTCACATATATTATATTTTACATATTTGTATTTTGTATATCCTTTAATTTTTGAGATATAATTGTTTTATTATTTTTGTCTTTTAACCTTTATATTAGTTTTATAAGTGATCTATGACCTTTACTTTATGTTTGCTTTTACCAGTGAAATTTTTTCTTTTAACAGTTTTCTTTTAGTTATACTTTTTCTTCTCTACTTAAAGAAGTCCCTTTAATATTTCTTGTAAGGGTAGTTTAGCAGTGATGAACTCTTTTAACTTTTATTTATCTGGGAAACTCTTTATCTCTCCTTCAATTCTGAGTAATAACCTTGCTGGTATAGAGTATTCTTGGTTGTAGGGTTTTCCTTTTGGCACTTTGAGTATATCATGCCACTCCCTTCTGGCTTGCAAAGTTTTTGCTGAAAAATCAGGGGGTAGACTTATGGGGTTTCTCTTGTACCTAAATATTTGCTTCTTTCCTTTGTATTTAATTTTCGTTATTTTTATTATTATATATCTTGGTGTGTACCTCTTTGGGTTCATCTTGATTGGGGCTCTCTTTACTTCCTGGATCTGGATGTCTGTTTCCTTTCTCAGTTTGGAGAGTTTTCAGCTATTATTTCTTCAAATAAATTTTCTTCTCCTTTTTCTCTCTCTTCTCTTTGTGGAGCTCTTATAATGCAAATGTTATCATGCTTGATGATGTTGCAGGAGTCCCTTAACCTACCCTCGTTTTAAAAAAACCCTTTTTCTTTTTGTGATTCAGTTTGGTGGCTTTCCACTACCCTGTTTTCCAGATCACTGATCTTTTCCTCTGCTTCTTATACTGTACTGATGATTCCCTTTAGTGTATTTTTCATTTCAATCATTGTATTATTCACATCTGACACTTTTTTAAATAATTTCTATCCTTGTTGAAGTTATCACTGAGTTTAACCACTCTTTGCTTAAGTTCAGTGAGTATCTTTATGGCCCTTATTTTACACTCTTTATCCGGTAGATTGCTTGTCTCCATTTCATTTAGCATTTTTTTCTCTTGTTTTGTCTTGTTCTTTCACTTGGAACATATTTCTTTATCTTCTTATTTGGTCTGACTCTCTGTGTTTGTTTCTATGTATTAGGGAAGTCAGCTTTGTCTCATGGTTGTGAAAGTAGTGACCATATACAGAAGGCATCTAGTGGTACCAATAGCACAATCCCCCCAGTCACCAGAATGAGGTGGTCCAGGGTTGTCCCTTATGTGGGTTCCTTACACCCTTCTTTTGTGGCAGGGACATGACTGTGGACATGCTGGTGGGCAGGACTAGCCCCCAGCCTAGCTGCAATGACTAGCTGTGACTGCTGCAGGTACACTTGTGGGCAGAATTTATAGCAGAGTTTACATGGCTGGCTGTGAGGCCTTGCTGTAGCTACTATGGGCTTGGTGGTGGGTGGGGCTAGCTTTGTACTTCCCTGGGGCAGGAGTCTCTTTGGAAGAGCACCAGTCCTGGCCAGGGCCACTCACTGGATGTGGGCTAGGTGGTAGTTGCTTTGGTGGTGACCACTGGCCTCTGCTGGAGCTGCTCTCTGGGTGTGGTGGATTGGAAGCTGCTTTGGAGGGGTGCCTGAGGGGTGGGTTGGTTAGGTGTGGGGAATCTACAGGGGAATGCTGAGGTGGGGCAGGTGGTGTTAGCAAGGTATATATAGGGTGTCAGAACTGGTTCCTAAATTGTCTGGAGAGTAAGTCTGAAGGAGGGCAAGAAAACTGGTGTCTGATAGTACTTTCATCCTAGAGAAAGCTCCTACAGATCCCCACTCTTCTGGCACATGTCCTAAAATTAACCAATAAATCTTTTTTTTTTTAAGAATTTTTTTAAACATTTATTTATTTTTGAGAGACGGAGAGAGGCAGAGCATGAGCAGGGGAGGGGAGAGAGAGAGAGAGAGAGAGAGAGAGAGAGAGAGAGAGAGATGGATGCAGAATCTGAAGCAGGCTCCAGGCTCTGAGCTGTTTGTTAGCACAGAGCCCGACGTGGGGCTCAAACTCACAAACTGCAAGACCATGACCTGAACCAAAGTCAGACACTCAACTGACTGAGCCACCCAGGCACCCCAATCAATAAATCTTCTTCACATATAACCTAAGTGGTTTCTAAACTGCTGCTTCTGTGTTGGGTCTTGGGCTCAGTTATATAGTGCACTGGCCCTTGAAGCATGGAGACTGAGTTTCCTATAGCTCTCAAGCACTCCTGGAGTTAAGTGCTGCTGATTTTCAAAGCCAGATGTTAGAAGAGGCTTGTTGTCCTAGTGTACACCCCCAGGGTCAGGAGGCCTGTTATGGGGCTTAATCTTCTTGTTCCTCCACCCATGTGATACCCCTCCTGCTTGTGGGGTTGCCTCACTGAGGGTTTTGTTCTCTACTGTGTTTCTCTCCATTTTAACCTCTTGATGTGGTCTTCTCTTTGTCTTTGGCTGTGAAATATCTGTTCTGACAGTCTTCACGTTGTCTTTACAGTGAGTTGCATTACATGCAGTTGTGCTCTGCTGTATCTGTGGGGGGAGGTGAGGTCAGGATCCTCCTACTCTGCCATCTTCTCTTAACTTTCTCTGTTATTTCTATTTTTAGCAATCAATAGCTTTTAAAGAAATTTAAAAATGTATGTATGAATAATTTTTAAAAATATTTTATATATTTCCAATATATTTACCCTTTATTCTGTTTCTTTTGTTTTAAAGAAGTATAGTTAATGCACAATGTTATGTTAGTTTCAGGTATACAGCATAGTGATATAACAAGTCTTTACATTATGCTATGCTTGCCGCAAGTATAGCTCCCATCTGTCACCATACAATGCTATTATAATACCTTCCTATGACTTTGGTCTCTGTGACTTATTCATTTCACAACTGGAAGCCTGTATCCCCTACTCCCCTACTCCTATTTTGCCCTTTCCCAGTCCCCCTACCTTCTGGCAGTCACTAGTTTGTTCTCTGTGTTTATGGGTCTATTTCTGCTTTTTATTTATTTTTCTTTTGTTTTGTTTTTTAGATTCCATATATAAGTGAAATCATATGGTGTTAGTCTCTCTTTGTCTTATTTCACTTGCATTAATACCCTCTAGGTTCATCTATGATGTTGTAAATGGCAAGATCTCATTCCTTTTTTATGGCTGAAAAAATATATATACACACATATACATACATGTATGTATGTATCTATCCATATATATATCAGAAAGATATACACATATCTTTTTGAATTAGTGTTTTCATTTTCTTTGGGTAAATACCCTGTAGTGGAATTACTGGGTCATATAGTATTTCTACTTTAAATTTTCTCAGGAAACTCTATACTGTTTTTCATGTAGCTCCACCAATTTACATTCCCACCAACAGTGCAAGGGTCCCCTTTCTCCACATCCTCACATACACTTGCCATTTCTTGTCTTTTTGATAGTAATTCTAACAGATATGAGGTGATATCTCATTATTATTTTGATTTGTATTTCCCAATGATTAGTATTCCAGTCTGCTTTCTGACTCTATTTCCCAAAGAATTACTTTGTGCCACCTCAACAATCTAATGGGATCCAGAACCTGGACCTCTATATAAAGTTCCTCCATTAAATCTCTCTCTCTGTCAGCAGTCATTGAAACCGATGAGATTTCTGTTGAGAAATTATTTATTTGTTCTTTTAGGGAGAAAGAAGATATTGAATATGAAACTTCCAATGCTACATTGCTGCTACATTTGATTTTCCAGCTCTTTGGGCAGGCTTATCTACTGGCTTTTAAAAATATAACTATTATATGAAAGAAAGCATTGACACTAATAGGAAACTACTTCTAAAGAGGAAATGATAAAAGGAAAGAGGAAGCTGATGGCACTAAAAGAGTACTGTCAGCAGTTTCAAGTGAGACTAGTATAATTAATGTCTTAAGCTTTGAGGTCACAAAGAATCCAAGAGAGAAAATCCCTTATCCATTCTTGTTCCTCTTCCCCAGCAGGACAAAAAATAATTTGGGAGCATTACTTCATAGTTTAGCATTACTTCATAGTGGGTTAGGTTAGAAGTTGCGAACAGGGATCTCAGTTATCATTTACTGTAAGTGTGTTAAGAAAAAAAGTTCCAAACAGCATTGTTACCTCCAAAACTGGGAGAAATTCTAGGTTAAGTAAACTCTATTTCAGGGCATTACTCTAGCCACAGATTGAAGAATAAAACTATAAGTAAAAAAATTCCAGTATTTTCCTTTATGGAGAGGATGATAAGTAATTACCTGAATCACAAAGATCTTTCTATGAGGAAAAGCCTTTTTTGATGTACTCTTGTTAAAGTAAAAATAAAAATGACTAGTATCCTTCTCTTTTATAAAATAATATATATTAACTGACAAGACCAATAAGCAACCAAAGCAAAACAAAACAGATGAATCACAAAACACATTTAGATTGGACCCAAAATAAGACTTCATGTCATCTGCATAACAGTTTATCTAGCTAAAAACTTAACACTGACATTTTGCTAAAATGCAAAGCTCCTGGGGTTAGAAGCATGGCTGTTCATCTTGGAATCCTTAGGGTATTACACAATGTTTAGAATATAATATGTTTTTAAATGCATGTTTGAATAAACAAATAGATGAATAAACTGGACACAAAGAAAAATCTAGAACTGACTATTATAAGATAGTATGATGCCATAGGAACTGTGAAGCGGGAAAACTCTGATAGTCATCATGGCCAAGTGAGTGCCTGATAATTTTGATGTTGGCAAGGCCCAGTGTTCATTGTTCTCTGGCAGTTGCTACCAACCCCAGTCACCAGTGGGACAAAGATTATATGATCTAGCCCTAACTTGCACTTCCAGCTCTATCTGTTAGGATCCCCCACATGAACTCTCTCATTTGGATAAACTGTTCTAGTCATTTTTCTCTGAACTTCTCAAACTGTCTTGCTTCTCTATGCCTCTGTTCACACTGAACAAGAAATGCATTCCTTTGCATACATGCTTACAAAATCCTACCTATTCTTCAAGAGGACCCCGCCCCCACCCCCCATCGTCCTCATTCTAAGACTGCCTTAGACCACCAATTATCTCTTTGACCACATAACACTGATTATACACTCCTTTGCATTGTAGTTATTTTAGAGAGCAAAGAGTCCATCTTATACATCATCTTTTTCCCTTTATGAAACATTGAAGTTTGGCGAATTGGCTGATGATTAATTCAGCATTATGTACTAATCTATTAATTTTATTATTTACCATGCAGGCATCATAAGAGTGCAATGGTAATTTAAATGTTAACAAGTTTACAGTTTATAAGGGAGACAGGATTTATAAAATATCTGCAAAACAATGTAAAATGTAAAAAAATACATAATTATGGGATTGATAATGTTGATAACATATTTCCATGTTAGGTGATAATAGTAAAAATTAAGAAGGTGAATTCTACCGGGTTTTGAAGAAAGGATAGAATTAAGGCAGGGAGCAGGGCATTTCAGAGAAAAGATAAATTATAAAATAAGTGGGGGCCTGGGATAGGGAAGCATGGATTTTTTGGGGGGAACAGAGAGTATTTCAATTGGGTTTAGGTCTTGGTATTTTTGGAAATAAAGGTAGAAACAAATTAAGACTTTTTGGTAGTCAAGGGCATTTGAAAGAAGAGTTACTTGATCAGAGCTGTACTTCCAGATTAGACTAGCATAAATGGGACTGTGCTTTGGAAAAAAGGTGAGACTGAAGGATGAGTAGATTGCCTTAGTCTATGTAGAAGTAATGAGATCAGGGTAGTGGCAGTGGGAATGAAAAGGAGAGGACAGTTTTAAATATAAGACTTAGATCTGATCAGCTGAATGGGGTCTGATTGTGAAGTTGCAAGGGTGACATCAGAATCAAATAGAGTAAAGAGGCTTTGATCCTGGGTGGCTGGGTAGTTGAGCATGTTATAAAATAAACTGCTGAATACAGAAGGGAATAAATTTGGAAATAAAGGTCTTAAATTTAGTCATTGACATAGTTAGCGTGAGGTGTTTTATAGGGAAATTTAGGTGGAGATGTCTCCCGTAACAGTTGGAAATGCTGACTCTAAATATAGCAGAGCTGGAGGGCTGGAGATAGCCGGGAGCCGTATTTCCAGAAGTCATAGTTGAAGCCATGATATTGATTGAGAATGTTACAGGAGTATAAGCAAGAATAGGCAAGAACTCCAAAGGTTTATCCTTGGGGTAAGCCTACATTTAGGAGACAGGAGCAGAAAAAGGAGCCTGATTAGGTGGGCAGAGAAGATTGGGTTGTAGATACAGAAGGCATACAGAAAGAGTGTTGTGTCCTAAATGCCAACAGAGGATGAGACTTTCAAGAAAGGACGATCTGTTGTGTTAAATGTTGCAGAGTTGTAGAGGTGAAAGAGGATTTTGTTTGTTACTATATGATGAGATAGTGACCTGTAACAGCCTGGTTTCCCACTGGACTATAGTGTAGTAAGGTAATAGAGGGCAAAACTAGATTACCAGGAGTTAGAAGTGAGTAGGAAATGAGGAAAGTGGAGGTTGTAAGTATTTGAAAGAGTTTGATGCTGAGGGGAAGGAGAGGCATACAAACAACATCTCGGGGAAAAAAGGAAGATTTCCTCTACCTTTGTTGTTGTGGTGGTGGTGGTTTCTTTTGAGAATAAAGAGCCTATTGACAGGCTTAATTGAAAGTGAAGATGCAAGAGAGAAGACTCAGTTGAACAGAATTCTTTTCAAGAGGTTGCCTCATAGAGAATATGTCTATGGCTATCCATCACCAAAACAATACAAACAACTATGATAGCAAGTCTTTCAGTATTAAATAGAACATATAATAGTAGTATCTGAACATCTTATTTGTAAAAAGGCAAATTGGAAGCTGAAATTACTCATCTCGTAAGATTACAAAAAGGATTGCTGAATTGTTTTAGGTGTTAATTTCTCAAGTGTTTTTAAAATTTTTTTTTTCAACGTTTATTTTTATTTTGGGGACAGAGAGAGATAGAGCATGAACGGGGGAGGGGCAGAGAGAGAGGGAGACACAGAATCAGAAACAGGCTCCAGGCTCTGAGCCATCAGCCCAGAGCCCGACGCGGGGCTCGAACTCACGGACCGCGAGATCGTGACCTGGCTGAAGTCGGACGCTTAACCGACTGCGCCACCCAGGCGCCCCTCAAGTGTTTTTTTTATGGGTAACTAAATGCTCAACAATGTAAACAACTAAAGACTATAACATTCCAAACTACTTCTGATTATCACCAGAAATTAAGATAAAACAAATCTTTATTAAAGAAAAAAAAAGGATATTTACATTTCTGGTTTAATATTATTTACTCTACCAAAAAGGAACCTAAATCACTCTTCTGATCTGTTCAATATAAGATTCTTGGGGCCCTGAATATGGCTAGCTAGTTGTTTTGTGCCTGATGGGACAGCCCCATTAGAAAAGTCATGTGACCCACCTGAGTGGACTGGAATGTGGTAAGGAGATGACTTGTCACTCTAAGAAGTTCTGACTGCATATCATCCTAAAGAAAATTAATGATGCACCTGAAGGCTGAATTTTACTGCAGAAGGTCTTGTATGAGATAAAAATCCTCAAGTTCCACAACAGTTTTTAGAATACCACCTACTTAGAATACCCTGTGATCTTGGGGCATCTGGGTGGCTCAGTTGGTTAAACATCTGACTTCGGCTCAGGTGATGATCTCACAGTTCAAGCCCCATATTGCGCTCTGTGCTGACAGCTTGGAGCCTGGAGCCTGCCTCAGATTCTGTCTGTCTGTCTGTCTGTCTCTCTCTCTCTCTCTGTCCCCCCCCACTCATGCTATCTCTCAAAAATAAACACAAAAAAATTACAAAAAGAAAAGACACTCTGTGATCTTAGTATACTTACTACTGGAAGTAGTGAGGGGATTAACAACACTATAAGGCAGAGGTATTTGATAGGACTAAGAAAACTCTTGGGTTCCTTAGCATGAAAGTAGGAGCTATTTTCAGATATTTGAATCCTGCAGAGCTGCAGAGGGACTTTCTCCAGTATTGATCTGAGTTCTGACCAGCACTTGCATTTGAGGAATTATTTAGGATTGGAAAATAATCATTTAAAAGTAGATGGAAAAGTGCTCAGTTTTCACACAGGGCCAGGAATAGTCTGTTCCCACTAGCTAGACTTGAAAATGTCATGAATCACAGGAGAATACCCAAAGATTCTTGCTTCCATAGTGAGAAATAATTAGCCCTACAATAATGTGTAAATTTGTCCTGTTTTACAAATTTTAAAAGCAAGACCTAAAATGATCAAACTGTTCCTAAATAATTTAACTGTGTCCTAGAAGAAAGGTTAAGAGTATTTAAAAAATACCAAAATATTCAGCATACAGTGAAATAAAATTCATGTCTGGCAATACATCAAATATTACCAAGCATGAGAATAATTGGGAATATGACTCATAATGAGAAGGAAAATAAAATGAATTCACAACTGGAACAGTTGTTCAAGTTAGTAGATAGTTATTTAAACAGTTATTGTAACTGTATTGTATATGTTCAATAAGAAGTGAGAACACAAAAGTCATAAAAAAAAGTCCCAGATCAACTTTTAGAGATGAAAATTACAATGTCTGAGATAACAAATATACTGGATGGGATTAATGGCAGATTAGACATTGAAGAAAAAATAATGAACTTGAAGACATAGCAATAGAAACAATTCAAAATGAAACTCATAGTCAAAAGGAATAAAAAAATAAATGGAGCATCAATGAGCTGTAAGACAATTTCAAGCAGTGTAATATAGATGTAATAGGAGTTCCTGAAAAAATGAAATACAGAAAAGTATTTGAAGAGGGAATGGTTGAGAGTTTTCCAAATTTAGTGAAAATTATAAACACACAGATCCAAGAAGCACAATGAGACTCAAACGCAAGCAATTTGAAGACAACTACACCAAGGCACATCATTATCAAATTGCTAAATAAAATTGATGAAGAGAAAATGTTATACACAATAAAAGAAGGGTAGACGTGTTATGTATGGAAGAAAAAAGGTAATGATCATAGCAGATCTTCATCAGAAACAATGGAATTGAGGAGACACTGACTCAAAATTTTAAAGATGACAAAATGAAAATTGTCATCTAGAAGTATGTGCCTAGTAAACATACCTTTGAGAAACAAAGGTGAAATAAAGATTTTTAGACATGCAAAAGCCTAAAGAATTCATCTTTAGCAGAGATACCTAACAAGAAATGTTAAAAGAACTTTTTCATACAGAAGGAGAAAGATAGAAAATGGAAATATCAATCTATACTAAGAAATGAAGAACGTTGGACTTGATAACTACATAGGTAAAAGACAAGATATTTTCTTAAATATTTTAAAAGAAAATTAAATATTAAAATGATAATGATGATGTAGTGTGTGAAGTTTATAACATATTGTGGTCACCAGAATGATAACAATGGCCCCCAAGATTCCAATTCTAATCTCCAGCATCATTGAATATGATAATATTGTTGTCTTCTACATGTTATGCTACATTATGTTTTATAGCACAGTTGACCTTGAGATAGAAAGATTATCCAGCTGGATCTAACTAATCCTACAAGTCATTTAAAGAACAGAGACTTTTCTGTATCTGGTAGCAGAAGGGGAAGGCAGAGAGAAAAAAGCAAAGGAGAATTTGATATATTGGTTCTGGCTTTGTAAATGGAGGGGTCCATGTACAAAGATTGGAGAGTGACCACACATAGCTGAGAGTGACCCCTTGTCAACAATCGACAGGGAAATGGGGACCTCAAAGTTAACACCACAAGGAATTAAATTTTGTTAGTAATAGGAAAGAGTTTAGAAGAAGACCCCATGTTCCAGATGAAAAGAGAGTGGGCTGAGATCTGGATTTCAGCCTGTGAGACCCCAAGCAGAAAACCCAGCCAGGTCATTTCAGACTTCCGACTTACAGAATTGTGAGATAATAAATGGCCTTGTGTTAAGCTTTTAAGTTTATTGTAATTTGTTATGCAGAAAACCAATTAGAAAACTAATACACATTTGTAGAACAAAATGTATGACAAAAATAACAGAGACTAGAAGGGATAAATGAAAGTACATTGTTGAAACAAATGTTATAACTAATATTTTCAATGAAGGAGATAAGATATCATAAAAATATTCACTTAATTCAGAAAAAGGCAGAAAATAAAAAAGGAACCAAGATTATATGGGACAAATAGAAAAACACCAGCAAGATGATAGGTCTAGATCTAACCATATCAATAGTTACATTAATTGTAAATGGACTAAACACCTCAATTAAATGGTAGAAATTCTCATATTGGATAAGAAGGAAGATCCAACTGTATGCTAGCTACAAGAAATGCATTTTTATTTTATTTGAGTGACAGAGAGAGAGAGAGAGAGAGAGAGAGAGAGAGAGAGATAGCATGAGTGAGGTGGGGAGAGAGGCAGAGGGGAAGGGAGAGAGAATCCCAAGCAAGCTCCATGCTCAGCATGGAGCCCAGCACAGCGCTCAGTCCCACGTCCCTAGGATCATGACCTGAGCCAAAATCAAGAGTTGGATGCTCAACCAAATAAGCCACCCAGGTGCACCAAGAAATTCATTTTAAATATAAGGACATGAGAAGATTAAAAGTTTGGACCAAGATACATTATGTTAGCATTAGTCAAAAGAAAGATGGAGTGGCTATATTAATAACAGACAAAATAGATTTCAGAGCAAAGCTTATTACTTGGGATTAAGAAGTTTATCTCATAATAATGAATGTGTCATTTTATCAGGAGGAAATAACATTCCTAAATGTTCATGTTCTGAATAACAGAGCTCCTAACTACATGAAACAAAAACTGATAAAACTGTGAGAAGAAATAGACAAATCCACAATTTATGGTAAGATATTTCAATATAATTCTTTCAATAGTTGATAGAACAAGTCAACAGCAAACCAGTTAAGATATATGACTTGAATAAAACAATCATGGGGCGCCTGGGTGGCGCAGTCGGTTAAGCGTCCGACTTCAGCCAGGTCACGATCTCGCGGTCCGTGAGTTCGAGCCCCGCGTCAGGCTCTGGGCTGATGGCTCAGAGCCTGGAGCCTGTTTCCGATTCTGTGTCTCCCTCTCTCTCTGCCCCTCCCCCGTTCATGCTCTGTCTCTCTCTGTCCCAAAAATAAATAAACGTTGAAAAAAAAAAAAAAAAAAACAACAATCAGTCTGACCTAAAATAATTCACTTAACAATAGCAGCTTATTTTCAAATGCAGACATTTATTTTCAAGTGTGTATAGAACATCAACAGACATCATATTCTGGGCCATAAAATAAGTCTAAATAATTTTAAAAGGATAGAAGTCATACAAAGTATGTTCTCTGGCTACAGTGGAATTAAATCAATAACAGAAGGATCTCTGGAAAGACACCAAATATTTGGAAACCAAACAGCATATTTCTAAATTACTCATGGGTCAAAGAAGAAATTAAAAGGGAAATCAGAAAGTACTGTGAACTAGATGAAAATGAAAGTACTGTGAACATATTAAAATCTGTGGAATGATACTAAATCAGTAATTATAAGGAAATTTATAGCACTAACCAAAGGAAAAAAAACATTCAGTTTGGAAAAAAAAACCCACAAAAACTGTCTTTATTCATAGACAGCATGTTCTTTCATGCAGCGAATCCAATGGAATCTAAAGATATTACTAGATCTAATAAATGAGTTATCAGGGTTGCTGGATACAGCATCAACATACACATATCAATTGTATTAGTATATACCAGCAATGAACAGTCAGAAATTGAAAAAGATAACATTTAAAATAGCATCAAAAATATGAAAATATTTGGAGTTATATTTGACAAAAGAAGAACAAGTCCCATATACTAAAATCTACAGAACATTGTTGAAAAAATTCAATAATAGAGAGATACACACTGTTCATAGGTCAGGAGAATCAATGCTGCTGTGATGCCAGTTCTAAACAAAATGAAGATTTAACACAATCGCAATAAAAATTCCCATAGGATTTAGTAAATTGTAAGATTATTTTAAAATTCAAAATAAAAAGTCAAAAGACCTAAAATAACCAAAACAACTTAAAAAGATAAAAGTTGGAGGACTAACACGATTTGATTTCAAGTCTTATAAAATACAATAATCAAGAAAGTGTGTTAATGGTATAAAGATGGACAAATGGGTGAATGCAATAGACCAGAGAATCCAAAAATATACCCACACACATGGAGAACTAAAGGTACAAAGGCAATTCAGTGGAGAAAGTGGGATTTTCAACCAAGGGTGATGAAACAACTCGATATTTATATGCAATATAAAGAACTTGCATATATGCCATATACAAAGCTAAACTCAAAATGGACCACAAACCTAAAAGAGTTAAAACTATAAAATATCTAGAAGAAAACACAAGAGAAAAACTTTTTGACCTTAGGTTAGGCAAAGGCTTTATAGATGTAGCACCAAAAGTCCAATCTGTAAAAGAAAACAATTCATAAATTGGACTTAATCAAAATTAAAAACTGCTTTTTGAGAGACATGTTAAGAGAATAGACTAGCCACAAACTGGCATAAAATATTTGCAAATCATACCTGATAACGGTTTTGTATTTAGAATATATAGGGCGCCTGCATGGCTCAGTCGGTTAAGTGTCTGACCTCAGCTTGGTTCATGATCTCATGGTTTGTGAGTTTGAACCCCACACTGAGCTCTGTGCTGACAGCTTGGAGCCTGGAGCCTGCTTCACATTCTGTGTCTCCCTGTCTCTCGGCCCCTCCCCCACTTGTGCTCTTTCTCTCAAAAATAAATAAACATTAAAATATATATATATATATATATATATATATATATATATATATATATATAAAGAACTCTCAAAATCCAACAATAAAAAACCCCATAAATTCCAATAAAAATGGGAAAACGATTTCAACAGACATTTTACCTAAGATTTATAGATGGCAAATAAATACATGAAAAGATGTTCAACATCTTTGTTATTTGTTATATTTGCTATTTAACAAGTACAAATTAAAATGATAAGGAGATTCCAAAATAAACCTATTAGAATGGCTAATGTTAAAATGGCTGACCATAACCAGAGTTGGTAAGGATGTGGAGGAACTAGAACTCTTATATTGCTGATGAGAATGTAAAATGATATAACTTCTTTGGAAGACATTGATAGGTTGAATAATGGTGCCTCAAAGATGTTCATATCTTGGGGCACCTGGGTGGCTCAGTTGGTTAAGTGACCAACTCTTGACTTTGGCTCAGGTCATGACCTTATGGTTTGTGAGTTTAAGCCCCATATTGGGCTCTGTGCTGATGGGCAGAGCCTGCTTGGGATTCTCTCTCTCTCTCTCTCTCTCTCTCTCTCTCTCTCTCTCAAAATAAATAAATAAACTTAAAAAAAAGGATGTTCTTATCTTTGTCCCTGGAACCTGTGAATGTGTTTCTTTTTTATGGTAAAGGGACTTTGTAGATGTGATTAAGTGAAAGCCCTTGGAGATCCAGATTATCCTGGATTATGTGGATGGGTACAATGTAATCATAAAGGTCCTTTTAAGAGGTAGGTAGGAGGTAGAGAGTCAGTAGTAGGAGACATAATCACAGAAGCAGGAAGTTAAAGGATGTTTTGAGAAAGAGGCCTTGAGCTATGGAATGCAGGCAGACTGGTGGCTAGAAAAGGAAAGCAAATGGATTTTCCCCTGATGTTTCCAGAAGAAACACAGTCTGGCCAACACATTGACTTTAGACTTACTTTTGACCTCTAGACTGTAAGAGATAAATTTGTGCTGTTTTAAGCCAGTCAGGTTTTGGTAATTTGTTACAGCAGCAATAGGAATGGCAGATTCTTAAAATGTTAAACATATATCTGCAGTATAGCCTGGTCCTTCCACCCCTAGATATTTATACAACAGAAATGAAAGCATATGCTCACCCAAAAACTTGTATATGGATGTAGCAGCTTTATGTGTAATGGCTAAAACCTGGAAACAAGTCGAGTGTAACAGGTGAATGGATAAACAAATCATGGTATATCCAGACAATGGAACATGAACAAAGGAATAAAAAAGAATAAACGTTTAATAATTACACCAACATGGATGACTCCCAGAGTAATTATGCTGAATAGAGAAGCCAGAAAAAGAATGTACTGTAGGATTCCATTTTTGAAAATTCTAGAAAATGCAAATTCGTCTACACTGACAGATCAGTATTTGTTTGGAATGGTAAGGAGAGAGAGAACAGGGAGGAGTGAAAAGGAAGGATTATAAAAGGTCATGAAGAAACTTTTGGGGGTGATGGATATGTTTGTTATGTTGATTGTGGTGATGGTTTCATTACATCTTTTATTCATTTACATCATCAAACCTTATCAAATTGTATACTGTAAACATGTGCTGTTTGTTATATGGGAATTACACCTGAAGCAACAACAGGAGCAGCAAAAAGAGTGTTGTGAAGATTCAGTGAGATGCTATGCATGTAATGCTGTAACTCCTGGTACGTAGTAAGAACTCCAAAAATTCTAATTTTTTAATGTTTATTTTTAAGAGAAAGAGTGCAATCAGGGGAAGGGCAGAGAGAGGGAGACACAGAATCTGAAGCAGGCTCCAGGCTCTGAGCTGTCAGCACAGAGCCCGAGGTGGCACTCGAACTCATGAACTGTGAGATCATAACCTGAGCTGAAGTTGGACGCTTAACCAACTGAGTCACCCAGGTGCCCCCCAAATTTTAGCTATTATTATTATTTAGTTTAGAGGAGGGAGTGTTAGAACAATAATTGTGAATTACTAAGTATCTTCTGAAAGAAATGCTGTTACATTTTTTCACAGTAGACACTGGATAAGAAAATAAGGAACAGATTTATTAAATATATCACTTAAATATAGTGCATAAAGGTATGATGCAATCAGGGTGTAGCTTGATAGTGTCTTTCTATTTTAGAATAAGAGGTATGAAAGTCTTTCTTGTTCTTGGTATGTCAAGTTTGCTTCCTGAGTGGCCAGGATTCTATCATATTGTTTTTGGACATAGTAGCTGCTTAACAAATATTTGTCAGATTGAACTGAATTAATAATAATTTCATTTCCCTAATTCAGGGATCTGAAATTCATGGTCAAGTATACTTTGTAAGCTAATTAACCTCAACTCAACTTTGGAGATTCCTTGCCTCAAGACACTTAGTCTTTCTTCTCTGATGCAAAAGACTTAGGTAATGATAGACAGGAAGCAGTGACTTATGAGAACATGCCTGGGGAACTCCAGAAAGTATAGGGGGAAGTGTCTAGGAGAGGTGAGATTGGGTTGGGCTGGGGTTGGCAGGGTGCTTCTATTTCCCACGGTTTTCACACATTCTTTTATGAGTGTAGTAGACTCTTCATTAAACAATCTACACTTGTGTTTTCTTTTTAGTTCTTATTCTTACTGGATTAGGAGCTAAGTACTAAGAAAGAAAATTCTTTCTTCCACACTGTGCCTACCCCTGAAGTTAGTCTTTCTTTAAACATGGCACTGAGTAACTTCATGCTGGTTGCATGGAAAGGTTTAAAAGCCACAGATGATTCCTTACACAGCTAGTTTTACAGAACATTATTGCCTTGAGAGTAAGCAAATTCCAAAGTATAATTGTTTGAAACTGGTCAAGTCCATCGTCTAAGTGAGGATAGGACTGTACGTCTTTAGTGTTCTTTCTTATACTGACAACAGCTGCCTGTGGTGTAGATTTTAATTACTAAAGAAATTTTCCCATTATAAAGGCAGTATAAGAATAGGAGACATTTCATATATAGCTAACATATGAAATATGCTAATTCCCATTAATAATCAGGGAAATGAAAGTCAAAATCAGGATGAGATACAATGATGTTGGCCAATTTTAATCTGATAATATCAAATGAGTGAGGGTACAGGGCAACAAGAACTTTTGTACCCTCTGGGTGGGAGTGTATGTAAAGTAATGCAACCACTTTGAAGACACTGTGGTATTGCCACGTAAAATTGAATTTGTATGTACTCTATGAGTTGACAATTTTACTTCTAGTTTTACAACCTAAGGAAACTCTTCCTGCATGTGTGTAACCAGACCTAACAACAAGTAACAAAACTCCCAAAACAACCCAGATATTCATTGCAAGTAAAACAGAGAAATGAATTGAAGTGTATTCATATAATGGAGTACTATAGAGCAGTGAAAGTGAATGAACTATAGCCACATGCATCTCTAGGAGTAGATCTAGAATTGAGTGAAAGACAATAGTCATAGAAGAATAGAATACATAAGTACAGGCTGAATTCCTTTTTGGACGTGTTAGTGTGAAGTGTTTACTGAACACCCTTGTGGAAATACACACTTATGGCCAGAAATGTGAATTTGAATCCTAGGATTCAGGCAACACTTGGGTGACATTTGGTGGAGTGAAAGCTGAAGCCATTGGTGAGAATAACAAAGGAGAGATGTGAAGTGGGTGATGGTAACCACTGTGATGAACTGAATTTAGTGAGTGGAGTGATGAAATAGAAAAGAAGGTTAGAAATGTAGAAAAAAGAGAATATAGGATCAGAAGTTAAGGGGAGAGTCAGGACTAGACACATTATTTTCAGGGCTCTGTGTAAAATGAAAATATGAGACCCCTGTTAACAAATTATTAAGAATTTCAAAATGAAGATGGAAAAACCCTAAACTGAGCTGGGTCTTTCTAAGTGTATGACCTCATGTGACTGCAGATACTGCACACCTATTGGGTGACTCTGGAAAGAGTTTTGGGGACGAGCCATCAATAGGGTCAAATACCTCAGGGAGACTGGGAAAGAGAAATGAGAAAAAAATGTAAGTCCTTTTTGCCCTTTTGATTGTGAAAGGACTACTCATTAAAGAGTATTTGGAAAAGCAGAAAAATATATTAAAAATGTCCTTAATTTGATTTCCTTACAAGTAATATTTTAGTGTTTTCTTTTCCCTACTCACTTTCTAAGCGGACACATGCATTATATGACTAGTTGGTCACTGATGACCCTGAAGGGCTGACCATGTTGGTCAGATACACGTAAGTGAGGAGTAAATGAAGTTGAAGTGGAAGCATAAAGCATAAACACTTTTCCAAGAAGCTCGGTGGTTGTAAAAGAATACAGAAAGGTGATACCTCATGAAGGTAGGAAGTTTGGAAAAGCCTTGTATGAGTGTGGGAGACCTGAGGAAGACTGCCAGAGAGGAAGATATGGGCATGATGATGGATAAGAAGACCCTCTTGGAGGAGTTGGGGAAGAAATGGACATGTAGTTAGCAGGAATGTCCATCTTTGAAAAAGGAGTAAAGGGGAGAATGGATTACACATGCTGAAAATTGAAGAACAGAGAAGGAAAACTGATTAAATTCACATCATGTAGAACAGTATTAAGAAAAGAGAAGATAAAGAGGAGAGTAGATTTTGAGGTTAGTGATAACAGTTTGATAAGGCAAAAGTGATAAAGTCTCATTCAGTACTGAACTCTAAAATTGTGAACATCAGTGAAGGCCCCACTGAGGCCAGATGGTATGATTTTGGCATGAAAACAAGTGACCCGAGTCAAGATTTTCTTCAAGTAGTATTCAGTAGCCTGATACATGAGCATTGAGAGTGAATGACAGAATTTGAGGAAGGATGACACAAGGGGTTCTGGTTGTGTTCATGGGAATAATACTAAAGTTTTTCATTATGAGAACCTGGAGTGGTAAGGAGGTGAGTAAAGGAGGAAATAGAAGAATGAACATGCTGAAAGCAGGATGAGGTGACTGAACAGCCATTTCAGTAGATGTGAAAGGGGAGGTAGGATAGGTTGTGGACAAAGAAAGGAAACTGAGATTTAAAAATCTTTCAAGGGAGCAATTCTGCAGAATAACAGATCTAGGGTAAGTGTGAGTGCTTCAGTAGAGGTGCAGAGATGGTATCAGAATGTTGAGGCTGGAGTGTGGCGAGGGCCATCCCATATGGATACTGAGATTAACAAGACATTGCCATGAATGAGTCGGGAGAAGATGTAAGCCAAAGGCTAAGCTATCAAGAACAATACTGAGGGGTTCACAGGTTGCTAGAAAACAGCAACACAGAGGGAGCTGGGAGCCAGGGAAAAGTGTTTCAAAAAGCCAGGTGTTGCAGAGAGCCATGGTAGATTGATGGTACGGGAGTGGCTGAGAGGAAGTAAGAGTATGTTGCTTCCTAAATTGTGATGATTCTGAGGAATGGTAGGAGTAGATACTGCTGGAGAGTTTTGACCTGGTGTCAGGTCAAAGTCAGGGGAGAAACAATCCAAGAGAAGGCTTAAGACGTATGTGAGCTAGTTCACAATCAATTAGATTCCACAGGGCACAATGTTGAGTGTTGATTTATAAATCTGGCTGTCTCTGGGAGTCCATTTCCATCTTCAATCTCTGTCTTTACAGCACCTCAATACAGCACCATTAAATACCCTCTTTATTTAATATTCTTCAGTCTTCAGTCTCCCAAATTTTCATTGCCTACCTGTGAGCTTGATGAGTCAAGAACAGTTCTAGCAGAATCTGCCATAGAGATTGAATGGGTTGGCCAGAATAACAAAGAAAGTCAGTGTTGAATCTGGGGAAGGAAAAAACAATAACAAGGACAATGGCAATGATGATAAGGAGCTCAAATCTCAAATTGCGATGAGCATAGAGGAGTCTAGAACTCTCACACTTTGTTTCTCCCTTTAAAGTATTGGCAACAAACTGAAAATAAGGTTTTTGTAAGCATTTTATAGCATCTGTCTGCTGTCTTTGATGTTCATGGGAAACAAGTCCTTTTAATTATAGCAATTGAAAACCAGAAATAACAAAGTAAGGAGAATGAGTTTTTGAACAGTTGTTAATTTTTACCTTGGGTTTATCTTTAAGCACGTATATTATCCATCAGTGTTTGAATTACAGGCTACATCCCTCTTTATATTTGCCTTTATTATTTTACACCAGGATGTTTTTGAGCATGGCTTCATAAAAATTTTCCAGCAATGCTATGCATCCTAGGAACAAGAACTGAGAAATTAGATGCAAGACTTTAACAAGGGTTGGGAATTAGTAACGTTTTCTATTTAAAAGAAGTTTAGATTGCTGGTTTGAATGAACTATAAAATATGAGCATTTTGAATTTATTAGGTTATAAAGTCTGTGTCACCAAATACAATGTCTTGAAATGTGGAGCCACTAAAAGAATATGTAAGTTGAAGCAAATTGTGGAAGTCACAGGTAGATATGATTTGGCATAGGTGCTGGAACAAGATAAGGTTACTTGATAGCTTTCCCAGTAAAAGAGTAAACCACGGACCTCTCCCTCTATATGCCAAATAAAAGTTAAACTTGTCAGTGCATTTCATATATATTTTTTACAGTGCTGCCAAATAGGATTTGTATAACTCTGTCAACAAAAGCAGATTTTTAATCGGTCAGTCAGCTATCAGCTTTCAAGTGATTCTTGTTGGATTATTATGGGATAGACATTGAGCTGGAAAAAGGTCTATTTCCATTCCTGGAGGAATTTATAATCTAAGAGGACAAAGCACCCAGACACACACAAATCAAAAATTGAGGAAGTTGCACTCATTAGGGACCTCTAACACATTGGTTTATTTACTCAGTGGGTTCCGAGAAACAGAGTCTTTCAGAGATTTCTGTTACATTTTGATTGTCTGTATTGGAGGTCTAGTTTTACTGAATTTACTTTCCCATATTATTATTATTTTTTGTTAACTTTGGACTGACCATTTTTATCTTTAAGAAATCATGAAGTCATGGATTCTCAGAGCTTCCATAGATTCTGGAGACCATGTTCTAGAGAGGATGGCACTGAATTCCACAGGTGACATGACTGGCCTGGGACCTCATAGTCCTTCCAGCCAGCACCAGAGGCAACACTCCCATAGCAATCCTCAGTAGCACTTAATATGTCACTTGGCTGTGCCTAGTGCAAGGGATAGGAGGTGTTGTGCTTCTGAGGCTGTAGAAGCAAGAGGGGAAGAAAGTGAAATTAAATCCTATTCATCACTTAACTAGAAGAGGGAAACCAGATGCTGATGGAGGAAGCACCATAAAAAAGATACTGAGAGGACTGGTAGCCCTACATCCTTTATATGATTACAGTTTTAAGGAAGGAGGTTAAATTAATGGAAATTGAGAGAGTTATCAAGATTTGGTATTGGAATAAACACCATCAGTTACATATCAATAAAAAGCTACCAAAGTGTTGCCCTTTGGTATTTATTTTCTTTTTAGATTGTTGGCTTTGAAATGTGTGTTTGGTATATTAATTACTCATATAGTTAAAAATAGAGCTCAGTTTTATGGTACTAAATAAGAAAAACAGGCTTCTTTCCATTTCAGGTAAATTATACCTGAAGTATGGTTGGTGAAATGAAAACCAAGAGGCCTGAAAGAGACACTGGGAAAAAAACCATCTCTTGTTTGGTAAAACAGAAAAAGGAGACAAGGTGATTTTTACTACTCAGGCCATAAAGACATCAACTTCATCTTGTGACTTTTTTTTTCTTTTAATTTGATAGAGGGAGAGAGGAACAGCATATGCATGCACAAATTGCTGTGTGTGTGGGGGGGGGGTGGGGGGTAGGGGCAGAGGGAGAAAGAGAGAGAATCCCAAGCAGGCTCCACTCTCAGCACAGAGCCCAGTGCAGGGCTTGAACTCACAGTCCTGGGATCATGACCTGAGCTGAAATTAAGAGTCAGACGCTCAACTAACTGAGTCATTCAGGCACCCCTCATCTTGTGGCTTCTTACCTTAATTGCAGGCATAGTACATTTACATTAGGATGCAAATAATCTCTTGAGTAATAATAGAAATATTAAAATTAGTAGCTATAATTTATTAAACACCTGCTATGCAGATTTTTGTATCGTTTGCTTTGTATGCATTATCTTGTATCTTCACACCAACTACCCTGTGAGGTAGATCTTGGCACCTTTTTTTACACACTAGTCGCTTAGACTCAGGGGCCTTCAATGTTTGGTTCAAGATCAAGTAGCTAGTGGTCGAGCTCCATGGGCTGCAAAGCCAGCTTACTTCTGCGTCTCTGTTAAATCCTAAAATGTGACGTGGTAACAGCAAGAACTACTTTCAAAGAGTTAATTATTTCAAATTCTTAACATCTGGTTCTGTAGGTAGTAAAAGAATGTGCCATCAAATATATCAGAGTCACTCTTTATGAGTTTATACAGGGAGAGGATAATATATCTTTTTTTTCAAAGCATTCCTTTCTACCAAAAATGTTTGGAGACTAAGAAAAACCCTCAAAAGATTAAATAAAAATACTTGATTATATACATGTGTAAGGTATATAAATGTAGGGTATAGGTATTTAAAAATGGATAAGAAAACAAAACAACTCTTCGAGGGTTGATTCTCTTTAAAATGTAAATATGACCTTCAAATTCTGGAGGTGGCTCTGGGTTTGCCATGCAAGGAGATGGGAACCTTCGGGCTGAAGATTACCTGCTGATACTAGAGGAGAAGTTATGGAGAGGAAGGGTTAATTTTTAGTGAGATTCATTAATTAACCCAACAAATATTTACTAACAGCTTACTAGATGCCAGGCACTATTCCAGACTCTCAAGGTATAGTAGTGAGCATAGCAGACCAAAACCCCCACCTTTATGGAGCTTATATTAGATCAGCTAGTTAATGAATTTGCAGAGGGGGGAAAAAAAAAGCAGTGCAGGGTGAGTTAATCTATTAGGGCTAGGGGAATGGCTGTCCAGAAGAGCCCAAATATTGTGGCCAGGTAGAGACAGATAAGAAATGGAATGTCGGAGCTAGGGGCTTGGGGGGCAGGAAATGCTGATGAAGATGAGGAGGACACTGCTTCAGGGCCTTGAATCAGGAAGTAGGTGCTGGACCCTAGGGGAAGGGCCAAGGAGAAGTTTTGGAGATAGGGTGTTGGAAAGCACGGATCAGACAGGGAGAGCTGGCACTTCCAAATATCTAAGGATGGGGAAAAAGGACACCTCAGCTCTGAGGGAGGAAATAGGGAGAATGGCGATCTTCCTAGGGAATGGCCATTGCCAAAATGCCTGAGCAACTTCTGGCTGTGTCATTCACCTGTATGGCATCTCTGCTCCTTAACTATTTGACAGGGATTGTCTTAGCGTGTCTTCAGCCAGGACATTATCTGCAGGTGGGTTTTCCTCACTGCCCAGCAGTCCACAGGGTGGGGCTAGAGAGACCCTCACATGGTCATGAGGAGGGAGTTAATGACTCACTTTCCCTCAACTGAAACCACATTGAGTCTCAGTGAAGGCTCATGTGGTTTTTTTTTTACTGGGGAGTTTAGATAGTTTTCTCAAAGTTCTGTGGGTAAGGGGAGGAAATTGGGTGCCTTGCCCATGATATATCTCCAGAATTCCCGTGTTCTCTTCCTTCCACAATGGCTCTCTGCTTAGGTTTTGGGGACAAAGAGGACTGTCCTACAGGGACAACCCTTTCTTAATGCTTCTCCCTTCTTTTATTTCCAGCATTTCTTTTCCTTTAACCCCTTTCTTGGTATTTTTGACCCACCCACACTTTTTCTGAGGACCCTTACTATTAATAACCAAATTTCTAGTCTCTCAGTCCTTTCTTGTAAATTGCAAATTTTGCAGCCTCAGGCATTACTGATTGTCAGTGCTTAACTTTATATTCTTTATATTCCTTTGAATGAGTACTCTAGTTAATATTGCTAACACAGTGTTCATGGATTCTATGGCCCTAAGTTATACTACAATGTGATCTCACACTGACTGATGATAAATGATGTCTGCTTCAAATTGCTTCCCTCTAATTCTTAGATTCACCCCAACCCATAGGAGCAGGGAGAAGATGAGAGCTGGTTCAGATGACTCTACTACAGTAGCTTTGTAATCTGAATATACTCTGAACATCCACTGCTCCTTCTCTGGGGAGGTTCTGTTATGTACTTGAATCCATCATCTGCTAGGCATCAGGAGAAAGGATGGCTGGAAAGGAATCAATGAAAAAGATTATGTGGAGGGAAGGTCTTGGATCAGTAATTGTTCTCTTAAATCTTGTGGGTAGTTTCCATGGAAGCTAACTTTAGGCAAAGATGAAAAGAGAAGGTGACTGGGTAACCTATAAGGCCACCTTCCCTAATAAAAGTTCCGGTCACGTGTTGAAAGACATGGAGTGTGGCTGCTCTGTTCACATGCCACTGGGCTCTCTTTGGAAGGAGGCAGTTAGGAGTGGTGTAGGGAGCCATCTTTTCTTGAATACCTACTGTGTGTTCAGCATTGTCAAATGCCATCTGTTTATTATTTCATCTAATTCTTACAAGAGTCCAGTGATGGGGCATTATATGAGCTCATTTTATGGTGAGGAAATAGATGTTTAGAACCACACCCAGGTTACACAGCCAGGATGTGACAACCAGGATTTAAATGAGCCCTGAGCAACTTTGATGACAGTGGTACACCATGAGTACTCCGGGGTGTATCCTAAAGATGGAATAACACCCTGTTAGGGCTCACAATTCCTTCTAGCTCCTGGACATCTCTCCAGTCATGTGGTGATAGCTGTTACTCTAACAGTTTCCTGCTTCCTTTAAAAGTAAGGTTTTTATGCTCAAGGACAGTTAGGGGAAGTGTAGAAAAAACATTGCTTCCTTTGCTGTTTTGTTTTTCTTTTTGGTGGTTTTCTACTTTTATTTGACAATCAGTGGTTAGTCCTCATCCACATTAACTGTCTTCAGATTTTTGAAAGTAGTGACACACACATAACTAACCAACAAATAGACCTTTTTGGTGAATCTTCATCCTCATTACATTTTCTGGGCAGCCGCACACAGATATGTGTGGAATATTCCTTATTCCTTCAGCCCAGACAGCTTTGTGAAGCCTGGTCTCAGTGTGCACATCTGAAGTTCCCATCTCCTCCATGGCAAATTCCCAGATCTCTTTGAGTGTCCATGGGCCACACTTCTTGAAACCCACTCCATGGATTAATTTGTGAATGTTGATGGTGTGCTCTCTGGTCACTGCCTTGTTGATGGCAGAATGACCTTCCTTATTCTCATTACTCTTTGTGGGAGCCATTCTGCCGGGCCCTTGTTGGAAACGATCTTAACACAGAGGTTAGAATTTGGTAGAATTGTATAGTAAACTTTCTCTCCTGCTACTCACCTCAGACCAGCCCTCTTTCTCCTGTTATGAAGGATTTTAAACCTTAAAATACTTTTAGCAAGACAATTAACAAAAAGACCCTAGAAAAAACAAGAGCATAATAGATAATAAAGAAAGCATGACAAAGGGGAGGGGATAGGTCAATAAATCATTGAGAGACTTGGTTATTTAAAACAAAATGCATTTGAAATCTAACCTCACAGTGTACACACAAAAAATAATAAGAAATACCTTGAAAAATTAAATGCGAAAATTTTAAACTATAAAAAGATAGTAAAAGTGTCAGTAAATTTCTACTTGCATTTTAGCTGAGAAAAGTCTTTCTAAATACAAAAGCACTGAAAAAATTGCAAAGGAAAATTATTTAGACTTCACTGTATACTTAAGTTTAAGATATAAACAATCAGAAAGGCAATTAAAGGGTAAATAACACATTAGGAAAATATAAGAGACAAATATGATAGAGGAAGAGTTAAAAAGTTAAAGATACCACAGCTTTTATGACAGAAATACTAAAGCAAGGCTTTATTTCTCCTGGTATAAATATGTTTTAAGACATGGCTCATTATTTCATATTGCTGATATTTTTTTGGGGGGGCTAATTGAAACAAGCCTTCTAATTTCCAGATGTACAAATCTTATATCCATGATATCTAGGTCCCCATGGAAGTTCTTGAGTAATAAGTTAAGCAGTACAGATCTGAGAATGGGCCCTATGTCAAATTGCTTGAAAACTAACCAGGTAGGCATGGATCCCGAACCTGGGGGCATTCGGCAGCCAGCTCTAAGTCATTCAGCTATACTGGCAGCCAGCCTACGCTTCTTCATCAGTATTCACGGAGATTATGAGAGACAGAATGCCTTATGAAATCTAGATACACAATATTTATGGAGTTCCTTGCTCTTTCACTAGTTGAATTTTCAAAAATGGAAATGAACAGTCTCAACGACTTTGTGAGTCTGTGATGCCTTCTGATGAGCCATCGGTTTCCCTTTTTAAGTTCACAAACTATATGTTTATTAATGTCTTTGATAATATTGTCTGTTTTTAAGATTATTTATTTTGAAAGAGAGAGAGAGAGAGAGAGAGAGAGAGAGAGAGAGAATAAGGGACAGAGAGAGAAGGAGAGACAATCCCAAGCAGGCTCTGTGCTGACAGCACAGAGTCCATCACGGGACTCATTCTCACCACCATGAGATCATGACCTGAGCTGAAACCAAGTCGGACCCTTAACTGACTGAGCCACCAAGGCACCCTGATAATTTCATTATTTATATAGAGTTTGTGGCTTTTAACTTCATTCTTTTTTTGAAAATGAGAACTGTAATTTGCTTTTCTTCAGTTGTCTGGCACAGCTCCCTCCCTGAATTTCCTTAAAAATTCTTGAGGTTCTTTCTCTTCCCATTTTTTCAAAATTAGAAAAAAAAAAAAAAAAAGGGAAGCATAGGTGAATTACCAGTAAGTTCAAAGAACATTTTTTTAAGCTTGCATGTTTCTGATTGAGTTACTATTTCCAGTGCTTGCTTCGACAGCACATATACTGAATTACTATTTCCAAAGGAGTGAGTTAGTATGTATGTATGTTAGTGTGTGGGGAAGAGTTTTGGGGAGGAAGGAAGGGAAGAGAGAGAGACCAATGGCTTTCCTCTTGTCTCCTTTGGGCATCTGGGGTCCAGGAGAATGTTAGGGGAACAAAGCCCCATGAAAGGATCATTTGGAATTAGAATGTTACTGTGTTGAGTTTACTCGTCACTTTTTCTTTCTCTGATTTTTATTGGGTTGAGTATAGATTTTTAATTTGGGAATCTTAAAGGAGGGAAAAGAATCTGCTGACTTCATCGAATTCTTTTCTATACTGTAAATCCTAGAGCATGTTGACTTCAAAACAAATTCAAACAGAAACAAGTTAAGCTAAATAAACAGACAAACCAAAAGTCCCCCAAAAAACAAATGGCTATTTTAGGCCACAAGGAGGATAAATAAAAGCTTGAATGCCTAAAACCTTCATTTTTGACAAAAATCATTACAACCGAGGATGCCGCTGCCAAAATTTCAGAATGCCATAGTGCCCAGGAACTAACAATTTGGCTTTTTCCCAAGTTAAAAATTTCCTCTTTAAGTAAGATACAAATGAAAAAGACCACATTGTTTATATTTTTTGAAAATGCCACCACATTCTTTTTTTTTTTTTTTAAATTGCAGCTAAATGCTATTTCATAAGCTTGACGTTATAAGGATTCTTCCTAAATTAAGCCCTGGGGTTTGCTATTTCAGGCTTCCTGCTCAGTGAGCCCCATGGCTTGTGACATTACTTCTGCTCTGTTTACCAATAGTGTGAGTCAGGGTTTGTGGTTGTGACAGAGTCAGCTCCACAGCGGTTTTATCTTCTCCAACTTTAGGGAAGATAGCAATAGACTGGAAGGAAACTTGGAAGATCCAGTGGCCCTGAAACATCATCTCTGCATGGTAACCTCTGTTCTAATGGAGCTTAGAAACTATAGGCTGGATGGTCATGAAGTATTTCTTTTATAAAATGGCACACAGTCATTACTTCACAGCTGAACTTTGGTATTGCCTGTTAACTCCTTTGCCTACAGTCTTCAACCCATTCAGCATATTGTCATCAGATGCATCTTTCCAAATCATGGTTCTGATTATCCAGATGGAGACATCCCTCAACTCTTAACCCAATTATATTTGCTTCCTGTATGGAAAAGTGATGAAAAAAATCACATGTCCACTTAATAATCATTGAAAATTTCTTGATTGGGACAAGTTGATAAATATTATTTGCTGGTAAATAAAGCAGTTGCCTTCACAATAAGTCTTGGGATGAGGGATATCCAAACAAGTAACCAACTCACAAAGTAATTTCAAATTTCATTGAATTGACATTTGCTGAATTATTTCAATTTATGTCCTGAATTTTGACAGAGAAAGCATTTTCAGTATAATCCACAATATGTGGACTCATAAGCAAAGCAAGAATATATGTACCACTAATGCTAAGTAAACTTGTATATTTTTAATTTAATTTAATTTATTTATTTTGAAAGATAGAGTACGTGGGGTGGGAGGGGCTGAGAGAGAGGAAGAGAGGGGGAATCCCAAGGAGGTTCTGCACTGGAGCTGGATGGCGGGGCTCAGACTCACAAACCATGAGATCATGACCCGAGCTGAAATCAAGAGTCAGATGCGTAACCGACTGAGTCATCAGATGCCCCTAAACTTGTATTGTCTTAAACATTCCATAATGTTATCCTGAAAGGGAGAACTATTTCTTTAAGAAATTCTTATAAAATCTATTCAGTTGTGATGTAGAGAGCTAGTGCTCACCATATGTTATGTTTCCTTTCCTAGTCTCCTTTGCCATTAAGTTGGGGACATGTGAATAATTCTGGCCAGTGGACAATAGTTAGAAGAGACATGTTTCTCTTGGGTGAAAGCACACTGGGAGGCCACACAGTCTAGATGGTACAGGCACAGGATGGTAGAACCTCTCTCAGCCTCCTGGGTGCAGGAGAGCATTCCGCAGACCAGTGCTGGGCAGGGAACTTGGGCAAGAAATAAACTTTGCATGATTTAAGGATTAACTAGTTACCCCATATAACCGAGCCTCTTCTAACTAATACAGAGGTGAAACAGTAAGTACTGAGTGTTAGGTACTCCTGCAACTGTATTGAAACAAATAAAATATGAATTCCTTTCTCCTTCTCCAATGGTTTTCTGTGCCCTGGAGAATACCTGGCTTTTTGTTGATAGCCAGTTGAGATGTCCTGCTATTTCATCTGGAAGTCCTGGTCCTGAGTGTCTTCTGAACTGAGACTGAAGATGACCAAGCCCTTCAACACTGTGCCTTTCCTGATTGGCAGAGGCTGGCTGATGCTGGTCTAAAGAGCAGAACGGGTACTAGGCTCCTGCTCCTCCTCTGTCTGCCCTATCTTGTTATGAAAAAGCTGCCAGCTCTGAGCACTCGGTCATGTGCACCAATAATCACAACCCTCTCTTGATTAAAATTCACCTGCCCCTTCTGAGTGCATTCTCAAATCAGAGTCTCAAATTTTAGCCTGAATTTGTAATCTTATCCCAACTTCCCTTTCAAATCTTAGGTCTTACCCCAACTCTTCCAAACTGATTTACTTGGATTTCCTGGACATGTCTCCTTCCTCTGGATCTTTTATTCATATCAGATGAGATCAGGAACCTTCAGGGTGGTATGGCTGTAGACTCTCTTAGTGATATCATTGCTTCTGTCTAAATGTCTGCCTTCCATTTCAACTCCTACCTAGTCTTCAGGGAGCAACTCCAGTTTCACTTTGTTTCAAAACGATTCTTTGAACCATATTAAACTTTCTATAGATTCAAAATCCTTATCTTTAATTCTAAAACCCAAGGAGCTCTGAAAACTGAAAGCTTTTAAATACCTCTTTTGGCAGCTAAACCCAGATTGATCTGAAGAAATTTGGAGACAAAACTTGAGCTGACTTGTCTTTATTTACCTGTAATTGTGATCTCACATAGTATACAAATTCATATTCTGTTTGATTTGGTGTGCTATCCTAGACCCTTCTGGGGCTATTATATAATATATAGTGATACCTGTCTACAATCTGAAACATTCTGAGTTCAGAAAATCATTTGCCTCCAGGGGTTTTAGTAAAGAGATTGTAACTCTGTTATTATCTTTATGGAGAAAACACTATATCTCTGTTTTCAAATTTCATGATCTGTCTGAATGCTTTAATAAAACTAACTTCTAGGGGTACCCAGGTGGCTCAGTCGGTTAAGCATCTGACTTTGGCTCAGGTCATAATCTCATGATTCATGAGTTCCAGCCCCACATTGGGCTTTGTGCTGACAGCTCAGAGCCTGGAGACTGCTTCAGAATCTGTGACTCCCTCTCTCTCTGCCCCTCCCCTGTTCACACTCTGTCTCTGTCTCTCAAAAAAAAAAAAAAAATATTAAAAAGACTAAAAAAAAAACCTAACTTCTAGCATAGACTGAAATTATTGATAACAAACAATATTCTTTTTTAGTTTTTTGGGTATAAATTTCTAAAAGTGATGAATTCAGTTGCACAAAAATGTGCTGTCTTTATTTTCTGTAAACTTGGTTTTTACCTCAAGCTCCTTCACCTGCAGAAAACATCAGGTAAATTCAATCAAATTAGTGATTAGTCAGTCATTTAAGGTTTTGGTCAGTTCCGGGAAGTAAGCCTGAAATTCGTGCTCCAGCCAAAGGGCCCACATTTAGCCACTTTCCTTGCCCCTTTTGAAGGCCCAGGAAGCTTTCAGACAGTTCCCTGTGGCCCCTTGGGACCCAGATCTTGCAGTCCCTCTCTACCAGCACTGTTTTAACACTTCCGTTGCCATAACATATGGATGCGCGGTAAGTGTACTGAAATCTGCATGAATTCTGTTGTTTCCTTGGTTTATGCGTGGGAAATGAGGCCCCAGACTTACTGGAGCTTTGATTATTCTTCCTTCTCCACTCTTAAGGGGTAGGAATGGAGGCAAGCAGATGAAATGCCCATGTCTTCTCTGATTCCAGAAAGATTATTAATTAAAATTTCCCCTTCAGGTGACAAGGCAAGAATTCTTCTAAACTTACCAGTTTTTGATATTTAAGAAGCCACATCTCACAAAGCTACTGTATGTGACATGGATTTATAAATGTATACTTTGTGGCTCGAACTGTGTATAATTAGAACATATGTGACTAAAATTCTTTGCTGCTTGGCTGTGATTGTTTTGGCTCTGACTCTTAGGAATTAAATATTATCTGATTAAGGCTAGAAGACCAAAAATATGTGGGAGGTGGAGTGGGTGGTGAGTGTGTGGTTAACACGTTCGAAGTTCATTGTACTGTATGTGTATTCCCATTTAGCATTATTCATATTCCAAACTGAACAAGCTGTCTCCTGTGCAAATGGAGGAGTTTTATGTATCCCTGGATAAGTGATTTTCAGACTGGTTTCAGGAAGCAGCTGAGGAACCTGTTGAGAAAGAATTTCTGCTAGCCCACTTCCCCCATGCTGGTCCTAAGCACATCACACACATTCATATTTGGTTCAGTCTTTTATGTCTTTTATATGCTGTGGATCTGTGTATGGTTTAAGTAAAGAGTGATGCTAATCAAAAGATTTTGAAAACCCTTGCATCTAAATGGGATTATACAGAAGATTTTTCAAACACCTGGTTGCATTTAGTAATCCGTTTCACTTGTAATCAATCACTGCTTAACCAGAACCACCTTCCACTTTCAGCTGTGAGTGAACAATTCGATGGGAATCTTCTAAGTCCAGTGATGGAATCTCCTGGGTACTAATGCCCATGCCTGTATGTTTCAGGCTCTGGGAAGTTTAGTTGAAAAGACCTGCAGTCTGCTTCTTTTTAGTCGTTGCTCCCCCCACCCTCCCCTCCCATAGCCCCACCAAACCTTGGCTGCTTGTTTATGGGGCCGAGGGATAGAAAAGCTTTATCATTTTCACTGCTATCTCTTTTCCTATTGGGAGACACAGAATTAAACAAAAGAAGACTTTCCCGTGCTCACTTGAGTATTCCCATTTCTGCTGAGAACAGACATGATCAGTTTGGATATTTCGGCCTCTTGCGTTGTAACTACTCATTCCTTGGCTCACACACCCTTATTTGTCACCTGGAACCTTGTGCTAGCCTCCGAAGTGGCCCTCTTTCCTTTATTTCTCCTTGATCTTGCCCACTTCTAAAATGTCACTCAAGTGTTCTTTTTCTAAAATGTACAGCCAGCCATGTTACTCTTAAAAATTTAAAAAGATTCTGTATTGGCTTTGCATTTTTATGGGATATTAAAATTCTTTGCCTCGATCACCAGATATTTAATGATTCCCAGCATGATACTGGTAATTAATGATTACTATGCATCACGTGTGCAGTCAGTATGGTAAGACATTTCACTTACCATCATTTGCCCTTCACAACCACTCTTTGAGGTTAGTGGTTTTATCTCCATTTTCTAAAATGAAAAAGCTGAGCTGAGACAGATGACTTTTCCCAAAAATAATGAATAGCAGGATTCCCCCCTTCACTGATCTTTCCTGTGACCCTGTGTATCTCAGACAGGGCAGTCTTCACTGAGAGCAGCACTGAAGCCTTCACCATAACCTGTCAGGCTTCCTTTCCCTCCTCATGCTGGGTCCCCTGCCTGCAATACGAAGAAATCTTATTCATTGGTTGTCTTGAATTAAGTCTCAAGATCCAGATCACTGGTTCCTTTCTCTGTTTTACCATTTTGTCCCTCAAGACACAGATACACCTTTCCTTGTGGACAAGTCACGTTGCCACATGGTGAATCCTAGGTATGAGACATGTCTTCTACCTCATTCCTCATTCAGGGGATATTAATTCCATCAGAAGATGATCATTTTAGGAAACTGAGGAAGAGTAGAATATAGAGCTTTAGATTACTGTGGAGGTCCAACTGTAGATCATCTAATACCTGCTGATACTGTCCTTTATTTTTTTGATTTAATTTTAATTCTTTAAAAAGAAAGTTTAAAAAAATTTTCCTTGTTTACAAAAAAAGGGTTTTGCTATATTGAGATCAATGTAGTTGTACAAGGAGTTGCTTCTTATGTATTCAAACTTGCAACAGAGATTTCTCTTGTTTTCTAGCTGTGTTTTTTTTAATGAAAAAATTTTAATTGTAAAATGCAAATAACATCAGATTTACCATTTTTATTTAAAAATTTTTTTAAAATGTTTACTTATTGTTGAGAGAAAGAGAGAGTGTGAGCAGGGGAGGGGCAGAGAGAGAAGGGGAGGACAGAGAATATGAAACAGGCTCCAGGTTCTGAGCTGTCAGCACAGAGCCCAATGTGGGGCTTTAACCCATGAACTATGAGATCATGACTAAACCGAAGTCAGATGCTTAACCAACTGAGCCATCCATGCATCCCTACCATCTTCATTTTTAAGTATACAGTAGTGTTACGTATATTCACATTATTGTACAATCAATCTTCGGAACTATTAGAGCTTGTAAAACTGAAACTCTCTATATACTGAATAACTCCCCATTCCTTGTCCACCCCACACCCAGCTGGGCCTGAAAAACTACCACTCTACCTTTAGTTTCTATGAGTTTGACTATCCTAGGTACTTCATGTAAGTGGAATCATACAGTATTTTTCTGTGACTGGCATATTTCACTTAGCATTGTGTCCTCAAGTTTCATTCCTGTTATAGTGTATGTCAGAATTCCCTTCCCTTTCAAGGCTGAATAATATTCCACTGTGTGTGTATGCCACATTTAGTCTGTCTACTCACCTGTCGAAGACACTTGGATTGCTTCTACCTTTTGGCTACTGTAAACAATACTGCTATGAACATGGGAGTGCAAATGTCTCTTTGAGATCCTACTTTCAGTTCTTTTGAACTCCACATCCTCCAACAGTTGTTACTTTCTGTTTTTGTTTGTTTGTTTTTTAAAAAGTCTTCCTAATGGGTGTGCTAGATGAGGCTTTGAATCAAGAGAAACTCCCTTTAAAAAGATTAGATACTTTGTACTACAGGCCTCCTTGACTCAAGGGTTACATATAATACATGATTGACAGTTATTATTCTCTTCTGTTTTAAGAAATAAAATCAATGTTTATTAAAAAAGCACAACTGAATAAACAACAACAACAACAACAAAAAGCTAAAATATTTGTCCAAGCTAGTGACACTTGTGTGAAACCAGGCAGTTCAGCCACAAAACCACAGCCCATAAACTCCCCTCCTTCTGAAAGCATCTTCCCCTAGGAGCAGTCTGGGTGTCTAGGAGGAACTAAGCACTTTCTAGGGTGATAGCCTTAGGAATCTGACTGATAAGGTAATAGTGATTGTCAAACTCCCCAGCTAAGCCAAGAGTTTCTGGGGGACAGGGGTTGTCATGTAAATTTTTGTATCCTCTTGTGCTTGACATTGTGCAAGTCCTGCACTAATTCATAAAAAAATTACATGCTTGGTGTCTGCTATGCAGCAGTTGGCCATTCTGAGAGATATGGGGGACATGGCAGTGAACAAAATAGACAAAATCTTTGCCCTCATGGACCATATAGTGGTAACTATAAGTACATAGGTGTACACACATATATGAGTGCCATGGAAAAGCAAAGTGGGAAAGGAGAATAGTAACGGCCAAGAGGGGACAGTTACAGTTTGGAACTGGGTTCAAGGAAGGCTCACTGAGATGTGGCATTTGGCCAAACACTCAAAGGGAGTGAGGTATGCTGATTGCTTTCTAGGGGAAATGTATTCTAGGTAGAGAGGATAAGGACAGAAAGCCTGAAGTGGGGATGTGCTTGATGTGCTGGAGAAGAGCAAAAAGACCAGTGTGTCTAGAGCAGAGTGAGTGGGAGGTAGGAGAAGTGATCAGATCCATAACAGGGAGCCAGACTGCACAGGGCCTTGCAGCCATTGGAAGAAATTTCATTTGGGAAGCCTTTGGGAAGAGAAAGATTGGGTTCTGAACAGAAGAAAGACAAGATCTGACCTACCTTTACATGGATCAATCTGGCTACTGTGTTGAGATTAGAATAAGAGCCAAGGGTGGAAGTAGACCCTCAAAAGATATTTATCGGTTGATGGAAATGGCGTTTGTGGTGTTTGGACTTGGCTGTTCTATGAAGATGATGGCAACGTTGGCAGCTTCACAAAATGGACCACACAAACTTGACAGATGCCAGGCCTCAGCAGCCTGTTCACAGATAATCCAGGGGAGGAGGGCATGCTCCAGAGAGTGCAATCTGCTGTCTGTAACAATGTGCTAGGCACCTGCAGGAAGTGCCTGCTGTCTGCTTTGGGGTTGAGGCCGTCAGTCTAATGGAGGCCCTGTGATCTGAGCAACATGTTGAGGTTAGCAAAAGGGACAGTTGCCCACAGAGGAGCTCTTTGTTTCTGAGTGAATGGATCAGACCCACCTTTGAGAAATTTCTGCAGACCCTAGGTCTGAGAAAATTTGAGCAAAATGTCATTGGGTTTTCAGCAGGGGCCTTGGTGGTGGACCGCAGCTGGGTGGTTCCCACCAGAGAAATTCTTTATTCTTTCATTAGTGCTAATGAAACTCACCCTGGTGAAAGGAAATCACATGATGAGACCACAGGTATTTCACCGAAAGTGCTGCTCACTTGAGCTGTAAAGCTGCTTGTAACCTTTAATCTTGGGCTTATGCCTCAAGGAAATGAACCCAAAAGAAACAAACAGAAAGGTATTTGCACAGAGATCTTTTGAATTTAAGAGGGCGTTTAACTGAGGGCATTCCAAATGTTTGAGAATAAAATACTAGTTAAATAGTCAGAAGTGTTATTGTAAGGAGGTAGAATGCTACAAAGAAGTAAAAGCTCTGGGGGTTTCTTTGGTATACTGAAAAGTACATTTTATATATATATATATATATATATATTTTTTTTTTTTTGTTTTGTTTTGTTTCGTTTTGTTTAGGTAAATAATGTGCAACACAAAATAGAATATTTGTACAGTTGTACCTATACCAAATATATGTACTCACTAACAAATGGATTTAGAAAAATGGAAATAGGGTTTACAAATGAATTTAGAGAAATGAAAATTGAGTTGAAGCTCATTGGGTTTTTTTTATGTAAAGTGAGTAGATTATAAGTATAAAAAATAAAGTCTCCAGAGGCAACTGGGAGTAGGCATTAAAGGTGAAAAATAGCCTTTTATCCTCTTACACTATTTGGACCTTTATTACCATTCTGTCTCATTCAGTCCCATTTTCCCTCCTAAATATGGCCCATGCACTCTGTGCTGAGGACACTGACCAAGAAGCAGATAAAGGTGAGAATCACTGATTGTTAGTCTTGAAAGCCCACCAAAGCAAGGTGGGAAATTCCTAGATCGCTTGTGTACTTGGTCAGTAATGAGTCTCCTATGGTCCGAAGGCCATGTACAGCTTGGCCAACTTTAAGAACAACCCTGCGACTTGATTTCAGGACAAAAGATGAGAAAACTGCCTCTGGGTGACTACTTGGTAAACAAGCTGAGATATTTACATTGTGGCAGTTAAAAGTAGTACCAAATTTTACTAGCAAAGTTCCTCTTTTGAGAAGATAGTTATATATATAAATTCACACTTTTTTTCTCCAAGGCACTCAATAAACTTGTTAAGAAAATTTCTGTGGGTCACCTAGGTGGCTCAATCAGTTAAGTGCCTGATTCTTGGTTTCAGCTCAGGTCATGATCTCATAGTTCCTGAATTCAAGCCCCACTTCAGGCTCTGTGCTGACAGTGTGGAGCCTGCTTGGGCTCTTTCTCTCCCTCTGCCTCGCTCCCCTTCTCATGCTTTCTCTCTCTCTCTCTTCTCTCTGTCTCAAATAAATAAATAAACTTAAAAAAACAAAACAAAAATGTTTTCTGTACTATTTAAAATATAGACCATCACAGATAGCAGGATTTGTAGTTAATTTTACTTTCTTCTTTAAATATTCCTGTATTATTTAAATTATTAAAAGCAAGGGATTATATAAAATTATATAAAAGCAATTATATAAAAGCAATTATATAAAAGCAAATTTTATAGCACAAGGTAAATTTGTTCTATTTGAAAGAAAAAATACTTAGTCAATATTTTTATTTTTCTTGAACTGGCCCTTATAAAGATTAATACATCAAACCACATAACATTAAAACTCACTCTGTGACAATACTTCTCAACCCCCATCGTAAGCATTTTTTAAAGAAAGGTGACAAAGTGTTAGGGACTACCAGTTAGTATCTCTAATGTACAAAGATATTTTATAAATCACCAAGAAATGATGAGAAAAGTTCAGGAGCTATATATAGACAATTTACCATAGAAATGGCAATAACATGAATAAAGGGTTAAACTTCTTTGTGGTTAAATACAAATTAGGAGACCAACTATTGGTTTACATTTATTAGAGTGGGAAAGGTTAATTGCTAATATTCATTATTCGATACAGTCAGAGACTACAGGCATTTTCATACACACTGGTGAGAATTAAAATTGGTACAAATTGAGAACAATACTATTAAGGCTTTTTTTTTAGGGGTGCCTGCGTGGCTCAGTTGGTTAAGCATCTGACTTCGGCTCACGTCATGATCTCGCAGTTTGTGAGTTCGAGTCCCGCGTTGGGCTCCGTGCTGACAGCTCAGAGCCTGGAACCTGCTTTGGATTCTGTGTCTTCTCCTGTCTCTGCCCCTTCCATGTTCATGCTCTGTCTCTCTCTCTGTCTCTCAGTAATAAATAAATAATAATAATAATTAATAATAATAAATTAAAAAATTTAAAAATCCCAATCATGTTACTATTACCCATTTTGAGATAGACCATTGCCAAAAAATGTGTGTTCTCCTGCAATCACATTTGACTCCTTTCGCCTCAGAGATAATCACTGCTTTAATTTTTTTTTAAATTTCTGTCTTACTTTATATTTTTAGCACGTATTTCTAGAAATATTATATTGCTTTTTTTTGCTTTTGCCTGAGAAGCTCTGAACTCAGTCCATTCCTGCCTCAACCCTGTGGAAAGCAAGCCCTGCCCTCTGGAGGTCCCAGGAAGGCACAGGGGGTTTGCCCTTGAGAGAGGATGCCCAGATGCTGGTCCTACCACCTGAGGGTGGGTAGTCACCCAGGTTGTCCTCGTCCATTTCTGCCCCAAAACTTCTACTATGAAAACGGAGGTGAAAGCTTTAACTTAACTGTTGTTTTTTTTTCCCCACCTGCCACTTGGACTCTGATTTTCCTTAGGTAAAATGTTTATTTTTGAAAAATCACCCCCTTCTGCTCAGCACTCTTCTCATCCATTTTGGTCTTGATTCTTTGGCACATTCGTATCTGAGGAATATTTTCTCACCTTGCCTGCCTCCCTGCCCATGATGACCTGGACAGGAGGCCCGGTTTGGAGTATGCATTGGCCTGGCATTGAAGAAGATGCTCAGATCCTCCCTTCTGGGCAGCTCCTGGACAACTTGGGTGGAAATGGTAGCTGTTCTTGACACACAGAAAGAGCTTCATAAGTGACTGCTGAGTGGGTGGAGGGATGCTCATTGTCTGGGCTTATCAATAAATGTGAAGTTCTGCCAACTTGCCCTAACTGGTACATTAAACTATGTTCATAGAGGTGTAGAAATAATAATGTTCATAGTACTACTCAGTGCAAGTGAGCATGT
The DNA here is from genome assembly GCF_016509475.1 of Prionailurus bengalensis. NCBI lineage: Eukaryota > Metazoa > Chordata > Mammalia > Carnivora > Felidae > Prionailurus > Prionailurus bengalensis. The sequence continues at coordinate 49,904,045 of NC_057350.1, forward strand.
ACTCTGTACCAATTGGTACTCTGTGCCAATCTCTTTTAACGCTCATGACAACCTTATAAGGTGAGAGAATTTTACAGATGAGAGAATAGAGCCACAGAGAGGTAAAGCAATTGTACAAGGTCACAGAGCTAGTTGGTTGAAGAGCTGGGATGCAAACTCAGTTCCTTTTGACTCCCCAGCCTGAACTTGTAACCACTATGGGATGCAATCTTCTCTCAGATCATTTGAATTCCTTTGGAATTAAAGGGTCTTATTACAGGAACTGTGGAGTAGCTTCCTTGGCTTCTCCAGTCAGGGACTCTCTTTCCTCTGAAACTCCTGCCTGGAACGCTCACTTGCCCCAAATCTCTTTTTGGTACTTCTCATGGACACATGTCTTGTTTCTCCTCTGCATTTTTGGAATTGTGAAGCAGAGGCGAAGGCTTCAACTCTGGGAGCACCAGTTATGCCCTGCGCATGCTTCCACTATAATCCTGATACAGGTGGTTTTCTCCTTCCCCCACACCGTGCCCCCTATTTTCAGTCCTAGCTCCCATACCACACTTTATGTGTTACTAATTTATTGTCATGAAATAAACTGCCCCCATATTTAGTGTCTTATAATCACAGCCATTATATTAGCTCATGATTCTGTGGTCAGCAATTTGGGTGGGATCCTCTGCTGGTATCCCCTGGAGTTACTTTGTTTCTGCAGGTATCTGGAATCTGAGCCGGGGCTGGATGCTGTAAGATGGACTTGCTCACAGTTGGAGCAGTCTCTCAGCTGGGTAGGCTCAGGGGACTCAGCAGGAACAGCTCTTTTCCACTGGCCTCTCCTCTGCCAGTAGGCTAGACTGGACTTCTTCAATTGGCAGTCTCAGGGCTGTGTTCCAAGGGATCCAGGCAGAAAGCATTTAATCCTTTCACATTCTGTTGGATATGGCAAGTAAAAAACCAGTCCAGATTCAATGAGTGGGGAAACTGAGTCTGCCTCTTTTGTTTTTAAAGAACTTTTTACCCCCTTCACGTGTTTCTCATACCTCTCACTCCCTGCTTCTGGCAACTACCCATCTGTTCTCTGTAACTATGAGCTTTTTTTTTTTTAAATCCACAAATAAGAGAGATTATACAGTATTTATTTTTCTATGTCTAATTTACTTAGCATGATGTCCTTGAGGTTCACCCATATTGTTACAAATAGCAAGATATCATCCTTTATTTATAGCTGAATAATATTCCACTGTGTACGCATGTATGTATATGTATGTATGTATGTGTATATTTATATCAAATTTTATTTATTCACTCATTGATGGACACTTAGGATATTTCCTTATCTTAGCTATTGTAAATAATGCTGTAATGAACATGGAGGTGCATAAATATTTTCTAGTTTGGCAACACCAGTTTACATTCTCACCAATGGAGCCCTTTTGTCCATATCCTCTCCAACAATTATTTCTTGTCTTTTTGATACTAGCTGTTCTAACAGGTGTGCAGTGATATCTCATTGTAGCTTTGATTTGCATTTCCCTGATGATTAGTGATATTGAGCATGTTGTCATCTACATAGTGGCCACATGTATGTCTTCTTTTGAAAAACGTCTATTCAGATATGCCCATTTTTAAATTGGATTGCTTTTTGCTTTTGAGTTGTATGATATTAGCATCTCATCAGATACATGATTTAAAAAATATTTTCTCCCATTCAGTAGGTTGCCTTTTCATTTTACTGGTGGTTTCTTTTGCTTATAGAAGCTTTTTAATTTGATACAGTCCCACTTGTTTATTTTTGCTTTTGTTGCTTTAGCTTTGGTGACAGATGAAAAACTCATTGCCAAGACCAATGTTAAGGAGTTTACCATCTATGTTTTCTTCTAGGAGTTTTATGGTTTCAGGTCTTACATTCAAATCTTTAATCCACTTTGGGTTAATTTTTGTGTGTGGTGTTAGATAACGGTTAAGTTTCATTCTCTTGTGTGTGGCTGTCCAGTTTTCCCAACACCATTTATTGAAAAGACTATCTTTTTCCTATTGCATATTCTTGGCTCCTTTGTTATAAGTTAATTGACCATACATATGTAAGCTTATTCCTGGGATGTCTGTTCTATTCCACTGACCTATGCATCTATTTTTTTGTCAACACCATGCTGTTGTAATTACATAGCTTTGTAATTTCGTTTGAAATCAGGGTGATTTCAAATCAGGATGCCTCCAGCTTCGTTTTTCTTTCTTAAGATTGCTTTGGCTATTCAGGTTATTTTATGATTCCATACAACTTTATGATTATTTATTCTATTTCTGTGAAAAATGCCATTGGGATTTTGATAGGAATTGCACTGAATTTGTAGATTTCTTTGAGTAGTATGAACATTTTAACAATATTGATTCTTCCAATCCATGAGCACAAACTATCTTTCCATTTATTTGGGTCTTCTTTAATTTCTTTTATTAATGCGTTATAGTTTTCAGTAAACATTTTTATAGTCTGTGGTGTCACAGTCTTCTAAAAAGGTTATGTGAGTGTGTGTATTTTAAAGTAATCACTACTTGGGGCGCCTGGGTGGCTGAGTTGGTTAAGCGTCCGACTTCAACTCAGGTCATGATTTTGCAGTTTGTGGGTTTGAGTCCCGTGTCAGGCTCTGTGCTGACAGCTTGGAGCCTGGAGCCTGCTTTGTTTTCTGTGTCTCCTCCTCTCTCTGCCCCTCCCATGCTCATGCTCGGTCTCTTTCTGTCTCTCAATAATAAGTAAATATTAAAATTTTTTTAAAGTTATCACTACTCTATTGAATCTTAATGTGAATCATTGAGGAAGGTTAGAGATACTGCTAGGAATTGGTCCTTATGGGGGAAGCCTGATAGAGAAATTCTTATAGGGCTTATAGCATAAACTTAGGAGTAGTTGGGTAGTTAAGTCAACTCTAGGGCAGCCTAAGAGGGAAAAACTAAAGAGGGAGCTGATTGTGATACTTTGAATTCACCTGGATCCAGATTTAGAATATTAGATTATTCTTAAACCCAAACTGTGTCTCCCACATTTATTACCTCTAACTCTTGAATGATAAATCTTTTTTGGTCTCTTTGTGTAAGTACTCTGCTCTATAAGCATTTACACAAAAATCTGCCTGCCTTAGGCAATTTTATACCTCTATTGTTGAAAAATTACTAATAGTCAAGTAAAATGTTTGTTTTGTTTGGCAATGCTGTAGACTAACCATAGCTGAGAAACATGGTACTGAGATTAGTAACAGATCTTCAAAAATCAAGGGCAATGCAAATTGAGTTATAAAATTCTAAATGTAATAGTTGAAAATATTTTTTTTTGCTTATTTGACAAAATCTATTTCCAGAGAACAAATAGCTACTGACATAAATGCTTAAAAGGTTGTTGTTTGTGAGGCAAGTCATCCTTAAAAGTCATGTTTTATTAAGCATTCAGATTAGTAACACCAAGTTGATCAAGGTTTCTCATTGGATTGGTAATAGAATATATCATCAGGGTTTTATGTTGTCATTATTATCCTTGCAGGAGACAAGTATGTTGAAGTTACCCTTTCATGTGCCAACAAAACTACTCTGTTGAAGGCAATTTCAATTACAAAAGAGTTTGGACTTTTCATTCTTAGATACCTTTTATCATGAGGCATTAAAACAGTTTTGGTAGTGATGAATCTAAATGCAATATCACAGTAATGTGGGCTGCAAAATCTTGTTTTGTGTTACAGATTGAATTGTGTCTCCCCCAAATTCTTATGTTGAGGTCCTACTCTGCAGTATCTCAGAATGTGACCTTACTGGTTGAAGTAAGGTTGTTGCACATATAATTAGGTAAGGTGAGGTCATATTGGAATAGAGTATGCCTCTAATCTAGTGTGACTGGTGTCTTTAGAGAATGATTCCCATGTGAAGAGATAGGGACATGTGTAGAGGAAACCTGATGTGAAGGCACAGGGAGAATACCATCTATAAGCCAAGGAACACTAGAGACAAGCAGAAGCTGGAGAGAGGCATGGGACAGATTCTCACTCAAAGCCCTCAGAGGAAACACGGCTGACACCTGATATTAGGCTTCCAGCCTCTAACACTGTGAGACAATTGTCCTCTGTTGTTTAACTTACCTAGTTTGTGGTATTTTGTTACGGCAGTTCTAGTGAACAAATATAGTTGAGAAGCCCAGTGGAAAAGAAATAAATGGCTTTAAACACTGGGAGCAGGCAAGAGAGAGTGTTGTGGCAAAATGATGCCAGATAGACCTCAAAATCTTAAAATAAAAAAGATGAATTTTCAGGGCACCAGGGTGGCTCAGCTGGTTAAGCATCTGGCTCTTGATTTCGGCTCAAGTCATGATCTCACGATTTTCTGAGTTTGAACCAGGCCTGCATGGGCTCTGTGCTGACAGCACAGAGTCTGCTTGAGATTTTCCCTCTTTCTCTGCCCCTCCCCTGCTCGCATGCTCTCTGTCTGTCTCAGAGAGAGAGATGAATTTTCATTAAGGGTATAGTCAGAGACCTGTTTGAATCTCCAGGTCTTTCCCCCCTTCATTTCTTCCTAGCGTTCTTCCCAACCTCCTCCCTCCCTCTTTTTCTTGGAGCCACACTATGCTGCGTTCGGTAAAACACACTGAGTTTCTGCCATGCCAGGCCCAGAGCTGGGCAGTGAGGTGGGTGCGGCCCAGACCTCATGGAGGGTGCACTGCAGAGGGGGTAGCAGTCATGTGACCTAGCTCTCAAGCACAGTGTGCTAAGTGCTGTGGTGGAGTAACTACCTAGGAAACTTAGGCTGCTCTCAGGAAAGACACCTAATCTGAGTTTTGTTAATCATGGAGAGCTTCCTGGAGAAATTGATTCCTAGGGTTGTTGATACCTAAAGGATGAAGGCAGAAATGGGTGGGGAAAAGTGTTCCAAATAGAGGGAACAGCATGTAAAGAAGTCTGGAGGTGAAGTTCAGTGAAGTTCATGGCTGCATCTGAGTGTATGTCAGGAAACATTGAGAGATGTGTCTGAAGAGGTTGGGAGAAGTTGGCCTGCAAAAATTTTGAAACCATAATAAGTATTTTGATTTATCCAAAAAAATGTATGGAAGAGGACTTAGGTTGAAGAGAGAAGTTATATTTGTGCTTTGACTCATGTCTCCCATCTGCTTGGAGATGGCAATGTGAAAACAGGCAGAAACACTCCCTTCTACTCTGAACATAAATGATACGAACATGTTAAATGCATTTTCACATTTGTAAGTGAGAAAAAAGGGGGAATCTCTGTAAAACAGAAAATCAGAAGTTTGTCAAAAAATTAGCGAAGAGGCAATAGACAGAAACTCACAGTAAGAGAAGGGGCTGAAGCCCTCAGGCTTTTAGGGGACCAGGACTGTGGGTCCTGAGCCTCCCAGTGTCTAGGAGCAGGGTCGATTTAGCCCATCTGCCCATGGCTGGGGTGGAGAGAGGCCACCTGCTTTCATAGGGTCCTGGAATTCCTCTGCTGCCTGGGAATAGGGTCTGGAAATGTGATCCTTTGTGCACTGGGTCCAGGCTGTCCCTGATGCAGGGCTGGGGATGAAGCCACTGCATGACCATCCTTCAGGAGACTGTCACAACTTAGGAGAAACCTGTGAAAGAAAAGTTTACAGACCATACCTGCAAAGTACCTGAGGAAGAGCCAAACCACGAAAGAGACAAAAAGCAGAACAATTGGGATAACTGATACTTGAGCTAGAGATAACACAGGAACAAAGAAAGGACTTCAAAATAAATATTTATATTATTATCCAAGAGCCAAAGTAAGAGATACCAAGTATAAAATAGGCTGAAGTACAAATTAGTAAACAAAGACTAACCTAAAGAAATCTCTTTAGAAGAATGTACCATGAAAAATATACAGAAAAGAAACATCAAAGTAAAGAGAATAGATTCAGAAGCTCCGATATACATTAATGAAAGTACATAGGACAGAATTTTGAATAGTAGTATATGAACAAGAAGTTTCCAGGGAAAAAGGCAGATATGAATCCTTGGGTTGGGAAAAAAATGTCAAGAAGTATTAAACAAGACTAAAAACATCTGTATGTAGATGCTATGTTTAAAACTTGGGAAGATTAGGTATAATGAGAATACTTTAAAATCTGCCAGAGATGTAATACAAGCTAAAAAATGAACATTGTAACAATATTAGATTTCTGATCAATATTAGATGACATAAATCTAAAAAAACTCTGATAAAAAACTTTTTAGAACAGTACTATTTCTTATTCCAAAGTATGCATCAGGAATTTGGGTTAAAGATATTTTCAGACTACAGAGACGTTGGAATTTGTCTTTTGCTGAGAGAACTAAAACGCATATACTTCGGCAAGAAGGAATGGTTTCAAATGGAGAGCAAAGAAGCTGGTAAAACACACTGGTGAATTAAAATGTGTACTGACTTTAAAAACATGAGGGAAAACATGAGTTATGTAACAAGCTGGGACTAAGATTCCATCGAACTATTACATGGCCAATATGAAAAGGAAATACTGAGAGGGTCAGAATCATGCTAGTTTTCTTCTCTTGTTCAGGAAGAAGATGGAGACAGTGAATACACGTAAACTTTATTAGAAAAAATATTTTAGAAAATTTAAAAATGAAGGGTGATTAGTAAATGATAGAAATTGAATATATAACTGTCCTAAGACATTCAAGGAAAGTAATGTAACAAAATAAAATAGATTAATATAACAGAATGCAGGAAAGGAGAAAGAACAGCAAAAAAGTGAAGGCATAGTAAGGAGAAAATACAAAATAATTTGTTGGAAACGTGCACATGTGATTACATGTGCAGTAATCACAATAATGTGGACACGTTAACTGGCCCTGGGAATATAGGATCCTTGTCTTTCCTGTTTATCCCTAAACCCTTGCCATCAAGTCTTGCATGTGCCGGCATTTGTTTTATGAATAGAAGACAGGGTGTCACAGATTGTATTTTTAAAAATCAAGCTGTATGCTGGTAAAAAGAGACCCATTTAAAAAAAATTCCTGAAAGTTTGAAAATCCAGGAATGCAAAAACATCCCTTTTGTTCAATTTGGCTGTGAACCTAAAAGTGCTCTAAAAATAAAATTTATTAAAATTATATTTTAAAAGAAGGTAGGTCGCATGTTAAGTATTTCCTCCCCCTTCCCCTCCCCCAACCAAATCCCATGAAGGGTCAAGAGGAAACTATTGATGGTGATAGATACGGTGGTCATTTCATGTGTGTGTATATCTATCCAAACTCATCAAATTGTATACATTAAATATATGCTGTTGCATATGTCATTTAAACCTCAGTGATGCTGTTAAAAGAATATACCAGGCAATTAGTATCAGCAATAGTAAAAATCTAGTAAAAATCTAGTACAGGAATGTTAGAATTACAGATAATAAAATTCAGGGCAAAACATTTTCAAGAAGACAAGTTGGCATTTCACTGCTAAAAGGAATAAGCTACTAAAAAGATGGGGCAGTATTTAACTGTTATGTACCTTAAACATGGCCTTAAAGTATAAATAAATGGAATCTGATAGAACTATAGTTGGAAATTTAAAATTACAGTGGGAGATAAAAATGAGGTTACACTTCAACAACAAAAAAACAAGTGGCTCAATTAGAAAAATGGGTCTTGAATAGTCATTTCTCCAAAAAAAAAAAAAAAAAAGATACACAAAGTTCCAATAAGCACATGAGAAGATGCTTGACATCACTAATCATTAGAGTAATGCAAATCAAAACCTCGGTGAGATCCCAACCTTTAGGATGGCTACTATCAAAAACCCCCAAAATTACAAGTGTTGGTGAGACCACGGAGAAGTTGGAAAACTTGTGCACTGTTAGTGGGAATATAAAATAGGGAAGTAGCTATGGAAACAGTATGACAAAGCCTCAAAAAATGAAATTTGATTACCATGTGATCTAGCAGTTACACTTCTGGGTACATATCAAAAAGAATTGAAAGCAGGGACTTGAAGAGAGAGATGTACACTTGTATTATTCACGTCGCCAAATGGTGGAAGTAACCCAAATGTCTATCTACAGATGAATGGATAAATAAAGTGTAGTGTAGTGTATACACACAGTGGAGCATTATTTGGGCCTAAAAAAGAAAATAAATTCTGAACATACTGCAACATGGATAAAACTTGAGTGCATTACGTGAAATAAGCCAGTCACTAAAAGACAAATACTGGATGATTGACTATTATAGGTACCCCAAATAAGTGCAAACCCTTAGAAACAGGAGATGCAATGATGGCTGCCTGGTGCTAGGGGGAGGAGGGAATGGGGAGTTATTGTTTGATAGGTAAGGAATTTCAGTTCTGCAAGAGGAAAAGAATTCTGTGGGTAATTGGTGGTAATAATGAAGAACAATGTGAACATATTTAATTACTGAACACTTAAAAATGGTTTTAAAGTGATATATATTTTTGGGGGTATTTGACCACAATTAAAATTTAAAAAATATGAGACTACCTTTGATGTCCTTGGAGAATGGTTTAATGGGTCCAAACATAGGATGAAGAAAGACCAGTTGAAAAATTTTTCTGCAAATCAGGGAAGAGATAATGGTGACTTTAATTCAGGTAGTATAAGTGAGGTTGAAGTCAGAAGGAAGGTTTGAGAAAGAATTAGAAGATAAGAACTAAAGATTCCATGACTGAGTAGATGTGAGTAGAAAGGCAGAGACAAACCATTTTTGATCACTGGTTTTTAGGGTTGGACAAATGGTTGATGTGGGAGACATTTACTGAGCTCAAACACCCAGGAAGAAGGACAAGACAAGGGGGCAAGGTGGTGAGATTAATTTTGACTAAGATGAGTTCGAGATATCTGTGAGACACCTCAGGGACCAACTTCTTCAACTTCACACTCTGTTTACTTCTACCATTGACACACATACTTGTCTTTCTTTCTATGTACACTTAACACAAAGAAACACAATTCTGTTCCCTTCATGAGTGCTGCCCTATCACTGCAGCAGAGACTTTAGAGGTAGATCCTGGGATTACTCAAATATGTGCTTGTATCAAATAGGATCTGTTTCCCCTAAGGTCAAAGAGTGAATTGTGTTTCTCAGGATCCATGTAAGAGTGAAAACATATGGTATCTGTCTTTCTCTGTATGACTTATGTCACTTAGCATAACACTCTCCAGTTCCATCCATGTTGCTACAAAAGGCCATGTTTCATTCTTTCTCATTGCCACCTAGTATTCTATTGTGTATATAAACCACAATTTCTTTATCCATTTGTCAGTGGATGGACATTTAGGCTCTTTCCATAATTTGGCTATTGTTGAAAGTGCTGCTATAAACATTGGGGTACAAGTGCCCCTATGCATCAGCACTCCTGTATCCCTTGGGTAAATTCCTAGCAGTGCTATTGCTGGGTCATAGGGTAGATCTATTTTTAATTTTTTGAGGAAACTCCACACTGTTTTCCAGAGTGGCTGCACCAGCCGCATTCCCACCAACAGTGCAAGAGGGTTCTTGTTTCTCCACATCCTCTCCAGCATCTATAGTCTCCTAATTTCATTTTGGCCACTCTGACTGGCATGAGGTGATATCTGAGTGTGGTTTTGATTTGTATTTCCCTGATGAGGAGCAACGTTGAGCATCTTTTCATGTGCTGTTGGACATCTGGATGTCTTCTTTCGAGAAGTGTCTATTCATGTTTTCTGTCCATTTTTTCATTGGATTATTTCACTCTTTTGTGGATCCTGAGGAACTTAACAGAAGTCCATGGGGGAGGGGAAGTAAAAAAAAGAGGCTAGAGAGGGAGAGAGCCAAAGCATAAGAGACTCTTAAAAACTGAGAACAAACTGAGGGTTGACAGGGGGTGGGAGGGAGGGGTGGGTGGGTGATGGGTATTGAGGAGGGCACCTTTTGGGATGAGCATTGGGTGTTGTATGGAAACCAGTTTGACAATAAATTTCATATTTTAAAAAAATGCATTGTGTTTCCAATGGACACTGCATCTCAGAGGCAGCACACTCACCCGAAGTTTGCATGGGCACAAGGCCCATTCATTTCATTCTCATTCACCGTAACGCAAACCTAGAATTTCACTGATGGTATAGATAAGAGAATTCACAGTTGTCTAGGACCTGCCAACTGTTCTCTTTTGCTCTGTGTTCCTTCCTGCACAGAAAATGTTTTTGCAAAAGTAACACAATGGTTCTCTAAATTTGGCCTGTTTATATTTAGTGATGAATTGTGATACTAACAGAGCCTTTTCAGGACACAATACTTAAAGTAGAATGCTAGCGAATCAATCATATTTTGATGTTATCCATTTGGTATCAGGTAGCTGTGGAAGATGTTTTTCTTACACAAATACATATATAATGGTAAAAACAAGGGCCCTGTGTTCAGGTGAACTAGGTGCAATCCTGGCCAGTTATGTGATTCTGGATGGGCAGTTTAATAGCCTATGAACCTCAATTTCTTAACCTTTAATTAAAAGTTGTATAAAAACACCTGATTTGTAGAGTTGTTGTAAAGAATCAACAAGCTATATACAAATGTACTTATCATAGTACCTAACATATAGTAGGCACTTAACAAATACTGGTGAATTGTTTTATGATTAAATACCACATTTCCGTAGGCCATCCCAGCCTGAAGGTAAAAAGAGAAGACCACAGCCATAGCATAAATGTTCTCACTATCTTAGGTGTAGCCTTACGAACTCCCTTCAAAAAAATCTTTGTAAATTTGTAGGGTCCCTGGGACTATCTCAACATGCTAATGAGCAGAGTTCTCAGCTCACGCCCAGTTTGCTGTGTTCTTCTCTGCTTTGGTTGTACATGATCCTTTGCTCCTGGGACTGCTGATTCTTATGAAGTAAATGCAAAAGGTGCCAAGAACCTTCTGGTGACTTTGGGAAGATGTTGGGAAAACCCCTCCTATCACTGCCAGCTTCCACCTCCTGCCATTGAGGCTACACAGTGTAGAGTGCCAATGCCACTCACAGGGCCCACATTACCGTGATTGCTTCCTCAGTTCACCAAAATCCCTTATTTTCTTCCCTGATGTGGTAAGAATGTCTTTTCTGTCTTTATATTGAGCTTAATTCTTTTTGTTTGTGTGTTTAACCCCTTTTTCCTTGGAGACTCCATCATGAGTCCATGGGGCTGTGCCAGAGGAAAATTTGACTGAAATCATACCGAAAAACCACCCTCTTGTCTAACACTGCAGCTGTATTAGCAGGCAAAGCTTTTACATGAGGACTTCTCTGAGGATGTTATTTTATAAGAATTATTCTTAATATTTCATGCAAGTCAACCACTATTCTCCCGTATCCCTTAGGACCACCTCAGCAGTCTTTCAGATACTCTAAAGTGAGAATGTTCTAGTTGAGAGTCTTGCTATGGTATTACATGCAGGTAGGAGGATTTTCAGAGAGTCCTGAGGAGAAGGAGGGAGACTAGAGGGAAGAAGAAAGAACATTATGAAATGGCAGTGTTAAGTTAGGATTTGATGGGAGATGCTGAATTTGGGTGGTGGTCATGGAAAGGAAGAGGCAGGTGGAAGAGGCTTGATGAAAGACAGATACAACTAATGGCTGGACTGGAGAAAGAGGCCTTGATGGATAATTCTGTGTTTTCTGGAAATTTCTGGGAAATCTGATTTGCTTGCACAGTAAAAATTAAAATTCTAGATCCTCAATGGATGTTTTCATAATCCTGTACTCCCAGACCCTTACCCTGCCCTAAAACCACGGACTCCCTTAAATTCCTCAGTGTCTACATTGGAGCCCTCCTTCTTTGCTGTTTTCTAAGCACCACGCTAGTGAGTCAGTTGATGTAACTTGTCTGCTCGCCCCATGTGTGATGATGACAACATGGCTGTGGTAGTTCTCATGAACCCACTGGTGAGTTGGACTCCCAGGGCAATCTGTCTGTCAGTGTTGGCAGTATTGTCTGTTCCCAGAAAAATTGGGAAGGAAGATCCCTGGGATTCCTGGGGACTGAAGATAGATGTTGGTCTCAGCATTCAAATTTGCTTTGAATAAGCATTCTTCACACCCTTCCATCAGGAACGATTTAAGGGGCATTGGGAACCAAAAAGTTGATTGGATTTTCCCCCAGTCTGTTACTAGGCTCCAGGCTATTAAAAATGTTTTAAGGGGAGTATTTGGCACATTTTTGAAATAATAATCTGAACTTTTAAGCAAATGAACAAGAGCAGGGATAGCTTTGAGCAGTTTTCTGAGTGGGTCTTCCAGCTCCCCTGTAGTTGGTGGCGGCTGCAGCTTCTGCTGCTGCTGCTTCTTCGTCTTCTTCTTCCATTTTAATATTTATTTTTTGGGAGAGTACAATCAGGGGAGGGGCAGAGAGAGGGGGACAGAGGATCTGAAGCGGGCTCTGTGTTGGTAGGCTGACAGCAGTGCGCCTGATGTGGGGATCAGACTCCTAAACTGCGAGATCATGACCTGAGCCAAAGTCAGATGCTCAACTGACTGAGCCACTCAGTTGCCCTCTCTTCTTCTTCATCAGTGTTGTCATATTGGCCCCTGACTGCCTGGAGCTCTTTACGGGGGATTTCACTGGACTCCAAAACCGGTGTGGCTGAGCTTAACTTCCTTAGATCCAGTATCAGACTGTCATGTTCCTAGAGGTCTGAAGATAATGGGTGGCTTACTAAGTAATAATGATAGATAGTTATGGTTTATTAAGTGCCTGGCATTGTGCTTTTCACATGTTATCTCATTTAATTCTTATACCAATCTTAGGAGATCAATGTTATTGTCCCTCTTTACAAACAAGGAGAGACTCATAATATACGTGCAAAATAACAATCTTTCAATCTCTTAATTCCCAGGAGTGATTTCTCATGGGAATTTTGGGAATCAAGGCAAGCTCTCAAAAGTTCTATCCCTGCTAAGGGCTTTATTCCAGTGGGGCTCTATTCTCTTAAATTTGCTTTTTAATGAAGTAAGCTCTTTGCAAAGGTCTCTTTAGCAGAGAAAAACCACATGTCCTAGTTAAAATTGTTCTTTGAAATCTCATAATCTGTATTTTTTTTTTCAGAATATGGGGGCAGGTGAGCTGTTTATCTTAAAAAAATTCAAAACTTTTTTTTTTTTTAAACCCAAATCCTTACCACCTCTCAGTAAGTTATTTAATCACATGGGTTAAAAAGAACGAAGCAGAAGTGTGGTCTGTGAAAATATTTGCCATCTTTGTCTTTTTGGTTTCCTGATTCTGAGTAACTCCGAGTGGTTGTTTGTGAGACTTCTCTGTACCTGCACATGTACAAAGCCCCTCTTACTGCCTGGGCCCCAGCAAAATGGGGTGGTTGAAGTTTGAAAACAAGCACATTTGCACTGCTGCCTGCTGCTTTTTATTCTGTCTTTTCTCTGCCTTTTAAAAATAGTACAATAAAATGCAAATAAGATGAACTTTCCCTTTTCCCTCAGTCTAGAAGGGATCTTCAGACACATTTTTGTATGATTTAAAGTAAATGTGATTTTTTAATCTCACTATATTGGCATTTTCTGTTATATCTTTAATCATAGAACAAAGCCTTTTTTTTTTTGGAGGGGGGTGGTCTCTGGTGAATGCAATTTCAAGTTAAGGAGTCTTGAGGGTGAAGTGATAGGAGCACAGAAGGAAGAAATTTGGATAGGGTGAGCACAATATTCCTCCTCTTCTCCCCAAAGCAGATAGGCTTTATGAGAAAAGACTTGAAGGTGGCCATTTCTTTACTTGTTTTCCTTTGGTGGATTTTGGCAGCTCTGCTCTGTCAGATAATACTAAGCACCCCCCCCCCCCCCCCCCCCCCCCCCCCCCCCCCCCCCCCCCCCCCCCCCCCCCCCCCCCCCCCCCCCCCCCCCCCCCCCCCCGCCACTCTGTGTGAAAGGCATAGAATGAGGTTTGAAGGAAACAGAGCTGTCCTCTGCTCCTGGCTTGTTGATCTGGGCAAGGTCCTTACCACTCAGTGCCCTTAAGGGATGGAGAGACTAGTTCCTGCTACAGTTCTGATGAGGGTTTAGAGAATGAATCAAAGTTTACAAAGTATATTAATTGAATAGTCAAGTGGGAAAGACAAAACATTATTAAACCTCAGTGCAAAAAATAAGATAAAAAGAGAGAGGGAGGCAAACCATAACAGATTCTTAAATATAGAGAACAAACTGAGGGTTGCTAGAGGGTGTTGGGCAGGGGGATGGGCTAGATGGTGATGGGCATTAAGGGGGGCACTTGTTGGGATGAGCACTGCATGTTAAATGTAAGGGATGAATCACTAAATTCTACTCCTGAAATCATTATTACACTATATGTTAACTAACTTGGATTTAAATAAAATTTAAATTAAAAAAAAAACTCAGTGCAGGTTATGTGGACTAGCCTAGATTTGAAAAGTCTCTTAAAAATTGAGTTTTTCCCCGTGATTATAAAAACACTTAGGTGCAGTTCAGAACAAGCTCTTCTCTTCATCTCACCCTACCTCCATTGCACAAAGGTAGCAAAGACCAGTACCAAAATGGCAGTGATAAGCATGATGGCTTGTTTGGGGTAACATAGGAAGCTTGCAGCATTATTCTGTCCACCTTATGACTATTCCATCAGGAATCTCATTTTTATGTTCTTTCCCAGTCAGGCCTCCCTATCTCCTGTCTTCTGGCTGGACTATGAATTTTATGCTAACTTGAAGCTTTGCATTTCTTTGGACTAGGTAAAAAGCAATCCCATGTAATTGTCACTGAGTCTTTCTTCATGTTCATTAAATTTTTGAGACCTGAGGGCTCCCCCATACAGGGGACTATCACGAGAAAATCTATTATGATCTCACCCTTGTGTTTCATGGTCACAGCTCACTGCTCATCACTCATTTCCTAATGTGCACCTTTCCCTTTACCCTACACAAAAGACTGGCTTACCACCTGACCATCCTACAGCAAAGTCAACTGTCAAGCCTTTCATATTTCCAAAGTTTCTCATCAGCTTTTCAGTGTCTTAAATAAATCCCTCTTAAATGTGAATGGACAGTCAGAGATCCTCAGATATTTGAGGAAAAACTAACAGGAATTAAGTCTGAGGAAGCAAGGACAATGTAGGAAATAAAGAAGAAAGAAAAGATCAGATTCTTAGAGAGGTAAGCGAAGATAATAAATCCATGAACAAGAGCAAGGTACAATAAAAGTGATTTTAGGAAAATAAAAAAGAGCTCTAGATACAAAAATTATGACAGCAAAAATTAAAAAGTAAACCAAAGGTTTGATAGAAAAGTTGAGTAAATGTCACAAACTGAACTGTGTCCTCCCACCAAATTTATACGTTAAGCCCTAATGTGTAGTACCTTAGAATATGACTGCATTTGGAAATATGGCTTCAAAGAGGTAATCAAGTTAAATGAAGCGCTTAGGATGTGCTCTAATTCAATACGACTGGTGTGCATATGACACAAGGAGATTAGAACACATAGACACCAGGGGTGTGTGTGTGTGTGTGTGTGTGTGTGTATAGTGACAGCCATGTGAAGAGGCAGCAAGAGGGATGCTATCTGCATGCCAAGGATAGAGGCCTCAGAGGAAACCCCACCAGCAACTAGACGTTGGACTTCGAGCCTCCAGAACTTAGAGGAAATAAGTTTCCATTGTTTAAATCACCCATTATGTGGCATTTTGTTATGGCAGCCCTAGCACACTAATGTAGTAAATTTCCTGGAAAATAGAATAACAACAAGAAAACCCAAATGAACAAAAAACAACAGGAAGATGGAAAGCATGGGACAATAGAATAAATAGACAAATAGTCCAAGTGGTTCAAGATCTCAAAACGAGTAACAAACACATGGAAGGAAGAAAAGTGTGGAAGAAATAATATAAGAAAATAAGATTAAAAAGTTTTGCCAAGGGGTATCTGGGTGGCTCAGTCACTTGAGCATCGGACTCATGACTCAGGTCATGATCCCAGGATCATGGGATTGAGCCCTACATTGGGATCCTTGCTGAGCATGGAACCTGCTTAAGATTCTCTCTCTCCCTCTGCCTCCACTCCCACTCATGCTCTCTCTTCTTTAAAAAAAGAAAAAAGAAGAAAAAAACCAGGGGTGCCTGGGTGGCTCAGTCGGTTAAACGTCCAACTTTGGCTCAGGTCATGATCTCACAATTTGTGATTTCGAGCCCTACATTGGGCTCTGTGCTGACAACTCAGAGCCTGGAGTCTGCCTCGGATTCTGTGTCTCCCTCTCTCTCTCTCTCTGTCTCTGCCCCTTCCCCACTTACACTCTGTCTCTCTTTCTCTCTCTCAAAAATAAAGAAACATTACAGCAAAAAACAAAAAACAAGTTTTGCCAAGTGCCTCAAATAACAGTGAAAACAAACTGCATACCAAATCATGTCATTGTGAAATTTCAGAACCCTGGGAATAAAGAGCAGATCTTAAAATCTTCCAGAGAATATGAGAAAGAAAAGAAAGGTCAAAAGTTAATGACACATACAGTGAAACAGAAACCAGAATGATGTTGGATTTCTCAAGAAGAGAATGTGTACGTGAATAATTGCAGGTATCTTAGGAAATTTCAAGGAACTTTTCTATAAATGTAAGAACAACTTATTTTGTTTCTCACTCAAATTATCAACACCATTATACTTTAAGTTGTGGTGTGTTCTGTGTCAATGCTGAATAAAAGCTTAAGGAAAATAAGAGGATGGACAAAATGTGCCGTGTGTCAGCAGGCTTTTCTGCCACCAAAGAATTATATAATTGTGTTGGTAAGAAGATACATGGATAACAGGATTGTGTTCCTTTTTTTTTTAATTGAAGTGTAATTAACATACATATACATAACATAATGTATAATCAACACCACAAAAACACAGGGCTAGAGGCCAATATTTCTGATGAACATAGCAGCAAAAGTTCTCAAGAAAATATTAGCAAACAGAGTCCAACAATGCATTAGTTATTCACCATGACTAAGTGGGATTTATTCTAAGGATGCAAACATGAATTAATGTCTACAAATCAACGTGATACATCATATCAATAGGGAAAGAATAAAAACCATATGATAATTTCAACAGATGCAGAAAAAACTCTTTGACAAAGTACAACATCTATTCTTGGTAAAAATCCTCAACAAAGTAGGTTTGGAGGGAACATACTTCCACATAACAAAGGCCATGTATGAAAAACCCACAGCTAACAAACATCCTACTCAATGGTGAAAACCTGAGAGTTTTCCCTTTAAGATCAAGAACAAGACAAGGATGTCCACTCTTACCCCTTTTATTCAAAATGATACTGGCAGTCCTAGCCAAAGCGGTCAAAGTAAAGCATCCAATTTGGCAAGGAGCAAGTAAAACTTGGACTATTTGCGGATGCCATGGTCCTGTATCTAGAAAACCACAAAGACTCCACCAAAAACTACTAGAACTGATAAATGAGTTCAGTAAGGTCACAGGATACAAAATCAATGTACAGAAATCTGTTACTTTTCTATACACTAACAATGAAGTAGCAGAAAGAGAAATTAATAAAGCGATCTCATGTGGGGTGCCTGGGTGGCTCAGTCAGTTAAGCATCTGACTTCGGCTTAGGTCTGTGACTTTGAATCCTGTTTGGAGCTCTGTGCTGACAGCCCAGAGCCTGGAGCCTGCTTTGATATCTGTGTCTCCCTTTCTCTTTGCCCCTCCCCTGCTTGCACTCTCTCTCAAAAATCAATAAACATTAAAACAAGTTTAAAAAATAAAGCAATCCCATTTATAATTGCACCAAAAATAAGATACCTAGGAATAAACTTAAAAAAGGGTGTGAAGACCTGTACTCTGAAAACTTTAAGACTGGTGAAAGAATTTAAAGATGACAGAAAGAAATGGAAAGATATTCCATGCTCATGGATTGAGAGAACAAATATTGTTAAAATGTGCAAACTACCCAAAGCAACCTACATATTTAATGCAATCCTTTTCAAAATACCAACAGCATTTTTCACAGAACAGAAACAAATAATCCTAAAATACGCGTGGAACCAAATAGCCAAAGCCATCTTGAAAAAGAACAAAACTGGTATCACAATTTCAAATTTCAAATTCTACCAAAAAGCTGTAGCAATTAAAACCATATGGTACAAAAATAGACATATCAATAGAATAGAAAGACCAGAATTACACCCACAATTATATAGTCAATTAATCTTTGACAAAAGAGGCAAGAATATTTGCCAGGAAAAAGATACTCTCTTCAACAAATGGTCTTGGGAAAACTGGTCAACTATATACTGAAATGAAACTGGGCCACTTTCTTACACCATACACAAAAATAAACTTGAAATGGATTAAAGACCTAAATGGGAGACCTGAATCCATAAAAATCCTAGAAGAGAGCACAGGTAGTAATTTCTGTGACATTGGCCATGGCAACAATTTTTTAGGTATGTCTCCTGAGGCAAGGGAAATAAAAGAAAAAAACAAAAACACTAATTCAAAAGGATACATGAACCCCTATGTTTACAAAGATTTGAGCAACATATCAATTTGAATATTTGTATACCAAGGGAATTGAACAACAAGTTTCATGAGGAAAAGACCACAGATTAAATTGTGAAAAATCCAATATATTCTTTTTTTTTTAGCCTCTCTGAATCTTAGTTTTTTATTTTATTTTTAAATATATGAAATTTATTGTCAAATTGGTTTCCATACAACACCCAGTGCTCATCCCAAAAGATGCCCTCTTCAATACCCATCACCCACCCTCCCCTCCCTCCCCTCAGCCCTCAGTTCTCCATTTTTTAAAAATTTTTTTTTTTTAGCGTTTATTTATTTTTGAGACAGAGAGAGACAAAGCATGAATGGGGGAGGGCCAGAGAGAGGGAGACACAGAATCTGAAACAGGCTCCAGGCTCTGAGCTGTCAGCACAGAGCCCGACGCGGGGCTCGAACTCACGGACCGCGAGATCATGACCTGGGCCGAAGTCGGCCGCTTAACCGACTGAGCCACCCAGGCGCCCCTGTTCTCCATTTTTAAGAGTCTCTTATGCTTTGGCTCTCTCCCACTCTAACCTCTCTCTCTTTTTTTTTTTTTTCTTTCCCCTCCCCCATGGGTTCCTGTTAAGTCTCTCAGGATCCACATAAGAGTGAAAACATATGGTATCTGAAATAAGCCATACAGAGAAAGACAATATATTCTTTTTTTATTGTGGTAAAAAAAACATACAATGTGAGATATGCTCTCATAACAAATTTCTAAGTGTAAGTGCAGTATTGTTAACTGTAAGCACAGTGTTGTTATAGCAGATGTTAAGAACTTTTCATCTTGTATAACTAAAACTTCATATCTATTGAACAACCACCCTCCTAAATCCCTTGCCCCTATCCCCTGGCATGTATGGCACAAAAACAGACACATAGACCAATGGAATAGAATAGAAACCCCAGAACTAGACCCACAAACGTATGGCCTATCCCCTGAAATGTATCATTCTACTTTCTGCTGCTATGAGTTTAACTACTTTAGATATCTCATATAAATGGAATTATGCAGTATTTATCCTTCTGTGACTGGTATATTTCATGTATCATAATGTCCTTAAGGTGAATCCATGTTGACTCATGTGACAGGATTTCCTTTTCGAATGGCTGAATAATATTCCATTGTACATATATAACACATTTTCTTTATCCGTTCATCAATGGACATTTAGGTTTCTTCCATATGGTTATTGTGAATAATTCTGCAGTGAACATGGGATTGTGCAGAACTCTCTTTGAGATCCTTATTTCATTTCTTTTTTCAATTCTGGATATATACACAAAAGAGGGAGCTGAATTATACAGTAGTTCCATTTTTAATTTTTTGAGGAACCTCCATACCATTTTTCATAGTAGCTGTGCCACTTTATGTTCCTACAGTAGTGAACAGAGTTTCAGTCATTCCACATCCTTGTAACCCTTGTTTATGCTTTGTTTTTTGAGAATAGCTATCCTAGCAGGTGTGAGGTGATATCTAATTGTGGTGGTTTTCTTTTCTGTTTTTTTTTTTTATAAATTTTTTTTTTCAACGTTTATTTATTTTGGGGACAGAGAGAGACAGAGCATGAACGGGGCAGGGGCAGAGAGAGAGGGAGACACAGAATCGGAAACAGGCTCCAGGCTCCGAGCCATCAGCCCAGAGCCCGACGCGGGGCTCGAACTCACGGACCGCGAGATCGTGACCTGGCTGAAGTCGGACGCTTAACCGACTGCGCCACCCAGGCGCCCCTTCTGTTTTTTTTTTTTTAATTGCGGTTTTTGATTTCCATTTCCTGATGGTTAGTAATGCTGAGCATCTTTTCTTTTTTTTTTTTTAATATTTAAATTTTGTTTAAATCCAAGTGAGTTAACATATAGTGTAATAATGATTTCAGGAGAAGAATTAAGTGATTCATCACTTACATATAACACCCAGTGCTCATCCCAACAAATGCCCTCCTTAATGCCTGTCACCCATTTAGCCCATACCCCCCACACCTCCCCTCCAGCAACCCTCAGTTTGTTCTCTGTATTTAAGAGTTTCTTATGGTTTGCCTCCTTTTCTGTTTTTATATTATTTTCCTTCCCTTCCCCTATGTTCATCTGTTATGTGTCTTAAATTCCACATATGAGTGAAATCATGATATTTACCTTTCTCTGACCGACTTATTTCACTTGATATAACACACTGTAGTTCAATCCACATTGTTGCAGATGGCAAGATTTCATTCTTTTTGATCATCAAGTAATACTCCATTGCATATTTATGCCGCATCTTCCCTTTAGTGTTTATTTATTTTTGAGAGAAGAGGCAGAGTGCAAGTAGGGAAGGGGCAGAGAGAGAGAGAGGAAGCCATGGAAAACTGAAGCAGGCTCCAGGCTTTGAACTGTTAGCCACAGAGTCTGACACAGGGGCGTAAACTCACGAGCTGTGAGATCATGACCTGAGCTGAAGTCAGATGCTTAACTGAGCCACCTAGGTGCCCCTATACCACATCTTCTTTATTCATTTGTCAGTCGATGGACATTTGGGTGCTTTCCATAATTTGGCTATTGTTTATAGTGCTGCTATAAACATTGGGGTGCATGTGCCCCTTTGAATCAGCATTTTTGTATCCTTTGGATAAATACCTAGTAGTGCAATTGCTGGGTCATAGGGCAGTTCTAGTTTTAATTTTTTTGAGGAACTTCCATACCATTTTCCAGAGTAGCTGCACCAGTTTGAATTCCCACCAGCAGTGCACAAGTATTCCTCTTCTTCCACATCTTTGACAACATATGTTGTTTCCTGAGTTGTTTATTTTAGTCATTCTGATAGGTGTGAGGTAGGATCTCATTGTGATTTTGATTTGTATTTCCCTGATGATGAGTGATGTTGAGCATCTTTTTATGTGTGTTAGCCATCTGGATGTCTTCTTTTGAAAAGCGTCTGTTCATATCTTTTGCCTATTTCTTCACTACATTATTTTTTGGGTGTTGAGTTTCATAAGTTCTTTATAGATTTGGGTGTTGAGTTTCATAAGTTCTTTATAGATTTTGGATACGAAGCCTTTATCTGATATGTCATTTGCAAATATCTTCTCCCATTCCTTAAGTTGCCTTTTAATTTTGTTGATTGTTGCCTTCACCGTACAGAAGATTTTTATCTAGATGAGGTCCCAATAGTTCATTTTTGCTTTTGTTTTCCCTTGCCTCCAAAGACATGTATAGTAAGAAGTTGCTGCAGCCCAGGTCAAAGAAGTTGTTGCCTGTTTCTCCTCTAGGATTTTAATGTTTTCCTCTAGTTTGAGTTTATTTTTGTGTATGGTTTAAGGAAGTGGTCCAGTTTCATTCTTTTGAATGTCACTGTCCAGTTTTCCCAGCAAAATTGCTGAAGAAAGTGTCTTTTTTTCCATTGGATGTTATTTCCTGCTTGTGAAAGATTGCTTGGCTGCACATTTGTGGGTCCATTTCTGGGTTCTCTATTCCATTTTGATCTATGTTTCTGTTTTTGGACCATACTGTCTTAGTGATTATAATTCTGTAATAGAGCTTAAAGTCCAGAATTGTGATGCCTCCAGCTTTGGGGTTTTTTTTTCAATGTAACTATTAGGGGGTCTTTTCTGGTTCCATACAAATTTTAGGATTGTTTGTTCTAGCTCTGTGAAGAATTCTGGTATTATTTTCGTAGGGATTGCATTGAATATGTAGATTGCCTTGGGTAGTGTCGACATTTTAACAATACTTGTTCTTCTAATCCATGAGAATGGAATGTTTTTCCATTTCTTTGTGTCCTCTTAAATTTCTTTCATCAGCTTTCTATAGTTTTTAGTGTATAGATCTTTTATGTCTTTGGTTAAGTTTATTCCTAGGTATTTTATGGTGTTTTGTCCAATTGTAAATGGGATTGATTCCTTGATTTCTCTTTCTGTTGCTTCATTGTTGGTGTATAGAAATGTCACAGATTTTTGTATATTGATTTTATATCCTGTGACTTTGCTGTATTCATGTTATCAGTTCTAGCAGTTCTTTGATGGAGTATTTTTGGTTTTCCACAGAGTATCATGTTGTCTGCGAAGAATGAAAGTGTAGCTTCTTCCTTGACAATTTGAATGCCTTTTATTTATTTTTTTGTTGTCTGATTGCTGCAGTTAGGACTTCCAACCCTATATTGAACAACAGTGGTGAGAGTGAACATCCCTGTCATGTTCCTGACCTTGGGGGGAAACCTCTGAGGTTTTCGCCATTGAGAAAGATATTAGCTGTGGGTCTTTTATATATGGCATTTATGATCTTGAGGCATGTTTCTTCTATCCCTGCTATCTTGAGGATTTTTATCAAGAAAAGATGCTGTATTTTGTCAAATGCTTTTTCTGCATCTATTGAGAGGACAATGTCATTCTTATCCTTTCTTTTATTAATGTGGTGTATCACGTTGATTGATTTGTGAATACTGAACCAGCCCTGCAGCCCAGGAATAAACCTCACTTGATCATGGTGAATAATTCTTTTAATGTGTTGTTGGATTTGGTTTGCTAGTATCTTGTTGAGAACTTTTGCATCCATGTTCATCAGGGAAATTGCTCTATAGTTCTCCTTTTTTTTAGTGGGGTCTTTGTCTGGTTTTGGAATCAAGGTAGTGCTGGCTACTGAGAACCTTTTCATATACCTGCTGACTACTTGAACATCTTTTAAAAAATGTCTATTCAAGTCCTTTGCCTGAGCAGTAGGATCCCGTATGTATTTTGGATATTAATCCTTTTTCAGATATGTGGATTGCAGATATTTTCTCCCACTTAGTAGGTTGCCCTTACACTCTGTTGATTGTTGTGCAGAAACCTTTTGGTTTGATGCCATCCCACTTAACTATTTTTGCTTTTGTTTCCTGTGCTTTTGGTGCTGTCTCCAAGAAATCATTGCCAAGACCAAAGTTATGAAGTTTTTCTCTTATCTAACTTAGATTTTTTAAAATTATCAATTAGTGTGGACAACAGATATTGTGACACTATTATTCCTACTCCTATTACTCCCTATTCGTGGATCTTATTTCTTCCTCAACCTCTACCCACTGCTGACATCCACCAGTTTGAATCAGGGCTGCCTGTGTACATGGTGCCCCCTAGGCTGAGCACTGCATCACCTGTATTGCTTTCAAAGATGGCCTCAAATGGAAAAAGGGTAAAGTTATTTGGTATTTTTCAACTTCAGGAAATCTGTTAATTTCTGGTATTGTTAATTGTTTGACTGATTAAACGCCCATTAAAAGGGGGATGCCTGCATGGCTCAGTTGGTTGGGAGTCCAGCTCTTGATTTCAGCTCAGGTCATAAACTCACAGCTTATGAGATTGAACCATGCCTCAGGCTCTGCACTGACAGTGAGAAGCCTGTTTGGGATTCTCTCTCTCTCTCTCTGACCCTTCCCTGCTTGTGCGAGCACGCATCTCTCTCTCTCTCCCTCAAAGTAAATAAACATTAAAAAAAACCATTGAAAGGGAAAAAAGAGGGACATGAAGTGATTGTAGTGATGGAGTAAGGCTCAGGAATTGTATCTCTCTTTATAAAATGTATATTTAAGTCTTTTTATTTTAAAATTTCTCTGGTTTACCAAACCTACTATCTTTGTATCCCTGCTAACAAAGGAATTTAAGTTTACAACCTCTACCTAATCACCACTTACTCCCTTATTAACCTCATATAGTCTGACTTGATCCTACACATCTTGAAGAATATATTGCTTTCAAGAACACTAATGACTTCTTAATCACCAAATCCTTTGTAGTACTTCCTTCTGATGACAGCTCTTTTCTGCAAAGCACGTCCTCCTAGGTTCCAAAGCCTTATTCAGCTCAACAACATTTTGTCTTTATTGAATGTTTCTCATGTCATTTACTTCTTGGAGTATGGAAACCAAGATAATAGCTGAGAGATGATTGTAGAATCATCAGGTATGACTCTAATAAGCAAAGATTGAATCATTGACTTGAAGAAAAAGTAATGTTCTTCTAGGGCAGCAGTGTCCATTGGTGCTACAAACCACATACACAGTTTTAAACTTTCTAGTATTCACATTCAAAAAGCAAGGGGAAATTAATTTTAATGTTTATTTATTTTTGAGGGAGGGAAGGAGAGAGAGAGAATGAATGAATGAATGAATGAATGAGCGAGCTGGGGAGGAGCAGAGAGAGAAGGAGATGCAGAATCTGAAGCAGGCTCCAGACTCTGAGCTGTCAGCACAGAACCCAAAGTGGGGCTTGAATTCATGAACTGGATCATGACCTGAACCAAAATTGGTGTTTAACTGACTGAGCCACCCAGGTGCCCCGAATTTTAATATTTTATTTAACTCAGCATATCCAAAATATTTTTTTAAATGTTTGTTTATTTTGAAAGAGAGTGAGCACAGGGGAGGGGCAGAGAGAGGAGAGAGATTATCTCAAGCAGGTTCTGAACTTTCAGCATGGAGTCTGATGCAGGGCTTGATCCCAGGAACTTTGAGATCATGACCTGAGCTGAAGTCAAGAGTTGGATGCTTAACTGACTGAGCCACCCAGGTGCCACTCAACATATCTAAAATATTATTTCAACATATAATCAATAAAAGTTTATTAGTGAGATATCTACATTTTACACTGAAAATCCATTTCTTTTTGGACTAGCCCATTTCAAATACTTAATAGTACATGTGCTGGTGGCTGCTATATTGAACAGTGCCAATCTATGGAGTAGAAATAGAACAAATAAAAGAAAGTAGAGGTAGAATGGCTTAAAACTGGAGTGACTTTTACTAACAGTTAAGAATTATGACTGTTCAGCAAAACAACAGACTTCCTTCCAGAGAAAGCTGGAAGGAATAAAGTGGCAATAAAGCTCAAATTAGGAATGTATTAGTTGGATTTTAGTGTCTCTTTATTAATTTTTTATAAAACATAAGTCATGTATTTTTGGGCAACAATTTTGACAATGTAGTTTAAAGATATGCTTAATAATTTCCTCTCTTCCACTCCCAGTCTCTGAGTTAACAAATAACAGTTTGGTGTGTATTCTTCTAGACTTTATATCCATATAAGAATATACAATAAATTTGCATACACACACACACACACACACACACACACACACACCCCTAATCTTAAAATTTTTTTAAATGTTTATTTTTTGAGAGGAGGGGAAGGGCAGAGAGAGAGAGAGGGAGACACAGAATTCAAAGCAGGCTCCAGGCTCTGAGCCCGGATGGGGGCTCAAACCCATGAACCACGAGATTATGACCTGAGTTGAAGTCGGACGCTTAACCGACCGAGTCACCCAGGTGCCCCTCTCCTTTAATATTTTTAATTTTAAAGGTGAGATAATGAAAATACAAGTTGATCCACCGTTTACTTACTACTATATCATTGACATCTCTTTAGGTCAGTATATATGTATCACATTCATTTTTAAATGGCTATATCATCTTCCATATAATTTATATAGCATAACTTATTCAATAATTTACTTACTGATAGGTATTGTATCAAGAGTCTCATACCACGTCCCCTAAGGCCACCTCTGATTTCAGCCACACTTGAAGTGGACGATTCCATGCAAATGCAGAATCAGCTTAAACTGACAGTATGTTGCTTCAAGCATGTATCTTGAATCTCTTTGCTTTTTTTTTTTTTTCCTTCTAGAGCTTCTTTAATGGTCATGCTCCCATATCCAACCTCAGTGGACAATTTTGTAAGTTATTTACACAGAAAAATCAAGGGCTTATTGCTCTCAGAGATGATCAAATTCCACTCTTATTTTGGCTTTTCTATCTTTTCTCTCCCTCTTCCTTCATTTTTGTCTCTGGAATCACCTTCCATATAAACTGGGGGCACACAAGTCCTTCTATCAGATGACAAACACACAGATGTTTTCACTGTTATGAAACAGTGCTCCTTGACTACTGGGTATTTATCCAAAGAATATAAAACCAGTAATTTGGAGGGATATATGCATTCCTATGTTTATTGCAGTATTATTTACAATAGCCACCTTACGGAAGCAGTGTAAGTATACTTTGATAGATGAATGGATAAAGAAGATGTGTACACACACACACACACACACATATATATACACACACACACACACACATATATATATATATACACACACACACATATATGCGTATATATATGGCATATATTATATATATACATATATATATTATATATTGTGTAGCCATAAAAGAGAATGAAATCTTTCCATTTGCAATAACACAGATGGATCTAGAAAGTATAATGCTAAGCAAAATAAGTCAGAGAAAGACAAATACCATATGATTTCATTCCTATGTGGAATTTTTTTTTAAATTTTTTTTTCAACGTTTATTTATTTTTTTGGGACAGAGAGAGACAGAGCATGAACGGGGGAGGGGCAGAGAGAGAGGGAGACACAGAATCGGAAACAGGCTCCAGGCTCTGAGCCATCAGCCCAGAGCCTGACGCGGGGCTCGAACTCACGGACCGCGAGATCGTGACCTGGCTGAAGTCGGATGCTCAACCGACTGCGCCACCCAAGCGCCCCATGATTTCATGCCTATGTGGAATTTAAGAAACAAAACAAGTGAGCAAAGGAAAATAAAAAGAGACAAACCAAAAACCAGACTCTTAATTACAGAGAACGAACAGGGTTTACAGTGGGGAGGTGGGTAGGGGGATGGGTGAAATAGGTGAAGGGGATTAAAAGTACACTTATCTTGATGATAAATGTACATCACTAATACAACACTATGTTAACTATACTGGAATTAAAGTAAAAAAATAGTAAACTTAAAAAAATAAAAACTTCAGTGCCTGGCTCTGAAAGCAAAACAAAGCAAAAACAAAACAAAACGAAAAACCAGTGTTGCTTGAAATTTTGCTTCCTTTAAAAATTTTATGTATCAGTGTTTTTTCAAATTTTGAAGATTCCCAAAACAAAACATGTTGTCAGATTATATTTCCAAAGGCTACAGCAGATCACAGGTCTATCAACCATACTTACAGATATGCTAACCAGCAGGGGTGGTATTATCCTATAATTACCCTATAATTTTTGCCACTCTCATTTGAACAAAATGGTATGTCACATTGCTATAATTTTCCTTTTGGTGACGTTAGGATGGTGAGCATCTTTTCATGTTCTTAGAGATTTTTTTTGTTTTACTTCAATCCATGCAACAAATTCCAGACAAATTAAAGCTATAAATGAAGAAACATGGTAAAAATATTAAAAAATAATTTAGGAGAAAGTAGTGTGTTTAACCATGTGTGAGGGAATGCATAAATAAAAACGGACAGATTTGACATTAAAATTGTGCTCTTAAATTTTGGTTGAGCAAATGATACTGAGAAAGTTTTAATAAAAGCCCCCACAATTGTTAAGACAAAATATGGATTGGCAAAAATATCCACAAAACATTTAACAGATACTATGAATTAATAGGAGAAAGTCAAAGTATCTTAGAGAAGAATAGTCAAAGAATAGAAACAGAGGGAGGGGCGCCTGGTTGGCTCAGTCCCTTAAGCTTCCAACTTTGCTTCAGGTCATTATCTTAAGGTCTGTGAATTCAAGCCTTGCACTGGGTTCTGTGCTGACAGCTTGGAGCCTGGAGCCTGCTTCCAATCTGTTTCTCACTCTCTCTGTCCCTCCCCTGCTCATGCTCTGTCTCTCTCTCTCTCAAAAATAAACATTAAATTTTTTTTTCTTTTTTTAAATTTTTTTTTCTTTTTTTTCTTTTTTTTTGACTTTATATTTTAATTTTTTTTATTATTTTTTATTTTTTTTAATTAATTAATTTATTTTTTTTCCTGAAATTTATTGACAAATTGGTTTCCATACAACACCCAGTGCTCATCCCAAAAGGTGCCCTCCTCAATACCCATCACCCACCCTCTCCTCCCTCCCACCCCCCATCAACCCTCAGTTTGTTCTCAGTTTTTAACAGTCTCTTATGCTTTGGCTCTCTCCCATTCTAACCTCTTTTTTTTTTTTTTTCCTTCCCCTCCCCCATGGGTTCCTGTTCAGTTTCTCAGGATCCACATAAGAGTGAAACCATATGGTATCTGTCTTTCTCTGTATGGCTTATTTCACTTAGCATCACACTCTCCAGTTCCATCCACGTTGCTACAAAAGGCCATATTTCATTTTTTCTCATTGCCACGTAATATTCCATTGTGTATATAAACCACAATTTCTTTATCCATTCATCAGTTGATGGACATTTAGGCTCTTTCCATAATTTGGCTATTGTTGAGAGTGCTGCTATGAACATTGGGGTACAAGTGGCCCTATGCATCAGTGCTCCTGTATCCCTTGGATAAATTCCTAGCAGTGCTATTGCTGGGTCATAGGGTAGGTCTATTTTTAATTTTCTGAGGAACCTCCACACTGCTTTCCAGAGCGGCTGCACCAGTTTGCATTCCCACCAACAGTGCAAGAGGGTTCCCGTTTCTCCACATCCTCTCCAGCATCTATAGTCTCCTGATTTGTTCATTTTGGCCACTCTGACTGGCGTGAGGTGATACCTGAGTGTGGTTTTGATTTGTATTTCCCTGATAAGGAGCGACGCTGAACATCTTTTCATGTGCCTGTTGGCCATCCGGATGTCTTCTTTAGAGAAGTGTCTATTCATGTTTTCTGCCCATTTCTTCACTGGGTTATTTGTTTTTCGGGTGTGGAGTTTGGTGAGCTCTTTATAGATTTTGGATACTAGCCCTTTGTCCGATATGTCATTTGCGAATATCTTTTCCCATTCCGTTGGTTGCCTTTTAGTTTTGTTGGTTGTTTCCTTTGCTGTGCAGAAGCTTTTTATCTTCATAAGGTCCCAGTAATTCACTTTTGCTTTTAATTCCCTTGCCTTTGGGGATGTGTCGAGTAAGAGATTGCTACGGCTGAGGTCAGAGAGGTCTTTTCCTGCTTTCTCCTCTAAGGTTTTGATGGTTTCCTGTCTCACATTTAGGTCCTTTATCCATTTTGAGTTTATTTTTGTGAATGGTGTGAGAAAGTGGTCTAGTTTCAACCTTCTGCATGTTGCTGTCCAGTTCTCCCAGCACCATTTGTTAAAGAGGCTGTCTTTTTTCCATTGGATGTTCTTTCCTGCTTTGTCAAAGATGAGTTGGCCATACGTTTGTGGGTCTAGTTCTGGGGTTTCTATTCTATTCCATTGGTCTATGTGTCTGTTTTTGGTGCCAATACCATGCTGTCTTGATGATGACAGCTTTGTAGTAGAGGCTAAAGTCTGGGATTGTGATGCCTCCTGCTTTGGTCTTCTTCTTCAAAATTCCTTTGGCTATTCGGGGCCTTTTGTGGTTCCATATGAATTTTAGGATTGCTTGTTCTAGTTTCGAGAAGAATGCTGGTGCAATTTTGATTGGGATTGCATTGAATGTGTAGATAGCTTTGGGTAGTATTGACATTTTGACAATATTTATTTTTCCAATCCATGAGCAGGGAATGTCTTTCCATTTCTTTAAATCTTCTTCAATTTCCTTCAGAAGCTTTCTATAGTTTTCAGCATACAGATCCTTTACATCTTTGGTTAGATTTATTCCTAGGTATTTTATGCTTCTTGGTGCAATTGTGAATGGGATCAGTTTCTTTATTTGTCTTTCTGTTGCTTCATTGTTAGTGTATAAGAATGCAACTGATTTCTGTACATTGATTTTGTATCCTGCAACTTTGCTGAATTCCTGTATCAGTTCTAGCAGACTTTTGGTGGAGTCTATCGGATTTTCCATGTATAATATCATGTCATCTGCAAAAAGCGAAAGCTTGACTTCATCTTTGCCAATTTTGATGCCTTTGATTTCCTTTTGTTGTCTGATTGCTGATGCTAGAACTTCCAGCACTATGTTAAATAGCAGCGGTGAGAGTGGGCATCCTTGTCGTGTTCCTGATCTCAGGGAAAAAGCTTTCAGTTTTTCCCCGTTGAGGATGATGTTAGCTGTGGGCTTTTCATAAATGGCTTTTATGATCTTTAAGTATGTTCCTTCTATCCCGACTTTCTCAAGGGTTTTTATTAAGAAAGGGTGCTGGATTTTGTCGAAGGCCTTTTCTGCATCGATTGACAGGATCATATGGTTCTTCTCTCTTTTTTTGTTAATGTGATGTATCACGTTGATTGATTTGCGAATGTTGAACCAGCCCTGCATCCCAGGAATGAATCCCACTTGATCATGGTGAATAATTCTTTTTATATGCCGTTGAATTCGATTTGCTAGTATCTTATTGAGAATTTTTGCATCCATATTCATCAGGGATATTGGCCTGTAGTTCTCTTTTTTTACTGGGTCTCTGTCTGGTTTAGGAATCAAAGTAATACTGGCTTCATAGAATGAGTCTGGAAGTTTTCCTTCCCTTTCTATTTCTTGGAATAGCTTGAGAAGGATAGGTATTATCTCTGCTTTAAACGTCTGGTAGAACTCCCCTGGGAAGCCATCTGGTCCTGGACTCTTATTTGTTGGGAGATTTTTGATAACCGATTCAATTTCTTCGCTGGTTATGGGTCTGTTCAAGCTTTCTATTTCCTCCTGATTGAGTTTTGGAAGAGTGTGGGTGTTCAGGAATTTGTCCATTTCTTCCAGGTTGTCCAATTTGTTGGCATATAAGTTTTCATAGTATTCCCTGATAATTGTTTGTATCTCTGAGGGATTGGTTGTAATAATTCCATTTTCATTCATGATTTTATCTATTTGGGTCATCTCCCTTTTCTTTTTGAGAAGCCTGGCTAGAGGTTTGTCAATTTTGTTTATTTTTTCAAAAAACCAATTCTTGGTTTCGTTGATCTGCTCTACAGTTTTTTTAGTTTCTATATTGTTTATTTCTGCTCTGATCTTTATTATTTCTCTTCTTCTGCTGGGCTTAGGCTGCCTTTGCTGTTCTGCTTCTAGTTCCTTTAGGTGTGCTGTTAGATTTTGTATTTGGGATTTTTCTTGTTTCTTGAGATAGGCCTGGATTGCAATGTATTTTCCTCTCAGGACTGCCTTTGCTGCATCCCAAAGCGTTTGGATTGTTGTATTTTCATTTTCGTTTGTTTCCATGTATTTTTTAATTTCTTCTCTAATTGCCTGGTTGACCCACTCATTCGTTAGTAGGGTGTTCTTTAACCTCCATGCTTTTGGAGGTTTTCCAGACTTTTTTCTGTGGTTGATTTCAAGCTTCATCACATTGTGGTCTGAAAGTAAGCATGGTATAATTTCAATTCTTGTAAACTTATGAAGGGCTGTTTTGTGACCCAGTATATGATCTATCTTGGAGAATGTTCCATGTGCACTCGAGAAGAAAGTATATTCTGTTGCTTTGGGATGCAGAGTTCTAAATATATCTGTCAAGTCCATCTGATCCAATGTCTCATTCAGGGCCCTTGTTTCTTTATTGACCATGTGTCTAGATGATCTATCCATTTCTGTAAGTGGTGTATTAAAGTCCCCTGCAATTACCACATTCTTATCAATAAGGTTGCTTATGTTTATGAGTAATTGTTTTATATATTTGGGGGCTCCGGTATTCGGCGCATAGACATTTATAATTGTTAGCTCTTCCTGATGGATAGACCCTGTAACTATTATATAATGTCCTTCTTCATCTCTTGTTACAGCCTTTAATTTAAAGTCTAGTTTGTCTGATATAAGTATGGCTACTCCAGCTTTCTTTTGGCTTCCAGTCGCATGATAAATAGTTCTCCATCCCCTCACTCTCAATCTAAAGGTGTCCTCAGGTCTAAAATGAGTCTCTTGTAGACAGCAAATAGATGGGTCTTGTTTTTTTATCCATTCTGATACCCTATGTCTTTTGGTTGGCGCATTTAATCCATTTACATTCAGTGTTATTATAGAAAGATACGGGTTTAGAGTCATTGTGATGTCTGTATGTTTTATGCTTATAGTGATGTCTCTGGGACTTTGTCTCACAGGGTCCCCCTTAGGATCTCTTGTAGGGCTGGTTTAGTGGTGACAAATTCCTTCAGTTTTTGTTTGTTTGGGAAGACCTTTATCTCTCCTTCTATTCTAAATGACAGACTTGCTGGATAAAGGATTCTTGGCTGCATATTTTTTCTGTCTAGCACCCTGAAAATCTCGTGCCAATTCTTTCTGGCCTGCCAAGTTTCAAAAGAGAGATCAGTCACGAGTCTTATAGGTCTCCCTTTATATGTGAGGGCACGTTTACCCCTTGCTGCTTTCAGAATTTTCTCTTTATCCTTGTATTTTGCCAGTTTCACTATGATATGTCGTGCAGAAGATCGATTCAAGTTACGTCTGAAGGGAGTTCTCTGTGCCTCTTGGATTTCAATGCCTTTTTCCTTCCCCAGTTCAGGGAAGTTCTCAGCTATGATTTCTTCAAGTACCCCTTCAGCACCTTTCCCTCTCTCTTCCTCCTCTGGGATACCAATTATGTGTATATTATTTCTTTTTAGTGTATCACTTAGTTCTCTAATTTTCCCCTCATACTCCTGGATTTTTTTATCTCTCTTTTTCTCAGCTTCCTCTTTTTCCATAACTTTATCTTCTAGTTCACCTATTCTCTCCTCTGCCTCTTCAAGCCGAGCTGTGGTGGTTTCCATTTTGTTATGCATTTCGTTTAAAGCATTTTTCAGCTCCTCGTGACTGTTCCTTAGTCCCTTGATCTCTGTAGCAAGAGATTCTCTGCTGTCCTGTATACTGTTTTCAAGCCCAGCGATTAATTTTATGACTATTATTCTAAATTCACTTTCTGTTATATTATTTAAATCCTTTTTGATCAGCTCATTAGCTGTTGTTATTTCCTGGAGATTCTTCTGAGGGGAGTTCTTCCGCTTGGTCATTTTGGATAGTCCCTGGCGTGGTGAGGACCTGCAGGGCACTTCCCCTGTGCTGTGGTGTATAACTGGAGTTGGTGGGCAGGGCCGCAGTCAGACCTGATGTCTGCCCCCAGCCCACCGCTGGGGCCACAGTCAGACTGGTGTGTGCCTTCTCTTCCCCTCTCCTAGGGGTGGGATTCACTGTGAGTTGGTGTGGCTCGTCTGGGCTACTTGCACCCTGCCAGGCTTGTGATGCTGGGGATCTGCTGTATTAGCTGGGGTGGGTAGGCAAGGTGCTCAGGGGCAGGAGGGGCAGGCTTAGATCGCTTCTCTTAGGTGATCCACTTCAGGAGGGGCCCTGTGGCAGCGGGAGGGAGTCAGATCCGCTGCCGGAGGTTTGGCTCCGCCGAAGCGCAGAGTTGGGTGTTTGCGAGGAGCGAGGAGCGAGCAAGTTCCCTGGCAGGAACCGGTTCTCTTTGGGATTTTGGCTGGGGGATGGGCGGGGGAGATGGCGCTGGCGAGCGCCTTTTTCCCCACCAAACTGAGCTCTGTTGTCAGGGGGGTCAGCAGCTCTCCCCCCCTTTGTCCTCCAGCCTTCCCGCTTTCCGAGCAGAGCTGTTAACTTATGACCTCCCAGACGCTAAGTCACGCTTGCTGTCGGAACACAGTCGGTCAGGCCCCTCCGCTTTTGCAAGCCAGACTCGGGGGCTCTGCTTGGCCGGAGAGCCGCCCCTCCGCCCCGGCTCCCTCCCGCCAGTCCGTGGAGGGTGCACCGCCTCGCCGCCCTTCCTACCCTCTTCCGTGGGCCTCTCGTCTTCGTTTGGCTCCGGCGACTCTGTTCTGCTAATCCTCTGGCGGTTTTCTGGGTTATTTAGGCAGGTGTAGATGGAATCTAAGTGATCAGCAGGACGTGCGGTGAGCCCAGCATCCTCCTAAGCCGCCATCTTGCCGCAACCCATTAAATTTTTTTTAAAAGAGGGAAAAGCATGCTGTCTTTCCTGCTATTAGCAGTGTAATTTTCCAAGTTATTATTTTTTGTTGTTGTTTCAAGGTTTTATTTAAATTTCACTTAGTTAACATTAGCGTAATATTAGTTTTAGGAGCAGAATTTAGTAATTCATCACTTACATATAACACCCAGTGTTCAACACAAATGCCGTCCTTAATACCCATCACCCATTCAGCTTATCCCTGCCCACCTTTCTCCATTAACCCTCAGTTCTCTATCAAGAGTATTTTATGGTTTGCTTCCCTCTGTTTTTTTTCCCCTTCCCTTAAGTTCATCTGTTTGTTTCTTAAATTCTACATGAGTGAAATCATATGCTATTTGTCTTTCTCTGACTGACTTATTTCACTTAGCATAATACATTCTAGCTCCATCCACATCATTGCAAATGGCAAGATTTCATTCTTTTTTATGGCTGAGTATATTCCATTTTCTTTATCCATTCATCAGTCAATGGACATTTGGGCTCTTTCCATAATTTGGCTATTGTAAGTAATGCTGCTATAAACATTGGGTGCATGTGTCCCTATGAATCAGTGTTTTTGTACCCTTTGGGTAAATACCTAGGAGTGCAATTTGATGGATTGTAGAATATTTCTATTTTTAACTTTTTGAGGAACCTCCATACTGTTCTCCAGAGTGGCTGCACCAGTTTGCATCCCCACCAACAGTGTAAGGGGGTTCCCCTTTCTCTGCATCCTTGCCAACATCTGTTGTTTCTTATGTTGTTAATTTTAACCATTCTGACAGATGTGAGGCAGTATCTCATCGTGGTTTTGATTTCTATTTCCCTGATGATGAGTAATGATGAGCATCTTTTAATTTGTCTGTTAGCCATGTGGATGTCTTCTTTGGAAAAATGTCCATTTATGTTTGCAGCCCCTTTCTTGATTATTTTTTGGTTTTTTTTGGGGGGGGTGTTGAGTTTGAAAAATTCTTTATATGTTTTGGATACTAACTCTTTATCAGATATGTCATTTGCACATATCTTCTTCCATTCTGTAGGTTGCCTGTTTTGTTGATTGTTTCCTTCACTGTGTGGAAGCTTTTTATCTTGATGAAGTCCCAATAGCTCATTTTTGCTTTTTACAGACAACATTATACTGTATGCAGAAAACCTGAAAGACTCCACCAAAAAATTGCAATAACTGATACACGAATTCAGTAAAGTTGCAACATAGAAAATAGATATATAGAAATCTGTTACATTTCTATACACCAATAATGAAGTAGTAGAAAGAGAAATCTAGGAATTGATCCCATTTGCAATTGCACCAAAACCTTAAGATACCTAACCCTAAGATAAATTTTACCAAAGAGATAAAAGATCTGTACATTGAAAACTGTAGAACACTTAGGAAAGAAATTGAAGAAGACACAAGGAAATGGAAAAACATTCCATGCTCATGGATTGGAAGAACAAATATTGCTAAAATGTCATACTACCCCAAACAATCTATACATTTAATGCAATCCCTATCAAGATATCACCAGCATTTTTCACATAGCTGGAGCAAACAATCCTAAAATTTGTGTGGAATCACAAAAGATCCTGAGTAGCCAAAGCAATCTTGAAAAAGAAAAGCAAAGGTAGAGGCATCACAATTCTGGATTGTCTATTACAAAACTGTGGTGATAAAGGCAGTATGGTACTGGTACAAAAGCAGACATATAGATCAATATAGAACAGAATAGAAAACCCAGAAATGAACCCACAACTATATGGTCAACTAATTTTCAACAAAGCAGGAAAGAATATCCAGTGTAAAAAGATGGTCTCTTTAACAAATGGTGTTGGGAAAACTGGACCACTTTCTTACACCATAAACAAAAATAAATTCAAAATAGATGAAAGACCTTACATGTGAGACAGGAAACCTTCAAACTCTTAAACACAGGCAGCAACCTCTTTGACATCAGCTATAGCAACTTCTTACTAGATACATCTCTGGAGACAAGGGACCCAAGTTATTTTTGGGTGTATACACACACACACACACACACACACACACACACACACACACACTGAGGTCTGTGAGCTCAGACCCATTCTTTTCAAAAGAATTTTCCCAGACAAAGCTTACTTTGAGTTGGGAAATACAAGTCAACTGCTCTGAAATTTGAAGTCCATGCCTATGTAATACGATGGAAGTTAGAAATGATCTAACATTTTTCCTACCTACTCCTGAGAATAATTTCTTTGTATTAACTGGACTGTTATTCATACGCCTAAATTCACTCAGCCTATATCATTCAACTGATTGCTCCCAATATATTGGATTAGGCAATTCCTAGACCTTATAAATCCACTTTATTGTGTATATAATTCCCTCCCCCCATAATACCAGCCACCAGGTAGAACCCCCAAGATACTACCTGTCTACACAATTTATTTTGATATCTTAAAAGCATTAAAAAATTTCATTTCACACAGAACATAAACTAGATATATTGCAGTACAGAGATGCCAGGTTGGCTAACATTTCTATTTCTTTTCTACTCAGTGTTCCATGGTGAAATAATAATATTTCTTTATCCTTGTTTGTACTGACTGAAATACCATGAATTATGGCTCTGCTCCAAAGTTGGTGAGTTATAGAGCCATAATTCTGCTCCCACACAAATGAAGTGTGTATCTGTATTTGGCCTTTGGACATGACTTCAGTGGAGGAAGATCTCGTGACACCTTAGATCCATGAGCTGTAGCTGGTGTGCCAGAGATTCTGTCAATATGGGATTTCTAGACAGATTCTAAGTTTAAGATTTTAATAGGCCAGGTACATATAAAAGTTGGGGCTGTTTTTTTCTTTTCATTGATTATTACTTTTTGCTTGTAAGTGTATTTATTTCAAGTGTAACTAGAGAGAGGGAAAAAGTCCCCAAAGCATGAGCTACTGTGATTGCTGTTGAATTCCAGATGAAAAGATGATTAGCGACAATAGATGGTGACAAGTGACTTCAGATAATGCTTTTAGAGTCCATGGCAAACAGAAATTTGATATACTTAACTAGACATTCAAATAATTGAATTGATTTTTATTGAATTTTTACCAAATTTCATAAACTCTTTGGAGGATATTTTTTAGCAGTTTAGGTTTAAACTTAAATTACTTAAAAACAATTAATATTGAAAAAGAGAAATGAAAATGTTCTCTAGGTCTCTCTACATAATTTATTTTATGTTCAGAGAATGAGGTTTTATATATATCGTCTATGGCTGGTCCTATGAGTCATAGTTTGCAAGGATTTAGTGTATTGTTTAGTTAACGGGTGACTGCCTGTGAAGTCCAGAGGGATATTTTTATGGTCCAGACATGAAAAACCACAGCACAGGTTTATCTGTGAGGCAGTTAGGGAAAGGCTATAAAGTGATCTTAGTTGACTACTGTGCCTTCCACTGACGTCAAGAGCATTTTATAGCTTGGTGTTTTGTGTATTTTTAGATTCTAAAGGTACGGTTGGTGTGTTTGGGCTCTTTCCATAATCTCTGACTCACACATTTATTGTTAATCCTTATCATTTGTTTTTAATAGAGAAGTAGCTATGGGATGGCAAAACTCTTCACTGTTCTAAGTGATGTTTTTACTTTGGAAAAGAGATCGTTAAATAGTTCACTCACATGCTATGAAATTAGGGGACTTTAGTAGTTGATTTAGAAAGAAAATGTGACTGGGGACAAGAGCAGAGGATGTGGAGTCCTGTAGTACAAGTGCAATTTACTGTATTTATATATGTTCTTCAATTCTTCGTGTATCTATATATTCCCATCTATATAAAGTTAACGTAGCTGTGTATATATAAACCATATGAGAGCTATCTTTCTTTTTTTTTTTTAATTTTTTTATTTTTAAAAATTTTTTTTTCAACGTTTATTTATTTTTGGGACAGAGAGAGACAGAGCATGAACGGGCGAGGGGCAGAGAGAGAGGGAGACACAGAATCGGAAACAGGCTCCAGGCTCTGAGCCATCAGCCCAGAGCCCGACGCGGGGCTCGAACTCACGGGCCGCGAGATCGTGACCTGGCTGAAGTCGGACGCTTAACCGACTGCGCCACCCAGGCGCCCCAAATTTTCTTTTTTTTTAAGTTTATTTATTTTGAGAGAGAGCATACGCACGTGTGAGCACAGGAGAGGGGCAGAGAGAGAGGGAGAGAGCATTACAAGCAGGCTCTGAGCTAAGAGCTCAGAGCCTGACATGGGGCTTAATCTCAAGAGAACTGTGAGATCATGACCTGAGCCAAAATCAAGAGTTGGACACTTAACCAACTGAGCCACCCAGGCGCCCCCAAAATTTCAAAGTTTCTAATAATATCTGGCTTTAGTTATGTAAGGAAATTTTTATGTTTCTGCATCCATATGTATTCTATATCTTTTTCAAACTGGGGTTTGAAAGATTGTTCAGTAATTGCATTCCCCCACTTCTGTCCCATTTCGTTACGTGAAGAGCCAATTAAGATACTTATTGGAGAGAGCCATGGGGTGGGAATCCAAAGGGGGTTCCTATTTATGGCCTTACAATATAATTTGTATGACCTCAGGTAAGTCATTTAGCTCCTGAGCCAGATATGGTAGAAGGAAATAATGTTTGCCCCTGGGAAATGCTATGAACTTGATAGTCACAGAGGAAAGGTTCCATGTAAAGATAGGTTACAATATTTGTCTTTTCAAGAATTTGTATGGCTGGTCTCTTATGAAATAAATAGGTAGATGGTTATCAGCTGAACATGATCTCCCTGCGGTATTTACACTTTGTTCATTTTGATGTTTCACAGTCATTTCTAAGATACAAGATAATAAATATATATATTTTTAGTTTTAATGTTTATTTTTGGAGAGAGAAGAACAGAGTGTGAGCAGGGGAATGGGCAGAGAGAGAAGGAGACACAGAATCCAAAGCAGGCTCCAGGCTCTGAGCTGTCAGCACAGAGCCTGACACAGGGCTTGAACCCACAAACCATGAGATCATGACTTGAGCCGAAGTTGGACACCCAACCAACTGAGCCACCCAGGCACCCCAATAAATACTTAGCACCATTACCACTGAAAAAAGCTCTAGGGTTGAATGAGGAAGGAAGTCATATAATGGGCTGGGCACCTTATTTTGCAGGTGTAAGAACAAGAAAATGTGCTTTGGTTTGTAATAACCTTTCTATTTACTTTAGGAGAGTATAGACCTTAGTGTGTCACATCAATTACTAGTACATATTGGTTAATCCCTGATTAACCCAGCAATGACTTCTGGTAACAAATAATGCTGACCACACAACATGGAAGGTTAGATAATTAGACTTATGTAATAACTCTTCCATAAAGTCTGTCAGATTGTATATCACTCAAAATTGACTGGTTTTATTTTAGTAAATGGCTATTGCAACATTATATACCCTAGGTTGCTCACTTAAGGTATCTCAACTTGAGTATTCCTATCAGATAAATGGTTTATACAATATTTCTCATATCCCTCCTTCCCACATCTAATAGCTTTTAAAGAAATAAATAATAGATATGAGAAAGAAACAAAAATTTTGTATGATAAAAATACTGTCACTATTATTTGTTGAGTGCTTATTGTGTGATAGTCTCTGTGTTAAACATTTTACTTGCATTATTTCATTTAAGCCACTCAGTAAATATGTGAGGTATCATTGCTGTTATCATCCTGGTTTGCAGGTGAAGAAATCGAACTAGAGACGTTAATTAGCTTGCGCAAGATTACATAGCTGGTAAGTGGCAGAACAAGGTTGAAACCCAGCATAAAGTAGAAACAGTGTGGTTGTAGATCACTCCTTTATGAAGTAAGCATATACTAAGAACTATACTATACAAATTAGTGGCTTATAATTAGTGTTTAAAGGATCAAGTCCACCATTTCATTCTTACTGAGACAGATTTCCTTAAGGCCTTAATTCCCAATGGCCAGTAAGCATGGCTGGCAGCCAAGGCCAGACCTGACAGTGCCCTGGCCCGAGGTGGGCTGAGCAAGCCGGCATTAGGTAGGCATCAGATCATAGCTGTCCCTTCTCACCGTTTGGCCAGAGAAGTGCAGAAGCAATTGGGTCTGACCTGTCATGCCCTGGAACTGTCAGGGGGTGTGTGACCAGGAGGACTGGATAGCTGTTGCCTGCTCAATTTGGTGGCTGCTTCTCCCCTGGAGATAGGCCGCCCTTTGCTTTTTAGATGACTTCCTGGGAAAGTCTTCTGCCGTTAGCATTAGCTATGATGGCTGCAGACAGCTTAAAGGGCAAGTCAGCTATTTATAATCCTAAATCTGGGTATTGAAGATAATAGAAAACAGTGTGTGCTGTTTAGTAAAAATGATTCTAAATTATCCTCCCTAGAGCTCCTGTGAGGGCAGACTCTGAACCTTTCATTCTTGTTTTAGTCCCTGTAACAAGTCTTCCTGCTACCTAATATCTGCTTTGGGATTATGTGTGAGATTTTTATATGCGTAACCTATTTCCTGGTAAAAATACATTTGTAGTCACTAGTGTGGTGTTGAGGCAGATTCATTATTCCATGAGGGAAAAGATACATTCTTATACCCAAGGAATGCATTTATTATTGCATCCTTTCAAGCATCCTTAAAAGATTCACATGAAGGATACAATTAATAATGTATTAAGATATGGCACTTTTGTACCTGACCTGTTGGAATCAATATCCTTGTTAGTCTAAATCTAAGAAAGATTTGAAGACAAGAAATTTAGAATGATATTTTTAAAATTCCTTTGGAAGAAAGGAAACCCTTTCATAAGGTGGTGTAAATGGGAAAACTCTGGCTCTTATTCCGGAAAAAGAATCATGGATGGAAAACTCCCAATTAAAAGGTCACTTTTAACTGAAATGGAAAGAAACAAGTTCAGAGTCTAAAACCAGAAAAAGAGCTATAAGCTAATAATCTTTATGCTGAAAAGAAATGTGATACTTTTCCGAGTGTTACCTTTGGGAAAACTATGAAGTAATTTGTCATTTTTTTCCTTGATCTAAATTATTTGATAATGCAGAAAACAAAACTAAATATTTCTTAATAACTTTGAGAAGAATGAATCTAGCCTTACACAGAGGGAATCCTCTCTTCTTTTTGGTGTTCCTTTGAGGGAAACTTGTTTTTGAAGGAAATGTCCCATTAACATTTTACATAAAGTTCTCTTAAGAGTGGGTTTTAGTGGTGGTGGATTATGTAATGTTAATGTTGGCTGTGAGCATTTTTTTCTGTAATTTATCTGTAGGGATTACATCATCTTCTGGAGTTACAGAATGCCTGGGCAGATGATTTGTATGTAGTTTAAAGGCAATTGTGTTCTTAGAGTTGTCTCAGTGACAAATGGTGTGTTCTGGGTTCTCTTCTGAGGAGAATGGAATTTGGAGGTTTGATTACCTGATGGAGTAATCCTAGAATTAGAATGGTCTGCTGGCCCTGGTACTCTTATGTCCCTTGTAAATCCTCCCCTATAATGCTGCAGACAGAAGCTTGGGAACTATGTTTCTTGGGCTCTTTTGGTAGTAGGATTCCAGGATGGCAGGGCTCTGCCAATGAGATGCTTGCACATGGGATTTCCAACGTGGAAGAGGGGTAGGCGTTTTTCCCCTCTGTCTTCTGGCAGGGACAGTGAGCTGGTGAGTAGGCTTTACTAGATGTTCCGATGTGAGTGGTTGCCATTTCACCCACTTTGGAGCTGTGAGAAGCTGAGAAGTTACTTCCATCATTTGGATTTTGGGGCAAAACAGCCTCCTCTTTCTTTGTGGCCGCAAACCTGAAACTTAAGGCAGCTCCTCCTGTCTTTTTCTCCTCTAGTGTTTCCAATAGTTTTATAAGCACCCAATTCCTTAATTGAATCCATGCCTGGGTGCTTTTATAAGCACCCAATTCCTTAATTGAATCCGATTTCCTTGCTGAATCCTAACATGAGGGAGTTTCTTAACATTTATGTTTTTCCAGTGAGGAAAGCTTCGTTTCTTGTTGCTGGAGGCCACTAAGCTTTGGAAGAGAAAGTTTTATAAAGGGCCCATCTTTAGCAAGTCCATAAGATTTGGTTTCATTTTATTTTTTAAAGTCAATTCAGGAGATAACACAATTTTTAATAAAAATGACCTATGGTTAATGAAATCTCTGGCTGAATTTATAATCCAGTTAGTGCATGTCAGTATTTTTAAAGAGTTAATTAGGCTATAAAAACTAATGTAGCTATAAAACATATAGTGAATAACCAAGAAACGGAGTTTGTTATGTCATCTGTGCAGCTCCCTTTGCAAAGTGTGTGGTTATTATAACAATAAATAGAAAAAAACCCAAACATATCATCTGGGACCATCACCAGTTAGTAATCAATGCCTATCTAAACCTGACCCAATTATAAGATCATACATTCTTTTAAAAAAAATTTTTTTTCAACGTTTATTTATTTTTGGGACAGAGAGAGACAGAGCATGAACGGGGGAGGGGCAGAGAGAGAGGGAGACACAGAATCGGAAACAGGCTCCAGGCTCTGAGCCATCAGCCCAGAGCCTGACGCGGGGCTCGAACTCACGGACCGCGAGATGGTGACCTGGCTGAAGTCGGACGCTTAACCGACTGTGCCACCCAGGCGCCCCAAAGATCATACATTCTTATTTACAGCCTGTGGTTTCAGGGTAGAGGGTACAAGGTTGGCAGAGATGAAAGAATCTTAGGGCTTTGTCATGGTTGGCATGGGGGCTTTGTACAGAGGGGCCCTGGACTAGAGAAGTTTCTCTCGCCCATAGCTCCAACCTCCAAAGAGGATTCCAGGGAAGTATCCTCCAGTGAGTTGTTCGTCTCAGCCTCTTGGGTTTGGTTATGGAGGGTCTCTTTTAAACTGTTGGTAGTTTCTGTTATTGCAGGCAAAGAATGAGGGCCAGCCTGGACTTGTAGTTTGGAAAAGAGAGTGCCTTTTTTCTTCCTCCCAGAGGAAGCAGAGTATAGAGAGGGTCGTAGAGTATGGTCTCTAGAGTGTAGTTGAGTAAATTTTAGCCACTGCATCATAACTTCCAGGCAATTTCCCAGGTGGCAGGAGAGAGAGGTGGAAGTAAGGTAGCAGTGAGCATCTGTTATTAATGGGTATGTCATTTATATAAATTAGATCTCCCCAGAGGAACACTAGGTAGATGATCTTACATGTTTCTTTCGACCCTGAAAAACTATGAATCCATAAGAAATAGCTGGATGTGGAGGGAGGACCACTATACTAAGAGATCAAAGACTTGAGTTCTGGTTCCCCCTTCATCTCAGAGGGACCCGAGGAAGTTTATGTAGTCCTTATGGCTCTGGTGGCTCCACGCATGCAGTGCTTTGGCTGGCAAGGGACTAAACAGACGATCTCTGAGGTTTATCCTGGTTTAGGATCTATAGTTCTGTGTTGTCACAAATGTCTGTGATGCATACAGGGTCTTGTATTTCATTCTTAGTTTTGTTTCC
This sequence comes from Prionailurus bengalensis, assembly GCF_016509475.1. Taxonomy (NCBI): domain Eukaryota; kingdom Metazoa; phylum Chordata; class Mammalia; order Carnivora; family Felidae; genus Prionailurus; species Prionailurus bengalensis. The sequence continues at coordinate 49,947,692 of NC_057350.1, forward strand.
TTACACTACAAGTATTAATATGTATACAGTGCTTAAAAGAAGGCCTACACATAAGAAGTGCCATGTAAATGTTTGCTAAACAAATCATCTTTTTGCTGATTTAGGCATGTCAAGTGATAAACTCTGCTTCATTTTCACATCATCCAAATGATATTCTGTCAATGTTCATCAGCAATAGAGTAGATTCTAAGCTTCACTTTTAGAAAGGAACACATTGTTATCTGTCATTGGTCAGGCATCAGTGGCCTTGATTGCCATCATGTGGCAAGGAAACACTTGTCTTGGTCTTGATTTTAAACTCAGCAAATGTTGAGAGGGAGAGATGAAGAGGTTTCCTGTTAGATTAGCAGTTCTATCCCTACCAAGCCAACTGATTCCCTTTTTTTCTTCAGTCAGCGCAGAGGATTTTTTCTATTTTCAGGAAATCAGAAAGGAAGCAATGAGATCCTGAGTAACTCAAATAGATGTTGCAAAGCCCTCCCATTCAGTCTATATTTTTTCCTCTCTCTCTAGCTTTATTGATGTATAATTGAGAAATAAAACTTGTATATATTCAAAGTGTATAATGTGATGTCTTGATATATCTATAGATGTATTGTGAAGTGATACGTATTGTGAAATCACATATATTGAGAAATACATATATCGTGAAATGATTACCACAATCAAGCTAATCAACGTATCCATCACTTCTTATAGTTACCTTTGTGTGTGTGTGTGCGTGTGTGTGTGTGTGTGGTTAAAACACTTAAGATTTAGTGTCTTAGAGCATTTCAAGTACAAAACATAGTTTATTAACTATAGTCACCATGCTGTACTTTAGAACTTATTCATGCTGCCTAGCTGAAACTTTGTACCATTTGACCAACATCTCCCCATTTCCCCTATTTCCTCTCTCTCCTCCCCTCCATGTCCCTGGTAACTACCATTCTACTCAACTTTCATGGGTTTAACTTTTTTAGATCCCACAAAAAAGTGAGATCATTCAATATTTATTTTTTTGTGTCTGGCTTATTTCAGTTAGCATAATGTCCTCCAGGTTCATTGCTGTTGTTAAAAATGGCAGACTTTCCTTCATTTTTATGGCTGAATAATATTTCATGGTATGTGTGTATTCCATATATATATTTACATTTTACTCATTCTTTCATTTGTTGGTGGACACTTAGATTATTTCAATACCTTTGTTATAGTGAATAATGCTACAATAGACATGGGAGAGGAGATATTATTTTGAGATACTGATTTTATTTCCTTTCAGTATATCCCCAATTTGGGATTGTTGGATCATATGATAGTTCTATTTTTAATTTTTAAGGAATCTCTTTACTGTTTTACATAACGTATGTTCCAATTTACTTTCCCACCAACAGTGTACAGGGTTTCCTTTTCTCCACATTTCACCAACAGTTGTTATCTTTTATCTTTTTGATAATGCCATTCTAACAGGTGTGAAGTAGTATGTGATTGTGATTTTGATTTGCATTTCCCTCATGATTTGTAATTCTGAGGCCTTTTTTCATATACCTCTTGGCCATTTATGTCTTCTTTGGAGAAATTTCTACTTAGGTCCTTTGCCCATTTTTTATTGGATTATTTATTCATTTGTTATTGAGTTGTAGGAGCTCCTTATATATCTTAGATATTAATCTATTATTAAATGCATGGTTTGAAAATATTTTCTTCCATATGTTGTCTCTTCACTCTGTTTATTGCTTCCTTTGCTACATAGAAGCTTTTTCGTTTGTTGCAATCCCATTTGTATATTTTGGCTTTTGTTGCTTGTGTTTTTGGGTCATATCCAAAAAATCATTGCCCAGACTAATGGCAAGAAGATTTCCCCTTATATTTTCTTCTAGTAGTTTTAGAGTTTCAGGTCTTATGTTTAGCTATTTAATTCATTTTGGGTTGATTTTTGTATGATATAAGTACAGTATCATTTTTCTGATGTGGATATCTAATTTTCCAAACACCATTTACAGAAGAGACTGTCCTTTCTCCATTGTGTGCTCTTGGAATCCTTATTGAAGGACGCTACAAGAAAAGAAAGTTACAGACCAATATTCCTGAATAACATAAGTGCGAAAATCCTCAGCAAAATTCTAGCAAACTGAATTCAACAGACACATTGAAAGGATTATACACCATGATTAAGTGGGAATTATCCTGGGATGCAAGGATACACGAATCAATAAATATGACACTTAAAATTAATAAAATAAAAGATAAAAGTTATGATCACCTTAATAGGTGCAGACATAGTATTTGAGAAAATTCAACACCTTTTCATGATAAAAGCTCTCAACAAATTAGGTATAGAAGGAATGTACTTAAATATAATAAAGGGTGTATATGAAAAAACCCACAGATTATATGATACTCAGTGGTGAAAAGCTGAAATCTTTTGTTTAAGACCAGAAAAAAGATAAGGATGTCCACTCTTAGCACTTCTGCTCAATATAGTACTATAGGTCCTAGCCAGAGCAATTAAACAAGAAAAAGAAATCCAAATCAGAAAGGAAGAAGTAAAACTTTGTTTACAGATGACATGTTTTTATGTACAGAAAATTCTAAAGATTCTACTAAACTGTTAGAACTAATAAACAAAATGAAGTTGCAATATACAAAATTAACACACAAAAATAGGTTGCAATTTTATACACTAACAGTAAACTATCTGTGAAATGAAGAAAACAATCCCATTTATAAGAGCAGCAAAACCATAAAATACTTGGAAATAAATTTAACCAAGGAAATGAAGGATCTCTATACTTAAAACTTTGAGACATTGATGAAAGAAATTAAAGAATACACAAATAAAAATAAGGCTATTTTGTATTCATGGATTGGAAGAATTAGTATAGTTTAAGTGTCCATGCTACCCAGAGTGATCTACAGATTCATTGTAATTTCTGTCCAAATTTCAGTGGCAATTTTTTTCATAGAGATAGAACATATGGAACCATCAAAAACCCTGAATATCCAAGAAATCTTAAGAGAGAAGAATAAAGCTGGAGGCATTATGCTTCCTCATTTCAAAATATATTACAAGCAGTATGGTACTGGCATAAAGATAGACACACAATGGAACAGAGAAGAGAGACCAGAAATAAATCCGTGTATTTATAGTTAACTCATATTCTACAAGGCCTATATTCTTTTCAAATGGGAGTTCCTAGTTAGTTTCTCAGCCCATTTATTCTTATTTTACTCACAGATTAAATAAATGAGTATTATTGCTTTTACAATCTTTAGTAGATTAAAAGTGGCAAATTGGAAAAGTATTGCTTTTCTTTTAAGCATTCTAAAAACAAGAGGAACAAATGGCCACAAGCCCATGGAAAAGATAAACTGATCAAAGTAGATGAAAGAACTTTAAAAATAACAGTATGGGGTTATTTAGTGTGAAGTACACTAATCTCATGCATTAAGTCACAAAGAACATCACTGTATCACAATAGGTGATACAGTGGGGATTCTAAATCATCAAAAAAAAAGTTTAAAAATTCTTCATATTGTTCTATAGAAGCAGTCAGAAGTATGTCATACATTTTTGAAAATTTTCAATACAAAGAACTGTACAAATTAAAATTTGATGCATAAAAATACACTTTACATTTAATAAAACAAATGTACAAGTCAAAGATTTTATTTTTTAAGGATGCCAACAGGCTAGCTACTGCTATGGCTCACATTCTCAGAATGAATATTAGAATTTTAAATTCTTGGAGTTAAAAGGTATGTTAGGCAATGTTCTGTTAAGCTTTTTCTAACAGTGAACAGTTACAGCAAAGCAAGAGTATGTCATAATTTCAGTATCAAGTTCTTTAGAAGTGAAGCAGAGGCCATGTGGGTAGTTGTGAAGAGCTGAGGCCCTGAAGTCAGGTCTAGATGGGAAGCCATTTCTGCCAGGTATTAGGTGAGAAATCTTTTATTTTTATTTATTTTTATGTTTATTTATCTTTGAGAGAGAGACAGTGTGAGCGGGGGAGGAGCAGAGAGAGAGAGAGAGAGGGAGACACAGAATCCGAAGCAGGCTCCAGACTCTGAGCTGTCAACACGGAGCCCAATGTGGGGCTCATACTTATGAACTGTGAGATTATGACCTGAGCCAAAGTTGGACACTCAGCTGGACTGATCCACCCAGGCGCCCTAGGTGAGGAATCTTGAGGGCTTCCTTGGACTCCCCCAAAGGTCAGTTTCCTCAGTTATAAGTTGGGGTAATAAAACCTAAGATTTAAGTAGTTAATGTATATAAAAGAGCATAATGCTAGTCACTAAGTACCCCTGTACAATCATCTATTTATCTCATAGATATTTATTATCATTATCATTATTATATTGCAGCTGTTGAAAATTCATATGTTATTCTGTGTTGAAAACCCCATTTTTAAAATTAAGGCCAGTAAGATAATCATGATAGAAATAGGTGAGTGTTTTCTGTGTTTTAGTTTGTTTACCTGTGGACTGAGCATTCAGAACAAGGCATATTGGGCCATAAAAAATATAGGCTAAAAGCAATAAAGAAGAAACATGAGATAGGTTAAGAAAAGATTAAATTATAGATAGTGAGCAAAGGGAAATGGTTCAGTATAGTTCTGTAAGCACAGAAAAGTAAGTAGATCCAGTCCAGCAGAGACATCAGCAGAAATGCAGGTGGCAGTTGAGTATTGATGTCAGGTGAACATCACCACTGAGGTTCCAGAAAATGTGACCATTCTTTAGCAGCTGAGAGTGAATGAACCTGCAAGAGCCAGGTAATGTATCATGTCTTAGCAATTGGAGAAGACAAAACTCTTGTCCTATTATCAAATGAATGCAATGGAATGCAAGGGAGTGAAGGTAGCAATCTAATCAAATGGGGGAAAAGAAATCCAATCATATGAGCTGAACCACCATTGCCAGAGTGGTACAGGCCCAATGGCCTTGGAAGTACTTGGGATCTAAGGTAAATACATTGGGTACCACATGTCCCAAGCTGCCCAGCCTGCTGTAACAAAAATGCCATAGACTGGGTGACTTAAATAACAGACATTTATTTCTCACAGTTCTGGAGCCTGGGAAGTTTTATCTTAGGGTGCTAGTATGGTCAGGTTTTGGTGAGGGCCTTTTCCCTGACTTGCAGAGGGCTGCCTTACCCCCTGTAACCTCACATGGCAGAGAGAGAGAGTTCTGGTGTCCTTCGTCTTCTTATAAGGGCAGTGATCCCATCACGGGCTCTACCCTCATGACTCCATCTAAACCTAGATATACCCCAAAAGCCCCACCTTCTAGTACATTACACTGGGAGTTAGGGCTTCAACATATGAATTTTGGGGGAACATAGACAGTCCATAACACCAGGTATAAGTCAGTAAGACTAATTCCAGGCCTTCTAAGTTGGGTGATTGAGTTGCTAAGTGATCTGTTCTTCTCAGGCATGTTTCAGGTATTGGGCAGTGCTGGACCCAAAAGTAGATGGTATCAGTGATTCTTAGGAAAAAAGGTTGAGGCAAGCAGGAGCTAGTAATAGAACACTCTTAAATTTCTAATCATTGAAAATTTGAATATTTTAGGAGTCATGATATGTTGCAGAATTGTTCTTTTTTGTTTATTAATTACAGCATCATTATGTTTTGGCTCTTTGTAATGGCTATAGCTCAAGGAGAGTTGAGTATAATGGAAAACTGTATTTGATAAAAAATAGATCATAAATGTGACAGTAATTGCATGAGAAAGTTATGTTAGTTGTTTTTAACTGCATTGTGAGAAGCACATCCACACTGGACCCTGGGAGATGAAATGTTTGTAATAATTGTGAGAGGCTCAAGGGAAAGACAATGGAAGTATAGAATGTCATATAACTCATGTTAAAAGTTTTTTTTTTTTAAGCAGATTTTTTTTCTGGAGAGAGTTTTAGAGACTTGATGCATTTTACATATTTCTAGAGTAGGTTAGAGTCTAAAAATTTACACACTTAAGGGCCTCAGTGAAATCACCACAAAGTTTCTAGACCATATTTCTGAATCTTCTACTCCAGCAACATTAAAATTTTGCCAGAAGACCTCTCCCTAATCCCTTTTCTCTCTATTTACAATTTCCCCTTATAAACATTTACATTTGGAAAGTAAAAAAAAAATTACTTTCACTTCCACTTTTTGGTGAGAAGCACCATTTTTTTTTAAAGAAGGGATCAACTTTACTATGTAGTTTATTTTTGGTAATATTTTAAAATTTCTTACACCCTTTTAATGCCATTGACTTTTTTTTTTTAAATAGAGAAGATATTAACAAGAAAGTCTTTATTTCTAAGCTTGTTGGCCTAATTAAGCTCAGAATATATGGCCATCACAGTGCCATGAGAACTCAGCTTCCTTATGAATTACTTAAATTGAAAAGGGATCCATAGTAGAATCAAGACTGGGAGAAACAGTGTGGTTTGAGAAGAAATGGAATTCTGTTGAAAAGAAAGACTGTCAGGATCTTAGAGAATACAAAGAATTTAGACACTGTGGGGATGTAGCTCTGTAGTTGACGGTATTTGGGCTGCAGTAAGACTGAGAGACCATTTATGTAAATGTCAGTCAAGGGAGTCTAATGATCTGAGAACTATAATAGTCTTTGACTATCAAGATGAATCAAGTCAAACTCCTCATGTTTATCATTAGGCTCTAGGTGAAAAACAGCCAGCCTGGTGAATTTTCCCTGGACATTATTCTTGTAAAGACACGAAGGAATGGATAAATATCAGAGTGCTTTCTTGTTCAAATACAGTAGTGAAGGAGGGAATTAGAAAAAAAAAATGAAAACAAGAATAGTGGATTTCCTGATCCAGCTGGTAAGAAATGTAACTTCTTGTTGTTAAATCAGGAGAGGTGCTAGACATGGAAAGCAGAATGTCAGTGGGGATTCCTGTCAGGTGGACTCACCAGGGGGGTTGGGGTGGAGAGACAACAAATTTTTTATACTGATTACTGCCTGGCTCGCGAAGCCCAGTGGTATTGCTCTTATTATTTCAGCCAAGTGGCATAGAACCTCTGGGGGAAGGAGGAATATTTGTGGCAAGCGGTTAGAATAAGCAATTTACAGGATCAGCAACATCATGTAATCTTCAGGGCCTGTGTGAGTGAAGTTCAGCAGCTGAAAGGCCAAATTCACCTCACCCTGATGTTATACTGGCTTAAAACAGAAACAGGAAAATAAAGTGATTAAATCATACAATTTCCCAGTGCTACTTGGAATTTTTCCAGAATTTCCATTCCAACGTAGCAATAATCTCACACAGAGAATCGTGACATGGATGGAGGCTTTTCTTTCCATGAAGCAATTTTATTCATGCCAGCACATTTCAGTTGGGTTTGTACCCCCAAGAACTGAGCCCCGAATGCCATGTGGAGTAGTTTTTTTTTTTTACACATTTTCTACCTCTTTGTCTCCCATATATGGTAACATACAAACATGAAGTCTGATTAAATGGTCTCATGTTACAAGGTCCTGAGGGATGTTACCTACGGATATAACCAGGTTGCCTTGATTTTTTTTTTTCATTCCTTACAGAGGGGACTCTACCACATGAGTACCAAGTTATATTAATTAAAATAGGATTAAGTAAACAAAGTACTGAAGATTTTGAAGAGGGAGAATGGCAAATTGCTTCATAGCATTTTATTTACAAGAATAGTCTAGTAAAAATCATTTTCTGTAGGATCTCTCTCTCTCTTTTAACAAAAAAGAAAAGGAGTATATTGTAAATAAATACTTTTAAGTACTACAAATAAGTGTTTTTTTATACATTATAATCAGCTGTATTTCATATTAAATTCTTAAAAAAATCTATGCATACTGAAATACCAGTATTTTTCTGGAAGTTGCATATGGGATACTCTTTTGGACACTAGGAATTTTAATGACATTTTTCACTTTCTGGAGGAGCAAAGATTACCTAGAAGGCCTGGTATTTAGTCTCCTGTGTGTAGTCATAATTTTTGGTGTGATGTCCTTCACCTATCTAACAAATATTTATTGAGCTCTTAGTATATGCCATGGATTGTGTTAAATTTTGAGGCTGCCAAAATGATTAGATATGAAATCCTTTATGAAGTTGCCACATAATATCCAGACTTGAGATCAGCAGGCATGTGGGGTTGCTGAGAGCCATCACATTCAGAAAGAGTTATAAAAGCTAAAAAGAAATACAATTATTGAGCACATCTTCTACATCAGGCAGGAAGCCCTGAGAGTTTTAAGTTTCATTTATGTGTTTTATAATCATGATGATATTCTAGATTAAGTTTCTAGTATATTAATTTATCTGTGAATAAATAGCAATTATTATGTCTTTCTTTAATCTGTGGGTTCCTTTTCTACTGTGCATTATTGATCCATACGTACAATTTCACCTCTTGCTTGGTCCTCTCGATTCTCTTCCTTTAATACTGCAATATACTGATGATGACTGTTGCTGGGAAAATCTGTTTACAGCAGTCTAGTGGAAAGGTGATGTGGACGACATGTCTAATTAAAAATTTTTAGTAACTTTCTTAAAAGAGTACAAAGAAATAGGTGAAATTAATTTAAACAATGCATTTTATTTAGCCTACCATATCCCAAATATTATTTCAACATGTAATCAGTAAAAAATGCATTCATGGGATATTTCACATTCCTATTTTTGTGATACCAAGTCTTTGAAATCTGGTGTGTATTTTACACTCATATGCCATCTCACTTTGGACCAGCCACATTTCAGGTGCTCAGTAGCCACGTGTGGTTAGTTAGCTTCCATATTGGATAGTGCAGATCGAAGGACATCTTTTTTACTCTTCTTATTCCTGGTGAAAAAAATGGTAATCAATTTTCAAGTATTAAAATTTCCCCATCAACAATCTCCAGTCACCCATTTGCCTCGTTGGTTTTCAGATCTTGTTTCTAGTAAAGTGAATTGGCTTGCTCTATCATGAAAATCTGCTTTCTCTTTTCTGCTTTACCCCTTTTCACACCCCACCCCCCCCACACTCCTCATCCACCAACCCATCAGCCTTACCTGGTTCAAGATTTCAACCCACTACCTCCACCAGGAAGCCTTTACCAGATCTTGCTCTCTGCCTTACTTTGTGCAAAGATTGACTGGTTGATACCACTTGATACCTACATGTGGATTAGTACCTAGTTCATATCACTTCATGTGTGGACTTTGAACAAGAATCTTTTGATTCTTTCATAGCCTCTTTTCACAAGGGGTCAAAATGAGTGTTCATTAAGTGGCTGACCAAGATTTGGTATGCTAAATTTTATAGAAGCATAAATAAATTAAACTACTGAACCCTGTTTCTTATTCTGTGTAGTTTCACTGGTTCATTCATTTATCTACCAAATATAATTGAGCACTTGTTAAGAGTCAAAGATTGTGCTAGGCATTGACAATACAGTGTTCCCGCTACATCATGTGCATCTTTCAATGTCAACACATAGCCTCCCATGAGTTTGAAATACATTTTATTACGTTATTCCCTGCTTTTTAGGATTTTAGACCTGGAAAGAACACTAGAGACCATCTTGTATTCACACTCTGACTTTGACAAATGGGGGAACTGAAGTTTATAGAGGTTAAGTGATTTAGCTGGTTTGTAGAGTTTATTAGTGGTGGATCTTGGACTAGAACTCAAGTCTTAGGTTTCCTCCTTCTTCTGCATTACGATTACTGGAGCAAGCACACAAGTTTACAAATCCTGTGTAAACAAACCTTTATTATTTTATAGCAAATAATAAAGCTAATACTGTTGCATACTTGGACCAGTTTTCCACTTGAAACATTTCTTTTGTTGTAAGCATTTTGCCTTCTCTTTACTTGGCAAATTTGCAAAAGTGCTGCAATTTTCATGAGCAAATCTTAACTTGTGGATTAGAGGAAGACAAGATGTTCCCAAAAGTTAATTACATATTTCATTTTGCCATAACTTTCTGCTTCCAGGATTCTGACTCATCAGCTGGTAAAACTGTAGGTGTGCCTGTCACCAACATGAAGATCTGCAAGGAAATTTGATTAATACCACTTCCAAGGATACATATCAGTTTAGCATAGAGCTAGGACTCAAATGGTAAAAATCCAATTTCACAGTATTGTCTTTTACTTTAGCCAGTGACAGAGTAAACAGAGTTTGCAATGTTGATATATGGAAGTAGTGTATATGAAATTCTTTAATTAATATCTGAGTCTATATGTACAGAGACGGCATTGCTTAAACTGAAAATGTATATAAGTTTTTTTCTGTTTTGGTTATTTTAAAGTGTTTTCCTTGATTACAGTGCTATTATAAAAACTATCATTGTGGTAGAATATTGCTGCACAAAATATGTTTATTAAATTATTTAAAATGATATATTTTAAAGTATAGTCTTTGTATTATGGCATCTGAATAACTTCAGGTGCTTATTCCTGGTACTAAGCCTCGGCCTACTACATTTGCTTTTTTCAGAAGTGCTAATAGCCAATGAATTTGTGTTTTTTAAAAAAAATTTTTAATGTTTTTATTTATCTTAGAGAGAGAGAGAGAGAGAGTGAGCAAGCAGGAGAGGGGCAGAGGGAAAGGGAGACACAGAATCCAAAGCAGGCTCCAAGCTCCGAGCCTTCAGCACAGAGCCTGACTTGGGGCTTGGACCCATGAACTGTGAGATCATGACCTGAGCCGAAGTCAGATGCTTAACTGACTGAGCCACCCAGGCTCCCCATGTATTTGTGTTTTTAATAAATCTTCATATAATTTTTATGTACATAAAATGTTGGAAACCTCTGATTTCAATGCAGAGAAGAGTATAAGTTTAAAAATATCCCTGTCTCTAAAGACAGTGACATTTTCCTTGCCAGCTGTTTTTTCATATTTTGTTACTAGAGTAAAATCAACTGCTATCCATTAAGTTAGTTGACATGACCAGGTATTCGGAAGATTCTAGCTGAATCATTTGTTCAATTAACTAGATGCATTTATTTAGTTTATTTGAATTTCAACCAGTTAAGTAATCAATATTTTTGGCATAGCTACTGGAGCAAGGCTCGGTTAGAGTATAACCAAATGTATAACAGGAGGAAGCTTACTAATGCCTCCATCACACACACAGTGGTCCCATAGTGTTTACAATGTTGCTCTGTTGCTTTGTCTGTCCCTCTGCCTGGATGGAAGTGCTATGATAGGCACCAAATCATGCTCATTGTTGTGTCCCTGGATCCCAGGACCAAGCTTGGTATGTAACAGTCACATATTATATGTCTGTGGTGGAATTTTGAATGAACAGAGCAGCCACTGAGATATGTTCCAGGAAGTAGGATAGAATGATCAAGTAGTTGAAATTGAAAGCCAGGATGTGTTTAGAGACCACAGGTAACTCTAGGGAAATGTTCAAAGAGGTAGTATTGGTAAGTTTCAATTTATGCTTATTATTTTAATTAAATGTAATGAAAATATATTCCATTAAATTTTATGTGATACTTTCCACATATTATTGTATGAATATTTCAAGCTATAAAAATTCTCTAAGCAGTATTAACTGATTGAGCCTATATATTTTGTACTAATCCCCTCAGGATTCGTCCTAATATTTTCTTTCTTTTTTTGTTCTTATAAAGAATGCTGCAGTTTACACAAAGTTCTTTTTTTTTGTTTTGGCTAAATTAAAATTTATTTTATTTATTTTTTTAAATATATGAAATTTATTGTCAAATTGGTTTCCATACAACACCCAGTGCTCATCCCAAAAGAAGCCCTCTTCAATACCCATTACCCACCCTCCCCTCCCCTCCCTCCCACCCCTCATCAGCCCAGAGTTCTCATTTTTTAAGAGTCTCTCATGCTTTGACTACTCCCACTCTAACCTCTCTCTCTCTCTCTCTCTTTTTTTTTTCATTCCCCTCCCCCATGGATTCCTGTTAAGTTTCTCAGGATCCACATAAGAGTGAAAACATATGGTATCTGTTTTTCTCTGTATGGCTTATGTCACTTAGCATCACATTCTCCAGTTCCGTCCACGCTGCTACAAAGGGCCATATTTCATTCTTTCTCATTGCCACATAGTACTCCATTGTGTGTATAAACCACAATTTCTTTATCTATTCATCAATTGATGGACATTTAGGCTCTTCCCATAATTTGGCTATTGTTGAGAATGCTGCTATAAATATTGGGGTACAAGTGCCCCTATGCATCAGTACTCCTGTATCCATTGGGTAAATTGCTAGCAGTGCTACTTCTGGGTCATAAGGTAGATATATATTTAATTTTTTGAGGAACCTCTACACTGTTTTCCAGCGTGGCTGTACCCGTTTGCATTCCCACCAACAGTGCAAGAGGGTTCCCGTTTCTCCACATCCTCTCCAGCATCTATAGTCTCCTGATTTGTTCATTTTGGCCACTCTGACTGGCATGAGGTGATATGTGAGTGTGGTTTTGATTTGCATTTCCCTGATGAGGAGTGACGTTGAGCATCTTTTCATGTGCCTGTTGGCCATCTGAATGTCTTCTTTAGAGAAGTGTCTATTCATGTTTTCTGCCCATTTCTTCACTGGGTTATTTGTTTTTCGGGTGTGGAGTTTGGTGAGCTCTTTATAGATTTTGGATACTACCCATTTGTCTGATATGTCATTTGCAAATATCTTTTCCCATTCTGTTGGTTGTCTTAGTTTTGTTGATGTTTCCTTTGCTGTGCAGACGCTTTTTATCTTCATGAGGTCCCAATAGTTCATTTTTGCTTTTAATTCCCTTGCCTTTGGGGATGTGTCAAGTAAGAAATTGCTGCGGCTGAGGTCAGAGAGGTCTTTTCCTGTTTTCTCCTCTAGTGTTTTGATGGTTTCCTGTCTCACATTCAGGTCCTTTATCCATTTTGAGTTTATTTTTGTGAATGGTGTGAGAAAGTGGTCTAGTTTCAACCTTCTGCATGTTGCTGTCCAGTTCTCCCAGCACCATTTGTTAAGGAGACTGTCTTTTTTCCATTGGATATTTTTTCCTGCTCTGTCAAAGATGAGTTGGCCATACGTTTGTGGGTCTAGTTCTGGGGTTTCTATTCTATTCCATTGGTCTATGTTTCTGTTTTTGTGCCAATACCATGCTGTCTTGATGATTACAGCTTTGTGGTAGAGGCTGAAGTCTGGGATTGTGATGCCCCTTGATTTGGTCTTCTCCAAAATTACTTTGGCTATTCGGGGCCTTTCGTGGTTCCATATGAATTTTAGGATTGCTTGTTCTAGCTTCTAGAAGAATGCTGGTGCAATTTTGATTGGGATTGCATTGAATGTGTAGATAGCTTTGGGTAGTATTGACATTTTGACAATATTTATTCTTCCAATCCATGAGCATGGAATGTTTTTCCATTTCTTTATATCTTCTTCAATTTCCTTCATAAGCTTTCTATAGTTTTCGGCATACAGATCTTTTCCATCTTTGGTTAGATTTATTCCTAGGTATTTTATGCTTCTTGGTGCAATTGTGAATGGGATCGGTTTCTTTATTTGTCTTTCTGTTGCTTCATTATTAGTGTATAAGAATGTAACTGATTTCTGTACATTGATTTTGTATCCTGAAACTTTGCTGAATTCCTGTATCAGTTCTAGCAGACTTTTGGTGGAGTCTATCGGATTTTCCATGTATAATATCATGTCATCTGCAAAAAGTGAAAGCTTGACTTCATCTTTGCCAATTTTGATGCCTTTGATTTCCTTTAGTTGTCTGATTGCTGATGCTAGAACTTCCAACACTATGTTAACAGTGGTGAGAGTGGACATCCCTGTCATGTTCCTGATCTCAGGGAAAAAGCTCTTAGTTTTTCCCATTGAGGATGATGTTAGCTGTAGGCTTTTCATAAAGTTGTTAAGTTCATAAAGTTGTTTACTTCATAAAGTTAAAGGTGTTTAAGTATGTTCCTTCTATCCTGACTTTCTTGAGGGTTTTTTTTAATATGAAATTTATTGACAAATTGGTTTCCATACAACACCCAGTGCTCATCCCAAAAGGTGCCCTCCTCAATACCCATCACCCACCCTCTCCTCCCTCCCACCCCCCATCAACTCTTGAGGGTTTTTATTAAGGAAGGATGCTGAATTTTGTCAAATGCTTTTTCCGCATCGATTGACAGGATCACATGGTTCTTATCTTTTCTTTTACTAATGTGATGTATCACGGTGATTGATTTCCAATGTTGAACCAGCCCTGCATCCCAGGAATGAATCCCACTTGATCATGGTGAATAATTCTTTTTATATGCTGTTGAATTCGATTTGCTAGTGAGAATTTTTGCATCCATATTCATCAGGGATATTGGCCTATAGTTCTCTTTTTTCGCTGGGTCTCTGTCTGGTTTGGGAATCAAAGTAATACTGACTTCATAGAATGAGTCTGGAAGTTTTTCTTCCCTTTATATTTTTTGGGAAAGCTTGAGAAGGATAGGTATTATCTCTGCTTTAAATGTCTGGTAGAACTCCCCTGGGAAGCCATCTGGTCCTGGACTCTTATTTGTTGGGAGAGTTTTGATAACTGATTCAATTTCTTCACTGGTTATGGGTCTGTTCAAGTTTTCTATTTCCTCCTGATTGAGTTTTGGAATGTATGGGTGTTTAGGAATTTGTCCATTTCTTCCAGGTTGTCCAGTTTGTTGGCATATAGTTTTTCATAGTATTCCCTGATAATTGCTTGTATCTCTGAGGGATTGGTTGTAATAATTCCATTTTCATTCATGATTTTATCTATTTGGTCATCTCCCTTTTCTTTTTGAGAAGCCTGGCTAGAGGTTTATCAATTTTGTTTATTTTTTCAAAAAACCAACTCTTGGTTTCCATGATCTGCTCTACAATTTTTTTAGATTCTATATTGTTTATTTCTTCTCTAATCTTTATTATTTCTCTTCTTCTGCTGGGTTTGGGGTGTCTTTGCTGTTCTGCTTCTATTTCCTTTAGGTGTGCTGTTAGATTTTATATTTGTGATTTTTCTTATTTCTTGAGATAGGCCTGAATTGCAATGTATTTTCCTCTCAGGACTGTCTTCACTGCATCCCAAAGCATTTGGATTGTTGTATTTTCATTTTCATTTTTCCGTATATTTTTAAATTTCTTCTCTAATTGCCTGGTGGACCCATTCATTCTTTAGTAAGGTGTTCTTTAACCTCCATGCTTTTGGAGGTTTTCCAGACTTTTTCCTGTGGTTGATTTCAAGCTTCATCGCATTGTGGTCTGAAAGTATGCACAGTATGATCTCAATTCTTGCACACTTATGAAGGGCTGTTTTGTGACCCAGTATGTGATCTATCTTGGAAAATGTTCCATGTGCATTTGAGAAGAAAGTATATTCTGTTGCTTTGGGATGCAGAATTCTAAATATATCTGTCAAGTCCATCTGATCCAATGTATCATTCAAGGCCCTTGTTTCTTTATTGACCGTGTGTCTAGATGATCTCTCCATTGTTGTGAGTGGGGTGTTAAAGTCCCCTGCAATTACCACATTCTTATCAGTAAGGTTGCTTATGTTTATGAGTAATTGCTTTATATTTTGGGGGGCTCCGGTATTTGGCGCATAGACATTTATAATTGTTAGCTCTTCCTGATGGATAGACCCTGTAATTATTATATAATGCCCTTCTTCATCTCTTGTTACAGCCTTTAATTTAAAGTCTAGTTTGTGTGATATAAGTATGGTCACTCCAGCTCTCTTTTGACTTCCCATAGCATGATAAATAGTTCTCCATCCCCTCACTTTCAATCTGAAGGTGTCCTCAGGTCTAAAATGAGTCTCTTGTAGACAGCAAATAGATGGGTCTTGTTTTCTTATCCATTCTGATACCCTATGTCTTTTGGTTGGAGCATTTAGTCCATTTACATTCAGTGTTATTATAGAAAGATACAGTTTTAGAGTCATTGTGATGTCTGTAGATTTCATGCTTGTAGTGGTGTCTCTAGTACTTTGTCTCACAGGATCCCCCTTAGGATCTCTTGTAGGGCTGGTTTAGTAGTGATGAATTCCTTCAGTTTTTCTTTGTTTGGGAAGACCTTTATTGCTCCTAGTGTTCTGAATGACAGACTTGATGGATAAAGGATTCTCGGCAGCATATTTTTTCTGTTCATCACATTGAAGATTTCCTGCCATTCCTTTATGGCCTGCCAAGTTTCAGTAGATAGATCCGTCACTAGTCTTATCGGTCTCCCTTTATGTGTCAGAGCATGTTTATCCCTAGCTGCTTTCAGAATTTTCTCTTTATCCTCATAGTTTGCCAGTTTCACTATGATATGTCATGCAGAAGACTGATTCAAGTTATATCTGAAGGGAGTTCTCTGTGCCTCTTGGATTTCAATGCCTTTTTCCTTCCCCAGATCAGGGAAGTTCTCAGCTATGATTTCTTCAAGTACACCTTCAGCACCTTTCCCTCTCTCTTCCTCCTCTGGAACCAATTATGTGTATATTATTTCTCTTTAGTGCATCACCTAGTTCTCTAATTTTCCCCTCATACTCCTGGATTTTTTTATAACTCTTTCTCAGCTTCCTCTTTTTCCATAATTTTATCTTGTAATTCACCTATTCTCCTCTCTGCCTCTTCAATCTGAGCTTTGGTTGTCTCTTTATTTTGCAGCTCATTTATAGCATTTGTTAGCTCCTCCTGGCTGTTCCTTAGTCCCTTGATCTCTGTAGCAATAGATTCTCTGCTGTCCTCTATACTGTTTTCAAGCCCAGCGATTAATTTTATGACTATTATTCTAAATTCACTTTCTTTTATATTGTTTAAATCCTCCTTGATCAGTTCGTTAGTGTCGTTATTTCCTGGAGATTCTTTTGAGGAGAATTCATCTGTTTTGTCATTTTCGATAGTCCCTAGAGTGGTGCAGAACTGCAGGGCACTTCCCCCGTGCTGTTTGAATAACTTGTGTTGGTGGGCGGGCCGCAGTCAGACCTGATGTCTGCCCCCAGCCCACCACTGCGGCCACAGTCAGACTGGTGTGTACCTTCTCTTCCCCTCTCCTGAGAGCGGGATTCACTGTGGGGTGGCGTGGCCCATCTGGGCTACTTGCACACTGCCAGGCTTGTGGTGCTGGTGATTTGACACATTCGCTGGGGTGGAAGGTGCACAGGGGTGGGAGGGGTGGGCTCAGCTCGCTTTTCCTTCGGAGATCCGCTTCGGGAGGGGCCCTGCAGCACCAGGAGGGAGTCATCTCCCGAGTCACACCAGCTGGAGGGATGGATCCGCAGAAGCACTGCTTTGGGTGTTTGCGGGGTGCAAGCAAGTTCTCTGGCAGGAACCGGTTCCCTTTGTGATTTTGGCTGGGGGATGGGCGAGGGAGATGGTGCTGGCGAGCGCCTTTGTTCCCCCCAAGCCGAGCTCTGTCCTCTGGTGCTCAACAACTCTTCCTCCTGTTGTCTTCCAGCCCTCTCGCTCTCCGAGCAGAGCTGTTAGCTTATAACCTCCAGATGTTAAGTCCCAGTTGCTGTCGGAACACACTCCATCCGGCCCCTCCACTTTTGCAAGCCAGACTCGGGGGCTCTGCTTGGCTGGCGGGCTTCCCCTCCGCCCCAGCTCCCTCCTGCCAGTCCATGTAGCACGCACCACCTCTCCGCCCTTCCTACCCTCTTCCGTGGGCCTCTTGTCTACGCTTGGCTCCTGAGAATCCATTCTGCTAGTCTTCTGGCGATTTTCTGGTTTATTTAGGCAGGTGTGGGTGGAATCTAAGTGATCAGCAGGACGCGGTGAGCCCAGAGTCCTCCTACACTGCCATCTTCCCACAAAGTTCTTTTCTATCTTTTGAATTATATCGGGTCAAATAATGTTCACATATTTTGGGGGCTATTTAAATATATCAAATTACTTAAAAATTTCCATATTTGAATCAAATATGAATATGAATAAATGAATGTGGCATTTCTTAAAGATATTTCTTAAATGAATTGATTGACCTATAGCAATTTCTCATAGAAGTGACTTTCTTTTTTTTTTTTTTTTAATTTTTTTTTCAACGTTTATTTATTTTTGGGACAGAGAGAGACAGAGCATGAACGGGGGAGGGGCAGAGAGAGAGGGAGACACAGAATCGGAAACAGGCTCCAGGCTCTGAGCCATCAGCCCAGAGCCTGACGCGGGGCTCGAACTCACGGACCGCGAGATCGTGACCTGGCTGAAGTCGGACGCTTAACCGACTGCGCCACCCAGGCGCCCCTAGAAGTGACTTTCTAAACTGTAGTTCAGTTCCTAGGTTGCTTTCTGAATTTTGTTTTTTCTATAGAACTGGCTAAAATATCAGTTATAACCCTAAATCTTAATTTATTTTAAGACGCAAATATTGAAGCTTGAATTTGATTGCAGAATACAAGTCAAGTCTAGAGGCCTCACATTCTACAGCCTTTGAGACTTAAAACATCTCTAAACCTTTACTTCCTCTGAGCCTCAAGGCAGGAAAGGGAGAGAGGATGTGATTGGGAGGTGGAATCTCCCAAGGCTGGGTGGTCCTAGTCCCACAGCAGCTTTTGAGGAGGTCTTGGTAGTAGAGTGTGTGTGTGTAAGGATCTCTAGTGGCAGATGGGTAGAGTTGTAATATGTACAAAAGAGCCATTCACATTGGTAACTACACATCCCAAAAATTAAGGTAGGTTATATTGGACATTGATTATTGTACTGAGAAATCTGGATTTACCTTGTAGCAGTGGGTGCTGCTGAACGTGTTTTCTTTTTGTACTTATGTATGGTTCAAACATATAATTAAAATGAAATTGAAAAAGATAAAAGCATTCAACACGTGGATTCTGTTAATTATCTACTCAGATTCCCTTTGGTCCCTTTTATGATTGTACACTATTGCTCTAGCTTTTCTGAGCCTTTTCTTAATTTTTTTTCTTTTAACAGTTTTATTGAGACATCTTTGACATGTAAAAAAATGTGTATATTTAAGGTATATACCTTGATGTTTCAATATATGTATACATTGTAAAAAGATTACTATAATGGAGTTAATTAATATACCCAGCACCTCTACATAATTAGCACTGTGTGTGTGTGTGTGTGTGTGTGTGTGTTGTATGCACTTGCATTCACCTGCCATTCTCTTCAGAGGACTACCTTGGAGCCTTGGGAGCCACTTTCCCACAGTTTTAGGGTGTCTGGAATGCCTGAGAGTTTTCCCTCACACTCAGAACTCCTTAGGCAGCTACTAGCTAATTAATGACTGATGCCAGAATATGAAATCTCAGGACTCCTGCCTTGAGTCGGAAAAACTGAAGTGTAATTCATGTTGGTTCATAAACTAGCCCTTGTACACAAGGGACAAGGAGAGACCAAAGAAAGGCATGCCGTTCCATTTTGGTAGGTGGCAGGTTTAGTAAGCAAGGGAATGTATGAGGTTTGTCTTGGGCAGCCACAAGATGAGTAGATCTTTGCATCTACACTCTAGAATCTTAGAAGTTTATAGAGTGGCCTTACCTGGGTTCAGTCACATGTATAGTTCAGGCAGTTTCCACAACACATTGCTGTCTCAAGGCTGTGTTCTTGGAACAGTAGGCAGAGTGTACATTCTAAGGACAGGGTAGGGGATGAGGAGCCTGGTCTAGCTTGTGGATCAACCAGTAGTCAGACCAATCAGTGACCTGCAACAATTTGACCTTCAGAATTCCCCCCGCAGGATCAGGCTGAAACTGCCTGTGAGAGACTTCACCTGAAAGCTACAGTTGGCTTTGCCCCTTCCCTACACTTAGCTACTTCCCCCACTCCTTTATCGATGTCAGCATTTCTTTCATGAACTATTCACATGCAGATTCTTGTTCCAGGGTCCGTTTTGGGGAACCTTACCTAAGAAACTCTATCAAGTGCATTCAGGTTTTTTTACTCTCTACCTTTCTCTTAATAACTAAGGACATCTTTACATAGTTGAAATCATACTACATACACAATCATTTGCTTTTATCCCATTCAATAGTTTTTCAACCATGTCATTAGTTGCTACATAATCTTCCACTGGTGTCTGAGTATAATACATATTTTAAAAACGTCAAATATTTACGCTGTTGCTTTAACCTTATTAAAAATACCTGATGAATAACTCAACCATTTCCTTATTATAGTATCCTAGGATACATTCATAAAGTGTGTGTGAACATTTTTATAATTTGAGCTTTGCAAAAGTTTGATTTAAAAAGACACTATTAATTAATAGGTACACTAGGTCACCACTTCCTTGGCAACACTGAATGAGATCATTTTAAACACTGTTCGCATCTTAGGTATTACATAGTAGTAACTATGGTAGCAATAATCATACTGACAGCCGTTTATCCAGTACTTTGTGTTAGGTATTTTATTAGGTGCTTTGCCAAGATTATTTTATTTAATCCTTTAAACAACCATGTGAGTTGATTATGATGATGTGATGAGGGAACCAAGATTGAGAAATGTAAACACTTTGCAAGGATTTTATGGTTGGTAGGTGGCCAATATAGGACTTGAGGCAGGAGTTTGCAAACCTGTACTCTCCATCAATTTTCTACTTGCTTCCTTGTTTAATTTTTATTACTAGCTGCTTTAAAAATTTTTTTATTTATAAATTATTTTTCTTCTCATATGAATTATCTTGCCAGTTCATCAGTTGAAATATTGATGGCTTCTCTCATCGCTTTGTGTGATCTTTTTATATGGTATATATGGGAATTCTCTGTGAATAATATTTGTTGAAAATACTGGTGTCTATTTTTATTTTTAGATTATTTTATTATAAATATCAAGCTCTTTTTTTATTTTTCAAATTAATTGAAGCATCAATCAGTATTCTTCCAAAGAGCTGATATGCTTTTCAATTTTTTAGAATTTCAATGTTTAGATTTTTAAAATATTTATTTAATATAAATTAGCTATATATATATATAATGCATGTATATAGTGTACTTTTGGTATAGTGACTGTTTTGAAGGTAAGGTGAGTGAACTAATAGTAATACATAGTGTTTTAGTAAATGAATATGGAAATTGGATGGTGTGTGAGGGAAGGAATTAATATGTATGGAATATGTGTTATGAGCTAGCATTTTACGTATAGGCATGAAATAGACTTTTCTATTAACCCAGTCTTGTTATGACAAGAGCCTAAAGTAGGGTTTTGCAATAAGGAAGAAAAAAGAGAGCAGTCATACAGCCTCAGATACTATGCCTGTCCTTTCCTCTTTATGCCACTCACTGAGTGTCTACCACTGTATCAGATGGAGCATATTGAAGGATTTCTAATAATTTTGGGTTTTACATAGAAAAACACTATTTTCTGGTAAAAAAAGAGTTATATGAGCAAGTCAGGTAAAAGCAGGTTTATTTTTTTTGCACCCAGTTGTGGGTTTTTTAGAACTGATTTTAGCTGAACAAGCTACTACTCACGAGATTATTGTCTGCTGAACCAGAAGAGTCATGTTGGGATCTGTCTGTTATGGACTTAAATATTTTTATGGATGTAGTATGACTGGGAGTAAATTCTGCTCTTTTGCTCTTTAGCTGTCATCGATAGCTGTTTGCTCATCTTCTAGTTTCTATGATTTGTTCCAAAGGCAGTTCTTGTGGTGTTGGAAATAGGAGAACAGAGTACAACCCACAATTGGCCTCATTTAAAACATGTTCAACTAGTTAACCCAGTTACTTTTACAGTTTGGGTGACAATGTTTTATAATATTTGAGGAATATAAGGAAGCAATAAATATAATAATGGCTGACATTTGAATAAAAGCTTACTGTTTACATACACTTTCGTAATATATTATTTAATTTTCATAATAGCATGAGGTAGAATTATCTTGAACCTAGAACCTGACTTTAGTTTTCAAGCCTTATAATTGCTGGAATTAGTAGAAATGAGGCTTAGAGTTGTCCAGTGACAAATTTCAGATATAAAGTGTTGTGGCATGAGAGAGATTCTCCATCTTAATTTCAGAAGGGAAACACAAACAAATGGATAAACAGAAGGAGAGGGGCAAAAACTGACAAAGTGTATCTGAGGAAGAAATTCCTTAGTGAAGACTTAGTGTCTGAAGGAAATTTCAGCTTTTCTTTAGTTTGGATCTACGCTTTAGAATGATTCACAGAGGGGTGCCTGGGTGGCTCAGTTGGTTAATTATCCACCTCTTGATTTTGACTCAGGTCATGATCTCACAGTTTGTGAGGAGGAGCCCCACATTAGGCTCTGCACTGACAGTGCGGATCCTGCTTGGGATTCTCTCTCTTTCCCCCCCCCTCTCTGCCCCTCCCCCGTGCCCTCTCTCTCAAAGTAAATAAATAAATAATCAGTTAAACAAAATATTCATACGTGTTTACGTCTGATAGCTAGAAGTTGAATAATTGGCATCTTCAAATCACATGAGAGATTTAAGAAGTGACTCTCCACTCTTCAAGGTTGATGATAATGATGATGGTTAATATTTACTGAGACTTACCATGGATCACATACTGTGCTGAGAGATTTACCTGAAATGTGTCATAATAACCTTATGAAACAAGTCTTATTAAACTCCTTTTCAAACTAGGGAAAAGGAAGCATAGCGAGATTGAATAGCAGCTAGTAAGTGGCTGAGCTGTGATTGGATATCAGACTACCTGATGCCAAGGTTTGCACCTTTAATGTTTATACTACAGGGCAGATATTAGAGACATCCTAGCAGACTTACTTGCACAAAAATACTACTATTTAGCAGTATACTCTAATCAGGTGAAATGCTTAAGTTTCACACCATAGTCACTGATTATTTATGTTAGTGGCCTTCACAAAGCAGCCTGGAAAACCTTTGTTGTGCAGGCCATTGGGTAAAATTCCATTATCCACTGGACCACTGAGAAAATGTCGGTGCCTTCATGAGGTAGCCAACATCACCAGAAGTGGGAAGGAGGGGAGCCTACACAGCAGCAGCTCTATGATCTCAGCGTTTGGCTTTGCTGTTTTACTAATCATGCCTCTTTTATAGATGAGGAGCCCGAGGCTTGAGGGCATTTATTTGTTGTTTATTTATTGTTTGTTTACTAGTTAATTTAATGTTTATTATTATTGGATAGCAGGGAACAGTGTTTTGGATTTGAGGAGGTTCTCCTTAAGTATACATGGTGTGAAAGATAAAGGCCTGAAGACTCCTTTGGAAAGCTACCATGGAAACTCTGTAAACTCCAGAACATCAATCAATCTAGATAACCTCTTTTTTCCTTTAAGTTTTTATTTTAATTCCAGTTAACATACAGTGTGATATTAGTTTCAGGTGTACAATATAGTGATTCAACAATTTCGCACATTGCCCGGTGCTCCTCATGACAAGTGTGCCTCTTAATAACCATCATCTATTTCATCTATCCCTCCACCCATCTCCCCTCTGGTAACCATCAGTTTGTTCTCTGTATTTAAAGAGATTTAATTTCTTAAAATTCTTGTTTCTTAATTTCTCTCTTCCCCCCCCAATTCGGTCATTTGTCTTGTTTCTTAAATTCTACACATGAGTGAAATCATACGGTTTTTATCTTTCCCTGATTTAGTTCCCTTAGCATTATACTCTCTAACTCCATCCGTGTCATTGCAAATGGCAAGATTTCATTCCTTTTATGGCCAAATAATATTCCACAGTGTATATCTACCACATCTTTTTTATCCATTCATCAGTTGATGGACACTTAGGATGCTTCCATATTTGGATATTGTAAATGTTTCTATAAACATTGGGGTGCATATATCCCATTAATAAGTGCTTTTTTATATTTTGGGTAAATATCTGGTGGTGTGATTACTGGATCATAGGGTAGATCTATTTTTAAGTTTTTGAGGAGCCTCCATACCATTTTCCACAGTGGCTGCACCAGTGTGCATTCCCAGCAATAGTGGAAGAGGGTTCCCCTTTCTCTGGATCCCTGCCAACACCTGCTGTTTCTTGTGTTTCTGTTTTAGCCATTCTGACAGGTGTGAGGTGGTATCTCATTGTAGTTTAGATTTGCATTGCTCTGATGATGAGTGATGTTGATCTATTCATGTGTCTGTTGGCCATCTGGATGTCTTCTTTGGAAAAATGTCTGTTCATGTCTTCTGTCCATTTTAATTGGATTACTTGTTTTTTGGGTGTTGAATTGTGTAAGTTCTTATATATTTTGGATACTAACCCTTTATTGGATATGTCATTTGCAAATATCTTCTCCCATTCAGTAGGTTGCCTTTAGTTTTGTTGTTGGTTTCTTTGTTGTGAAGAAGATTTTTATGTGATATAGTCCCAATAGCTTATTTTTGCTTTTGTTTTCCTTGCCTCAGGAGGCATATCTAGAAAAAAGTTGCTATGGCAGATGTCAGGTTACTGCCTATGTTCTCTTCTGGATTTTTATGGTTCAGGTCTCACATTTAGGGCTTTAATGCATTTTGAAATTATTTTTGTATATGGTGTAATAAAGTGTTCCAGTTTCTTCTTTATTTTATTTTTTATTTTTTTTTGCATGTTGCCATCCAACTTTCCTAACACTATTTCTTGAAGGCACTGTCCTTTTCCCATTAGATATTCTTTCCTTCTTTGTCAAAGATTAATTGACCAAATAGTTGTGGGTTTTTAAGGGTTTTTTATTCTGTTCTTTTGATCTGTGTGTCTATTTTTGTGCCACTAGCATACTGTTTCGATTACTATAGCTTTGTGATATCATTTGAAGTCTAGAATTGTGATGCCTCCAGCTTTGCTTTCATTTTCCAAGATTGCTTTGGATATTCAGGTTCTTTTGGTTCCATACAAATTTTAGGATTGATTGTTGTAGTTCTGTAAAAAATGTGGTTGGTATTTTGATAGGGATTGCATTTAATATGTAGACTTCTTGGGGTAGTACAGATTTTTTTTTAATATAAAATTTATTGTCATATTTGTTTCCATACAACACCCAGCGCTCATCCCAAAAGGTGCCCTCCTCAATACCTATCACCCACACTCCTCTCCCTCCCACCCCCCATCAACTCTCAGTTTGTTCTCAGTTTTTAAGAATCTCTTATGCTTTGGCTCTCTCCCACTCTAACCTCTTTTTTTTTTTCCTTCCCCTCCCCTATGGTTTCTGTTAAGTTTCTCAGGATCCACATAAGAGTGAAAACATATGGTATCTTTCTCTGTATGACTTATTTCACTTAGCATCACACTCTCCAGTTCCATCCACATTGCTACAAAGGCCATATTTCACTCTTTCTCATTGCACGTAGTATTCCATTGTGTATATAAACCACAATTTCTTTATCCATTCGTCAGTTGATAGACATTTAGTCTCTTTCCATAATTTGGCTATCGTTGAGAGTGCTGCTATAAACATTGGGGTACAAGTGCCCCTGTGCATCGGTACTCTGGGTAAATTCCTAGCAGTGCTATTGCTGGTTATACGGTGGGTCTATTTTTAATTTTTTGAGGAACCTCCACACTGTTTTCTAGAGTGGCTGTACCAGTTTGCATTCCCACCAACAGTGCAAGAGGGTTCCCATTTCTTCACATCCTCTCCAGCATCTATAGTCTCCTGATTTGTTCATTTTAGCCCCTCTGACTGGCGTGAGGTGATATCTGAGTGTGGTTTTGATTTGTATTTCCCTGATGAGGAGTGACGTTGAGCATCTTTTCATGTGCCTGTTGGCCATCTGAATGTCTTCTTTAGAGAAGGGTCTATTCATGTTTTCTGCCCATTTCTTCACTGGGTTATTTGTTTTTCGGGTGTGGATTTTGGTGAGCTCTTTATAGATTTTGGATACTAGCCCTTTGTCCGATATGTCATTTGCAAATATCTTTTCCCATTCTGTTGGTTGTCTTTTAGTTTTGTTGGTTGTTTCCTTTGCTGTGCAGAAGCTTTTTATCTTCATGAGGTCCCAATAGTTCATTTTTGCTTTTAATTCCCTTGCCTTTGGGGATGTGTCAAGTAAGAAATTGCTATGGCTGAGGTCAGAGAGGTCTTTTCCTGTTTTCTCCTCTAGTGTTTTGATGGTTTCCTGTCTCACATTCAGGTCCTTTATCCATTTTGAGTTTGTTTTTGTGAATGGTGTAAGAAAGTGGTCTAGTTTCATCCTTCTGCATGTTGCTGTCTAGTTCTCCTACCACCCTTTGTTAAAGAGGCTGTCTTTTTTCCATTGGATATTTTTTCCTGCTTTGTCAAAGATGAGTTGGCCATACTTTTGTGGGTCTAGTTCTGGGGTTTCTATTCTATTCCATTGGTCTATGTGTCTGTTTTTGTGCCAATACCATGCTGTCTTGATGATTACAGCTTTGTGGTAGAGGCTAAAGTCTGGGATTGTGATGCCCCTTGATTTGGTCTTCTTCTCCAAAATTACTTTGGCTATTCGGGGCCTTTCGTGGTTCCATATGAATTTTAGGATTGCTTGTTCTAGCTTCTAGAAGAATGCTGGTGCAATTTTGATTGGGATTGCATTGAATGTGTAGATAGCTTTGGGTAGTATTGACATTTTGACAATATTTATTCTTCCAATCCATGAGCATGGAATGTTTTTCCATTTCTTTATATCTTCTTCAATTTCCTTCATAAGCTTTCTATAGTTTTCGGCATACAGATCTTTTCCATCTTCGGTTAGATTTATTCCTAGGTATTTTATGCCTCTCGGTGCAATTGTGAATGGGATAGGTTTCTTTATTTGTCTTTCTGTTGCTTCATTATTAGTGTATAAGAATGTAACTGATTTCTGTACATTGATTTTGTATCCTGAAACTTTGCTGAATTCCTGTATCAGTTCTAGCAGGCTTTTGGTGGAATCTATTGGATTTTCCATGTATATTATCATGTCATCTGCAAAAAGTGAAAGCTTGACTTCATCTTTGCCAATTTTGATGCCTTTGATTTCCTTTAGTTGTCTGATTGCTGATGCTAGAACTTCCAACACTATGTTAACAGTGGTGAGAGTGGACATCCCTGTCATGTTCCTGATCTCAGGGAAAAAGCTCTTAGTTTTTCCCCGTTGAGGATGATGTTAGCTGTAGGCTTTTCATAAAGTTGTTAAGTTCATAGAGTTGTTTACTTCATAAAGTTAAAGGTGTTTAAGTATGTTCCTTCTATCCTGACTTTCTTGAGAGTTTTTATTAAGAAAGGATGCTGAATTTTGTCAAATGCTTTTTCTGCATCGATTGACAGGATCATATGGTTCTTATCTTTTCTTTTACTAATGTGATGTATCACGTTGATTGATTTGCGAATGTTGAACCAGCCCTGCATCCCAGGAATGAATCCCGCTTGATCATGGTGAATAATTCTTTTTATATGCTGTTGAATTCGATTTGCTAGTGAGAATTTTTGCATCCATATTCATCAGGGATATTGGCCTATAGTTCTCTTTTTTCGCTGGGTCTCTGTCTGGTTTGGGAATCAAAGTAATACTGACTTCATAGAATGAGTCTGGAAGTTTTCCTTCCCTTTATATTTTTTGGGAAAGCTTGAGAAGGATAGGTATTATCTCTGCTTTAAACGTCTGGTAGAACTCCCCTGGGAAGCCATCTGGTCCTGGACTCTTATTTGTTGGGAGAGTTTTGATAATTGATTCAATTTCTTCACTAGTTGTGGGTTTGTTCAAGTTTTCTATTTCCTCCTGTTTGAGTTTTGGAAATGTGTGGGCGCTTAGGAATTTGCCCATTTCTTCCAGGTTGTCCAGTTTTTTGGCATATAATCTTTCATAGTATTCCCTGATAGTTGCTTATATTTCTGAGTGATGGGTTGTAATAATTCCATTTTCATTCATGATTTTATCTGTTTGGGTCCTCTCCCTTTTCTTTTTGAGAAGCCTGGCTAGAGGTTTATCAATTTTGTTTATTTTTTCAAAAAACCAACTCTTGGTTTCCTTGATCTGCTCTACAATTTTTTTAGATTCTATACTGTTTATTTCTTCTCTGATCTTTATTATTTCTCTTCTTCTGCTGGGTTTGGGGTGTCTTTGCTGTTCTGCTTCTAGTTCCTTTAGTTGTGCTGTTAGATTTTGTATTTGGGATATTTCTTGTTTCTTGAGATAGGCCTGGATTGCAATGTATTTTCCTCTCAGGGCTGCCTTCGCTGCGTCCCAAAAATTTGGATTGTTGTATTTTCATTTTCATTTTTCCGTATATTTTTAAATTTCTTCTCTAATTGCCTGGTTGACCCATTCATTCTTCAGTAGGGTGTTCTTTAACCTCCATGCTTTTGGAGGTTTTCCAGACTTTTTCCTGTGGTTGATTTCAAGCTTCATCACATTGTGGTCTGAAAGTATGCATGGTATGATCTCAATTCTTGTATACTTATGAAGGGCTGTTTTGTGACCCAGTATGTGATCTATCTTGGAAAATGTTCCATGTGCACCCGAGAAGAAAGTATATTGTGTTCCTTTGGGATGCAGAGTTCTAAATATATCTGTCAAGTCCATCTGATCCAATGTCTCATTCAGGGCCCTTGTTTCTTTATTGATCCTCTGTATAGATGATCTATCCATTGTTGTAAGTGGAGTATTAAAGTCCCCTGCAATTACCACATTCTTATCAGTAAGGTTGCTTATGTTTGTGAGTAATTGTTTTATATATTTGGGGGCTCCGGTATTCGGCGCATAAACATTTATATTTGTTAGCTCTTCCTGATGGATAGACTCTGTAATTATTATATAATGTCCTTCTTCATCTCTTGTTACAGCCTTTAATTTAAAGGTAGTTTGTCTGATGTAAGTATGGCTACTCCAGCTTTCTTTTGGCTTCCAGTCGCATGATAAATAGTTCTCCATCCCCTCACTTTCAATCTGAAGGTTTCCTCAGGTCTAAAATGAGTCTCTTGTAGACAGCAAATAGATGGGTCTTGTTTTCTTATCCATTCTGATACCCTATGTCTTTTGGTGGGAGCATTTAGTCCATTTACATTCAGTGTTATTATAGAAAGATATGGGTTTAGAGTCGTGATGTCTGTAGGTTTCATGCTTGTATTGATGTCTCTAGTACTTTGTCTCACAGGATCCCCCTTAGGATCTCTTGTAGGGCTGGTTTAGTAGTGATGAATTCCTTCAGTTTTTCTTTGTTTGGGAAGACCTTTATCGCTCCTACTGTTCTGAATGACAGACTTGATGGATAAAGGATTCTCGGCAGCATATTTTTTCTGTTCATCACATTGAAGATTTCCTGCCATTCCTTTATGGCCTGCCAAGTTTCAGTAGACAGATCCGTCACTAGTCTTATCGGTCTCCCTTTATGTGTCAAAGCATGTTTATCCCTAGCTGCTTTCAGAATTTTCTCTTTATCCTCATAGTTTGCCAGTTTCACTATGATATGTCGTGCAGAAGACTGATTCAAGTTATATCTGAAGGGAGTTCTCTGTGCCTCTTGGATTTCAATGCCTTTTTCCTTCCCCAGATCAGGGAAGTTCTCAGCTATGATTTCTTCAAGTACACCTTCAGCACCTTTCCCTCTCTCTTCCTCCTCTGGGATCCCAATTATGCATATATTATTGCGTTTTATCGCATCACTTAGTTCTCTAATTTTCCCCTCATATCCTGGATTTTTTTTTATCTCTCTTTTTCTCAGCCTCTTCTTTTTCCATAATTTTTCTTGTAATTCACCTCTTCTCTCCTATGCCTCTTTAATCTGAGCTGTGGTCGCCTCCATTTTATTTTGCAGCTCATTTATAGCATTTAAAAAATTTTTTTAATTTTTATTTTTATACATTTTTTTTCAACATTTTTTATTTATTTTTGGGACAGAGAGAGACAGAGCATGAACGGGGGAGGGGCAGAGAGAGAGGTAGACACAGAATCAGAAACAGACTCCAGGCTCTGAGCCATCAGCCCAGAGCCCGACGCGGCGCTCGAACTCACGGACCGCAAGATCGTGACCTGGCTGAAATCGGACGCTTAACCGACTGCACCTGCCCCCATTTATAGCATTTTTTAGCTCCTCCTGAGTGATTCTTAGTCCCATGATCTTTGTAACAATAGATTCTCTGCTGTCCTCTATGCTTTTTTCAAGCGTAGCGATTAATTTTATGACTATTATTTTAAATTCATTTTCTTTTATATTGCTGAAATCGCTTTTGATCAGTTTGTTAGCTGTTGCTATGTCCTGGAGTTTCTTTTGAGGAGAATTCTTCTGTGTAGTCATCTTGGAATGTCCTTGGAGTGGCAGAGAACTGCAGGGCTCTTCCTCTGTGCTGTCAGGAGTAACTTGTGTTGGTGGACAGGACCACAGTCAGACTCGTGTGTACCTTATCTTCCCCTCTCCCAGGGGCAGGACTCACTGTGGAGTGGTGTGGCCCCTGTCTGGGCTACTTGCACACTGCCAGGCTTGTGGTGCTGCTTTTATGGGATCTGGCGTATTAGCCAGTGTGGATCCGCAAGGTGCACAGGGGCAGGAGGGGTAGACTCAGTTTGCTTTGCCTCGGTACGCTTGGCGAGGGGCCCTGTGGCACCGGGAAGGAGGCAGACCCATTGGTGGGATGGATCCACAGAAGCACAATGTTGCGTGTTTGCAGGGTGCACGCAGGTTCCCTGACATGAACTGGTTCCCTTTGGGATTTTGGCTGGAGGATGGGCGAGGGAGATGGCAGTTCCCAGCACCTTTGTTCCCCGCCAAGCTGAGCTCTGTTGTCCAGGGCTCAACCACTCTCCCTCCCGTTGTCCTCTAGCCCTCCCACTCTCCAAGGAGAGCTGTTGACTTATAACATTCCAGATGTTAAGTCCCACTGGCTGTCAAGACGCACTCCGTCTGGCCCCTCCACTTTTGCAAGCCAGACTCAGGGGCTCTGCCTTGTAGGGTGGGCTGCCCGTCCACTGACCTGGCTCCCTCCCGCCTGTCTGTGTAGTGCACATCGCCCCTCCGCCCTTCCTACCCTCTTCCGTGGGCCTCTTGTCTATATGCTTGGCTCCGGAGAATCTGTTCTGCTGGTCTTCTGGCAGTTTTCTGGGTTATTTAGGCTGATGTGGGTGGAATCTAAGTGATCAGCAGGATGTGGTGAGCCCAACGTCCTCCTATGCTGCCATCTTGCCATGCCTCCTCCACCTTACTCAGTAGTACAGATCTTTTAACAATATTTGTTCTTCCCATCCATGAGCATGGATGTCTTTCCATTTATTTTTTTCATCTTCAATACTTTTCTTGGTGTTTTATAGCTTTTAGAGTACAGGTTTGGTGTAGGTTTATTACAAGGTATCTTATTATTTTTAGTGCAATTGTAAATGAGACTGATATCTTACTTTCTCTTTCTGGTGCTTCATTGTTAGTGTATAGAAATGCAACAGATTTCTGTACATTGATTTTGTATCCTGCAACTTTACTGAATTAATCAATTTATTGTCTATTTATTTTTGTTGTCTAATAGATGTGGCTAGAGCTAGTACTATGTTGAATAAAAGTGGTGACAGTGGACATCATTGTCTTGTTCTTGACCTTAGGGGAATAGCCATCATTTTTTTTCCATTAGGCATGAAGTTAGTTGTGGGTTTTCATATAAGGTTTTTATTATGTTAAGTTATTGTCCCTCTAAACCTATTTTGTTGAGGGTCTTTTTATCATAAGTGGATTTTGTACCTTGTCAAATGTATTTTCTGCATCTGTTGAAATGGCAATATGGTTCTTGTCCTTTCTCTTATTGATATGTATCATGTTGATTTATTTGTGAATATTAAATTACTCTTGCCAATATAGGAAAAAATCCTACTTAATTATGGTGAATAATTTTTTAAATGTGGGATTAGGTTTGCTATTATTTTGTTGAGGGTTTTTGTATCTACATTCATCAGAGATATTGACCTGTAGTTCTCTTTTTTTGATGGTATCTTTATGTGGTTTTGGCATCAGGGTAATGCTGGCCTTGTAGAATGAATTTGGAAGCTTCCTTCCTCTTTAATTTTTTTTAGATAATTTGAAAAGAATAGGTATTAATTCTTCTTTAAATGTTTGGTAGAATCCTCCTGTGGAGCCATCTGGTCCTGGACTTTTGTTTGTTGGGAATTATTTCTTCCTGTTTCAGTTTTGGTAGTTTATGTTTTTAGGAATTTATCCATTTCTTCTAGGTTGTCCAATTTGTTAGCATATAGTTTTTCATAATGTTCACTTATAATTGTTTGCATTTCTATGGTTTTGGTTGTTATTTCTCCTCTCATTTGTGATTTGATGTATCTGAGTTCTTTCTCTTTTTTTCTTGATAAGTCTGGCTAGAGGTTTACCAATTTTATTTTATTTTTTTAGTTTACATATCATTTATATCTGTTCTAATATTTATTATTCCTTTTTTTCTGCTGGCTTTAGGCTTCATTAGTTCTTTTTCTAGCTGCTTTAGGTAAAAGGTTAGGTTACTTTTTTTGAGATCTTTCTTGCTTTTGAGGTAAGCCTGTTTTGCTATAAACTTTCATCTTAGAACCACTTTTGCTACATCCCAAAGGTTTTGGACCATTTTTTTCATTTTCATTTATTTCCATGTACTTTTCTATTCTTCTTTTATTTCCTGGCTGACCCATTTATTGTTTAGTAGCATGTTGTTTAACCGGAATGTATTTGTGGTCTTTCCAGTTTTTTCTTTTGGTCGATGTCTAGTTTCATACCATTGTGGTCAGAAAAAATGCATAATATGGCTTCAATCTTCTTGAATTTGTTTAGTCTTGTTTTGTGGGCTAATATGTGATCTATTCTGGAGAATGTTCCATATTCACTTGAAAAGAATGTATATTCTTCTGTTTTAGGATAGAATGTTCTGAAAATCTGTTAAATCCATCTTTTCTAGTGTGTCATTCAAAGTCATTGTTTAATTGTTGATGATCTGTCCATTGATGTAAGTGGGGTATTAAAGTCTCCTATTATTATAGTGTTATTGTCAATTAGTTCTTTTATGTTTGTTATTAACAGTTTAATGTATTTGGGTGCCTCTATGTTGGGTGCATAAAAATTTACAATTGATATATCTTTTTGTTGGATTGTCCTCTTTATTATTATATAGTGTCTTTTTCTCTTGTTACAGTCTTTGTTATAAAGTTTATTTTGTCTGATATAAGTATTGCTACCTGGCTTTCTTTTGACATCCTTTTGCATGATAGATGTTTCTCCATTCCCTCTTTTTCAATCTGCAGGCCTTGTTAGGTCAAAAATGAGTCTCTTATAGGCAGCATATACATGGATCTTATATTTTTATCCATTCTTTCTACCTGTGTTTTTTGATTGAAATGTTTAGTTCATTTACATTGAAAATAATTATTGGTAGATATGTATTTATTGTCATTTTATTGTTTGTTTTGTGGTTATTTCTGAAGATTTTCTCCGATCCTTTCTTGTCTTTTTCATGTTTTTCTGATTTTCTTTAGAGATACATTTGGATTTCTTTTTCTTTATTCTTTACATATTTATTACAGGTTTTTGTTACATGGTTACCATTAGGTTCGTATATAACCTCTTCTGCATATAACAGCCTATATTAAGTTGATGGTTGTGTAAGTTTGAACTCATTCTTTACTCTTTTCCTTCCCACATTTTAGGTATATGTAGTTATATTGTATATCCTTTTATTTTGTGAGTTCTGCTGCTAATTTTTTTTACAGAAATATTCATTTTTACTGCTTTTGTGTTTCCTACTTCTATGCTGTTACTTTTTATCTATCCTTTCCACTCAAAGAATCCCTTTTAATATTTCTTGCAGGGCTGGTTTAGTGATCATAAACTCATTTAGTTTTTGTGAAACTCTGTATCTCTTTTCTAAATGATAGACTTGCTGGATAGAATATTTTTGACTGCAGATTTTTTTCCCATTCAGTGCTTTGAATATATCATGCTATTCCCCTCTGGCTTGCAAAGTTTCTGTTGAAAAACCCCTTGCTAAACTTACGGGTTTTCTCTTGTAAGATACTTTGGTCCTGCTGCTTTAAATTTTTTTCTTCATCACTATATCTTGCTATTTTAATTGCAATATGTCTTTGTGCGGATTTGCTTTTGTTAATTTTGATGGGAATTCGCCATGCCTCCTGGATCTGGATGTCTATTTCCTTCCCCAGATTAGGGAAATTTTAAGCTTTTATTTCTTGAAATAAATCCCCCCCGCCCCCCGCCTTTTCTCTCTCTTTTTTCTGAAACTCCTATAATATGAATGTTATTACATTTGATGGAGTCCCTGAGTTCCCTAAGTCTGTTCTCATTCTGCATAATTCTTTTTTCTCTCTTTTGTTCA
Source organism: Prionailurus bengalensis (assembly GCF_016509475.1). NCBI lineage: Eukaryota > Metazoa > Chordata > Mammalia > Carnivora > Felidae > Prionailurus > Prionailurus bengalensis. The sequence continues at coordinate 49,981,774 of NC_057350.1, forward strand.
GATTGCTTACTTTCCATTACTCTGTCTTCTAGGTTACTAATTCATTCCTCATGTCTTCCATCCTGCTGTTCATTCCATCAACTGTGTTTCTCATTTCATTTATTGAGCCCTTTATCTCTGCTATGTTATTCCTTATCTCTTTGTTTAAGGTCTCACTGATGTCCTCCACTTTCTTCTCAAGTCCAGTGAGTATTCTCCTGATCATTGCTTTAAATTCTCCATCAGCGATGTTACTTATATCTGTTTCACTTAGATCTTTGACTGTGGCCTTGTCCTGTTCTTTCATCTGGAACAAATCCCTCTGTTTTCTAATTTTGTCTAAGTCTGTGTGCTTGCTTCTGTGTGTTAGGAAAGGGTTGCACTGTGTGGTATATCCTGTTTCCCAGGGCCTGGCGCTTCCAGGAGTGTCTCCAGTATGTGCCGTGTTTGCTTTGCTATTTTGTCCTGTTCACTTTATCTTTCAGGCCAGTGGTCTGCACATGTTCTCTTTGCCTGATGTGGCCAATGTTTGGTCTCTGGCCTGAATGTGGTCCCCTTTATATAGGTGTGCTCTAGTCTGTTTGTGAAATGAAACCTATTGCCACTGTTGCTGGAACTGAGGCTCTGCAAAACCCCTGCATTGTGAGACATGGTGTGAGCAGAGGTTTGGGCTGGTGTTCTTGGGGAGGTGGTCTGCCACACTGGGACTGGGGCAAATGAGACTGGGAATGGCATTTCCACCAGAGCGTGGTAGCAGAGTTTGGTGTAAATAAATTAGGTAACAAAAGTTCATGCTGTGCTGGTTCCCGCAGGTGTCCTTCAGCTTATGCTGAGGGGCTGGGGAAGGAAAAGGCATCGGTCAATTCCTTTGTTGCTGGAGGTGTCTCTCTGTGAATGCTGTCTCTCTGGGACATACCCTGAGATAAGCAAATATCCTCTCCACTGTATGCTCTAGGCACTCTTCAGATTGCTGTTTCCATGCTGTATGTTCCCGGGTTCTTTGCCTGCTTTCTCTTCAAGAGCAGTCCCAATGTCCTCAGGGCTCTCCCAGAGCCAAGCATGCTGACATTTAGAACTCCAGGCTTTAAGCCTTAATCATTGCAAAAATTCATGAAATTTGGCCCCTCTTGCTTTGCAAGCCAATTGCTATGGAGATTCATTTTCCCCATGTGGGATTTCCTGTGTGCCAATCTGTCTCTCACCCTTCTCCATGACCTCTGCTCCCTCCACAATGTGGTGCCCAAGATCCGTTACTGTCCCAAGCTGTGTCTCTGCCCTTCTTTGCTTCTTCCATGTGGCTTCTTCTCTAATTTTAGTAGTGGATTTTGTTCTGCCAGTCTCAAGGTCAATTTCTGGGGTATTTAGGATGATTTGATAGTTTCAGTTGTATTCATGGGATGACACAAGCCTAGGTCCTCCTATTCTGCCACCATCTTCCAGTCCATTCCATCTAGATAATTTCTTTAGAAAGTCAAAAACTTTCTGTATTCAGTTTGGTTCTAAAAATATTAGATTCTAATAGAGCTGAGCTATTTCTCTGACAAGAAAATATCCTTTTTTTTCCTTGTAATGGTAACTTCCTTGTTTCTTGCCTTTTCAGAGAATGTGTGTTCTGTCAGCAGCTATAAAAGTACAGATCTGGGTGCTGATCAAGAATGTGAAGTGAGGCCTGAGAAAATGCAGAACTGAGGTAAAAATTTCCAGGAAGCACTGTAAAACCTATCATGATATTCTGTGGTATTTCAAATGCTTACAGAAAGGTGAACCTGAGGTGAATATGGAAAAGGTAAAGGCTCAGCTTAGTATGAGAAACAGAGAAGTCTGAAAAGTGAAATGTGAATTTTTAATTTCACTGTGGTACAAGGGTGGCTTTTCATTTTTGTTGAAAAGAGGACAGATTAGTGAACTTGTGTTGTATGAAACCTAAATCCTTTATCATGATCTTTAAGGCTTTTTGTCATTTGGCTTCACTGACCATATCACCTATGCTTCTCCCCTCACAGCACCCTTGTGGAACTGGCCTTTGTTCTCCTTGTGCACTTGCTTTGGATATTTATATTTTCCATTTCCTCTGCCTGAAATGGCTTTCCTGATGCTATTTATTTGGTGGCTTCATTCTCATCATTCAGGTCTCAGTTCAAATAGTATCTTTTTGGAAAGCCTTTGCTAGACCATCCTAATTGATCTTTGTGTTTCCTGCACCTCCCCCCGCCCCCAACCATCTTGTGTGCTTATCCATGGCTCTCCTTTCTGGTGGTATACTGGGGAGATGATACTTCCTGGCACCCTTGCAGTTGGGCAGGACTCTGGGACAAGGTTTGGCCTTTAAGACATAGATGAAAGTGATGTGATTGTGCAGTCTCATCAGCCTTGGTGCTCTCCAGGTGTGAAAGCAACATGGAGGAGAACCCTGCTGATATAAGGTGTAGAGGGGCATATATAAAGGAAAAAACTCCAACTTGTTGACTTATGACACTGAGATATTTGGGGTTGTTTGTTATTGCAATTTAGACCCTATCTGGTCTAAAAAAGAATCCTCTTTATTTTCTTCATAGCACCTTTGAAATAATCTCATGTATTTATTACTAATCTGTCCTCTCTTCTAAACATTGCTGGGTGCATTAGTACTACCCAATAGGTAAGTATCTATGTTGTCTGTGGATCCCCATCTATCTTAAACAAGTTAGTTTTTTTTTCTCATCTATTTATTACTAATCTGTCTTCTCTTCTAAACATTTCTAGGTGCATTAGTACTACCCAATAGGTAAGGGATTAACTATCTACTTTGTCTGTGGATCCCCATATATCTTAAACAAGTTTTTCAGAGCAGTCATTAGACATTCTGCTAACTGCTTTGGCACAAATCTGGTAGATAGGAGTTATCCATGAATGAACTAAGCTAGGTTCCCACTACCTCAGTCTCTCCCTGTCCTGGCTCATTTCTTCCGATGGAGGGAAGTACATAACTTGTTCCAGAAGGACTATTGACTGGGCAGGATCTGAGAGAACAGATACTGTTTCACATCCCTGGCAAGGTTCTTCTCCAAATATGCATATAGGAAAGAAGAAGGTGGTGTTTCCAGAGGCTACACAGAATCTATTGTCCTTATTCCTTACCCTGTTCAGCTAGTAGAACTGATATCATCATAGGCAAGGGGAATATGGTGACCCTTGCTTTGCAGCTCACCAGCCCTACCTTGGGTATGTTAATTTAATGTGAAAAAAAAAAAACTTTAAGAAATGGCTCCATTTAAAAAACGAAGGGGTTGCACTTGCTCAGAAGTTTCCAAACTATGTTCCTTGAGGTGCTGCAGGGGTTGGCAAGGGAAACAGATTATTGTAGGTTGGCTTTTGTCTGCTCTCCCCTCTCTTGCTCCATCTTCAATCAATACAACTTTGTTAAAAAATCCATTTTATGGGGATACTATATAGTTTTTCATTTGAAAGGGATTTGATACTTGTAAACAAGTTTCAAAAAATCAGACTAAGTATTTGCTGAGGCCCCTTCTGCTTTTAATGTTTGGAAACTAGAAGCCTAGTATGTTCAAGGTACTATGCTGGGCATAGGGCATAGTGGGGCACATAGAAATAAAGAAGACATCACCCCTGACATCCAGATTTAGCAGAAGACAGAGACTTTTGCATGAATAATAGCAGGGAATGAACAAAGGTGGAGGGAGGAGAGGAGAGTACTAAATATGGACTGTCTATGAAAATTACCATGATATGCAAGCCTTGCTGTGATTGGCCCTTTCTAGCCCCATCCCAACAGCATGGTTGATGATGGGGAACCTTCTCCAGGTCTTAACATAGGGTCTTTGTTGCTTCTAAATTGACTTTGGTATACCAGTTCCCCCATACTCAGCTTCTTTTTTTCTTATTCATACATGACATTTTTTTGTCTGATATATTCCCTGTCCTCAGCAAGTTTATTTCTTATTAAAAATGTTGGTGACATGTAACTTAGCAATTTCAATTAGAAGTCTAACACTTTTATAAAGACAGAAATTTTCTCTGGTGTCAAGGGCATCAGAGATAAGAAATATTGACAGCTAAGGAATATCAAATTCATAGATTTCTCTGTCCCTGGCCACACAACTACCTTTGATGACTTGGATATCAGTGTTAATGTGACTCATTTCAGTGAGTTGTCTGATCTCCAAGGTTCCAATGCAGCCTCTGCCATTAACTGCCTTTGGATTTTGAGTTATTATTTTACTTCTCTTGACTTTCGTTTCTTTTGTGCACAAGCAGTTAGATATTATTATCTTTATTGTATTTTAATGTTTCTTTTCTTTTCAGTCATGCATTTATTTATTAAAATTTCTAATATTTAACATAGGCAATATATTCATATGCCTTAAAATCCAAACGCTACAAACATATACAGTAAAGGTTCTCACTTCCACTCTTGTCATCCATTTTCCCAGTTCCCACCCCACCCTTCCCCATAGATAGCTGTTTTTATTCATTTTTGGGGTCTTCTTACAGAAAGTCTTCCTGCAAACACAGTCAGATATAATTATCTTGTCCCCCTTGTTAAAAACACAATATAAGCACAATGTATACACTTTCTGCACCTAAAAACATATCTTTTTTTTTTTTGATATAATGTGCCTTCATCTCTTTGTACTGCTGGTTACCATTCCATTTTAATGATACAGTTTAATATATTTGGTGTCCTAATGATAGCTATATGGGTTGCTATTATAACTATGTCATAGTAAGTTACATGGTGCCTGTGTCATTTCTAATATATATAAATGTACCTGAGAATAAGTCCCTAGAAGTGGGATACCCTAGGTCAAAAGGTGCATAATTGTTTTAACTTTGTAATTTTTACAGCTATTGTCAAATTACCTTCCACTGGCATTGTACTACTTGACCCTTCCGCTAGGATTGTATGAAAGTGACTTGTATGAAATTGCCATCAGAATGCACTGTCAAACTCTTGCATTTATGCCCATCTAGTAAGTTAGATATGGTATCTCAATGCAATTTTGATTTGCATTTCTATTTTTATGATTCTGGTTAATCATCTTTTTAAATGTCCAAGAACCATTTATGTTTTAAGATTCTGTTCTCGATCCTGAGATTTGTCATAGGCTTATGGCAAAACAACTGTTTCTACTTTAGTTATCCACAGCTTCACTAAGCCATGTCCCCAAACTATGGGTGCTCTTCTCCAGCCTTCTTATTGATTTTACACTTGGAAACAGTATTCTTCATCTTCCCCTGTTTATCTCATTTTAATTCAACATTATGCATATTTTGGTCTTTCTATAGAATTACTTTCCAGTAGTAATTCTACTAGCCAATATCTCCTAGCTGATATATTCACTAGGATTATTTTATTACTACACAGTTCCCTACAGTCTTACTCACCAAAAACAAATAAAACAAACAAAAACAAAAAAGAAGAACAAACAAAAAACAAAGACTTTTCCTTCTTTTTGTTCAAATTCAAGAAGACTGGATATTCTTTCACTGAAGAGAGAGTGATCAACACCATCAATGTGAGAAGTTTTCCTATAGCTTTTAGGCTGATAAGACTATTTGCACATAGGTAGTGTGTAGAGGCACTTCTTGCATCTGGATACAAATGCACAGTGAGGTTGTAGACAGACTTGGCAGAGGATTGATACGTAAGAGTCCTTGGCAAAAATGAATGCATGGAGAAAGAGATTGTGGGGTGTGGTGGCATCTGCCCTCTACATCCTGATGGAGATCCCTCTCTTAACTTTGTTGGCTTTACAGTGTCTGGGTTTTGATACTGGACATGACACGATATCCATATCCTCTGGCTAAGGGCTTTCACAGTTTAAACACAACACCTTAGCTTTCCTACATAGTAAGCACACAGTCACATTATTTAGAGAGTTAATAGCATAACACAGATCATTTTGACAGAAGAAATGTGGCCCAGGGCTGGCTTGATGGGCATGTGAACTGAGCAATCACAGAGGCCTAGGCTTAGTAGGGCCTCATGCTTGTTAGTGCTCTGCTGTCTCCCTGATGAAATTCTTAGTAATTTTTGAAAGAGGTGGCTGGTCCCTCATTTTCAGTTTGCCTAAGCCCCACAAATTATGTAGTGGGTCCTTCCTCATTTGACTTGAGGTAAGATTGCCTGAAGAATCAAGTCTGTTTATAGAGCAGGGTCCATTGTATTAGTGTTATTCATGAAGCATCTGTGAATATATTTCCTTCCATTAAGGTGACTGACACTTCTGTTTGTAATTTTGATTGGAAGTGACAACCGAAAAGGATGTATATTTATTTTAATCTTTTATACATGATGTTAGAAAGAAGACCAGATACAGGCATGAAGAGCAAATGGATGTGTACAATATTTTCCTTGTGCTCCTATGCTCCAGAGAACGCCGTTAAGATCTGTTTCAAAACTGTGCTAAGCATAGTCATTTCCTTCCCATATAGACCTGCTCAGTATCATTCTTGCATATAAATTTAATTTAAAATCTTAATTCAAGTTACTTGCAAAGAAAATATCCATAAAGACTTGAAAATTCAAATTTTCCTCTTTGAGCCTAGAGATTTTACTGTTTTTTTATTTCAAGACTTACTTTATTTTTCAAATTTTTATTCAAATTCTATTTAGTTAACATATAGTGTAAAGTTGATTTCAGGAATAGAATTTAGTGATGCATCACTTACATGTAACACCCAATGCTCATCCCAACAAGTGCCCTACTTAATGCCCATCACCCACTTAGCCCAACCCCCACCCACCTCCCTTCATCAACCCTCAGTTTGCTCTCTATAGTTAAGTGTCTTATGGTTTGCTTCCCTCTCTCTTTTTCCCCCTTCCCCCATGTTCATCTGCTTTGTTTTTTAAATATCACATATGAGTGAAAATAAATGGTATTTGTCTTTCTTTGGCTGACTTATTTTGCTTAGCATAATCCACTCTAGCTCCATCCATATTGTTGGCAAATGGCAAGATTTCATTCTTTTTGATGGCTGAGTAATATTCCATTATAGAAAATATATGTATACACACATATTATACATATTATATATATTATATTTATATAAAATTTACATATTGTATACATATATGCATACATACTATATATATACACATACATACATACATACACACACACACATATACACCACATCATCTTTATCTGTTCATTAGTTAATGGACATTTAGGCTCATTCCTTAATTTACTATTGTTGATAATGCTGTTAAAAACATCAGGAGAACCTAGAGCTTTTGCCATTTTTTGTTAAGTGGTTACAAAACTGTTCAGTACTAAAGTAACCTTCCAAATTAAGATACTCAAAAGTTTAACCTGAAAGTATTCTAAATAATAAGTCCATTTCCCTTCTTTGAATCTACAAATTTAAGAAAAGTAAATAATTTATTCAAAGGGTAAATCTCAAAGCAAGCCTGTGTTGTCATGTGTTAGGATGAAACAACAAGCATGACCTTTAGAGGCAAAAACAAAGTTAGGCTAACTTCAGTTAGGGATGCTATTACACAATCAGTTCCCTGTGTCATAATTGGAAATGTGAGAACCTATTTACTAAAGAGAACTCTCATCTCTCTTGGAGCCCTAGGGCAGGGAGGAGTACATGCAAAGTCATTTTTGTTTCTACCAATCAAGACCTCTTGGTTTGTGTACAACCATTGTGCTACAGCCTGTGACAGATGCCAGTGATTTATGATACATTGCTTTATTCTGTGTGCTGTTTTGCTCCATGAGATTAAAAACCATAACAGGGAGAGAGTTCAATTTTATAATCAGTGCTTCTAGCTCAGATGTAATATTACTTTTGAAAACTCCTCAAATAAATATTGCTGGAAATCCTAGAAAGCCCCATTTATGCCAGTGAACTGAAGACATAGGTCACTTGTCTTCATCTAGAGGCAACATGGAAACTGTGGTTGAGGTATTGTATTTAGAAGCTGATCTTTTTTATCCATCTAAATTATTTTGAATTTAATCCATTTTTCAATTTGGGTAACTCACCTTATTAAACTTTAATATATTTTAATGGGCAGTGTTTTGGTTGTCTTGTTATCTCAACAAGAGGTATTGTTTTTCAATTTCCTGTAACTTTTAGACACATCTAAACAAGCGGTAGGGTGAATTTGTTCACTCGATCTGATTCTACCATGCTCTGTTTATAATAATAATTAAGAATTTATTGCCTTAGACTTGCAGCTGGCTCAGTCCAGCAGGAGCAGTTAATTGAATTTCAAGTGCCCAGAGTCTTTTTGCTATGAGAATCTGTTCTTGAATGAGACTACATTTGCTGGGTTATTTCATTGAGGCTACTCTTGGGGAACTTGACCAAATAATCGCTGTCTTTCACCAAATCTCAGTTAAAGTTGGAATAGCAGGTAAAGGAAGATGGGATGGTGGGAAGTCCTGTAAGTGTTATGAATTTAACAAGTTAATCAAAATTTAATGCATAATATTCATAGCACTTTGGGTTTCTTGTGCATATTAAGCCCTTTACATGCATATGTTCATTTAACCCTCCACAGAACCTCATATAGTATTACCAGAGAGGTGAGAATTTGCCTGAGCTCATAGAATATAACAGTGTTGAAGTTGTGCTTCAAATCGAGGTCTGACTCCAAAAATCCAGGCTTTTAGCCACTTGTCACTTAAAATTCCTAATATGAAAACCAGATAATTTTTATTGGGTCCAATTAAGGTACAAGTATTCCCTTCAAGTCTTCTGGTAAATAAATAATATTTTTGTATCACAGTCCATTTAGGTTCCACTTAGTTCTCTCTTTAGTGTTTTTTTATTCCTTAGTTTGCTCTTCTTTGTCTTTTCTAAAAGACAGATACTCTGCACATGTACATTATTGCTTTCAGGGGGAGAAGTACCCTTCTTGGTAATTCTAATCTTCACCTATTACAAGCCATGAAATATGAACAGCACTAATTGTACCAGAATATCATTTCAATTGCTAGATATAATAAGTTTAGGGGCAGTTATGCAATTCAGAGGATCATCATCATTATCATCATGATCAATAATAACAGCAGCTTTTATTGAGCATTGACTCTTTACCGAGACTTACTCTAAGTGATTATGAATATTGCCTTTAATCCTTACAATGCCTGTACAAAATAGGGGGTACCACTATTCTTGTTTCATAGTAGGTGAAGCTGAGATTCAGAGTCAAGTAAATCTGTCTAGGATAACAGAGAAAACTCATGACTTAAGAGTTGGACATCCTGGACTCCCATCTAACTCTGTCTCCTACTAACTTCTAACTTTGTAGAATCACTGATTTTGTTTATTGTCTCTAGGCTTATAGTTTTGAATTATGAAAGTAGTAAAATTTCATGAAAGATAATTTGGAAAATATATTAAAAATACTCATTACAGGAAAATAGTCACCTATTTGGTGGTACTAACCAAACACAGTCACTGTTATATGTTGGTAGTATTATTTATATATTTAGCAATGAAGAGAGTTGTTTTATTTTTTCTTATCATTTTAAAAATAAAGTTGCAATCACACCATATGTGGAATTTTTTAAAAATAGACTATTTTCTGGAAATGTTTTAGATTTACAAAAAAAAAAAAACAAAAACCTTTGGAAGATAGCAGAGTTCCCATACACCGCACACTGAATCTCCCCTACTACTAACACCTTACCTTAGTATGATGTATTTGTTAAAATTAATGAACCAATATTAATATATTTTAAAATGTTATAGATTATTATAATGCCCATATTTAATCATATTTCCTTAATTTTTTTCTAATATCCTTTTTCTGTCCAGGATCACATACAGGACATCACATCCATTTAGTTGTTATGTTTCCTTAGTTTCCTCTTGGCTGCAACAGTTTTTCAGACTAACTTTGTTTTTCATGATCTTGGCAGTTGTGAGGAGTACTAGCTAGGCATTTTAAAGAATGTCCTATTAGAATTTACCTGATTTTTTTCCCCCATGAGTAGACTAGCATTATAGGTTTTGGGGAGGCGGACCACAGAGGTGAAGTGCCATTTCCATCACATCGTATCCAGGCTACATCTATCACCATGCTGCTGACCTTGATCACTTGGATGAGATAGTGTTTGCCAGGGTTCCCTACTTTAAAGTTAATCTTTTCCCCTCTTCCCACATTATATTCTTGAGATGGAAGTCACTTTTGTACAGCCCATACTTAAAGCTTGGAAAAAAGAAGTTTTTTCCATATTGTTGTACAATTTGCATAAACATTTTTTTAATGCCTACCTACCATCCCATGGTTTACTAAACTACTTCTTTATCGTTGGACATTTAGGTTGTTCCTTTTGTTTCTTTTCAAAAAGAATCTTATAAGTCGGATTACAGGATTAAGGGTAGAAACATATTGAAATTCTTGGTGCATACAGTTCCACCAAGGAATTGTACCAGTTTACACTTGGATTAGCAGTATATGAAAATGGGTCTTTTACTTGCCCCTCTGTGCGTTGCTTACTATTATTTACCTTTTTGGTTAGGTTTCTGGCAAAATGGAGTTTTACTGTTATTTAAATTTTTTAAAATATTTATTTATTTTTGAGAGAGAGAGAACGCGAGCAGGGGAGGGGAAGAGAGAGAGAGGGAGACACAGAATCCGAAGCAGGCCCCAGGCCCTGAGCTGTCAGCACAGAGCCTGACACAGGGCTCGAACTCACAAACCATGAAATTATGACCTGAGCCAAAGTCGGACGCTTAACCGACTGAGCCACCCAGGCACCCCCCCACCCCTTTAAAAAAAAAAATTAATACTGTTATTTTGTATTGATTTTATGATTACTAAAGCAGACAATTTCCCCATGTATTTCTTGACTAGAGCTTCATCTTATTCACATGTATGATTAGGATAATAATGTCTCTAATATGTGAAAGAACTTTGAAAGCTCTGGAGTCCTAGATAGAGACCAACCATCAACCATTGTAAGGAAGCTTCCAAAGTCCCTTTCAGGCCTTGAGGTTTTGAGCTGTCGCCAAGGGTTTGCCAAATGTAAATGCTGACAATAATTTTAAGGGAGGGGAGTTCCAAGTAATAGGGCTTGTTATCATATAACAAATTTGACTTTGGGAAGGATGTGGTAGCCTTAAGTTATTAAATAGATGAAAATTGTCAAATGTGTCTAGTAGGTTGTGAAATTGGTAGTTCATATAAAAATATTTAGAAAATATATAAAAGTCTGCATGATCAGACAAAAATGGAGGTGTGGCGGTTTCACAGCCTATCTCCCTCCTTTTTTACTCATGGGATACATTTGGGCATTGACTGTTTAGTTAACTAACCCCACCCCAATCTTTGAGGAGATAAAGGGCAAAAGTGGTATGAATGGGTTTTTTCAAGAAAATTAATTGGAAAAAATAGGAACCACATTTATCTGGTACCTGATTCCTGCAAGGGGGTGGATTGAGGCATTCAGTATAATTAAACATTTTATTTTATTTTATTTTATTTTATTTTATTTTTAATTTTTTTTTCAACGTTTATTTATTTTTGGGACAGAGAGAGACAGAGCATGAACGGGGGAGGGGCAGAGAGAGAGGGAGACACAGAATCGGAAACAGGCTCCAGGCTCTGAGCCATCAGCCCAGAGCCCCACGCGGGGCTCGAACTCAGGACCGCGAGATCGTGACCTGGCTGAAGTCGGACGCTTAACCGACTGCGCCACCCAGGCGCCCCAAACATTTTAAAGTGTAATGTGTTTGGTCACACTGTTAATCATATTGATATACAAACATTGGCATCAAAAAGACTTGGATAAATTAATTACACTTAGGCTGATACAAATGCTGAGTGGAGGGAGGCCACGGAAATAGTAGCTGATCCTCTTTAGGATGCAGAAATCATTGGTCTCAACTCAGGCTCTCAAACATACCACAGACTGGGCAGCTTAAACAACAGAAGTTTATTTCTTACTGTTCTGAAGGTTGGAGGTCTAAGATCAGGGTGCTGACAAATGTGATTCTGAGGACTCTTTTAGCTTGTAGGTCCTCGTGTACTCATATGACCTCTTCTTTGTGTGAGTGTGGAGAAGGAGAGAGAAAGCTCTCTGATGTCTTTTGTTATAAGAGCATTAATCCCATCACAAGGGCCCACCCTCATGACCTCATTTAACCCCAATTACCTCTCAAAGGTCCCATCTCCAAATACTGCCACACTGGATATTAGGGCTTCAGTATACAAATTTTAGGGGACAACATCCAGCCTATGACATCATCTGATTGTTAACGTGGTGTACTTATGGATGTGGGTACACACCACACAAATACACATATCATGTACACAAAAGGAAAAATACATGCTAGATCATGGTCAGTATATTAGTTACTTTGGTTATTTCCCACTTAGGCTAATGTATCAGGTCTTTTCGTTTGATTAGGTTCATTTACTAGTGCACATGAATGTTAGTAACTAACTAAATAGTGATTTATCCTATAACAAGAAACACACAGGTAGATGTTGCTGGTTGACTCAACAGCTTGAGGCTGTTAGGGCCAAGGCCTTTATAATTCTCTTGCCTTTTTTTTTTTATGGTTGCAAGATGATAGCTACAGCCACCTTTCCAGCTCTTATATCCATATTACAGGCAGGAGACAAGAAAAATGGGAATGAGCAAATGGGATATGTTAGCTGAGTCTTTTAAGGATTTTTCTAGAAGCCCCAGTCCATGACTTCAGCTTATGTTTTATTGACCAGAGCTATGTCACATGGCTACCATTAACTGAAGGGAAAACTGGGTAACAGAAGTTTTATTTGGGGACTGAGTTTGCCCTCTAACATGTGGGTTCTGTTAATAAACAAGAAAAGAAAAATAGGTATGGGTTTAGAAGTTAGCTGTGTGTGCCATAGCTACATCCCAAGCGCTAAAAAAAAATGTGAATTGACAGACCTGGCATCAATGTGTAGATAACCCTCTCACAGGACAAAACAGCTGCTTAGAAAATTCCTACCCCAAAGAGATGTTTAAATAGTGTATCTTCAAAGGAAACTTATTTAAGGGATTGGGGGAGACAACCTACCTTACACACTGGCGTCTTCATTCACAGGACAGCCACCAGTTTAATCCAGGTTAACCTGAGGAAATTTTGAGGTGGTTGGCAGATGTGCTGTTTCAAGACTGCTTTTTGGCTCTCCTAGTGATTCCTGCTTCTGAAGCACACTGCTTTCTTTCATTCAGAGACATCTTGTTCTTGTCTGAATCATTACACTGTGACTCATCTTGTGTTGGCTCCTTGTTGGGGTTTCATGAGGTTATCCAAAAAATTGCAGGGATAAAAGAAACACTGAACTGCTGAAGATTAACAGCAGGGTGTTAAGAGATATGAACCATTTGTACATCTTTCATTGTCATACTTAGCAAGTCAAGAGTTTTGCATTTGTAAATCAATGAATAGCTGTTCCACTTTCTGCTATAAGAAAGATGGAAAGGAAATCACCTGCTTCTTTACAAAGCTGGGGTTTTAGATCACTGTGGTTGCAATGTGTAAGTTTTTTTGAGTTATATGTATTGTGAGTTATGTGGAGGATGGAATAGAAGACAGCAACACTCAGCTGGGCATTATAGTAATCCAGGTGAAGGTTATGAGAGAAAATTGCAGATTCTTGCAAGGAACATAGCTGGAACAGAAAGTATAGGATGTGGCTACTAACTGGATGCACAAGAAGGAAGAGAGGGAGAAGAAAAGTTAGAGGGATAAGTCAAAGTTGATTCAGGCTTCAGGACTCTGAATCTGAGAGAATGGAGCTGACACAGGGGACAGGGAGACTCAGTAGGACCTGTTTGGTGGTAATAGGAGGGATGATGTGTTCTGTCTGTGTTCCTTCATACGCTTTGTGGAGCAGGTGGAGGATGGCCATTAAAGTGCTTAGTTGTAATTCTTTCTACTTCATGACAACATTTGATTTGAATTTTGAATTCAGATCCATTGGACAGTGTACTTAAAATTCATTCCACATTAAGACACAGTAAGAATTTGTATTCAATACCCATCTCTTCCCATTATCTCCCATATGCCTAAACCCAAATTAGCATATACTCCAGAAAGGGGCAAATTAAACTGAAGTGTTTTAAATGCCTTTCTCTTTATTGTCTGTTTTAGGTTTAAAGGGACTTTTTTTTTTACATTTGTCAAATTGCCAGCCAGCTTTCCCAGTTCAACAGTCTCCAACTGGCTTTGATCACTGTGGATAAATTGCTTGTGAAGCAACCTACACACATTCTGATGATCATCCTTTAATATATTCAGCTGGCAGAATGATGTCTATTAACAACTGTGGAGCCATTCTTAAATGATGTAAAATACTTAAGGTATATGAAGATGTTTGGCTCCTTTGATAAGCACCCATACTTTACTCCCCTATGATTCCATATTTAAGTCGGTCCAAGGAGTTTCAGAAAATATTATTGAGGCAGGGAAACAGAATTGAAGTTGATTTCTTTCCTTCTTTACTCTGGTCTCATCTTCTGATATTCCTGTCTCTCTACACGGGCTATGTAGTGGGACAGCAGCTGTATGTTTGGCTCCATCACATTTGTGCGCTTAGACCAAAAAGAGGCTAACAGGAATATCAATTTTCCCTGTCCTATCATTCCTGCTAGATTAAAGCACATCAGAACAGGAGTCTCGCTCTGTGTCTCTCTCTCTCTCTGAGGACCCTTAACCTCCCTATATATAGCTCAGCTAGCAAGTGTTTACGTCTTGCTCAGCTACCAGTGTACATGTTTCTCAGCTGTATCTTGGTTCTAGTTTATGTTCTCTTCCTTGTTCATTTAAATCTTTAAAAAATTATATTTCAGAGATTACATATCTCCCTGTAAGCTTCCTTAAATGATGTTTGGAATAGGAATTACCCATCTATGCATCTGTGAACCCCAGTAGAGGTCCCCAAACTCCCTCAAGTTTGATTGTGGGAGAAGATTCAATGTTAGGAATAGAAATCTTTCCTTTTTTTGGTGAAGACATTATTTCTTTCACATATTTTCTTAGACATTAACAGTTGGTGGGTACCCATATTAGTAAAAAAAAACCCAAAACAACAACAAAAACAAAACAGTAAGAAACAATAACAACAACAAAAAACAAGAAACAAACCTAATATTTATTCAGCATCTTTTGTGTGCTGGGAACTCCTCCAGGCTTTTATGTTTATTTCACACATATGAAAATTGAGACCCAGACATGTTAGTGGTTTGTTCACACAAGGTCACACAGCCAGTTAGAAGGGAACCTGAGTTTGAGCCCAGGACGTTTGATTTTCCTCCTCCTTCTCCTCCTCCTCTTCCTCCTCCTCTTTTTCCTCCTCCTCCTTTTTTTAATTTTAAAAAGAGAGCATGGGAGCAGGGGAGGGGGGTGGGAGAGAGAGAGAGAGACAGAGAGAGAGAGAGAGAGAGAGAGAGAGAGAGAGAGAGAGAGAGAATCTTAAGCAGGCTTCATGCCCAGCACAGACCCTGACACAGGGCTTCATCCCATGACCCCGGGATCATGACCTGAGCTGAATCCAAGAATCATATGCTCAACTGACTGAGCCACCCAGGCACCACAAGGTTGTTTGAGTTTTGAGTCTACATGATTGACTCCTTTGTTCTCACAGAAACTCAGTTCCTTATAACATGTCCTAGAATATTTTTTGCTAACAAGGATTGTGTCACATGTGCTCACAAACTACTTAACTTTTAAAAGGCACACTTCTGGATATTTCCATATCCTCCAGCATTGATGGATCTTGGAATCTTTGGGAAGCCACTGCTTGGGATGAGGTAGGCTGTGACAAAGGGTAGAAAAGCCTTCCTACAGCGCTTTACTCTGGCCTCAAAGCTCTGCTGAGGTCTTACTGAGGTTTGAACCCCTTTTCATATTTTTACTTACAGTTTGCCTCCTCTGTCTAGGACTCAAACAGGTGTCTAACTGGAGACATATCAGAGTAACAGCCACCATTTTGGCCTCATACTCCCCCATCCATTCCTTCATAAAACTGTCTTTGTACTTTGTCAAGCTCATTATGTATCACTCTTTTTCAATATGAGTTCTTTCTTTAGAGGATTCTCAGGCACATAAGAAATGGACTTCTATCAGTCAATTTCTCAGTTTCCTACACAAAGGTGGACATGTCTGAATCCCACATGAGGCCCGTCTCAGTACCTCAGTACCATCCTATGAGCCACCACTGGCTCTCACAAACCATAGTTTTCCTTCTGTCTTACACTCCCACAACTGCCAGGTCCATCCAGCCCAGAAGGGTGGGGGAAAATAAGCCTGCTTTTCTGACTTGACCTACTCAGGCCAGGGTTTAGGGGCTAACATTCATATTTCTTTGTATTTCCTCTGACAGAGGTGAAGATCAATCTGTACCCTGCTCTAATCTGTAGTAAAAACTTAAGTATATGTGGCTCACTGAGACTTTATGCTTTGTCTTTGGAAAAGCAGAGATTCCCTCATTCCAAAATCTTTCACTTGTCCAAACAGAGTTTTTAGATTTCTCAACCACATTTTCATCTGTCCATTCTACAAAGGTATGAGTGATGGTTTTGCTCAGTTTCAGGAAATTTGCATTTTAAAAATAAAATCCAAGATGGTCACTCTCTCTTTACTTCCATGTCAGTGAATAGCCTCACCAGGGGTGAGAATCTGCTGATTCTTCCTGCCTCCCTGGAAAATGAGTATCCTCACAACAGTTTCATTGTGAGCACCCTTCACAATCCTTTGATCTAAGTGAGTATCATCTACTTGCCATTTTGCTGCCTCCTTTTCTCCTTCACTGTTTTATCCTTAGCAGAACTATAAGCATCTCCCCCCTGCCTTTTGCTATGTATTTGGAAAGGTAACTCACTCCCTGGTATGTTTCCCAACAACCATATAAACGTCCTTTGGTACTAGAGGGAAGGCACAGCAGCATCTTCAGTCTTTAATGCTCTCAGGTACCAATGCCATGACACAGTTGCTTATCCTCTTTTTGCTCACTTTCCATTACACTGTCCCACCTCACCCATGACCTGTACAATGTGGACTGCTATCGGTCTATGGCAGTTCTAGTTACTGGTCAATCAGGAGTTCTTCAGGGGTAACTGGGTTGGTTTTGGTACTTTTTAGATTAACCCAGCTGTGCCTGCCAAGAATCTCACACTAATTTGAGGAAGCATACACTATCATACAAATTCAGTGCCCATAGAGAAGGGCTTATGAATAAACTTTTAGGGCTTGCTTCTCAGACTCTTTGGGAAGGAATTTGCAGTATTTTGCAATCAGTGGCTGGCCATTAAAAACTCTATAGATCTTTCTGTGGGTATATCTGGATACACCCATCCTCATGGGTTCCAATGGCCCCTGCAGGGTTGTTTCCATAACTTCCTTTCACTTACCTGGTGATAACACAGCCCCACATGCATCTCTTGTCATTGCTTGGCAAGTAATTTGATAGGTTGTTGAGGAGGAACTGACAAACTATAGCAATAAATAATAGAATCTAATTATCGCTGTATTTCAAAAATGTTTGCCATGTACCACTCTATCAGAGACTTTTTGTACCTTATCTCATTTCATCATCATATAATAAGATAGGTATTTTCCGCATTTTACATATGACAAAGCTCAGATTAAGTAACCTTTTGAAGGTTACTCAATTTCCAAATACCTCATCAGGTGTGGCTCTAAAGCTTGTGCAATTTCCATTATGTTTGCCTCTACCCATTGGAACTTGGTTAATGGAGATGCGCAGACAAACCACCTAGCAAGCCCAGAAATTAATAATGGTGTTCCATTAAACTACTCCCAAATCAGAACCTGAATTTTGGTTAGGTTATGCTGCTGTGATATAGCAGAGGTTTTTCTCTCAAAACCCAGCTTGTGCCTTTTACCAATTCAATGGGCTTTCTGGAATCTGGAAACTGGAAGATGATAAGATGGAATCTGATGGACTGGAGGATACTTTTTAAAGGGCCAACTTGATACCTCTTGTCATCAGCTGTTTGGTCATTCTTTTTTTTTTCCTCCTGTTTCCTGATTTTCCGTAATGAATGTAAACTTCATGAAGGAAAAGAACTTTGTTAACTGCTGTATAGCCAGAATGGGCAGTGCCCATAGAAGATGCTAAATAAATATTTGTTGAATGAATGAAGAATTGGGTGGAAAAAACAAAACAAAACAAAACCTTTGCCAGCCCTTTGAGAACCAGCTGCTCCTGACATTGCATCTGCCAATTTCCTAGAGATCCAGGGAATCTGATGTATATTTGTTTGTTTATTGGCCTGATCTTAACCATTGCTGTGTAACAGGCAAATCCTACCTTATCTATCATCTATCTGTTTGTCCTCCCTTCCTTCCTTCCTTCCTTCCTTCCTTCCTTCCTTCCTTCCATCCATCCATCCATCCATCCATCCATGTGTCCATCCATCCATCTATCCATCTATCTATCTTAGAGAGTGCACACACAATTGGGGAAAAGGGGCAGAGGGAAATAAAGAGAGAATCATAAGCAGGCTCCACACTCCGCATGGAGCCTGATGAGGGGCTGGAGCCTGACGAGGGGCTGGATCCCACAACCTCAGGATCATGACCTGAGTCAAAATCAAGAGTTGGATGCTCAACTGACTGAGACACCCAGGCTCCCTTATATTTACCTTTCTATAGAAACTTGTAAATATGGTTGACTAGGTTTTTGATTGTGACAGGTTCTCTTTCACTATCAAGTTAGCTTTTAGGAGAATTTTGTAAATGAACATAAGCAATAGATCCACTTACATCTGTTGGTATGAATGAATAGAGCCTCTGGAAGAAGGGCTCCTAATGAATTAGTCCCTGAACCTAGGGCTAGGATACCCTCACCCACCACGCCAGCCTACCAGCCCTGGGGTTGTAGACGAGGTCTAGTACTGGAACTTATGGCTTAGCAGTCAAACAGTAAATTCCTTGGTTTCTCCCTATGGGTGTGGTGCTGAAGATGGCCCTTGAGGAACAGTTTTCAGGAAGAATGAATGGATGGTGGTGGTGCTACCTAGGGAAAGACTCATAACACATTACTTGGCTCATAGTAGAACAATAATACATGTTTGTTGGAAATAAACATAAAAATGAATAAATGAGTTTGGAAATTGAGGCCATTGGAGCCATTGACAACACAAGCCTCTGAATGGATGCTGATTTCTTGCTCTCAATTTTGCTATCATTTGGAAAGCATGTCTTTGAGTAATTTAATGGGTGGGGGGACAGAGGGAAGAGCAATTACTTTCTTCACTGAATGAGGGATTTAGAGGCAGTGTGTATGTACCTGTGATGGGCAGTGTAACAACAGGCCCCTCAGGGATGCCAATTTTTCTAGCTGGTGAGTGAGTTTGTCTGCAGTCTTGAATGAAATGGGCTGACATGCAAACTATGTAGCAATATGACTAGTTTCAGTTTATTGGTAATGTGAAAGTAGGAACAGAACTGTTTTTTTTATTTTTTTTTTTTGCTTTATTCCTTTTTTTCTTTTTTTTTCAATATATGAAATTTATTGTCAAATTTGTTTCCATACAACACCCAGTGCTCATCCCAAAAGGTGCCTTCCTCCATACCCATCACCCACCCTCCCCTCCCTCCCACCCCCCATCTCTTACTCGACACATCCCCAAAGGCAAGGGAATTAAAAGCAAAAATGAATTACTGGGACCTTATGAGGATAAAAAGCTTCTGCACAGCAAAGGAAACAACCAACAAAACTAAAAGGCAACCAACGGAATGGGAAAAGATATTTGCAAATGACATACCAGACAAAGGGCTAGTATCCAAAATCTATAAAGAGCTCACCAAACTCCACACCCGAAAAACAAATAACCCAGTGAAGAAATGGGCAGAAAACATGAATAGACACTTCTCTAAAGAAGACATCCAGATGGCCAACAGGCACATGAAAAGATGCTCAACGTCGCTCCTTATCAGGGAAATACAAATCAAAACCACACTCAGATATCACCTCACGCCAGTCAGAGTGGCCAAAATGAACAAATCAGGAGACTATAGATGCTGGAGAGGATGTGGAGAAACGGGAACCCTCTTGCACTGTTGGTGGGAATGCAAATTGGTGCAGCCACTCTAGAACTGTTTTAGTTTTTATGACCTCTGTGTTTTTCAATTTATATTTAATTATTTTTACATATTTAACATGTCTTTTATTCACACACTCACTCCATCCTGCCTCTCTCTTTCTCATTGGTTTTGTGGTTCATATTGGTACACAAAATATATCAAGTTCTTCAATGATGGAAATAGATTGTTTTTATCTTTCTCTCTCTGTACACCCTGTCTGATCATGAGTGTACTTCAAAAAGGGAAATGTAAAAGAGAAATTAATCAGAATCGCTTTGTTTCTATGGCACTGATGAAAGCATGGACTTTCCATGGATAAAATAAACTTCACCTTAAATCATTTTCCCTTGAGAGATATTAGTTAAAAGCAGCTATGCAATTCCCACTAGAAAGAAGACTTGGGTTACTGCTATCTGTTTAGGACATTTATGAGATAATATTCTCAAGATAAGCATGGTACTGCTGGATAGCGGGTATCTACAACTAGGGATAAAACCCATACTTGTCCTGGTATAGAAAGTTAGTCATGTTCACCCTCCATCAGAGCTCCGTATTTTTCTGCCACGAGGGAGCGGAACCTATTGTCCCTCTAAACTGCCAACTCTTTGAAGGTACAACTGGGCTTTATTTATCCGTGCAGAGCATATGGTTCTGGTACACAGTGAGTCAGTTTTTCTCTAACTTTTCCACTAAAGTATTCTAAGAGCAATGGGAGTTTGTATTTTTTGGGCATTAGTGAGGCCTGGGGGTAAATTTAGAAGCACCTTATGGCACACATGACATTTCTTTGCTATTTTATATTTATTTTATTAATTAATTAATTATTATTATTATTATTATTATTATTTTTAAATTTACATCCAAGTTAGTTAGCATATAGTGCAACAGTGATTTCAGGAGTAGATTCCTTAGTGCCCCTTACCCATTTAGCCCATCCCCCGTCCCACAACCCCTCCAAGAACCCTGTTTGTTTTCCACATTTAAGAGTCTCTTATGTTTTGTCGCCCTCCCTGTTTTTATATTATTTTTGCTTCCCTTCCCTTATGTTCATCTGTTCTGTATCTTAAAGTCCTAATATGAGTGAAGTGATATGATATTTGTCTTTCTCTGACTGACTAATTTCGCTTAGCAGAATACCCTCTAGTTCCATCCACGTAGTTGCAAATGGCAAAAGTTCATTCTTTTTGATTGCCGAGTAATACTCCATTGTATATATATATACCACATCTTCTTTATCCATTCATCCATCCATGGACATTTAGGCCCTTTCCATACTTTGGCTATTGTTGATAGTGCTGCTATAAACATTGGGGTGCATGTGCCCCTTTGAAACAGCACACTTGTATCCCTTGGATCAATACCTAGTAGTGCAATTGCTGGGTCGTAGGGTAGTTCTATTTTTAATTTTTTGTGGAACCTCCATACCGTTTTCCAGAGTGGCTGCACCAGTTTGAATTCCCACCAGCAGTGCAAAAGAGATCCCCTTTTTCCACATCCCCACCAACATGTGTTGTTGCCTGAGTGTTAATGTTAATCTTTGCTATTTTATCTTTAAAGTTCTTTTGTATTTTGTGTTGTAAATAATGATGTACTTTTTTTAATTAAAAAATTCAAATGAAATCAGTGCCTTTGAAAAATTCACCATGTTTACATAGTGGCTTTGGGTACCTACTGGCCTACCCCCATGTATTCCTGGAAGTACAAACAGTTCAGGTCTAAAAATAACTGTAGAAAGTATTTGCCTTCATCATTTCAGGCTGCTCTAACAAGAATACCAGAGATTTGATGGTTTAAACAACACCATTTATTTCTTACAGTTATGGAGGCTGAGAAGTCTGAGATGAGGGTGCCAGCATGGTAAGGCTCTGGTGAGGGTCCTCATCCTGGTTTTCTCATGTATTGGAGAGAGAACCCTGCTTTCTTCATCCCATTTTAAGGGAATTAATCCCATTCTCAAGGGCTCCACCTCATGACCTAATGACCTCCCAAAGACCCCACTTCTCAATACCATCACATTGAGTATTTAGGCTTTAACATATGAATTTTAGGGTGACACAAATATTCAGTCCATATCAGTATGAGTGAACTGAATATTGAGTGAACAGATGATAGCATCTTAAGAGTTGGGAGGACATACAGAAGTTGGGAATACAATCTTCTTTGTAATTCAAAAATTCCTTCTTCAGTGTTCTTGATAGTTATTCTCTCAGCCTCCACTTATTGTGCCAGGCAGATCACTACCTTTCAGAGAAATATTTTGGGTTATTAATTTTTAAATTTCTTAATTATTTTTTTATTATATTTTTAAAGTTTATTTATTGTGAGAGAGAGGATGAGCAGGAGAGGGGCAGAGAGAGAGAGAATATATTCAAGGCAGGCTCTGCAGGCTCAGCACAGAGCCCAACGTGGCACTCAAACTCATGAAACTGTGAGAACATGACCTGAGCCGAAATCAAGAGTCAGATGCTTAACTGACTGAGCCACTTAGGTGCCCCATAATTATTAATTTTTAATTAATAGGCTTTTAAAAGAGCAGTTTAGGATCAGAGCAAGATTAAACAGCCTTACACACACATGCACAGTTTCCCCTACTATCAGCAATGCTCACCAGAGTATGACACTTACTAAAATTGATGAACTAACCAACATTGACACATTATTATCAAAGTCTATAGGTAGCATTAGAGGCTACTTTTGATGTTGTACATCCAACAGCAGTAGATTTAGACAGATATGTAATGTCATGTATCTGTCATTATAGTATCATATATAATGATTTCACTTCCCTTATCTCCCTCCCCACTAACCCCTAGAACTAATCTTTTTACTGTCTCCATAGGTTCACCTTTTTCAGAATGTCATATACTATTTAGAGTCCTACAGTATGTAGTCTTTTCAGATTGTTTTCTTTTATTTAGTAGGATGCATTTCAGGTTCCTCTGTGTTTCTTCATGGCTTTATAGTTCATTTGTTTTTAGCACTGAATAACATTCTATTGTCTGGATATACCATAGTTCATTTATCTTTTTACTGTCTCCATAGGTTCACCTTTTTCAGAATGTCATATACTATTTAGAGTCCTACAGTATGTAGCCTTTTCAGATTGTTTTCTTTTATTTAGTAGGATGCATTTCAGGTTCCTCTGTGTTTCTTCATGGCTTTATAGTTCATTTGTTTTTAGCACTGAATAACATTCTATTGTCTGGATATACCATAGTTCATTTATCCATTCACCAATTGAAGGACATCTTGGTTTGTTCCAAGTTTTGGCAATGATGAATAAAGCTGATATAAACATTTGTGTGCAGGTTTTTGTGAGTCTGACATAGTTTTTACTTGCTCTTTTTCCTTATGCTAAGTGGAAATCTGACTTCCTGTAACTTCTCTGCATCAATAATATGCTGTCTACTCCTTCTTTTATAAAGATACCTATCTATGAATTCCTATGGTTTTTATTTTTTATTAAATTTAAAATTAAAAAATTTTAATTTAAATTTTATTTAATATACAGTGTAATATTGGTTTTGGGAGTAGAATTCAGTGATTCATCACTTATATACAACACCCAGTGCTCATCACAAGTGCCCTCCTTAATACCCATTGCACATCTAGCCCATCTCCCACTCATGTCCCTCTGTGAACCCATAGTTTGTTCTTTATCATTAAGACTCTCTTGCGGTTTCTCTCTCTTCTCTTTTTCCCCCACACTTCCCTTATGTTCATCTGTTTTGTTTCTTGAATTTCACATGTGAGTGAAATCATATGGTATTTGTCTTTCTCTGGTTGACTTGCTTCACTTAACATAATACATTGTAGCTCCATCCATGTCATTGAAATGGCAAGGTTTCATTCTTTTATTTATTTACTTTTTTGTATTTTTATTTATATTTTTAAAATTTACATCCAAGTTAGTTAGCATATAGTGCAACAATGATTTCAGGAGTACATTCCTCAATGACCCTTACCCATTTAGCCCATCCCCCCTCCCACAACCCATCCAGTAACCCTTCGTTTGTTCTCCATATTTAAGAGTCTCTTATATTTTGTTGCCCTCCCTGTTTTTATATTATTTTTGTTTCCCTTCCCTTATGTTCATCTGTTACATGTCTGAAATCCTCATATGAGTGAAGTCATATGATTTTTGTCTTTCTCTGACTGACTAATTTCACTTAGCATAATACCTTCCAGTTCCATCCATGTAGTTGCAAATGGCAAGATTTCATTCTTTTTGATTGCCGGGTAATACTCCATTGTATATATACACCACATCTTCTTTATCCATTCATCCATTGATAGACATTTGGGTTCTTTCCATACTTTGGCTGTTGTTGATAGTGCTGCTGTAAACATGGGGGTGCATGTGCCCCTTCAAAACAGTGCACCTGTATCCCTTGGATAAATGACTAGTAGTGACATTGCTGGGTCATAGGGTAGTTCTATTTTTAGTTTTTTGAGAAACCTCCAAACTGTTTTCCAGAGTGGCTGCACCAGCTTGCATTCCCACCAACAATACAAGAGATTCTCTTTCTCCGCATCTTCACCAACATCTGTTGTTGTCTGAATTGTTATAGCCATTCTGACAGGTGTAAGGTGGTATCTCATTGTGGTTTTGATTTGTATTTCCTTGATGATGAGTGATGTTGAGCATTTTTTCATGTGTCAGTTGGCCATCTGGATGTCTTCTTTGGAGGTGTCTATTCATGTCTTTTGCCCATTTCTTCACTGGATTCTTTTGTTTTTTGGGGGTGTTGAGTTTGATAAGTTCTGCATATTTTGAATACTAACCCTTTACCTGATAGGTCATTTGCAAATATGTTCTCCCATTCTGTCGATTGCCTTTTAGTTCTGCTGATTGTTATCCCTCACTGTGCAGAAGCTTTTTATTTTGATGAGGTCCCAATAGTTCATTTTTGCCCTTGTTTCCCTTGCCTCTGGAGATGCGTTGAGTAAGAAGTTGCCGCGGCCAAGATCAAAGAGGTTTCTGCCTGCTTTCTCCTCGAGGATTTTGATGGTTTCCTGTCTTACATTTAGGTCTTTCATCCATTTTGAGTTTATTTTTGTGTATGGTGTAAGAAAGCGGTCCAGCTTCATTCTTCTGCATGTCGCTGTCCAGTTTTCCCAGCACCACTTGCTGAAGAGACTGTCTTTATTCCATTGGATATTCTTTCCTGCTTTGTCAAAGATTAGTTGCCGATACGTTTGTGGGTCCATTTTTGGGTTCTCTGTTCTGTTCCATTGATCTGAGTGTCTGTTTTTGTGCCAGCTTTGTAATACATCTTGAAGTCCAGGAGTGTGATGCCTCCAGGTTTGGTTTTCTTTTTCAAGATTGATTTAGCTATTTGGGGTTTTTTCTGGTTCCATACAAATTTTAGGATTGTTTGTTCTAGATTTGTGAAGAGTGCTGGTGTTATTTTGATAGGTATTGCATTGAATATGTAGATAGCTTTTGGTACTATCAACATTTTTAACAATGTTTATTCTTCCAATCCAGGAGCATGGAATATTTTTCCACTTGTGTGTGTGTGTGTGTGTGTGTGTGTGTGTGTGCGCGCGCGTGTGTGTGTGTGTCTTCTTCAATTTCTTTCATAAGCTTTCCATAGTTTTCAGTGTATATATTTTTGCCTCTTTGGTTAGATTTATTCTTAGGTATTTTATGGTTTTTGGTGCAATTGTAAATGGGATCGATTCCTTGATTTTTCTTTCTATTGCTTCATTTTTGGTGTATAGGAATGCAACTGATTTCTATGCATTGATTTTATATCCTGCGACTTTGCTGGATTCATGAATCAGTTCTTGCAGTTTTTTGGTGGAATTGAGTTTTCCATATAGAGTATCATGTCATCTGTGAAGAGTGAAAGTTTGACCTCCTCCTGGCTGATTTGGATGCCTTTTATTTCTTTGTGTTATCTGATTGCTGAGGCTAAGACTTCCAATACTATTTTTTTTAATTTAACTTTATTTTTTATTTTTTAAAATTTATATCCAAATTAGTTAGTATATAGTGAAGAAATGATTTCAGTAGATTTCTTAATGCCCCTTACCCATTTAGCCCATCCCCCACTCCCACAACCCCTCCAGCAACCCTCAGTTTGTTCTCCATATTTATGAGTTTCTTTTGTTTTGTCCCCCTCCCTGTTTTTATATTATTTTTGTTTCCTTTTCCTTATGTTCATCTGTTTTGTCTCTTAAAGTCCTCATATGAGTGAAGTCATAATTTTTGTCTTTCTCTAATTTCACTTAGCATAATACCCTCCAGTTCCATCCATGTAGTTGCAAATGGCAAGATTTCATTCTTTTTGATTGCTGAGTAATACTCTATTGTATATATATACCACATCTTCTTTATACATTCATCCATCAATGGAAATTTGGGCTCTTTCCATCCTTTGGCTATTGTTGATAGTGCTGCTATAAACATGGGGGTGCATGTGTCCCTTCACAACAGCACACCTGTATCCCTTGGATAAATGACTGGTAGTGATACTGCTGGGTCGTAGGGTAGTTTTATTTTTAGTTTTTTGAGGAACCTCCATACTGTTTTCCAGAGTGGCTGCACCAGCTTGCATTCCCACCAACAATACAAAAAAGATCCTCTTTCTCCGCATCTTCGCCAACATCTCTTGTTGCCTGGGTTGTTAATGTTAGCCATTCTGACAGGTGTAAGGTGGTATCTCATTGTGGTTTTGATTTGTATTTCCCTGATGATGAGTGATGTTGAGCATTTGTTCATGTGTCAGTTGGCCATCTGGATGTCTTTGGAGAAGTGTCTATTCATGTCTTTTGCCCATTTCTTCACTGGATTCTTTGTTTTTTGGGTGTTGAATTTGATAAGTTCTTTGTAGATTTTGTATACTAACCCTTTACCTATGTCATTTGCAAATATCTTCTCCCATTCTGTCGATTGCCTTTTAGTTTTGCTGATTGTTTCCTTCGCTGTGCAGAAGCTTTTTTATTTTGATGAGGTCCCAGTAGTTCATTTTTGCTTTTGTTTCCCTTACCTCCAGAGACATGTTGAGTAAGAAATTGCCACGGCCAAGATCAAAGAGGTTTTTGCCTGCTTTCTCCTCGAGGATTTTGATGGCTTCCTGTCTTACATTTAGGTCTTTCATCCACTTTGAGTTTATTTTTGTGTATGGTGTAAGAAAGTGGTCCAGCTTCATTCTTCTGCATGTCACTGTCCATTTTTCCCAGCACCGCTTGCTGAAGAGACTGTCTTTATTCCATTGGATATTCTTTCCTGCTTTGTCAAAGATTAGTTGCCCATACGTTTATGGGTCCATTTTTGGGTTCTCTGTTCTGTTCCATTGATCTGAGTGTCTGTTCTTGTGCCAGTACCACACTGTCTTGATGATTACAGCTTTATAGTATAGCTTGAAGTCTGGGATTGTGATGCCTCCAGGTTTGGTTTTCTTTTTCAAGATTGCTTTGGCTATTTGGGGTCTTTTCTGGTTCCATACAAATTTTAGGATTATTTGTTCTAGCTCTGTGAAGAATGCTGGTGTTACTTTGATAGGGATCGCATTGAATATGTATATTGCTTTGGGTAGTATCAACATTTTAACAATATTTGTTCTTCCTACCCAAGAACATGGAATCTTTTTCCATTTCTTTTTGTCTTCTTCAATTTCTTTCATAAGCTTTCTATAGTTTTCAGTGTATAGATTTTTCACCTCTTTGGTTAGATTTAGTCCTAGGTATTTTATGTTTTTTTTGTGCAACTGTGAATGGGATTGATTCCTTGATTTCTCTGTTGCTTCATTATTGGTGTATAGGAATGCATTGATTTCTATGCATTGATTTTATATCCTGCAACTTTGCTGAATTCATGAATCAGTTCTAGCAGTTTTTTGGTAGAATCTTTTGGGTTTTCCATATAGAGTATCATGTCATCTGCAAAGAGTGTAAGTTGTCCTCCTCCTGGACGATTTGGATGCCTTTTATTTCTTTGTGCTGTCTGATTGCAGAAGCTAAGTCTTCCAATACTATGTTGAATAACAGTGGCAAGAGTGGACATCCCTGTCTTGTTCCTGACCTTAGGGGGAAAGCTCTCAGTTTTTCCCCATTGAGGATGATATTAGCATTGGGTCGCTCGTATATGGCTTTTATCATCTCAAGGTATGATTTTCTATCCCTACTTTCTTGAGGGTTTTATCGAGAAAGGATGCTGTATTTTGTCAAATGCTTTCTCTGCATCTATTGAGAGGATCATATGGTTCTTGTCCTTTCTTTTATTGATGTGATGAATCATGTTACTTGTTTTGTGGATATTGAACCAGCCCTGCATCCCAAGTATAAATCACACTTGGTCGTGGTGAGTAATTTTTTTAATGTATTGTTGGACCCAGTTGGTTAATATCTTGTTGAGGATTTTTGCATCCATGTTCATCAGGGAAATTGGTCTATCCTTCTCCTTTTTAGTGGGGGTCTCTGTCTGGTTTTGGAATCAGGGTAATGCTGGCTTCATAAAAAGAGTTTGGAAGTTTTCCTTCCATTTCCTTTTTTTTGGAACAGTTTCAGGAGAATAGGTGTTAACTCTTCCTTAAATGTTTGGTAGAATTCCCCTGGAAAGGCCATCTGGCCCTGGACTCTTGTTTTTTGGCAGATTTTTGATTACTAATTCGATTCCTGACTGGTTATGGGTCTGTTCAAATTTTCTATTTCTTCCTGTTTCAGTTTTGGTAGTGTATGTGTTTCTAGGAATTTGTCCATTTCTTCCAGATTGCTCATTTTATTGGCATATAATTGCTCATAATATTCTCTTATTATTGTTTTTATTTCTGTTGTGTTGGTTGTGATTTCTCCTTTTTCATTCTTGGTTTTACTTATTTGGGTCCTTTCCTTTTTCTTCTTGATCAGACTGGCAAGTGGTTTATCAATTTTGTTAATTCTTTCAAAGAACCAGATTCTGGTTTCATTGATCTGTTCTACTGTTTTTTTTGGTTTCAATAGCATTAATTTCTGCTCTAATCTTTATTATTTCCTGTCTTCTGCTGGCTTTGCGTTTTATTTGCTGTTCTTTTTCCAGATCCTAAGGCGTAAGGTTAGGTTGTGTATCTGAGATCTTTCCTCCTTCTTTAGGAAGGCCTGGATTGCTATGTACTTTCCTCTTATGGCCGCCTTTGCTGCATCCCAGAGGTTTTGGGTTGTGGTGCTATCATTTTCATTGACTTCCATATACTTTTTAATTTCTTTAACTGTTTGGTTAAATAGTTCTTTCGTAGGATGTTCTTTAGTCCCCAAGTATTTCTTACCTTTCCAAATTTTTTCTTGTAGTTGATTTCGAGTTTCATAGCATTGTGGTCTGAAAATATGCATGGTATGAACTCTATCTTTTTGTACTTACTTAGGGCTGATTTCTGTGCCAGGGTGTGGTCTATTCTGGAGAATGTTCCATGTGCACTGGAGAAGAATGTATATTCCGTTGCTTTAGGATGAAATGTTCTGAATGTATCTGTTAAGTTCATCTGGTCCAGTGTGTCATTCAATGCCATTGTTTCCTTGTTGATTTTTTGATTAGATGATCTGTCCATTGCTGTGAGTGGGGTATTGAAGTCTCCTACTATTATGGTATTATTATCAATGAATTTCTTTATGTTTGTGATTAATTGGTTTATATATTTGGGTGCTTCCACATTTGGCACATAAATGTTTACAATTGTTAGGTCTTCTTGGTGGATAGATCCCTTAATTATGATATAATGCCCTTCTGCATCTCTTGATACAGTCTTTATTTTAAAGTCTAGATTGTCTGATATAAGTATGGCTACTCCAGCTTTCTTTTGTTGACCATTAGCATGATAGATGGTTCTCCATCCCCTTACTTTCAATCTGAAGGTGTCTTTAGGTCTAAAGTGGGTCTCCTTTAATTTTTAAATTAATGAACTCCCTTAATTTTTGTTTGTCTGGGAAACTTTTAATTTCTCCTATTTTGAATGATATTGTTGCTGGATAAAGAATCCGTGGCTGCATATTTTTCTTACTCAGCACATTGAATATATCCTGCCACTCCTTTCTGGCTTGCCAACTTTCTGCTGCAAACCTGATCTGTCTTCCCTTGTAGGTTAGGGGCTTTTATTCCTTTGCTGTTTTTACGATTCTCTCCTTGCCTGAGTATTTTGTGAATTTGACTATGATATGCCTAACCTTATGTTAGGTTTTTGTTGAATCTAATGGGAGTCCTCTGTGCTTCCTGGATTTTGATGTCCTTGTCTTTCCCTAGCTTAGGAAAGTTTTTCACTATGATTTGCTCACATAACACTTCTACCCATTTTTCTCTCTCTTCATCTTCTGGGACCCCTATGATTCTGATGTTGTTCCTTTTTAATGAGTCACTGATATCTCTAATTCTTAAATCGTGCTCTTTTGCCTTAGTTTCACTCTTTTTTTCTGCTTCATTATTCTCCATAAGGATGTCCTCTATATCACTGATTCTCTGCTCTGCCTCATCCATTCTTGCTCCTGTGGCATCCACTTGAGATTGCACCTCAGTTATGGCATTTTTAAATTTCATTCTGACTAGCTTTTACTTCTTTTATCTCCATAGAAAGGGATTCTAATCTATTTTTGACATCATGTAGTATTCTTATTATTGTGTTCTAAATTATGGTTCAGACATCTTGCTTGTATCTGTGTTGATTAAGTTCCTGACTGTTGTTTCTTCCTGCTCTTTCTTTTGTGGTGAATTCCTTTGTTTTATCATTTTGAAGGAAGAGAAGGAATTAATCAGGTAAAAAAAATTAAAATTAAAAACAACACACACATAAAAATCAAATAAATGATGTTAGATTCTAGATGTTTTTTGGTCTGGTTGTTGAAAGGAGCTTGATAGATTAGAGAAAAATGGGGGAAAAAACAAAAAAAAGGAAAAGAAAAATGGAAAATGTTTGAAAATTTAAAACAATGAATACAATGAAATAGAATAAAATGAAATGATGGAAGCGAAATAGAATTTGAAAAATTTACAAAGAAGTAAAAAATACAATAGAAAAAATAAAGAAAAATATTTTTAATAAAAATTGAAAATAAAAATAAATTTTTTCTCTTTCTGTATTTAAGAATAAGAAAAGAAAAAGGAAAAAAACAATTGAATAGATCAACCAGCAAACAGACTGAAATATGATTGAAATTACATCGTTTTCTCGTAGAAGTGAAACTATGAATCAGTTTATAGTCCATAAACTAAGCAGGCGGAGAGACTTGTGGTGTTCCTGAAGAGCCCCAGTGGGTTGGGCTTAATGTAATGGCTCCATTCTCCACTAGATGCCACTGCTTAGCTTACTGGGGTGGATTGTTGTGGCACTTGTAGGTGTGTATCCGCATGCGTGGGAGGGGTGAAAATGGCATCACCCAGGTACGCAGTCTCTAGTATCAGAACTCTGTTCTCCCTGATTGGCAATCATACACCCCTTTTTGTCTCTGGCACCTCCCTCCTGAGTTTTATCTCAGATGTGGCTTTGTTTCCCAACCCCTCACTTCTGAGGGACTGTAGCTTTGACCCGTTCAGACCTTTTGTGGGAGGGTCTCACTGAGCAGTGGCTGGATACCAGCCACACGCAGGAATATTCGCAGGACCATGCTGCTGCCGATGTCCAGAGACAGCGGCTGAATGCCAACCCACCCCAGAAAAAGTTCACGCGATCATGTACCAGCAGCATTTCAGGGATTATGGAAAAGCACAACACACATCTGGCACTAGGCTTCACCCTTAATGACCTTGTTCCAGCACCAGTGAATGTGGTTGTTCTCTGGAGTCTGCTGGGACCAGTTGGCTGTACAGAGTCTACCAAATGTCCTTCCAGCAGGGGAACAACTTTCCCCATGTGGCCTAAGTATCCCCAGACCTCACTTTACTTCTGGGAGTTCACCTTTCCCACCAGAACACTGCTAGGTATTGAGCTGTGGAGTTTCAGACTCTGTGCTCCCACCTAATTATAGAGTCTTAATGGAATTTAAACTCTCGCCCTTCTCCCTTTTTATTTCATTCTCTGTGGCTTTTTCCACTTTCTCTCCAGCTGCTTTTGGGGGGTGCTTTTCCCATACTCTCCCCATCTCCATTCTCTTTCCATAAGCAAAAACAGCTCCCTGCCCTCCATGGCTTCTCTCTCCCCTGGGTTATCTCTCTGTATCACATACCTGCTGAGTTCTGTAGTTCAGGTTGTGCAAATTGTTGTATTAATCCTCAAATTTTTAGGTATCTAAATGGTTTAGGTATCCCTCCCTTTTAGGTATCTAGGATGGTTTAGTGTTGATCTGGCTGTATTTCATGGACACAAGACCCCCAAAAAACTTCCATGCTGTTCCACCATCTTGGCTCCTCCCAAGGTTTAATTCTTTTTGATGGCTCAGTAATATTCCATTGTGTTAATATACCACATCTTCTTTATCCATTCATAAGCTGATGGACATTTAGGCTCTTTCCATAATTTGGCTATTGTTGAAATTGCTGCTATAAACACTGGGGTACAAGTGCCCCTGTGCATCAGCACTCCTGTATCCCTTGGGCAAATTCCTAGCAGTGCTATTGCTGGGTGTTAGGGTAGATCTATTTTTAATTTTTTGAGGAACCTCCACATTGTTTTCCAGAGTGGCTGCACCAGTTTGCATACTATTGAACACTTAAAATATGGCTAGTGTGACTCATGAAGTGATATTAATTTTTTTTTAATTTTCAAGAATTTAAATTTAAATAGTGAGATGTGACTAGTGGTCATGATATTGGACAGCACAACTTTACAATATCTGACAAACCATCTAATAACTATTATATAATTTAATTGGAGTTGAATATTAAGCTGGGAGACTCATGTTTCCTGGAATGCACTGGTTTCTCTCTCTTACTGTGTTTATAAGTTGCAATTTTTTTCACTCATAATTTCCTAAAGATTTCTGACAGTGATTTTATGTCACTGGTTCATACCAGCAAGTTGTTTTCAGTCTGGGATATAATTGAATCTAAATTAAATAATTATTTCTTTCAAATCAACCTTTTTTTTTTATCATTTCCTTCAACATGATTTTCCTCCTTCTTATAATGTGAACATCATTTTCCTTGACAGAAAAAAGATGTAAGCAAAAAAGTGTAATTTGTTTCTACTTTTCATCTTTGGCATTATATCCATCTTTCCCAAACAGTTAGCTTTCCCTTTATGTACTCTTCTTGAAGTTGATGTAGCTAATAGGACCCTTTCTGTTGTCAATAGAGTTTATGTTTTTAAAACCCAGATTATTCTGGCTACAGCATTTTTACTAGAACACTTGTGGCTGTATACTACTCTTTTATGTCCATCTGAAACCATGAGATTTTTATTTCTTCCCTAGTGTGTACATACATACATACATATGTATGTATGTATATATGTATGTATGTATGTATGTATTTATTTCAAGTTTATTTATTTATTTTGAGGGAGGGAGAGAGAGAACATGAGAGTGAGTGTAAGCAGGGAAGGGGCATAGAGAGAGGGAGAGAGAGAATCCCAAGAGGCTCCATGCTGTAAATGCAGAGCCTGATAAGGGGCTTAGTCCCAGGAACTGTAAGATCATGACCTGAGCCAAAATCAAGTGTCCTAAGACTAACTGACTGAGCCACCTGTTGCTCCATCCATCCTAGTTTTTTGAAGTCCATTTTGAAATTTGAGTTTGTCAGGAACATGAGTAACCATGTAAATTTCTTTAACTGCTGTTCCTTTTGCATTCCCTGGGAATAAGATTTGATTATATTTTAATTCAGTCCAACCTATCCAGTGATATTGACTGACTCTTAAGTGCCAGGCCCTCAGTCAGGCCTGGAGATCCCTAGGTGAGTTAGACATGAGCCTTCCCATCATAGGAATTAAACTCTACTAAGATAATCAAACTCCTATACTACAAGCCACATGCAGTGAGGTGCATGCTTATTAATGATATTTATGAGGTCCTGGGGGAGCATAACAGAGAGACCAGGGTTGATTCTGCTTGCAGGGCATGTAGAATGGGAAATGAGGTTGTGAAGAATCAGAGAATTCTGCCAAACATAAATTATGTTTAAGCAAGAATGAGTAAGAGTTTGTAGGACAGGGAAGCTGGGTAATATGGTATTATTCATGAGCAAATGCCATGAACAGAAGCCCAAGTAGTTGATATGCTCTGGGCTTCCTAGCTAGGTTTGCAGCTGGAGTATAGAGTGCTTCTTGGCAGAGTGAACAGACATCAGGATGAAGCTAAGCAGTAGCTAAATGGTGAGGGACCTTGTATGTTATGTTAAGGAATTTGAAAAAAACTTGAATGTTCTTGGACAAGAGAAGGGAAATAGATTCCTCTTTTAGAAAAACAATCCTGGTGACATCAACTTAGGATATGCTAGACTTGGGACAACTTGTGAAGGGGAAATCATTAGTCAAGAGGAAGGTGAAAATTCCAACTAGAGAGGAGGGGTTTTGTTGGAGCGACATTTGGGAGGTAGCACTGATAGGGTTAGGTGGTTGATTGGCAATGGGGGAAGGAAGAAGCAGGAAGATGATTCAGAAGTTTCTCATATGTTTTGTTGTTCTTATTAGGGTCCACTTTTTCTCTTGAATCACTTTCCCTTTGGGATCTCTGGATCTGAGATCATGTCTGTCTTTTCTCTGAACTTTCAGAAACTTGTCCCAACGGTAAGTGAGTGTGTACTAATTTTATCCAATGTTCCAGTCTTCCTGCCCTAGGGATTTTAGGATGTGCTCATCATATATTTTTAAACTTCTCTATTTTGAGATAATTTTAGACTTATAGAAGAGTTGCAGCAATAGTCCAATGACTTTCCATATACTACTCACCTAGATTATCTTTCACATCTTACATAACCATAAAACATGATCAAAACTAAGAAATTAACCTTAGAACTAAATTACTATTGGGGTGTGTGAGTGGCTTAGTTGGTTGAATGTCTGACTCTTGATTGTGGCTCAGGTCATGATCTCATGGTTCTTGAATTCAAGCCCTGTATTGGGTTGTGTGCACTGACCATGTGGAGCCTGCTTGGGATTCTCCCTCTCTCCCTCTCTCTTCCCTTTCCCTGCTTGTACTCTCTCTGTCTCTCTCAAAATAAATAAACTTAAAAAAAGAAGTAAATTACTATTAACTGAATTATAGAATTTATTTGGATTTCACCACTTTTTCCACAAATTTCCTTTTTATTTATTCTAGGATCCAATCAAAGTTTGCTCATTACATTTAGTTACATTTCTATAGTATCTTCCAATCTGTGAGTTTAGCATAATGCCCTCAAGGTCCACCCATATTATTGCAAAAGGCAGAATTTCCTTTTTTAAAAATGGCTGGAAAAAATATATATCTATATTTATATCATCCACATCTATCTCATATTTATTCATCATCAGTGGATCCTTAGGTTGTTCCATCTCTTGGCTATTGCATGCGTTTATGCAATGAACATGGAGGTGGCAGGTATCTCTTCAAGATATTGTTTTCATTTCTTTTGGATATATCCCCAGAAGTGGGATTACTAGATTGTATGGTATTTCTATTTTTAATTTTTTTGAGGAACCTCCATATTGCTTTTCATAGAGGTTGCACCAATTTACATTCCTAAAAGTACACAAGGGTTTCCTTTTCTCCACATCCTCCCACACTTGTCTCTTGTCTTTTGAAAATAGCCATTCC
The DNA here is from genome assembly GCF_016509475.1 of Prionailurus bengalensis. Lineage (NCBI taxonomy): Eukaryota > Metazoa > Chordata > Mammalia > Carnivora > Felidae > Prionailurus > Prionailurus bengalensis. The sequence goes on from NC_057350.1 coordinate 50,017,447, forward strand.
AGTAGATGTGAGGTGAAGGCTCATGAAATGCTTTTGTAGGGAACCTTGGGCTATTCTACCCCATTTATGTATTTATTTATTCAATCATATATTTATATTAGGATGGATTTATGGATATTAATTTTATTATTGAGGCTATTATCCCATATTAGCATTATTGAATTTTCTGATAAAGTTTTTCCAATTAAGGCTATTGAATGCTCTTTCAGGGTCCTGTGCCTTTTTCACATGCCTGCATCCTTTATTTTGAACACTTCTTATTTTCTAGCACCACATGATGCTTTGTGCTATTCTTGTATTTTCCCCACACCAGTCCTGGAATCAACCAGTTTCCAAGGAGTGCTCACAACTTCTTAATACGTTCCTATCACTTCTCCTTCACTAAGCAGTTCTTCCTTGTTGACTGGAATTGAGTGAAAAATAAGAGAATGACAGATAAAGCATCCCTTTTGTGCTTCCTCAAACTTCTGAGAGAGAAAAATTATCAGTAAGACATGTTGAATTCACATTCAACAAATATTTATTAATAACCCACTCTATGCCAATGCTAGGTTAGGTGCGAGGATGTACCCTCTGGTACCTGACCGAGTGTTCTCTAGGCAGCTTATTCTATATTTTGATAAAAGAGAAGAGTTAGGAGAAGAGCTCATCTTTAAGTAACCTGAGTTTTGCTTTGTCATGCCTCATCTGGTATTAGAAAACTCCATTAACCTAAAATATTCCCCAGCTTCTAACATACTGAGGTGTACTCAGGAGGTGTCTCATATGTCCTCACAAACAAGGCCAGTGAGTCATGTTCAGTTACTATGAAGAGGCCTCTGTTTGTTCCTTGTCTTGTTGCTCCACTGCCCTTCCTCTGCTGTGAGTCACTTGAAAAAAAATTTTTTTCCCCCTTTAAATAACTTTTCGTTAGTATGTCTCCAAAGCAGTGCTGCCTAGCCTTAAAGTCTTACGGAATTGTTAGTGAAAATGGTACTTTTGGTTGCTACTTATGGTACTCACCAATCTACCTACCCACCTCTCTTTCTTAAGATGTAGTTGTGAGTCCCTCATGGACTGGATCAGGAGACGTCACCATGTATTTTTCAGAGTCCACTCTTTCCCCAGCTGAAGAAGGCTGTGTTTGTGAACCAGCATCTTTGTGCCCACTGTCTTCTTCATGAGCAAGATGATATAGGAGGTTCCTAGGTCTCTTTTGCAAGTAGTCTTGGACATTCCCCTTTAGTTCACCAGGCAGGTCTGACCCCACAGTGGTGTGTTGGGCTGGAGCTCAATCTTGAGACACAAAGCATGCTTATATTGAGCTGAAAACAATTACTGTGCATTTATTGTTCAAAAGGTTCTTATTATACTAAGGCTGTGTGGAACAAGCATAATTTGTTCTGTCTACACTTTAAGACTGAAGCCAACTCTTTTCCTCCTCCTCTCAAAATTCTATTTTTTTCAGGTTAAGCCCACTCAGGATTTTTTACCAGTGTTAATATATTTCATGTTTTCTTACCATTTGGGTCCCTTTTCTCTGAACATTCTCTGGTCTCCCAAAAATGTGAGGTCAAAGTGACTATTTGGCTGAACCAGAGAATATCAGACTAGACTGTCCCTATTTTGTTCTACTCATTCTTCATCTTATGGTAACAAAACACATGGTTCCTTAATATTTCTAGTTAAGCCATATATCTACAAATCTGATAAGTTCAGAAATTACAAGTAATTATTTAATAATCAAAGATACAATAAAAATAATCATACTGATTTTGATATGTATTTTTAAAAATAATGTAACTCCCTAATTATGTGTACTTACATTTCTGGAGATGTGAGGCTTAATGAGGAACAATACTAAAAACTAATAAAAAAATGGAAAGGGTAAGAAAGGTAAATTATGTAACTTTTGGATATCCTATAAATTTATGCATGTTTTCTTGATTTTTTTCTAGCACAAATTAAAAAAGTGTGTCTCTTGATTGAGTCCAACCAGAGTGAGAAAGTGATGGGTCTGTTGATGCTGTTCATACATATAGGCCAGCGTTCCTGGTCACAGAGCAGAGTGAAGAGTAGCTTTGCCGAGGCAAATAGCATGTATCCAGTATCCTGTAGGCAAGGGTCACAAACAAGGAAATGGGAGGTTGGTAGCCTTTTACTTCATGTAGCCTGACTGAGAATTCTAGAATTAAGTTGTTGGTCATTAATTTAATATTTCATCCATACTAAGTAGCATTATTCTTTGGCATCTTTGCTTTTGAGAGCAAAGGGTAAGATTTCCATTCTGGAGTCAGAGGACCTAGGCTTAAATTCTATAACTTCTGTTTCTTTGATAATAATATTAATGTTTTTTAACACTGTAATTCTTCACCTACTAAGAGTATCTGTCTCATTGTTTTTGAGAGGCTTAAATGAGATGGTGCTTGTAATGTTTTTAGGATGGAACCTCTCGTATTAATAAGTGTCCAATAATGGCAGCTGTTGTTATTTTGAGTTACTGTTTGCTGAAATAATGACTAGCATTGTCCTTTTACATATTTTGAAGAATGTTCATATACCTCATTTCGCTTGTTTCTTGTGACAACTTGTTAAATAGGTGGGGGGACCTTATTATTAAAATTGGAAGAAGAAATTAAATGGGGCTTGGCTTAATTAGTTGAAGAACAGAGACTAGACTCCAGCCTTCAGACCCAAATCCCTTGAAATTTCAAATGAATCACAATACCAATGTAACTCATCCACTGGGGAACAGACAGAATAGCTAATGTATAGTAGAATTACTAATGTTAGAATCTGATAAAGAAGTAGAAATACAGATGAATATAGAAGGTATTTTTTGGGGGAATACCCCAAAGATGATATAAGGAAGTTTCCTTCTGTGGAGTGTGTTCTTGTCATTAAATGCGAAGGTGCTTGATGGTCTGCAGAAAGAAATTGAGGCTCAAAGTAAATAGCATTTAAACAACTGCTTTAGGGATTGAGTGACTAGAACTAGATTCTGGGCTGAAAGAAAAATACTTCCTGTCAGGAATAGTGAGTATTGTTAATTTAACAAACCTAAGTTATAGAATGATTATAAAAACATATGGAAATTCTAGTTAACCTTCCTGTGTGGGGTGTTTTGGCTGTGGAGTTACTTTCTTCATAGTTTCTATCTCACTTAAGGGAAACAATGTGGTATAGCTCTTAAGGAAGCAAAACTTCTTTGGGGCAGTAAGATGTAATTCAACTTTTTAAATTTTATTTATTTAAATTAAAAAAAAATATTTATGAGAGAGACAGACACAGAGAGAGAAACAGCGTGAGTGGGGGAAGGGCAGAAAGAGAGGGAGACACAGAATCCAAAGCAGGCTCCAGGCTCTGAGCTGTCAGCATAGAGCCTGATGGGGGCTTGAACTCATGAACTGTGAGATCATGACCTGAGCCAAAGTCAGCCTGCACAGAGCCTGCTTCAGATTTTTGGTCCCCTTCTCTCCCTGCCTCTCCCCTGCTGGTTGTTTCTCTTTCTCTCTCTCTCTCTCTCTCTCTCTCTCTCTCTCTCTCTCTCTCTCTCTAGGTCCCCCCCACCAAAATAAATAAAAAAAAGTTTAATGTTTACTTGAAGGCTAGAGTGCCCTAAAGCATTTAATTTAAAGGTTAACTTGCTTCTTTTAAAAGCTTTCCAGAGTAGAAAATTCAACAGTACAGCCTCAGTAGTTCACCACCTAATTGTCAAAATACAATTTCTCTGTACCTCCATTTTTTCTTTAATAGGAGTGTTATTCTGATTCAAAACCTGATAAAGTCCACAAAAAAGTAAAGATAACTTATTCCATGCAAAATAATTAATAAAAACCAACTGAACAAAATGTATCCAACTAAATTATGACAATATTCTACAAACAATACACAAAAACCAAGTAGGATTTAATCTAGGAATGTGGAACCACAAAAAGTAATCCAATAATAGATTACAAGAGGAAAATTATACTAATAAATATACAAAGGAATTTGATTTAGTTCAATATCGATTGTTAAACGCTTGGTAGAGAAGGAATAGAAGAAACAGCCTTAGCAAAATAAACAGAAAAGAGTTTTGTGGACCAATAAGAAGTATGTCACAAACCCAGAGTTTTGATTAGTTGAATTTCATGCCTTAGTTTGAGAGAAAAGAGGGAAAATGTTAGAAATCATTATTAAAAATCACATTAGCTATTTAAAACTTAAACATAGTCTTACTCAGATATTCTTATTCAGATAATGTCTGGAGTAGGACAAAAATATTTTCACTATCAACACAATTTTGGAAGTTCTAGTCAGTATAATCAGCATGAAAATAAAGCAAGAAATACAGATTCTTGACAAGGACAAAAAAAAGCTGTAATTATTTTCAAATGACATGATTATATATATAGAAAAGCCAAGAGACTGTACATTAAAAATGTTAGAGGTAAAAAAGCTCAGTTCACTGGTGTATTTCAAGATTTTGGCCAGGTCATTCTTTGTTGTTTGGGCTTTGCTATTTGTTTCAGGGTTTTTAGCAGCATCACTGATCTCTACCCAGTAGATGCCATTGTAATTCTGCATCCTCACCTCCAAGTGGTCCTCAGACAAACTTGGTTGGAGTTGAGAACCACTGCCATTGATTAAAAAAAGAAAGGAGAGGGGCACCTGGGTAGCTCAGTTAATTAAGCGTTAGTCTTCAGCACAGGTCATGATCTCACGGTTTGTGAATTTGAGCCCCAAGTTGGGCTCTGTGCTGACAGCACAGAGCCTGGAGCCTGTTTCAGATTCTGTGTCTCCCTCTCTCTTTCTGCTCCTCCCCAGCTCACACTCTGTCTTTCTCTCTCTTAAAAATAAATAAACATTAAAAAAATTAAAAAAAGAAAAGGGATTTTAAATAACAGAAAAAAAGACACCTTGTTTTTTGTATTATGATTTATATAAAGAAGAATTATGAGGAAAATTGGCACATATCTTCAATAATTGGATTTTGATAATATTTAGGAATAATTGTCAAATTTGGATGTGTAATAATGATATTATGATTACATTTTTAAAGTCTTTTTTTAGTGATGTGTATTAATATTTATTGAGATATTTAGGGTTAAAATTAGATATTTAGGGTTAAAAAAAGCAAATAGACATCTTATATTTGCTTAAACATACAACTGAGGAGGATAGGTATACAGATGAACTGAAAATTGACTATGGGTTGATAGTAACTGAAAGTAAGCAATGGGTGCATGGGATGAGTTTATCAGACTACTCTCTAACTTTTGTATGTTTTGGACATTTTTCATAATAAAATGTTTTTGAAGTGACAGTAGTAGAAAAATGCCATTTGGGGGCGCCTGGGTGGCGCAGTCGGTTAAGCGTCTGACTTCAGCCAGGTCACGATCTCGCGGTCCGGGAGTTCGAGCCCCGTGTCAGGCTCTGGGCTGATGGCTCAGAGCCTGGAGCCTGTTTCCGATTCTGTGTCTCCCTCTCTCTCTGCCCCTCCCCCGTTCATGCTCTGTCTCTCTCTGTTCCAAAAATAAATAAACGTTGAAAAAAAAGAAAAATGCCATTTGGACATATTCAGGTAACTACCAGAAGAAGTAGCTAAAAAGAGATACAGAGGGGCAGAGGAAGTTTTTGTTAATAAACTATTTAGCACTACTTCACTATTAAAGGTATGTACGTCAAATACTTTGATGAAAGATAAAAAAATAAACTCTGAAGTCCAAAAAAAAAATTTAACAAAACACTGAAGAGATGCCATTGATTTTATTATTTTTCTCCTAGAAGATATAGCTTAGTTATACAAAAATTGCTATATAGAGAATATAGAGTTAAATGACATCATGAGGAAGCAGTAAGCTGAATCTAGAATGTGGGACATTGGATGTGGCACGTGACTTTCTCTTGAGCAGGTCAGACTATTCTTTCTCTCTTCTACCTGTTTTTTCTTGAACATGTTAAGAGAGCTAGGGCCTTCTGAGGAGTGGGGATTTCTCTTGACTTCTTGCACTTGGTGGTAAGGAGGCAAGGAAGAGCTGTACCCCCGGGCACAGCAGCCATTGCATCTCACTGACACAGTTAATGGACCCACAGGGAAAACTGGAGTCTGTCTGCACACCTGATCTTCTCTTACTTAAGGGGTCAGAAATGTTCTCTCATATCCTCCCCCTCCCCCTCCCCCTTTTTATGTCTCCTGGCCTAAGCTGGTTCAGTTTTTATCAGAGCCCTGAGTTGCGGGAGAAGGGAACCTTTGCCAAACGATTACTAAGAACCTTATATTATCTCTTATTTTGCCGTTAATTGTTGTTAGTGTGATGACTTGGCAGGGATCCTAGGGTAGACAAAGAGTAAATGAATTATGATACCAAAGCCCCACCCGGGACGCTAACAATTTTCATAGTTACAAGCAAAACAAACATATTTCTTTTGACCTACTATTACTATTCCTTGTCAGATGCATAGCACTGCGTCTTTTGTGCTAACACTTAGGCACAGCCCAGGACTCTTAAGAGACAAAACAACATAGTGACCCAAGGCTAGTGTGGGTAGATAGGCCAACAGGATATGTGCTAGTGATGAAATTACAAAGTAGGGTTCATGAGCAAATGGCTAAGAAAGAATTCTTGAGACGTTTTTGGTGCAAAAAGGTGATTTTGTAGCGTAGGGATAGGACCCCATGGGCAGAAACAGCTGCACTGGGATTGTGAGGAGGGACTGATTATATACTTATTAAAAAAATGTTTATTTTTGAGAGCGCGTGAGACAGAGCGAGAGAGAGCAGGGGAGGAAGCAGAGAGAGAGAGAGAGAGAGAGGCAGACACAGAATCCGAAGCAGGATCCAGGCCCTGAGCTGCCAGCATAGAGCCTGACATGGGGCTCAAACCCATGAACTGCGAGATCATGACTTAAGCTGAAGTCTGACACTTAACTGACTGAACCATCCAGGTGCCCCTGATTATATACTTTTTAATTAAGTGGGGGTTAGGGAATAGCCTAAGTCTCTAAGGAATTTGGAAGCAAGGCTTTCAACACCTTGAGGGGCTAGCTGCTATTAAGATAAGGTTTCTTTTAGTCTTTAATAAAACAAAAATAAGGCATGAAGGCAGACATGCATTCCTTGAGGATGGTCACGCTCTGCATGTTTCAAGTGTCTATCAGAGGGCTACAGGCTGTAAGGAGATTTCATTTTAGCTACATTTTTCTTGCCTTTGTTTCTCTCTTCACTAGGAAAGGTATTCTGAGGGCTCTTGCTTTTTGAGGTCTGTTCACCAAAGTTTCCAGGTAGAAGCCACCACTTTCAGAGTTAACCCGTTGTGTAAATGCATGATATATCTGCAGGAGCTTTCTGCTAAAATAGAAATGGGTTACTTTGGAGGAAGAACACACCAACTCTGTACATCTATAAATTACCCAACTACAGATCAGTTTATCAAGTTAATTAATTTGAGAGGAAGGTCCTCAAGAAAGGAATTACAAAACAGTACTTTCTACGGGGTTGCCATGAGAAGGCTCAGGGAAGCTAGGAAGGTAAGAGAAGTGTAAGGAAGAAGAACATGAAGAGATGCTTGGGAAGGCATAGCCTAGGTATGGAGAATCCTTGCCAGACAGGGGACAGCAAAACTCTTAAGTCTAGACCAATATTGTGCATTAGAACTTTCTGCAGTGATGAAAGTGTTCTACATTTGCACTGTTCAGTACGGTAATTACAGCCACGTGTCACTACTGACTATTGAGCACTTGAAATGTGACTGGTGTGATTGAGAAAATGAATTTTAAATTTTATTTAATTTTGCTAATTTGAATTAAAATTTAGATAGCCAGAGGTAGATAGTGGTTCCTGTATTTGATAATGCATGTCTAGATGAAGGATGGTGGGGTGGGGTGGGAAAAAATTACAGAAAGGCAACATATGGGGGAAACCAAAGATGCATTTCATGTGGTATCACTTTGTATTTCTAGGCAACACGTAGTTTATCAATTGCAAGTTATATTATATTTAGCAAATTAACTTATATCATGAAATATTTATGCAGATTAAATAGATTGACCAAAGTAAACCATATTGATTAGATTTTCCATGTCCTTCATGATCTTATTTTACTTCTATGAACATAGCTAAATGACAAAAAGGAGAATATTGATTCAGAATTGTCAGAAAGGGGATTCTTTGCTTAATATTCAAGAAAGGCTATAATTACTTTTACAAATAAGTAATTGCAAGTTTTGCTATAAATTTTTCTTTCAGAATTTTGATCATTACTCTTGGCTGCTGAAGCCTAAGATCAAGGCATTTACAAGGGTCACAATCATATTCACTGAACCTCAACTGGGGTGGAGCCCAAGGACGTTCTCCCCACTGCCCTCAGAAGTATTGCCACACTTTGGAACAGGCAATTAATCAAACAAACCCAACAACCTCTATTTTAGTGATAGTTGAACATATAGGCATACAAATAGAATTTTTCTTCCTGGTGTTACTAGGATGAATAATGAAAGTATTTTTTGATTGAGTGTTTTTTAATCAAGGCTGAGCTGTTCAGAGAGTATTAATTAACTGGCACCAGAAATTTTGCCTAAATCACTTGGTGGCTGTTGGGGGCCGTAGAACCTACATAAGAATGCAAATTATCCCATTAAGACAGACTAAGCCAGGGGCACCTGTGTGTCTCAGTTGGTTGGGTGTCTGACTTCGGCTCAGGTCATGATCTCATGGGTTCATGACAGATCATGAATCATGGTTTGTGGGTTCAAGCCCTGCACCAGGCTTTCGGTTGTTGACACAGAGCCCATTTCAGATACTTTGTCCCCCCGCCCCACCCTTTCTGCCGCTCTCCTTCTCATGTGCGTGCCCCCCCCCTCAAAAATAAACTTTATCTATCTATCTATCTATCTATCTATCTATCTATCTATCTATCTATCTATACGTATATACATAAAAGCAGCCTAAGCTACAACAATCTTTTGGTATTGTTCAGGAGAAAGGATTCCCTTTGGAATTTTGGAATGTTCTTCTAATTAATGTTCACATTAATTAATCTGTTGATATCTGGCACATCCTTCCTATGCTAGATGTTTATCCCAGAGATAGAATTTTGTCAACTCCCTATTTCATAACATGTGAAACCTCTCTGCCCCAAAATTTCTGCATATATCTGGAGTTCTTAAATTGCTGTGATCACTCATGACTGTGAAATTTCCTCTGAATTAATTGGCTTGGATCATGAATCATCTTGCCATCTTGAGCTGGTATTTCTGTTCTGTACTGTGTCAAAACCAAGTGTGAAAATTATTCCTTTACCCATTTTTCACAGATTCCTGACATCACAGAGTATGTGCATCAGAATTCGAGTTTCATTTATGTGTAAGTTATGACCGAGAACTCTCTGAAAATTGCCTTGAGGTCAGTGGAGGTGCTGGATCCTGTTTGGTGACACTTATCAGCTGCCTTCATAAACTGTGCTATCACTCTTGTGTTGTCTTTATAGATTCACCAGCTACACAGAGTTCTTGAGAAGTTCCATCCATTTTTAAACTCTAAATCAGGGGCTATGTCCAAATTACCAGTTTGAGTTTTTCTACCTCTTCTGGCTTCTTGCATGGACAGTTCCCTATCGGACTTGTTTGAAATTTTATTGAGAAGCTACTTCAGAATATTTATGAAGTTAGAAGGACCCCAAATTAATCCCAGACCCCAAACTTAAAAAAAAGCCTTAATTACTTGTGTAATTAAACATTGTTTCCATGGAAAAAATAGCCTAGAAAATTGTCTTCAGAGTATGTAACTTCTTACGGAGGCCTGGTAGGGTAGGTTATTAGGGAATGAGAATATATTCTTGGGATGTTCAGTAATAAACTATGTCGATGTGTTTGTAATAAGGCTTTTAGAGTCTGGGCTCCAAGGTTTCTAGAAACAGGAACAGATTATTAAATAATCTTTGAGATAAATTTGATTTAAGGTAAAATTCATAGATCTTAATTGTAAAACTGAATGGGTTTTAGTGGGTGAATCCATTTGTGTACCACACAAATCAAGATGTAGAACATTTCCATCACTCCTGAAAGTCCCCTATGCCTCCTTTCAGATAATCCCTACTCTCTGTAAGGCATCCACTGTTCTGAGAAATAGATTGATTTTTTTGTCATCAAGTGAAATAAAAAAATGTTCTTCTTTTTGTCTGACTTCTTTTATTCAACAGGCTTTAAAAATTCATCCATGTTGTTGCATGCATCAGTACTTTGTTCTTTTTTATTGCTGGGTACTATTTGTCATATGTCTCCATTTACTTAACACTCTATTTTTTCATTAATGTTCTGCAGATTTTTGCATACAGATTCTACACAAAGTTTTAAAAGATTCATATCTGTTTCTTTCATTTTTATTTATTGGACCTGTTGAATAAGATATTTAAAAAACTTCAGTGTCTAATTTTTTATTATTACCATTTAGAAATACTATTATTATTTGAATGTTGACTTTGTCTGCTGAGATCTTGATAAATTTAGTTTTAAGAGCCTCACCCAACCTTGAAAAAAAATTTCCTCCAATTTTCTAGCAATCATTTCATTTGTAAATAGGAACAGTTTTATTTCTCTATTTCTAATCTGTATGTTTTAACTAACTTCCTTCCTTCCTTCCTTCCTTCCTTCCTTCCTTCCTTCCTATCTCTTTTTCTCTCTCTCCCTCCCTCCCCCCTTTCTTTTTTCCTTCCTTCCTTCCTTCCTCCCTCCCTCCCTCCCTCCCTCCCTCCCTCCCTCCCTCCCTCCCTCCCTCCCTCCATCCCATTGCACTGGCTAGAGCATACCTTAACATTCTGAATAGGAGGGGTAAGAGTAGAAGTCTTTGCCTTGTACCTGATCTTAGAAGAAAAACATTCAGTCTTTACCACTGAGTGTGATGTGGGATTTTTGTAGATGCCTTCTGTCAGGTTAAGAAAGTTCCCCTCTATTCGTGGTTTTCTGTGAGTTATTATCATAAAATACATTTAAATTTTGTCAAATGCTTTTTCTACATTAACTGATGTGATCATGTGGGGTGTGTGTTTGCGTGTGTGTGTGTGTGTGTGTGTGTGTGTGTGTGTGTGTGTGTGTGTGTTTTAACTGGTTAATATGATGGATTACGATGATTTTCAAATAGTAAATCCACCTTACATTTTTGGAACGACCCCCACTTAGTAGTGGTATATTATTCTTTTTGTATATTGCTAGATTTAATTTGTAATATTTTGTTAAAGATTTTTGTGTTTATGTTCATTAGGTATATTGGTCTGCAATTTTCTTTTACTGTCTTTTTCTGGTTTTGATATCAGGGTAAGGCTGGTCTTGCAGAATCAGTTGGGAAGTGTTACTTCCTCTCTATTTTCTGGAAGATCTTTTCTTTCTTTCTTTCTTTCTTTCTTTCTTTCTTTCTTTCTTTCTTTCTTTCTTTCTTTCTTTCTTTCTTTCTCCTTCCTTCCTTCCTTCCTTCCTTCCTTCCTTCCTTCCTTCCTTCTTTCTGTAGAATTGATATTATTTTTTCTTCAAATCTTTGGTAGAATTTACCAGTGAAATCACCTGGAGATTTATAAACTATGAAATTTCTTTAATAGATATAGAGTCATCCAAATGATATATTCCATGGTTAGGTGAGTTTTGGTAAAGTTTGTATTTTTTAAGAAATTGGTGTATTTCATCTATTTTGTCCTACTTATGTGTGGGGTGGTTTGTAGTATTCTTTTATTATCCTTTTGGTGTCTACAGAGTCTGTAGTGACTTTTTTGGCCATGGTATTGTTATCACATATACTTTTTTTTCTTTTTCTTCATCAGTCTGGTTACAGGTTTATTAATTTTATCATGATTTTCGAAGGATCAGTTCTGGTTTTGTTTTCTGGTTTAAATTTTATCAGTTTATTATTCCTTCATTTTTCTTGCTTTGGGTATATTTTAGTATTTCTTTTTCTAGTTCAAGGCAAACTTTTAAAATTGTTGATTTGAGAAATTTCTTCTTTTCTAATATGTTTTGAATGTTATAAATATTCCCCTATACACTTCTTTGTATTCCACAAATTTTAATATGTTGAATTTTCATTTTTGTTCTATTCATGAATATTTTCCAATTTCCCTTATAACTTCCTCTTTGATCCATAGATAATTTAGAGTTGGGTAGTTTAATTACCAGATATTTGGAGATTTTCTAGTTATTTTCCTGTTAATGAATTCTAGTTTAATCTCATGATGAGAGAACATATTTTGTATGGTTTCGTTAGAAAAAAACTTTGTCAAAGTTTGTTTCTACCCAGGGTATGGTCCATTTTGGAATATGTTTCATCTGCATTTGAGCAGAATGTGTATTCTGTCATTTGGTTGAATTTTATAAATGTTGATTTGCTCCAGGTAGTTAATGGTATTTTTCTGTTCTTCTATATCTTTGCTAATTTAAAAAATCTATTTGTTCTACTGATTATTTAATGAGAGTGTTCAAGTATTCAACTACAACTGAATACTTCTCTTTTTAATCTATTAATTTTTGTCTTCTGTATTTTGAGGCTTTATTGTTAGATAATAGATGTTTAGGATTGTTATGTCTTTTTGGTGAATTAACCCTTTAATCATTAGGTAATGTCTGTCTTTACCCTTGATAACTTTTCCTTGCTCTAAGATTTCTTTTTTATGATATTAATAGCCAGTCCTACTTTTTTTTATTAGTCTTTGCATGCTGCATCTTTTCTATTCTTTTACTTCTAATTTACCTGTGTTATTATATTTAAAGTGGTTTATTGTAGCATATAGTTGTGGGTATTTTTTTCTTGTGTACATTCTGAAATACTTATTTTAAAATTGATGTATTTAAAACATTTACTTTTAAGGTAACTCTAGGTTTGGATTTATATATGCTAAAAACAGATAGGTCTACTGTTTTATTATTATTTTTTTCTATTGTTTTCCTCTGATTTTTGTTCCTCTATTTCTACTTTCCTGTCTCTTGTGATAATTGAATGTTTTTTAGTATTCTCTTTTGTCTGTTGAATTTTTGACTTTGTCTCTGTGTGTGTATTTTAATGGTTGCAATAGAAATTAAAATATATTTATTCTTAACTTTTCACAATCTACCTAGAATAATATTTTATCACTTTACATGGAATGTAGAAATCTTATTACCCAGCGGATCCCTTACTGTTGTAATTTTCATATGTATTATACTGACATACATTGAGACCTCAAGGGCAATGTTATCATTTTTGCTTTCATCCATTGTAAATATTTAAGGAACATAGCAGAAAAATAGTCTTATATTTAGCCAGATAGTTACCACTTCTGTTGATCTGTCTTCACTTCCATAATTTCAAGTTTCCCTTTGAGATCCTTTCCCTTCTTTCTTCAGCTCTCCCTTTGGCATTTCTTTCATAGGAGATCTGCTGTTGGCAAAGTCCTCTAGTTTTTGGTTATCTGATAATTTTTCTTCTTCTTCATTTTTGAAGGATATTTTCCCTGGATTTAGAATTCTGAGTTGGCAGTTCTTTTATTTCAACACATTAAGAATTATGTCCTTGAGGCATTCATGGTTTCTCATGAGAAATCTATGGACCTTCAAATTGTTTTTCCCCTCCCCATAGTACATTGTTTTTCTCTGACTGCTTTCAAGAGACTGTGTTCTTATTTTTTAGAAGTTTCATGGTCATATATCTGGGCCTAAATTTTATTCAGTTTATCCTGTTTTGGGATTCACTGAGCTTGAATCTATAAGTTTATGTCTTTTGCCAAATTTAGGAAGTTTTCAGACATTAATTATTCAAATACTTTTCTTTGCATCTCATTCTTTTCCTTCTTTTTTGTATTTAAATGATATGAATGTTAGATCTCTTGATTTTGTTCCATAGGCCCCTGAAGCTCTGTTTATTTTTTTAAAAATATTTTTCCTCTTGTTGTTCATATGAGATAATATCGGTTTTTATGTTTACTAAGATTGCCACTGTCGTCTCCATTTTGCTATTGAACTCACCAAGTGAACTTTTTTTGTTATATTTTTTTCTGAAATTTCCATTTGGTTGTTTTGCATACATTCTGTTTCTATGCTAATATTGTCCATCCTTTTGTTCATTTCCTGAGTGCTTACTTTTGCTTCTTGAAGCCTGGTTACAATAGCTGCTTTATAGGTGTTATCTTATGATTTCAACATCCATATCATCTTGAGGTTAGTATTTGTCAATTTCCTATTCCTTTTCAAGATGTTGAGATTTTCCTAGTATTTTATTTTATTATTATTTTTTAATGTTTATTTTTTTTATTTTTGAGACAGAGAGAGACAGAGCATGAATGGGGGAGGGGCAGAGAGAGAGGGAGACACAGAGTCAGAAGCAGGCTCCAGGCTCTGAGCCATCAGCCCAGAGCCCGACGTGGGGCTCGAACTCACGAACTGTGAGATCGTGACCTGAGCCGAAGTCGGACGCTCAACCGACTGAGCCACCCAGGCGCCCCTAGATTTTTCTAGTATTTTATATGTCATCAAATAATTCTGGAATGTTTCTGTTATATGACTCTAGGTCTTGTTTAAATCATATGGGATTTTTTTTTTTAATTTTTTTAGCAGGCCATCACCCTGGTTGGGTTCAGGTCCTCCTCACCTTCTGTGGTCAGTGGCTCCATGTTAGGTGAGTTTTCAAAGCCTGCCTAGTGCTTTTCTGATCTGTCTTGTATGAGTACTACCAGTGGCCAGTCTGGGATCTAGTCCATGATCTACCTTATAGTTCAGTTCTCAAAACCTTTGCTATGCTGTTTGCAGTTAGATCCATGCACTCACAGCTTTAAAGTGAGCCTAAGGTTTGCACACAACTTTATGGAATCATTTTTTTCTAGCTCCATCCTATCTTCAGAGTCCCTGACACTTTCTAGTTCCTAGTGTCTATGCTTCTGCCCTATTCCTCTGGCAGAAAAGTGACGCCTTTACTCTCTCCACTCTGTATCACATTTCCTACAACTGTCTCTCCTCTGCTTTTGGGGTTAAACAGTGATTGGATAGAGAGGAAAAAGCAATGGGATTCCTTGCACATTCTTGGCTCCACTAAGGATCAGGCCATCTGGCCAGAGAGAAGGCTTCCCCTCCTTCTGCCCAGCCACTGCTGCCATCACCACTACCACCACCACTGTGACATTGTATGTGTGCTTTCACACTTCAGTAATTTAATTGCCTGATAGAAAAGCAAATCAACATGGTTCAGAGGAAGATGATAAAATCCAGAGTCTTTGTAATATATCATTCACTGTGCCTAGTATATAATAGCATAGCAGGAAGTTAAATTACTGGATGAGGAATTGAAATTTGACTTTAAGTTTGTCAGGTAGAAGATTAGTTTTCAGTTCGTTTGTGTAAGTGTGCGGGGAGCCCATGATTTTCACTAAGCCCATACTCCAGACTTTGTACTCTTCTTCCTAATAGAGTACAGTACATCAAATCTCTGCTAACTTCTTTCAGCCTCCCAGTTGTTATTTTCCACTGGATCCTTGGAGTCAAACTCTGTTCTCTGACAGCTCAAACCAACAAGCTTGTAGGTTTCTGCTTAAATTCTAGGTGAGCCATGCAGACTGGGAATATCCTAAAAGGTAAAACCTTATATAGGGAGATTAGATACAGTGTAATTCCTTCTTCCATTTTCTACCTACTTCTGGTCACTCTACAGTGACTTTGAATAATTGTTTCTCATAGCTTATCTAGAGTTTATGGTTGTTAACTATGAGAAGTTTTCTTTACTGTGAGCAACTCTGCAAATACTAGAACCAGAACTGCTGCATACATTTATTCATTCACTTACCTACCATGTAGATTTATAAGATGTTAATATTTTGCCCTATTTGTTTTCATTTTCTTTTTGAAAATACAATCTTGTAGAGTTAAAGACCCACTTGAATCACATTCCCAGTCACATTCTCGTCTCTTCCCCCAGAGGCAACTAATATTTTAAGATTGGTGAAGAGTCTCCCTGCTCATGTTTCTGTATAATTACTGCTCATTTTTATATTTATATAAAGTATATTTAAATAAATTATTTCATACTATATTTTTCTTTTTTTTATTTTATTTTTATTTTTTTTAATGAAATTTATTGACAAATTGGTTTCCATACAACACCCAGTGCTCATCCCAAAAGGTGCCCTCCTCAATACCCATCACCCACTCTCTCCTCCCTCCCACCCCCCATCAACCCTCAGTTTGTTCTCAGTTTTTAACAGTCTCTTATGCTTTGGCTCTCTCCCATTCTAACCTCTTTTTTTTTTTTCCTTCCCCTCCCCCATGGGTTCCTGTTCAGTTTCTCAGGATCCACATAAGAGTGAAACCATATGGTATCTGTCTTTCTCTGTATGGCTTATTTCACTTAGCATCACACTCTCCAGTTCCATCCACGTTGCTACAAAAGGCCATATTTCATTTTTTCTCATTGCCACGTAATATTCCATTGTGTATATAAACCACAATTTCTTTATCCATTCATCAGTTGATGGACATTTAGGCTCTTTCCATACTTTGGCTATTGTTGAGAGTGCTGCTATGAACATTGGGGTACAAGTGGCGCTATGCATCAGTACTCCTGTATCCCTTGGATAAATTCCTAGCAGTGCTATTGCTGGGTCATAGGGTAGGTCTATTTTTAATTTTCTGAGGAACCTCCACACTGCTTTCCAGAGCGGCTGCACCAATTTGCATTCCCACCAACAGTGCAAGAGGGTTCCCGTTTCTCCACATCCTCTCCAGCATCTATAGTCTCCTGATTTGTTCATTTTGGCCACTCTGACTGGCGTGAGGTGATACCTGAGTGTGGTTTTGATTTGCATTTCCCTGATAAGGAGCGACGCTGAACATTTTTTCATGTGCCTGTTGGCCATCCGGATGTCTTCTTTAGAGAAGTGTCTATTCATGTTTTCTGCCCATTTCTTCACTGGGTTATTTGTTTTTGGGGTGTGGAGTTTGGTGAGCTCTTTATAGATTTTGGATACTAGCCCTTTGTCTGATATGTCATTTGCGAATATCTTTTCCCATTCCGTTGGTTGCCTTTTAGTTTTGTTGGTTGTTTCCTTTGCTGTGCAGAAGCTTTTTATCTTCATAAGGTCCCAGTAATTCACTTTTGCTTTTAATTCCCTTGCCTTTGGGGATGTGTCGAGTAAGAGATTGCTACGGCTGAGGTCAGAGAGGTCTTTTCCTGCTTTCTCCTCTAAGGTTTTGATGGTTTCCTGTCTCACATTTAGGTCCTTTATCCATTTTTAGTTTATTTTTGTGAATGGTGTGAGAAAGTGGTCTAGTTTCAACCTTCTGCATGTTGCTGTCCAGTTCTCCCAGCACCATTTGTTAAAGAGACTGTCTTTTTTCCATTGGATGTTCTTTCCTGCTTTGTCAAAGATGAGTTGGCCATAAGTTTGTGGGTCTAGTTCTGGGGTTTCTATTCTATTCCATTGGTCTATGTGTCTGTTTTGGTGCCAATACCATGCTGTCTTGATGATGACAGCTTTGTAGTAGAGGCTAAAGTCTGGGATTGTGATGCCTCCTGTTTTGGTCTTCTTCTTCAAAATTCCTTTGGCTATTCGGGGCCTTTTGTGGTTCCATATGAATTTTAGGATTGCTTGTTGTAGTTTCGAGAAGAATGCTGGTGCAATTTTGATTGGGATTGCATTGAATGTGTAGATAGCTTTGGGTAGTATTGACATTTTGACAATATTTATTTTTCCAATCCATGAGCAGGGAATGTCTTTCCATTTCTTTAACTCTTCTTCAATTTCCTTCATAAGCTTTCTATAGTTTTCAGCATACAGATCCTTTACATCTTTGGTTAGATTTATTCCTAGGTATTTTATGCTTCTTGGTGCAATTGTGAATGGGATCAGTTTCTTTATTTGTCTTTCTGTTGCTTCATTGTTAGTGTATAAGAATGCAACTGATTTCTGTACATTGATTTTGTATCCTGCAACTTTGCTGAATTCCTGTATCAGTTCTAGCAGACTTTTGGTGGAGTCTATCGGATTTTCCATGTATAATATGTCATCTGCAAAAAGCGAAAGATTGATTCATCTTTGCCAATTTTGATGCCTTTGATTTCCTTTTGTTGTCTGATTGCTGATGCTAGAACTTCCAGCACTATGTTAAACAGCAGCAGTGAGAGTGGGCATCCCTGTCGTGTTCCTGATCTCAGGGAAAAAGCTCTCAGTTTTTCCCCATTGAGGATGATGTTAGCTGTGGGCTTTTCATAAATGGCTTTTATGATCTTTAAGTATGTTCCTTCTATCCCGACTTTCTCAAGGGTTTTTGTTAAGAAAGGGTGCTGGATTTTGTCGAAGGCCTTTTCTGCATCGATTGACAGGATCATACGGTTCTTCTCTTTTTTTTTTTTAATGTGATGTATCACGTTGATTGATTTGCGAATGTTGAACCAGCCCTGCATCCCAGGAATGAATCCCACTTGATCATGGTGAATAATTCTTTTTATATGCCGTTGAATTCGATTTGCTAGTATCTTATTGAGAATTTTTGCATCCATATTCATCAGGGATATTGGCCTGTAGTTCTCTTTTTTTACTGGGTCTCTGTCTGGTTTAGGAATCAAAGTAATACTGGCTTCATAGAATGAGTCTGGAAGTTTTCCTTCCCTTTATATTTTTTGGGAAAGCTTGAGAAGGATAGGTATTATCTCTGCTTTAAACATCTGGTAGAACTCCCCTGGGAAGCCATCTGGTCCTGGACTCTTATTTGTTGGGAGATTTTTGATAACCGATTCAATTTCTTCGCTGGTTATGGGTCTGTTCAAGCTTTCTATTTCCTCCTGATTGAGTTTTGGAAGAGTGTGGGTGTTCAGGAATTTGTCCATTTCTTCCAGGTTGTCCAATTTGTTGGCATATAATTTTTCATAGTATTCCCTGATAATTGTTTATATCTCTGAGGGATTGGTTGTAATAATTCCATTTTCATTCATGATTTTATCTATTTGGGTCATCTCCCTTTTCTTTTTGAGAAGCCTGGCTAGAGGTTTGTCAATTTTGTTTATTTTTTCAAAAAACCAATTCTTGGTTTCGTTGATCTGCTCTACAGTTTTTTTAGATTCTATATTGTTTATTTCTGCTCTGATCTTTATTATTTCTCTTCTTCTGCTGGGTTTAGGCTGCCTTTGCTGTTCTGCTTCTAGTTCCTTTAGGTGTGCTGTTAGATTTTGTATTTGGGATTTTTCTTGTTTCTTGAGATAAGCCTGGATTGCAATGTATTTTCCTCTCAGGACTGCCTTTGCTGCGTCCCAAAGCGTTTGGATTGTTGTATTTTCATTTTCGTTTGTTTCCATATATTTTTTAATTTCTTCTCTAATTGCCTGGTTGACCCACTCATTCGTTAGTAGGGTGTTCTTTAACCTCCATGCTTTTGGAGGTTTTCCAGACTTTTTTCTGTGGTTGATTTCAAGCTTCATAGCATTGTGGTCTGAAAGTAAGCATGGTATAATTTCAATTCTTGTAAACTTATGAAGGGCTGTCTTGTGACCCAGTATATGATCTATCTTCGAGAATGTTCCATGTGCACTCGAGAAGAAAGTATATTCTGTTGCTTTGGGATGCAGAGTTCTAAATATATCTGTCAAGTCCATCTGATCCAATGTCTCATTCAGGGCCCTTGTTTCTTTATTGACCGTGTGTCTAGATGATCTATCCATTTCTGTAAGTGGGGTGTTAAAGTCCCCTGCAATTACCACATTCTTCTCAATAAGGTTGCTTATGTTTATGAGTAATTGTTTTATATATTTGGGGGCTCCGGTATTCGGCGCATAGACATTTATAATTGTTAGCTCTTCCTGATGGATAGACCCTGTAACTATTATATAATGTCCTTCTTCATCTCTTGTTACAGCCTTTAATTTAAAGTCTAGTTTGTCTGATATAAGTATGGCTACTCCAGCTTTCTTTTGGCTTCCAGTCTCATGATAAATAGTTCTCCATCCCTTCACTCTCAATCTAAAGGTGTCCTCAGGTCTAAAATGAGTCTCTTGCAGACAGCAAATAGATGGGTCTTGTTTTTTTATCCATTCTGATACCCTATGTCTTTTGGTTGGTGCATTTAATCCATTTACATTCAGTGTTATTATAGAAAGATATGGGTTTAGAGTCATTGTGATGTCTGTATGTTTTATGCTTGTAGTGATGTCTCTGGGACTTTGTCTCACAGGGTCCCCCTTAGGATCTCTTGTAGGGCTGGTTTAGTGGTGACAAATTCCTTCAGTTTTTGTTTGTTTGGGAAGACCTTTATCTCTCCTTCTATTCTAAATGACAGACTTGCTGGATAAAGGATTCTTGGCTGCATATTTTTTCTGTCTAGCACCCTGAAAATCTCGTGCCAATTCTTTCTGGCCTGCCAAGTTTCAAAAGAGAGATCAGTCACGAGTCTTATAGGTCTCCCTTTATATGTGAGGGCACGTTTACCCCTTGCTGCTTTCAGAATTTTCTCTTTATCCTTGTATTTTTCCAGTTTCACTATGATATGTCGTGCAGAAGATCGATTCAAGTTACGTCTGAAGGGAGTTCTCTGTGCCTCTTGGATTTCAATGCCTTTTTCCTCCCCCAGTTCAGGGAAGTTCTCAGCTATTATTTCTTCAAGTACCCCTTCAGCACCTTTCCCTCTCTCTTCCTCCTCTGGGATACCAATTATGCGTATATTATTTCTTTTTAGTGTATCACTTAGTTCTCTAATTTTCCCCTCATACTCCTGGATTTTTTTATCTCTCTTTTTCTCAGCTTCCTCTTTTTCCATAACTTTATCTTCTAGTTCACCTATTCTCTCCTCTGCCTCTTCAAGCCGAGCTGTGGTGGTTTCCATTTTGTTATGCATTTCGTTTAAAGCATTTTTCAGCTCCTCGTGACTGTTCCTTAGTCCCTTGATCTCTGTAGCAAGAGATTCTCTGCTGTCCTGTATACTGTTTTCAAGCCCAGTGATTAATTTTATGACTATTATTCTAAATTCACTTTCTGTTATATTATTTAAATCCTTTTTGATCAGCTCATTAGCTGTTGTTATTTCCTGGAGATTCTTCTGAGGGGAATTCTTCTGCTTGGTCATTTTGGATAGTCCCTGGCGTGGTGAGGACCTGCAGGGCACTTCCCCTGTGCTGTGGTGTATAACTGGAGTTGGTGGGCGGGGCCGCAGTCAGACCTGATGTCTGCCCCCAGCCCACTGCTGGGTCCACAGTCAGACTGGTGTGTGCCTTCTCTTCCCCTCTCCTAGGGGCAGGATTCACTGTGGGGTGGTGTGGCTCGTCTGGGCTACTTGCACCCTGCCAGGCTTGTGATGCTGGGGATATGGCGTATTAGCTGGGGTGGGTAGGCAAGGTGCACGGGGGCAGGAGGGGCAGGCTTAGATGGCTTCTCCTTAGGTGATCCACCACAGGAGGGGCCCTGTGGCAGCGGGAGGGAGTCATATCCGCTGCGGGAGGTTTGGCTCCACAGAAGCGCAGAGTTGGGTGTTTGCGGGGAGCGAGCAAGTTCCCTGGCAGGAACCGGTTCCCTTTGGGATTTCGGCTGGGGGATGGGCGGGGGAGATGGCACTGGCGAGCGCCTTTGTTCCCCACCAAACTGAGCTCTGTTGTCAGGGGGCACAGCAGCTCTCCCTCCCTTTGTCTTCCAGCCTTCCCGCTTTCCGAGCAGAGCTGTTAACTTATGACCTCCCAGACCCTAAGTCGCGCTTGTTGTGGGAACACAGTCCGTCAGGCCCCTCCGCTTTTGCACGCCAGACTCGGGGGCTCTGCTTGGCCGCCGAGCCGCCCCTCCGCCCCGGCTCCCTCCCGCCAGTCCGTGGAGCGCGCACTGCCTCGCCGCCCTTCCTACCCTCTTCCGTGGGCCTCTCGTCTGCGCTTGGCTCCGGCGACTCCGTTCTGCTAATCCTCTGGCGGTTTTCTGGGTTATTTAGGCAGGTGTAGATGGAATCTAAGTGATCAGCAGGACGTGCGGTGAGCCCAGTGTCCTCCTAAGCTGCCATCTTGCCTCAGTTCTTCCTCATACTATATTTTTCTACAATATTCTTTTACTTTCCGTATTTATCCATATTATAGATCTAATTCATTCATTGTAGCTATCAGGTTATTATTTTAAAGCTGGTAGTGTTTTTCTGTATTGCTGTAAGAGTAGAGGCATAATGTATCTTTGGGTCAGGGTTATGCTTTTCCTTTGGGCCCCTTCAAGTTATCCATGGATAAATCCAAAATACCATTCTAGAGTGGAAAAGTTAGGGACAAGGAGAAGCTTAGCTATCTTAAAAAAAATGTTTATTTATTCTGAGTGAACAGAGAGAGAGAGACAGAGTATGAGCAGGGGAAGGGCAGGAAGAGAGGGAGACACAGAATTCAAAGCAGGCTCCAGACTCTGAGCTGTCAGTACAGAGCCTGATACAGGGCTCAAACCCACAAACCTGAGATCATGACCTGAGCCAAAGTTGGATGCTTAGCCAACTGAGCCACCCAGGCACCCCTGAAAGTTAGCTGTTCTAAAACAGAAAACCTTGACTCTCTTGTGGGCAGAATGGTGTTTCTGAAAATTTTATGATCTCATGCTCATTAAGTGGGAGAGCAATGGAAGCTGAGGGCCCCTTTGGGGTACTTCTTTCCATGAGATGTGAGATGGACCTTGAAAATTGCAACCAGCTGTGACATGAAAGAGAGAGAAGGCCAGTTGAAAGACTTCTAGTGAAGAGATATGACCAGTTATCTATGAGAGTAGAAATAACTGATACACAATATTAAGCTTTCTTTGTCTGACTTGATATTTCCCTTTATAATGTCTTAGTCTTCTGTAAAGAAGCCTGGGCTTTTGAGAGGTACAGCAACAGAATTCCCTGGGGCATCTGCTTAAATTGACATTGGATGTGTAACAGCCTACACAGAATTGGGGAATGTGTATATGCAGTCATTGGAATGCTTAAAAATATTTGGAAAGAGGAGCCTATAAAAGATGAAGATCTTGTTGTATGAGTAGATTGAGAGACTTTGATTATTGTTATTTGGGCAATAAAGGGAAGACCCCTGAAGTCTGGAGTCCTTGTAATGTGCTTAATAAAAAGTCAGAAAAATCATTTTCCCCTTGAAGCACAAAACAACCATCTCCAAAATTATTAATCTCACCATTTAATTTCATGGCATTCTCAGAATGCTCAATGCAATACCTGAATTACAGCAGGTACTTCCACAAGTGAATTGCCTATAAAATCATGAAATTAACAATGCTTTACTCCTTTAATGGGTTCAAGTTCTGGATAAAGGTAACAAGTCCATATTTAATAGTTATCAAGGCCAACTATGTATCAAAAATTGCCTCAAAATTAGAAAGAAATGTTTAATTTTCAAATATCTTTTAAATTGGAATATACATTTTTCAGTTAAATAAACTACAAGCACTTTGTGGCAAATCCTAAAGCAATATTTTTTTTTTACTAATTATTTCTTATTGTAGACATTTTCAAGCATTAGTGGCTAATGTTCACATTTTTCAGGATGCAGTAATGAACACTCCTAGACGATAGCCTTAGAACTCCAAGGGTTTATAAATGAGAAGCAATTAAACCCTCAAAACAGTAATTTTAATTTTTATTTTAAAGTAAATGAGGGGTGCCTGGGTGGCTTGGTCGGTTAAGCATCCGACTTCGGCTCAGGTCATGATCTCACAGCCGGTAAGTTCGAGCCCCGCGTCGGGCTCTGTGCTGACAGCTCAGAGCCTGGAGCCTGTTTCAGATTCTGTGTCTCCCTCTCTCTCTGCTCCTCCCCTGTTCATGCTCTGTCTCTCTCTGTCTCAAAAATAAATAAACGTTAAAAAAATTAAAGTAAATGAAATGCTCTTTTTTAAAAGAGTTTAAAATCACTAGTTTCTTTTTTCATCTGATTTCCAAGGTATTCATGATTTCAGTTGCACAGATCATGATATCCAAATGTTTCTAAAAAAAATTATTTTTCCTCATTGAAGAGATGAACATTTCTTCTCACATGATAATATTATTTATATTTACAACTATACATAGAATTTGACTATGGATTCTATTGCCAGAATGTTTACTGGTCATTATATTTTTAGGGGAAAAAGCAGTTTATTACTATTTTTATGTCTCATTGGACTCATCATTTAAGCTGGGCTTTAAATCTTTAATATAGAGTTAACTGAACTGATTGGAAGCTTATGCTGCCTAAAATTTAGATTTTTAGCAACTCTCTTACAGTCTGTAAATATGATAAGAAAAGCTATGGGAGGCTGGCTTTAATTTTACAGGCAACAACTGTGAAGATTCTTGCTATGCTCTGGAGGAAGTTTCCATTGCTTTTTTCTGTTGATGATCTATACGTTATTCTACAGTAATGCTCATTGTCCTTGAAGTCTTAGGTTCTGATAATATTTTGATTTTCTTGAAGTATTGCTAGTTGGTCAGCTTATTCATCTCCTAATTGCTGTTTAACGGAGTCATTTAAAAATGCTCTGGTCATTTGAAAAATTAGTTAACTTCAAACAGAGCTACAGTTATGATGAAAACAGCTCTATGTGATGAGATGCAGAGTGACTGGGTGGCCCCAACTGACCGTCATTGTGGAAGACCTCTCTGAGAAGGGACGTTAGAGCTCAGACATGAGTAACATGAGTAACCAACGTGTGGTCTGTCAAATTAAGAACTGGAGGAAGGGCATGGCAAGCACATGGGAACACAAAATAGAAAGGCCCTCTGGTAGGAAGAAGTTCCGTGTGCCTGAAGAATAACAAAGAGACCAGATGAAGTGGGATGAGTAAAGGGGGGAGAAGTTTCAGATGAGCTTAGAGGGGTAGGCAGGGCCAGATCACACTCAGCCTTGTGGGAGTTCTGTATTTGTCAATATGGCACAATGCCCAAGATATAGGGGAATAAAAAAAATATTGTTTCAAACAGCCTGAGTAGAAAGGTCTCGTGCATATAAAACTGTATATTTCCATATGTATCAATAGACACAAAGATAATTTGGGATGTATGTTCAGCAAAAGGTTAACACTGGAAATCTCTGGGTGCTAGACCTCAGGTGATATTCATCTTTTTTATATTTTTATAATATTGCTTTAATTGCTTATAAAAAGAGCAAATATGCATTCATGAAAAATATATTATAGTCCTTTTCAATTAAGATTTAAAGTTAAGACAACGTTGACATTGTGGCTTATAAACTCATGCAAAGTAGGAAAAAGAGGGATTTATAAGAAAGATTTTGTTGAATTTCATTAACAAATGCAGTGGTAAAATGACCTATACGTTTTTTGGGTTTTCACTGAATATGAAAGATAGAAAAAAAGCTCAAAAAAAAGCTAGAATACACAGAGTACAAATAATTAGTAAAATCTCTCTCATTATGTACTGTTAAAAACAAGACAACAGACCCACAGTGGAGTCGCTTATGCTAAGCCCCATGTCACCAAACTGAGACTTCATTATACTTTTGGCCCCTTCCAGAAATGGAATCTTAAACCAGTCTGTCAGAAACGACCTGGTCAGCGCTAGAGGTAATCTGCCTGTTAGACCCTGGTGCCTGATAAAGGAAAGTGATCACATACCAATCCCCTTTTTGCAAGTATAATTTCCTTGTTCCTGCCCCCTTCTGTCTATGAAAGTCTTCCTTAGAGCTCTTTTCTTTCTGTTAGATGGGATGCTGCCCAATTCATTAATGGTTGAATAAAAGCCAATAAGATCTTTAAAATGTCTTCAGTTGAATTTTGTTTTTTTAACCACACCAAAATAGAGTTGTCCACACAGAACCTGCAAACTGCAAAATGAATGGTAAAACATTAACCATAAAAAAGATAACTAAGGAAGGCATTGGAAAAGTAAAAAGGATAAATATTCAACTACACATTAATTCAATTACTCATTCTTTTAATACTGATTGTAACATAATCTGTACTAAGTAAACAGGGGTTCTGTGCAAAAAGTCTAGTCGGATTAAATTTTCATGAGTGTAAGAATAAGGTGTGACCACAAAGGCAAGCAGCCTAGGCAGAAAGACGGGGTACAGAGACTGCTGCCTTCATAACAGCATGGTCAGATTCAGCCAGGATTTCAATATTCTACCAAAAAATAAATGAAACATCTTCCTTGGATCTACATCTCCTATTAAATTATTTTATTATTTTCTTCCACGCTACCTCTTTTCACTTCTCCATATTTATGTTTTGTTCTCATTCTCATATCTTTGTGGTATCCATGGAGTTCTGGTACAGAGGGTTCACTGGAACCAGTTTTGTATTTGGCATGTAACTAGTTCATGGAAAACCACTAGGAGAGTGTTGTTATTCCAACATTGGCATACTTCCATAGATAATCTGCTGGGAGTTTAATTCTTCCTGCCTATAAAAAGGTAGCTTGGATTTCATTCCATATATGGAGAATAGACTTTCTGTCTCTATTCAATTAAACAAATGCCTGTCTTTTGGCAAGGAAAGCAGAAAAGCATTAATCATTTCCAGTTCATCCATATCAGGACGTTTGTTCCAAAAAGACAAAGATCCAATTCATATCATTCTTATTATGACCTCCAAGTATTTTCTCTCAATGTGGATGATTCTAGAAAACCTCAGAAGAGGTTATTTATAGATACATTGTGCTTTGAAGAATAGCAAGTGGGCAATAGCATAAGAAGGCTTCAACTACGCTTGCAGATGACCTATTGTTTGCATTGGCCTACCATGACTAAGGGCTCCCATTTGTTGTAACAAATTAAGTTTGATGGTGGTTTTTGAGGCTTCTGCCTGTTTTTGCCCCCTTTCTCAATCTCTGTCCCTCCAAATGTACCAGATTATTTTCAGGGTTGGATCTCAGCTCTGGCAATATTGAAATTCATCCTCTACTCCTCAACCTCAGCTTTGTTCCTACATCCTGTAGGATTGCACCTAACTTTTCGTTTATCTCAGTTTCATAGGCTTATATTTGACTCTCAATTCTTGCCCCAGTAACTACTACAGTTGACTTGGCAACCATTATTAACCTAGTTCTCTCTTAGACTCTGTTTCAGCAATAGCATCAGTAGAGCTGAGGCTGGCACCCAGACTACAATGGGAAGATCCAGGTAAAGGCTGATTAGGCTATGTGGCGAAGAGATAAAACTGTAAGAAAAAGAGAATGAAAAACATGAAAATCCATGAGTTAATATCTTTGTATGTATTATAATTTTGTCTTCAGTAGAAGACAAAGGCCCATGCCTTTGAAGAGCTAGACTGGTCACCAGTGACTTTCTGTAAATATACATACTGTCCACTTTAGCATCAAGATGACACAGAATTTTCTCATCAAAGGCTGCAGGTATTAGCTGGGTATGCCTTTTTCCTAGCCAGTTCTGACAACTAGTTAAGACTCTTTAAACGTGCTGTGATATTTGAAATTACTTGTTAGCATTTCTGACTTGCAGATTCTGTTTTCAGGACCTTAACTCACTTTTTGACTAAACTAGTTAGACTGTCATTTGGATAGTGGTGGGGTACCTTCATTATATTCTGAAACTAGGCATAATACTTGTTCAGATCAATGAAAAAATGGTTCACTCATATCTCCTAGTATGTTCATATCTCTGTGTATGTGTGTACCTGGGTATAATTTCAGATCATAGTCATCAATATATTTTTGGAACACTAATTCTGCAAGATGATTTCTGAACATTGTATTGGTCTTATGATATTTCCCTTCTTGAAGAATTAGAATACCTATTATCATACTGAAGACTCTAGAAAGTCCCAAAGTAAAGAGATACTTGAACTTTGTGTGACCCAGAATTTCTCCAGCTTCATTTGACTATGAAGTCCTTTTTTCAGGTCATGGTTAATAATATCTCAGTTCTATAAACATATTTGGGAAATACTGAATTAGATGATTTTCCTGAAGGATTTGAGGTCTATAAATGGCCTGATATACAGAGATGTACAGAGGAATGTGAAAATGTAGGCTGATGCCAGTTTTAAAGTTTTTGCTGGCTGTTTAAAATTTAGCTTAGCTCCACTTCACAATGCCGTAATCTGCTGAAACACTTTTAGGCAGCCAGACTGTAAAATTCTTTCTATGCAAGTAGCAGATAATAAAGGGGCTTACTAAGAGTGTTTTTTTTTTTGTTTTTTTTTGTTTTTTTTTGTTTTTTTGAGA
Source organism: Prionailurus bengalensis (assembly GCF_016509475.1). Classification (NCBI taxonomy): domain Eukaryota; kingdom Metazoa; phylum Chordata; class Mammalia; order Carnivora; family Felidae; genus Prionailurus; species Prionailurus bengalensis. Next base: position 50,045,518 of record NC_057350.1, read on the forward strand.
GACCGTACAAGTGGAGAAGGGGTAGAGAGACAGAGTGATAAAGAGGGAGAGAGAGAATCCCAGGCAGATTCTGTACCACCAGCACAGAGCCCGACATGTGGCTGGAACTCATGAACATGTGAGATTATGATCTGAACTGAAGTTGGTCGCTTAGCTGACTGAGCCACCCAGATGCCCCAGGTTTTTTAAAGTTTAATGTAACTGGAATGTTCCCTTTCCTGAAGTATGTTGCCTAGTCAGTTCTGGAGATATCTTCTCCAGATTATGTTTTCTGACCTAAGACAACATAATAGCAATGATGTCGAGTAGTCTGAATTAAATCAAATGGCACACAGTGGTGATCTGGATAATAAAAATCCCCCCCCCCCTTATTTGTCATTTCAGGCAAACATCTTGTTTGGAGATGAGCTATATGAAAATAACCATTGCCTTAAAAGAGTTTTCTTTTAGAACTTTTATTGGCTCCATGTTTTAGCATACAAAAGTACACAGCATAGTATAATGAGCTTCTATGTAATAATAAATTAAAAATTTTTCAACAGTTTGCCAATCTTAGTATATCCTCTCCATTCCTCCTTTTTGCTCTTGAATATTTCAAAGCAAATCCTAGAAATCATGTCATTTTGTGGCATGTCTCTGATAAGTCTTCTGTATTTCATAGCAAGCATGCCGTTACTCAGCCTGTCAAAATTGAAAATAATTCCTTAGGGGGCGCCTGGGTGGTGCAGTCGGTTAAGCGTCAGACTTCAGCCAGGTCACGATCTCGCGGTCTGTGAGTTCGAGCCCCGCGTCAGGCTCTGGGCTGATGGCTCAGAGCCTGGAGCCTGTTTCTGATTCTGTGTCTCCCTCTCTCTCTGCCCCTCCCCCGTTCATGCTCTGTCTCTCTCTGTCCCAAAAATAAATGAACGTTGAAAAAAAAATAAAAAAAAATAAAAAGAAAAAAAGAAAATAATTCCTTAGTATCATCTAATACTGAGTACATATAAATATTCTTTATTATCATCCTAATTTTTACCCCGACCTAGTGCTAGATCATCTCTAGCCTGGCCATGACTTACTTCTGTAAATGAATAATCCATCAAGAAAGGAGACAATGGAAAGGATCTTTGCTCTTCATTCAGTCCAAAGCAGCCACTTAAACCCATCATTTTCAGATTTCCCTAATTCTGAATTTTGTTGCCACTACTTAGGGCGGTGTTTCAGTAGCCAAGAACTGAGACCATGGCAAACTCTTTTAGTAATAAGCCAGAGAATAATTCTAGAGTACATTCTGCCTAGAGTCTCCTTCACAAGCCCTTCGGGAGACACATGAGCAGGAAGTGAGTTTAGCTATTGGCTAAGAAGCAGGATTTCCTCATAAGGAGTGAAGTGTTTTCTTTTCATTAAGATAAAATGTCTGTTTGTATTATCAGGTGATCTATGGTAGCCTTAGTTGTAGTGGATCACTAGTTCCTGCCTTCAATAAATCTTTAGTGCTGTAGTGTATAAAGCATTGTGGTAGTAAAGAAAAGACAGATGTCAAGCATAAAGCACTGCACAGAAAATAAAGTGCAGTGAAAATTCAGAAGCAAACTGTTTTTTGCTTGGGTTATTGACACACAAAAGGAGCAGTTGACTTAACCTTAAAAGACTTCTAGAATTTGAATAATTAGATAGGAAGAAAGGTGATTTTGGGTGGAGGAAAGAGAGTAAGCAAAGGCATAAAGAGAGGGAAACTGAAATATGGTAAGTAAATAATGAAGAGATCAGTCTGGTGAATATGACATTCTTCAGGGCAAACATCATGAAATATTGTGACTAGTTGTGCAACTAGGTGCAGATATTATGTAACCCAGTCACTGCCATCAGCCACTGCTGCCAGGAACCAATAATCAGGCAGTGTATTTAGAATGTCAAGACAATGATTTTTAATATGTGACCGAACAACAGAACTGATGCATGGAAGAGGCATCTGGTACAATGTGATATAATAATTAATCCTATTGGATAATATTCTACCTCCTAATCCAACCTAGTGGTTGGGTCAATAGGCAGACACTCTTATTGTTCATTAGAGCAGAACTTCTTGGCAAATTCAGGAGGCTTGAGAAGTTGAGGCTTCCTTAAGTGAAGATTCTTTTGCTATGGGGCTGGAACTTCCTTAGATCTTTCAGGTGGCAACCTCATATGACTTTTTTTTCTTCTTTTTTTCTTTCTTTCTAAAGGCAAAACATTAAAACTATGTCATTAATATAGTTAACATATCAAAATCTTCTTGACCTGAACCCCAATTTATAATTGCTGTTACCTTTCAGTTAAAGAATAGATTCAAATGATGATGACATTGCTGATTTGAGTTTGGTCTGTGGCAATTAGCACCGAACTAAAATGTCCTGAATCAAACAGTGACTTCATATCACATTGTCCAATGTCCTAGCCCAGGCCATGTGCTTTAGGGGGCTGAGAAAAAGCTGCTTCTTCTATTCCTCAACATCAGCTAGAAAGGTATTTTCTGCTAACATGTATTGTGTGTTTTTTATGTACAAAACACTGTGTCAGGTCTATCACGCTTATCTTGATTTATCTTCATAACATTATATGACTTAATCTTCATAACAACTCTATGTATAGGTCAATACAATGATTTCCATTTCAGAGATGAGGAATCTGGGGCTTAGAGGTGAGTAGTAATTTATAGCAGGTCACAATGCTAATAAGTGGCAGGGCTGGGTTTTGAGCCCTGTGAGTCTGTTGCCACAGCCCATAGCACCTGAGCAGGGAGAGAGTCCTATGTGTTATGGTGGGAAACAGGCAGGAAGAGCCCATTGCTTCCCTCTATCTCTTCAGTTTCCACCCCGATCTTCCTGCTTCCTCACATCTTGTTATTTTGTATCCCAAGTCCTCTATCTCCTTGTTACTTGTATATAATTAATTTTTAAAATTTATATATTAATTAGTTTTCTCTTTCACTCATTGATTTACTTCTAGGGTGCTAGTCTTGCGTGCTAGGAAATTAGAAGGAGACCTAGCAAGTGAATGAATAAATGAATATATCACAACATAAATGCTGGATTAGTGTTGCTCTGAGGGCACATAGAAGGGGGAAAAATAAAAATTTGAGGCCTTGAAGATGGTGTTTGAATTATGTCTTGAAAGAAGAGGAATTGGACAGGTGGGGAAGTAGGAAGAGCTTTCTAGGCAGGCACACTAGCACTTTATAATCATTGAGTTGGGCCAATAGTCAGACACAGCTGAGATCTGCTGGTCACTGGGGAAGGCTAGAGCAGATGTAGAATGTTTACTATGAGATAAGAGTTTAGAGAGGAGGGCAGGGGCCAGACCATAATTGGCTGGAGGAGTTTAGAGTTTAGAGAGGAGGGCAGGGGCCAGACCATAAAGCACTTGCATACTAAGTTAGAGTTTGCATGTTTGAAGTTATACGAAGTCAGAGAAAGGTTTTAAGTTAGGGAAATGAAGAATTTTGTATTTAAAAAAGCATTCTGGCTAGAATAATAACATAGCCAAGTGATGATTTCTAGGCCTGGAAAAGGGAGCCTTAACTTTGCACCAAGTTGTATGTTATGTGCCTTGGGAGACTTCAGATCCCTTCCTCACTCTGTGATCCTCCCTGATGGAAGAGTTCTGTCTTCCATCCTACCTCCTGATCTCAGAAGTCCTGCTTAGCTGGATGCAAGGCAGCTTTTGTAAAACAGTCTTTAAAGTTGGGGTTTATTGTCTTCATCACCCTAGCCTGCTTGCTGGGCATGAGATGCTCAGGGTTTCATACTTCCTCTCAGAACTCTCCCCACCCACATTCTCATGTCTCTCTAGGTTACTAGTTTACCATATCAATTTTGAGGGTATGTTTTGTTTTGTTTTGCTCTGCTATTCCTACTAAAGTCTGGGGGAGTTCATGTGAACTGCTCTACAGAAGGCGAATCCAATGAGGCAAGTGCGAGGTTTGTATTGTTGGGGCAGGTGGCAATCAAACAAGCCACACTCAACAATCTGAGAGCCGTTAGCCAAGATACAACTTCAGGCAGCTTAGAGCAGTGACGGTCAAACATTTTTGCTCATGTACTGCTTAAAATACTTGGCTAACACTACCTCTTCATATATTTTGAAGCTGATGCCTATAATTTTTCCTATGTTTAAAGAGTTGCAAATGTAATGAAAAAAATTGAAAACTGTTTTAGTTATAGCAGTCTATTTTAAGCGGATAACTTTTTTTTTTAAACAAGTTTTTAAAAATTTTTTTTCAACGTTTATTTATTTTTGGGACAGAGAGAGACAGAGCATGAACGGGGGAGGGGCAGAGAGAGGGAGACACAGAATCGGAAACAGGCTCCAGGCTCTGAGCCATCAGCCCAGAGCCTGACGCGGGGCTCATACTCACAGACCGCAAAATCGTGACCTGGCTGAAGTCGGACACTTAACCGACTGCGCCACCCAGGCGCCCCATTAAGCGGATAACTTTTAACGCATACAAAAGCTCTGTGGCTTTATATATCCCTCTTCACATTTTATGTTTCTTCATTTTCCTTGACTCTCTGTGTTGGTTCCTGTGCATTAGATAAAACATCCACCCCTTCCAGCCTTGACATAGTGGGCTTGTGTAAGAGGTGAACCTTGTGAATTAGCCCAGACTGAGCTTCTGGTTGTCTCTCACAACTTTGTGATTGTCCAAGCTGCCATCTTTGTTCTTAGTGGCTCCCAGCAGATATGAAGGTGCACCAAGACCCATTAGTGTGTCAAAGGGAAGGGTTGCAGTCAGTACCTAGATGTAGTCTGGTTATAAGACAAACCCTCAGGCAGCAGCTGGGAAACTGGGAGATGGGCATTTTTGCATTTTTGTCTACTACCTCTGCACCGAGCCTGAGTGTGTAGCTGTGGGGGCTTGGCTTTGTCAAGTCTGCTTTGTTTGCTGTAGTCCTCTGGGACTCATGAACATGAGCCTTGTTCGCTATCAAAGCTAGGTGATTTGGGCACTGGTCCCTCGAGTTGCAGCCAGAAAAGTTGGAGTGCTAGATGTGTGCACAAGCTTTATCTAAGGACATACTGGTGACTTGGGTGTTTTGCTTTTGTTTTTGTTTTGTTTTGAGTGAGCAGGAGGGAGAAGGCGGGGAAAATGTTCACCAGCTCATTTCAGGCTCCAGTGAAGATTGTAATCAGTACCTAGATGTGTGCTAATTAGAAGCTGGACCCTCAAGCCACAGCTTATGAAATATGCCATCAGACCCTTTCCCACGAGATACTGGGTGAGGGGCACTGTTGCTTTTGCCCATTCTTTTGTTCTGAGCCCTGTGGTGAGCACTCACCTGCCCATCAACAATGGCTTCTTTGTTTGCTACAGTCCTTTGGTACTCTTGAATGCAAGCCCCTTTGGCTATCAGAAATAGGCAATCTGGAGGCCTGTTTCTCTGGTGGCAGCTGCAAAAGCTGGGGCAGCAGATGTGTACAAGCTCCATCTAGAGAGATGCTAGTGACTTAGTTATATTGTTGGAATGACCTGGAGGGAGAAGACAACACAAGTGGGCACAATCTCCCAGGAACTCTGTGGAGGATCTGAGCCCCTAGACATGCTGATTAGAAGTTGGACCATAGGCAGCAGATTGTAAAGTATACATTCAAACTCTTTCCAGGGAAAGACTGGGATAAGGGCATTTTTACCTGTCCCTTTTGTGCTGAGCACTGGGGGATGAGCACTCTGAGTGCTCACACCCATTAAGAACTGGCTCTTTGCTATAGTCCTGTGGGTCTTATGGACTCAAGTTCTGTTGTTGTTTAGAGCCAAGTGTTTTGACAGCCCATATCTCAGATGGTAGTCAGAAAAGTTGGGAAAGTTAGATGCTTAGATGTGTGATTCAAACCCTTCGTTCTTCAGGGAAAAGCTGGAAGTTGGGGGTTCCCTCCCAATTGTATGGTACTATGGTGGAGGTGGGGTTATGGCAAGAGTATCTTTAAGCCTTTACTACACGTTTCCATGTGGGTGTTTTTTTCATTCACTCCATTTGTGGCCATCAGTTATCCAGTTTCTGGATTTCTGTTGGAGGGAATTGTGTCATATGTAGCTGTACGTTTAGTGTGTCCATAGGAGGAAGGAAGTTCAGGAGCTTCCTACATAATCATCTTGGTCCTTCTCTCTGTCTGGTGTCAGTTTGTTAGCTCCTTGAACTTTTATTTCTATTACACTCTTCCTTCCTATTTTATCCTAACGTAGTGTCTTATTTTTGAAAGTTTAACTACCTTATCATAATTGCTATCACAAAAATAGCAAGCACAAAATTTTTTTTAATTTAGTTTTTAAATGTTTATTTTTTTAATTTATTTTGAAGAGAGTAAGAGAGAGATAGAGAGAGAGAGAGAGAGAGAGAAAGTGAAAGTGAAAGCACAAGCAGGGGAGGGCCAGAGAGAGAATCCTAAGCAGGCTGTGTGCTGACAGCACAGAGCCCTATGTGGGGCTTGAACTTAAGAACTGTGAGATCATGACTTGAGTTGAAATCAAGAGTTGGACGCTTTTCCACCTGAGCCACTCAGCTGCCCCCAGATTATTTAAAAATTTTTTTAAGTTTATTTTTATTTGTTTTTTTTTGATTTTTGTTTTTGTTTGTTTTTATTGTTTTTATCTGTTTTGAGAGAAAGCAAGTAGGGGAGGGACAGAAAGAGAGGGAGAGAGAGAGATTCCCAAGCAAGCTCTGTGCTCACAGACCTGAGCCAAGATCAAGAGTCTAATGCTCATCTGGCTGAGCCACCCAGGCACCCCTGTTCTTTAAAATGTCCTGTGACTGTAAGACTTAAATATAACAAGTAAGTAGCATACAAATGACCAAAACGGGAATAATTTGAAACATAATCACTTAATATGAAAATAAAATCTTGTTAGCAATGCATCTCTCACGGAACTGTGTAGCTGCTATTATTTTTCCCCAGTTGTTTCATGTATCTGTACACAGATGATTATGACAACTTTATAGAATGATAATTCATCATTCACTTGATTCCTATTTTTCATTTTCATAAGTGTAAGTATTGGAAAACTTTGTTTATATTTAAAAATGACAATAGGAGTGCCATCACAGCTGTCTAGAGCAGTGGGAAATGCGCACTGTTGGGAATCATGATGCCAACTTCTGCTTCTGACACACAAATGACATGTTTTTGGACAAATCACTTGCTAGTTCTTGGTTTCCTTATCTATTCATTAGATGAGTGGCCTAGAGGAGTTCTGAGACTTTTTATAGCTCTATCATTCCTTAATGATATGAAAAAAGCCAGGTTAAAACCACATAGGCATTATTGGGTGGGAATATATATATATATATAAATAAGTATAAATAAATGGAAGTGATATAATATGAACTAAGTAATTGCTTTCAAAGTGATTGTAATCAAACTGGGTAACAAATAACACTAATGAAATAGGGAATAAATCAAGATTGCTTGTGGTTAAATGTTAAGTGCTGTGATGACAGACAAGGGCAGTTACATTAAAGATCCAAAGATAAGAGTATTCATGGGACGGAACTCTGTTAGGACTTCATGGAACAGGTGTAATATGAGGGGACTTTGATTAGTCCATGTGTTGGAAGAACATGAAATAATTCATAGAGGAATCATCCACCAAAGAGGCATGGTCTGACAGTGGCGAGGTGACTGGACTGCATACTTTCTGCTGAAGTAAGGAGGGCTGAGGTAATAGGCATAGTACACAGAGATTACTAAGGTCCCTGAGAAGCAATTAGAGATAATTTACAGTTAATTCTAGTTATTCATGGTAAATACATTCTATACAGTCACCGCAAACATTGAATTAGCAATACTGAACCATTGCTTATAGGAGAAATACAGTGAAAGGTTCCCATGAACCTCTGGTAACATTTTCTTCAACTTATCAATACCTAAGCTTGTTTTTTGTGTGTTTTTGCTTAAAGACAGGTATTATATTTAATGTATATTGTTGATTCATTAACATTTAACTTATGGCCAACAGCTCATCCTGAACAGGGATTATCTAACATGTCTTTTCTTCATAAGGTACATCACAGTGTTCTTGTGCTTAGGAACATTAGACAGCACTTCAACACTATGCTTGAGACCCATTTTAAACAACAAAATTATCAACAAACATGACAAAGATATGAAAAACATGGTACTATGTAGACCACAAAAGGACAGTTGTTTACAGTTTGAGAGCTGAAATAAGAAGGCAGAGTGTCTCGTTGTTCATTTTCAGCTGGAAACACAAATGATGGACGATTCAAATTTTTTGTTGCTCTCTGCATGTCTATGAATGATCTTTAAAGTGTCTGAGTATTGATTTTGGGGTTACAAATAAATTTTTGTGAGTAGGCAAATTCACAAATATGAAATCTGTGAATGATGACAATTAAATACATTTTGATGAGGTAAACTAGTCAGCCATTAACAAGATCTGAGCAGAGGAATGACACAATAAGTAATATGCAGGAAGCTCAGTTAGTTGCTCATTCAGTCATCAAACATTAAAGGAGCCTCACTGTGTGTTAGAGGTTGCACAAGATACTTGGAATACAAATGAGTAAATGTGGTGCCTACCCTTAAGGAACTTACATCTATGCAGACATGGTCTACAGGAGAGCCTGGGGGAAAAATGAGTTAACTAGAAATCTCCTTGCCAGAATCATTCTTGAGGTAATAAGGACTGGCTTTTGCAAAGTGGCAGTGGCAGTGTGGAGAAAAGGCAAACATGAAGGGAGAATTAACTGGTTTTTATTTTTGCTTGAATAGTAGAGTGGGGGGAAATTTCCATGTATTCTAATTTTTAGGTTGAAGACAGTTATGTCAAATATATGTGCTTATGTTCCAGGAAAAGATGTCTTTCTCAAAATAGGTGGCTTGCGGAGGGAAATCTGTCCCTCTTTTTCCTCAGGACTGTTGTATGCTTCAGATGTCATTAAGTATAGAGTGATGAAAACCACATTCTTTAAAATTAAGAATGAAATAAAATGAAAAGATTAGATTTACTCCTGAAGCAGAACACAGAAGTTTTACAGATTCCAGAGATCTTGTTGATTTCTATTTGGACAAGTTGAGAAATATTTGGTAATAATATTCTATCTGTTGACCTCAGGTATTCATCTTGCCCACACACAGTAACCATGGTCAGCAACAAAGAACTTAATTGTTAAGCTTCTCTTGGTATATGCATGGCTACTTTAATTATTTGTATTATGTTTTCTGAAGTTTTTTGAGCGTAATTTCCCTTGTCTTTAGAGCAAGAAGTATGTCATGTTGATTTATTAATCAGTAACATCCTCCTTACGATGCTTGGAAAGGACTTAAAGTTCTGAGTTTGTAACTACTGTGCTAATTTGTTGTACCCCAGCAAGCTTCTCCTTTTATTGTGTGAGGTCATAGGCCAGATAATCTAGAATCAAGTTAATTTTGAATCAAGTAAATCCATCAAATAATTATTCCATTCCTGCTGTCAGGCACTGTTAAAGGCCTGGGAATTAGAAAAATGGAAAAGTTCCTATCTTGAAAGAGCTGACAATTGTCAAAGTTTAAGAGATTCTCAAAACATTAAAATATCAGGTTGATATTTTAAAACATTAAAATAACAGGTTGATATTTCAACTTACAGACAAATCTTCTAAATGTAATGTAAAAGGTGGAACAAGAAGAACCTGTTTTCTTTTGAGAAATGTCTATTCAGGTTTTTTCCACTTTTTTGGCGGGGTGCACTTTTGGGTTTTGTTTCTTTTGCTCTTGAGTTGTATGAGTTTCTTATATGTTTTGGATATTAATCCCTTGTCAGATATATGCTTCAAAAATATTTTCTCCCATTCTGTAAGTTGCCTTTTCACTCTGTTGATGGTTTGCTTTACAGTGCAGAATGTTTTTAGTTTCATGTAGCCCCACTTGTTTACTTTTGTTTTTGTTGTCCGTGCTTTTGATTTCATATTCTTGAAATCATTGCCAAGACCAATGCCATGAAGTTTTTCCCTATTTCCTTCTAGGAGTTACACAGTTTCAAATCTTACATTTAAGTCTTTAATTCATTTTGAGCTGATTATTTTATGTGATGTCAGATTAGGGTCCAATTTCATTCTTTTACATATGGATATCCAGTTTTCCCAACACCATTTGTTGAAGAGACTGTTCTTTCCCCATGTGTATTCTTGTTACCCTGTTGATGTTGTTATATGCTTGGATTTCTTTCTGGGCTCTATTCTGTTCCATAGGTTCCATATCTGTCTATATGCCAGTACCATACTGTTTTTATTGTTGCAGCATGGTAATGTATTTTGAAATCAGGAAGTACAATGCCCTCAGCTTTGTTCTTCTTTTTAAAGATTGATGTGGATGGGGCACCTGGGTGGCTCACTTGGTTAGGCGTCCAACTTTGGCTCACGTCATGATCTTGTGGTTCATGGGTTCAAGCCCTGCATTGGACTCTGCTGACAACTCAGAGGCTGGAGCCTGCTTTGGGTTTTGTGTGTGTGTCTCTCTCTACCTCTCCCCTGCTCACATTCTGTCTCTCAAAAATAAAAGTAAACATTAAAAAATTAAATATTGATGTGATTGATTGTAGTCTTTTTGATTCCAAATGAATTTTAGAATTATTTTTTTATTTTTGTAGAAAATGCCATTGGCATTTAATGCGAATCAAAACCACAATGAGCTATCACCTCACATCTGTCAGGATGGCTATTGTCAAAAAACAAAGGAAGGTGTTGGCTCCAAGGATGTAGAGAAATTGGAACCCTTGTACACTGTTGGTGGGAATGCAAAATGGTATAGCTGCTATGGAAAACAGTATGAGGTTGTTCGAAAGTAAATATAGAAGTACCATATGATCCAGCAATGCCAATTTTTGATATTTATTCAAAATAATGAAAATCTGCATTTCAAAGAGGTATTTGCACTTCCATTTTATTGTAGCACTATTCACATCTGTCTGTGGAAACAGCCTAAATGTCCATTGATAGATGAATAAAAAAACATGGTGTGTGTACACACTCACACACATACACGCACACACACACACACACACACACACACACACACACGAATATTATCCAGCCTTAAAAAAGAAGGAAGATCTGTAATATATGATATCATGGATGAACCCCCTGGGAACATTATGCTAAATAAGGCAATCAGAGAAGGACAAATACTGCATGAGTCCACTTATATGAAGTATTTTTAAATAGTCAAATTCAGGGAATCAGGGTGGAATGGTGATTGCTAGGGGTTAGGGGATGGAGAAATAGGGAATTACTCATCAACAAGCATAATGTTTCAGTTAAGCAGGATGAATAAATTCTAGAGGTCTGATTTATAACGTATCTATAGTCAATAATATTGTCTTGTACACTTAAAAATTTAAGAGGGTAGATTTCATGTTAAGTGTTCTTATCACAATGAAATAGAAAAGAAAGAGGACTGCTCAGTCAAGTCTCTGCCTCTAAAAAACCTTTCACACTCATTGTACAACAGGGATTTTCAAAGTTAATCCTTTACAAGGAGACAGGAGATGGAAATCAAGTTCTGGAGGAAATGTGGCTTAAGACAAATATCTTTCCTGAGAAGGTTTTCCCACTTTCCTCTTTTTTATCTTTTTATATTTTTTATCTTTTTTCCTCTTTTATTCATTTATGTTTTTCTTCTATAAATCATCTATAAAATGGAAACACTCCTTGATTCTCTACTTTATACCCTGAACACTTTCTTGTTAGGCAATAATCAGCAAGTTCAACAAATTAATAGGTCACAGAAGTTCTCATGCAGAAGTGTAAGCAATAATAAAATACTTCAGGTTGGTTTCTCTTGAGAGTTACCATCCAGGGGAATTTGATTTGGGTGTGTTCTATAGTATTTCAATTGTGGATACATGCTCAGGGTTATCCTGTCCATGGTTATTGGAGAGTAAATTCTCATACCTTGACTTGGCTTTTATTACCAGACAAAATGGTCTTTGTTTTAATAAATACCCATAATTATAAATGACTATTCTAGGAAGGCCACAGTACTGGTGTGTTTGAGACAGTATCTCTTGCCTAAAAGTTTCAACCAAAGGACCCTTATTTAAGTGCAATGCATTCTGTAAATGCAGTATTGTGAGAATTGTTGAGAAATGATTTATAAAAGGCTGTTTTAAACATATGTCTCTTCAGGTAGTTGCTGAAGGCAATGTGAAATAATTTGGTCCTGTATGTGGAATGTTATGGGGCCTGTCTGCTGCAGGAAGGGGAAGGTAACTGCCTGTGGGGGTCGTGTGTCAAGGAAAAGGCCCACCCACTCTAATTATGAGTCTTGCCCCAAATCCCATCTTTCTAGTCTTAAGAGTAGAACACTAGAGTAAGTTCATTTACACTTGAAGGATTAATTAAAATAGAATTTTCCTACTTCCTGAAATTGCAATATTAGCAATTTCTGTCAGGATTATTGCATATTTTAAATGAGGTCATCTATGTAAAGTACATTGTAACGTAATATTATTATGACATCAGCTAATATATATATATATATACATTATTATTATTATTAGTAGTAGTAGTAGTAGTATCAGAAGTCCTGTCCTTCCTGTACTTTCTGAACTTCCTGTACTTCCTGTCAGGGTCCGAAGAATTTGCTGGTCAAATCTCAATTCTTTTTAAGTGATGGCTTAAAAAAAACATTTTGTTGAAGTATAATTGATATATAAAAAAGTGTACATGTTTAATGTATAAATTTGATGAGTTTGGACATATGTATTACCCAATGAAAGCACAGTATTGGTTCTTAGTTTTGGTTGGGCTCCATGCCACTGATATAAGTTACTTGCTAAGCTAACATAAGGCTACACCTGTGTTCAGCTGAGTAAGGTAGGTGATGCATGTTACTTTTCACTCTTTATTACTAGATGGGACAAAATCAATGTGGAGTAATTTGAAGACTAACAAATCATATCCCATTTCCAAGAGATACATTTTGGTTAACAAACTCCTTTCTATGATGTAAATAAGCTGGGTCTCGTTTTTCATCAGACCTGATAACCAAGATCAGATAAAGCATGAGAATGTATTGATGCCTGAAGTGGGCAGGAAGGGGAATTTTGGGCTTGGGACTGTTGGTGAAAGACTGATTCTGTTGGAAGGCATGCCTTGTGGGTGCCTTCAGGACCAGGCTGAACAAGATGGAGGTAGGAAGGTGTGGGTGTGTACTTTGCCAAGGGCGGGTGAATGGTTGATGTGTCACTGAAATTCCCCAGCAGGCTGCCTATAGCTCTTTGGCAGTGGGGTAGTAGGTTGCCAATGGCTGAGGAGAGATGTCGGAATGTGTTTGGAAGGCAGCAAATTAAAAACGATTTATGTTTTTGGCCAGATCAGTCTCTTCTAACATAACTTCTTCAGCTATTCAAGTTCAGACTAGTATCTCTCCTCTCAGTATTGGCTTTCCGTTCTGGAAGGTAAAGTTAAAAGGGAAAGGAAATAGAAGGGGTAGAAAAGAAGAAGAGCATTTTCTCCCTTTTCCTGGTGGATAAGTAGATCAGACTTCTAGATCCCTTATCTCTACCTTCTTTTTCATCTTTACTATGTGCATAAGCCAGGGATTTAAAAACCTATTCCTAGGAATGCTTAAGCCACCCACTCCCCCCCCCTTTTTTTTTTCCAAATTGCCTTCTGTGTAGAAATGGCCCTCTTTCCTAACTGCTAACAGAAATAGTGTTCTTTCAAAAATTGAATTCTTGTCTCTTCTAAATATAGAGGTGAAGATAGCAAGTTACCTTGGGAGGAAATTTTACACTTACTTGAAAAATCACAAGTGATTTCCTTCAGATATGTAAACCTAGGGGTCTGATATTTTAAAGAAAGAGTCCCAAGGCGTCTGTTGGACTTTATAAAGGCAGCATCTCTCAGAATCCTCTTTGGTATGCAGTTTTTATAAGAAAACTAGATGGGATAGAAGTGATAAATTAGAAAAAATAATAGATGTAACTATATTTGTATGTTAAACTGGTGAAGTAGGTCAGGCTAGTTATACTCTTAAGGGGGTTATGAAAATTTATCTTGGGACACCTTAGTGATTGCTTGGAGGAAACTTGAGGAAATGCAATAGACAGTTTATGCCAGGTCTCCTGTAGACAACAGAAAAGTACAACTAGTGAAGGGAACATACCTGGAGTACTTTTGTCCACTTGGAGAGAAGGATCAGCCTCTTACACAGAGGCACGCTTATTCCTTCTTGGAGATGCAAAGAGAGGCATTTCCTATCCCATCACCTATGATGCCCCTTTTCCCACCCCTTCTTCCTTTACCCCTCCTTATACCACTCTTGAACGTGAATTCCATGTCAGCAGAGGTTTTGTCTGTCTTGTTCACTGTTGAATCCTCAGTGTTTAGAATGGTGTCTGGCACCCAGGGAGGACTCAATAAATTACATGTTTTCGATTTAATACATAGATAAATTTAAATTTGGTGAAATATTGAAGTTGTTTAATGATAGGACCTAAAGAGACCTTCTGGAATTATTAGCTGAACCTACCAAGATAAAACTTAATAGGAAAAATATAAAAGCCTGTCCTTGGGTTCATAAATCAACTATACAAGGTCCTCAGATGGAAAAATATAATTTGTGATATGTGGGGAAAAATTTTAAATATTTTTGTTTTTGAGAGAGAGAGAGAATGTGAGCAGAGGAAGAGAGAGAGGATCTGAAGCAGTCTCTGTGCTGTCAGTGGAAAGTGCGATGCAGGGCTTGAGCTCACACACCAGGAGATCATGACTTGAGTTGAAATCAGACCCTTAACTGACTAAGCCACCCAAGCACCCCATGAAAAATTTAATTGACAATAAACACAATATAATTTAGTAGGGTGCTCTGACTACAATAAAAATTTCATGTGATCACAGGCCATATTGAGATATGATATCTAGAGCAGAGAAGGCGATAATACTTGTATTTTTCATGCTGATCAGGTGGTATTGGAGTACTGTTTAGTTTGTTTGTTTGTTTGTGTACCACGTTCCAAACAAGATGTAAGTAAATAAGAGTGTGTTAAGTAGAAACTAGCCAGAACAGTGAGGGGCTTGGAACATGAGCTAATTGGTAGTATTAAGGATATTTTTAGTAAGGCTATGAAAAGGTTCAATGAGCTTGAATCTTCAAATATCTGTGGGGCTATTATGTGAAGAGATACTATATTTGTTCTCTGTGTTTTTAAGGGCTGAAACTAGGGCAATAGGGCAGAGGTTTCAAGAAGACAGATTTATCTTAACACAGAGAAGGATTTCTAAATGTGTCTGAGCTCTACAGAGCCTTGCAGGGGGTGAATCTTCTGTATCTGGAGTCATTCAAGCAGAGACTGCACTAAGGCTCTAGTGTCTGGTTGATTTGGAGGATCAAAAAGACAACTTCATTGAAGTTAAGCTGTGTGGGCAGGTGGAGCTGCCAGGAGGCATGACATGCTTCACTAATTTGAGGTCCAGCCTGACCTCAGAATTTTTCCAGTGAACCACTTGCTGGGATACAATTTAAAATTATTCCAGCTGTTCTGGCGCTGTGACACCCAAATAATGTAACTCAGATCACCTGGAATTTGTAAGTGGTTGTAATTATTCATTTAAAACTACTGGGCATTGGCTCTGTGGTAGGTACTTGCTAGGGGTTGAAATAGAATAATGAATGAGATTCAGTCTCTGTCCTCAGGACCTCTGTGCTAGAAGACCAACATTTCAGCTTAGAGTCTCCATTCTTAGACTTCACTGAACATTTGGTTCATTTCCTTGTATAATCTGTATGTTCATTGGTTCTCCAGGCAGACTAGCATTTCCCTAAGGGCAGAGATCGTTACTGTCCTTTAACTTTTGTAGAATCTCATAGCACAATGGTTGGCATAATAGTGGGTATTTGATAAATGCTTATGTAAATAAAACAGATCGCATAGTTCACTGCTCTGCAAATGAGTTAAGAATCAGAAGAAGTCCTAAGAAAGACCAATGGAGGGAAAATGGCTTAAAACTGGAGGAAGCGTTAAGAAGTCTCCTTCCAGGCCTTGGGATGGGAGCAACAGTGTATTTGGTGGGGGGGTGGGAGCTGACAAAGCCAGACTGGCTGAAGGATGATGGTGCTGGACCACAGAGCCACTAGACAGGCCATGACAAAGAAGTTGGCTAAGGGGTCTCACCAATTTCAGGCATCACTTAGTCAAATACATAATTCAGTACCAAATAGCACATACAAGAATGAGTTGTTGAATCATTAGAATTTCCAGGGTTTGAATCATCAAAAAGAGGAGAAAGTTTCAGAGCAGTCTGAAGCTCAGTGTCAAAGTAGGGAAGTGCTTTCCTTATAGGGAATGGGCATGAGCTCAGAGAACCAAATCTGAAGAGGAGCTCACTATCAAAAAACAGAGGCTAATTTTTCTAATAAGCAGCATTTTGAACAAGTTGAGGAATCCACTGAATCTAGAAGCCATGTCTTCCCTTAGCAATGAGTCTCTTTAATTTGGTCTAGCACCCAAAAGAGGATTGTGGTGAGGAGAAGGAACCAGGGCTGGGGGCCAGGCTGAGCTGGCTGGTTGATGCAGGTGAACACTCGCATTTGAACAAACAAACAATAAGTGCTTCATCTCTTAATTCATTTCTACATTTTGAGTGTTGTTTTCTTTTCACATGGTTTCTCAGGAATAATTCCTTTTGTAAAAGCCCATATCTATTGAGTCTTTTTATGGGAGTGTGGCATTAAGCGCATAGGCTCTGAGCACTGGAGAAAAACTGCTAAGTCCAACTGTTAGCTTTGCCTCTTGCTGGGCAGCATCTTTGAGCATGTGTCTTCACCTTTGTAAGCTTCACTTTCCTTGTTGTAAAGTGAGGTGTGAGGATTAAATGAGATAATGTCTGTAAAGCTCTTCGCATAGTATATGAGGTCAAAGTTAGCTCTGTGTTTATGAATGCTACCAAGGTTCAAGATGGCACCATGATGATTTCTGCTTCCAAGCTTAAAGGGAGACATCTTCATTTTTAAGAAGGAAGAGGAGGTAAATTCTGCTTTGGGCATATTGAGTTTAATGAGTCTGTGGAAAATTTAGGTTGAATTATAGCTAAGGGTCTGGCATTCAGGAGAGGGACACGGCTGAAGATTTGAATTTGTCAAAATGCGGAGATGGTCAGTAAAGGAGAATGTCTGAGAAGAATATGTATGTATTAATTTATGTATTTAATTTTATTTTTTAATGTTTATTTATTTTTGAGGCAGAGAGAGACAGAGCATGAGCAGGGGAGGGACAGAGAGAGAGAGGGAAACACAGAATCCGAAGCAGGCACCGGGCTCTGAGCTGTCAGCACAGAGCCCAATGCAGGGCTCGAACCCACGAACTGTGAGATCATGACCTGAGCTGAAGTCGGATGCTTAACCAACTGAGCCACCCAGGCACCCCTAGAGGAGAGTATTTAAAGTGAAGTGGTATTTGAAGTGTTTCTAAGGTGTCTGCCTTCTGTATTCATGAGTTATCTGAAGAAAGTGAATGTGAAGGGGATCAGTAGGAGCAGCTAGAGGTGGATGGAAAACTGGGGTGGAGGAATATTGAGGAGGTAAGAGGATGGATGTTTGATTAAGGAAGAAATGGTTGAGGAAGCTAAGTCGAGTGAGCCAGACTAGAGGTGGCCGTGGATATAGCAAATATTGTCTAACTGGTTTCCTTGGTCGGGGCAGGTGGTGGAGCAGTGGTGGAAAAAGCCAAACTGTTGATTGAGAAATGAAAGGGCTTATTTGTGATATATTAAGGGAAAATTCAGATTACAAAATTAAGTGCCCAGTAGGACCGATTTTACTAAAAAATGCACGGAAGTATTTACACTGGTGATTGTCTTTAAAGCATAATAACTTCTTTGGTAGTACCATCTGCTGACAGTAAAGAATGGAAGTCCAAGCTTCCCCCAACTATTATTCTCCATTCTGTGCTGCTTCCAACAGCTTCTGGCTTTCAGACGTTCAGCCTGATTTCCAATCTGCTCTAAATTCCAAGGCTGAACTCTGCTTCCGGTGCCTGATTTTCAGTGCTCTCCAAAGACTGAGCAATTACACAGCCCTGGCTCTTCCTGCTGTTTTGTAACATATTCCACCTCCACCCACCCAGCCTGACCCTGGAACACAAATCCTGGCAGAAGTATGTGCTCATGCTGGGCCTCATGAGGGGCTGGAGCAAGGGTACTGTACTTACAGGTCATGTGATAGAGACATAAATGTTTCAAAGAAAGTTTTGCTAATTAGCAAATTGAAGCCCCAGCAAAATCGGAGTCTTCTAGGGTTACCGTAGGAAACGTGTTCCCACAGAACCACTTCCCACTTTCCCATGCTGAGTCATGTCCTGGTTTCACTTTTTTCATGCCAGATAACAACTGTTGTCAATGACACAAAAACATTTTATCATTGATTAGGGAATTTTACATACTTGAAAACTAGTTTTATTTTTAAACTCAGTTATGAGAGAAGAAGCAAGCTGTGAGTTTTGGGGAAAACATGTTTCTACTCACCTCCAGGCTTCACAGCACCCCCTCTGGTCTGTGTGACTTTGGGCAAATTCTGAACCTTTGTCTTAGTTTCATCATCCGTGAAAGAGAATTGTGACACCAACCTTACCCATTCGTTGTAAGAAATTCATGTCAGGATGGTGCCCAGGGCTAGCACAGTTGATTGCTTTTTTTGTAAGCTCTCTCCAACTCTTATTATTTTACTTCTGGAAAGCATCTCATCCTTTTCCTGATTGAGAAGGGAAATAGAAAAATATAGCCACATAGTTGAATTTGTCATTTCTCTCTCAAAATATTCCTTTCTCCCCCAACTTTCTCCTCTCCTCTATAATACTGAGCTTAGCTTGCCTTCTTCTCTGGGTATAATATTTTTGAAATATGAACGAGTGTTGTTTTTCCCCTCATGTACTTTTTTCCCCTCTGTCTCTTCCTTGACCTCATAATAATAGCTCACATTCACCATTTCAGGAGAGGGAGAAAGTTTTGAGATTGTGTTTCCCTCTGGGAATTAGAGGAAGAGAGATGGCTAGATAGAGGTGGCTTGAAGGGCAAGGAGGAGAACTTCTCACTCTTTGCCCCTCTCACCACTAAGGATTCCTTGAGCTGTCAGAATAGAAGTAGATGGGGAAAGGCAGGAAATATTGAGGAGTCCTGAGAAGCGTCTGTGTCCATCTGTGGGCCAAGACTGGGGCTTGGGTAATAGCCAGAGACTATGTGGGATCTGAGGCAGAAAGGGCTTATACATCACTTTTCTGTAGAGCTCTGGGTAGGTGGTGAAATGGTAGAGAAAATGGCCCCCGGTATTATTCTACCCAGATGGGACTTGGGAAGCCTCATAGAGTTTCTCACACCATATTGTGGTGAGAGTCATGGATGATACCTTGGCATCCAAGAATGGCACAGGAAGAGTTTCTGAAGGGACCATGCAGTTAGAAACGAAGGACATTTCTTCAGGCATCCACGTAGACTAGCCACTAAGTACAAGGTGTGATAAGGGAAGGGTTAGCAGTTGCCAGCATGGAGAGAGGTTCCAAAGCAAGTGCTCGTTCAGTTCCTTACCCCCTCTACAGACACATACAGACACACACAGTTCACACACATACCAGCCTCACTTGTGCACATCATGTGCACATACCTAGATACCTAAGCACTAGATAGGATTCCAGAATTTAGATGAAAACAAAACTCAGAGAAAATTAAATCACATTTCTGCTATCCCAGTGGAATGGGGAACCTAAGAAAGAGACTGGATTCTAAAAAAATAGAGTTACATTTCTTACACATTAGAATTTGTGGATTAAGATACATATCTGCCATGCTTTATTGTCTATCCTTTATTTTTATTTTCATTTTTATTTTACTTTTTTTTTACTGAGATATAATTGACATGTAACATTATGTTCCAAGTGTACAACATAGTGATTTGATATTTGTATATATTGTGAAATTACCACAATAAGTGTCATTAACATCTGTCACCCATACATAGTTACAATATTTTATCCTTTAAAAATTTTTTCTTTCCCTTTTTGCTTCCCTCCTTTCCTCCCTCCCTCCCTCTCTCCTCCCCTTTCTTTTCTGTTTTCTTTCTTTTTCTCTTTTTTAAAATTTTGCATTATTCTTCTTTGTCACTTTATATACCTTATTTTCCCTTGGCTTATATATATGCTTAGACCTCTTTTAACATTAATGCCAAAAAGTAGTAAACTCCAGGACCCACGCCTTACCAATACTATCTATCTGGAGCCCACCGTAAACCAAACTCATTATTCTTTTAATTCCTGTTTGTATCAGATGCTATAAGAAGTCCCAGACTCACGGGTAGGACACCTTTCACACTTAAATTCTCATACAGTTTTGTAAATCCCCAATTTTATATCATGCCCAATCCCTCCCCAACTCCTAAAATCTTTCCAGTTGAGTCCTTTGGAACTCATGGGACATCATGGCCAAATCTCCAAGGCATCAGTTGTTTGGATCTGAGTTTGTTTTCAGATCCATGCTTCACTCCTTCCCTCCTGTGCTCTGTATGGTGGCAGGGCTCCTCAAAAGCTCCCTTGTCAGCCAGCTACCATCTAGGTTCAGCCATTAGGAGGCACTGGTGGGACATTAAAGGGTGATAGGAAAGGAGAAACCAGGGCATTCTTGTCTTTCTCTCCCCTCCAGCAGAAGCTACAACTTCTCTTTGGTTCTAGCTCCTTCTGGATGACCTTCCTCTGTGGTCCCAGTTACTGTTTGTTCCATTTCCTTCCAGGTGGCCCAGCTCCTCTACCCTGGTACCATCACCTCCTCCTAGCTCTCTAACCAAATCTGTGAGAGAGGCTTACTCCTGTTGATCTCTGAGTTTCTTCATTGTACCCTGAACTTTTTACCTCTTCCAATACTTTTGTAATCAATTCTTCAAATGAAAGGAGTTATCTGGTGTGGGCTTTCTTCTCTTGACTGGACACTGAATGATACAGTCTTGTTCACCTTCCTGCTCTTACCAAAACCAAGACCTACCCTGAGGTTCCTACTTGCCCTGTAGTCCTTTCCATTTGGGATGGTTGTTTTCCTCCCATTGGGTCTAAATGTGCCATTATCAGACCAATTTGTCTTTCATTCTCCCTAAACCATTTATACATTGATTCTCATGTCATTAGACTGTATTGTCTACTGTTGTTTGTCTTTTGCTCCTGGCATCATTCATTTCTGGATTATTTTAGCTAATAGTCTTTTCTTATTCTCTTTAATAGTAGTTCTGTCTTAATCCTTGGTTATTTCAATACACATATAAATAATCCCTCCAACATTTTTCCACTTCTGGAACTCTTCTTCACTGATGATGCTGCCTTCTAATCTACCTTAACCATTCATTTCCTTGGTAATATGCTAGGCCTTATTATTTTTATTAACTACAACCACTTTATAATCTTAATGTTATATAACCCACCTTCTGATCACTCCCTCTAGTGCCCTGTATTTCTTTCTTCTTTCTTTTCTTTTCTCTTTTCTTTTCTTTTTTCTTTTCTCTTTCATCTATCTATCTATCTATCTATCAGAGAGAGAGAGAGAGAGAGAGAGAGAGAGAGCGAGCAGGGGAGGGGCAGAGAGAGATGGAGAGAGAGAATTTTGAGCAGGCTCCACTCTCAGCAAGGAGCCTTACACAGGGCTCAATCTCATGACCCTGAGATCATGATCTGAGATGAAATCTGGAGTCAGATGCTTCACCAAAGGAGGCTTCCAGGCACCCTGCTAATGCCCTATATTTCTGGCTCACTCTCTGGTAGTCAAATTTCATCCATTCCTTGATCTCAGAATAAGTTTCAGTGCAATTCTTCTGCCTTTTCACTGCTTACTGCTCCCCATGTCTTTATTTTCCTCTTTATGTAAACTAAATTCTGTTAATTACTCACTCTTGTGCATACAGCCTCAAATATCTGGAGCCCTTCTCTTCATTGTATTAGTTTGTCAAAATTTCACTCCTCATTAAGACCAATTTTCTGTCTGCTCTTCACCTGAATCTGAGCAAATGCATACATCTGAGCAAAATACAGCCACCTGAGTGAGGAACATGACCATCAAGAGGCCCATAATGCTGACTGAGAAACCAAATGTATTTTCTTGGCCATTCATTGCCCTCTATTTCAGATGATTATTTCACACCTCTGCTCTCCTCAGACCTTGTGTCAGTCATGAAGGTGTGCCACTCAGATCTGTCAAGAGCACAGGTGATGGACAGCTTTCAGTTGCTACATATTTGGGTTCATTGTGGCATTCATACCAACACTGTGCTATCCCGTGGATGGCTCCTAACCAGTGGCTGAGTATAGTGGTAGGACTGGAGTTGGATACTCCTGTCTGATGTGGGACTTTTCTTTTGGGAATCTTACCTTGGGCATATAATCATTGACCTGGTTGAGACTTCCTCAGAACTGTACTGCAGTTCGAGGGTCTTCTCACCAAATCCTTTTTTATTTCTTCTTTCATACATAGAATATCTGCATTGCAGTTTGAAGGCTTCCCCCATTATTATTCACAGGTGTTCCTCCGATAAATCCCTTGTACATCTACTTCCATCTAATCTCTGCTTCTTGGAGAATCAAAATTAGTCTTGAACAGGTGACTACTCTCACTCCAACCTTCCTCTTAGCTGAAGATGGTGTTTCTTATATCAGTAAAAAATCAAAGCTATAAGAATAGAATTTCTACAAAGTCATACCATTTTATTTATTCAGTTATTAGCATCTATACACTTATAGTCTGTCTTTCCATCTGTTACTATAGATTGCATATTGTTTTTATTATCTAAAACCAAAGTCTTGTTAGGCACCAGATTTCACCCCAACTTTGCTACTCAAGGAACTTTATCCAGTAGTTTTTTTTCCAGTAAACTTTATCCTATCTACACCTCCTCTCTTTTCCATATTACTGCTTTCCCCTGTTTATCATTCCCATCAGTAAACAAACATGTTTCCTGCTTAAAAAAAAAACTTTCTTGACCTCACTTCTTCTCTACCCCTTGCACATTTCTTTCCCCCCTTTCATCTAAATTCCTCAAATGTATTATATATATTTCCACACTTCCAGTTTCTTTCCTCCCAACCTCTGAGTATAATTCAATCCAGCTTTCATGCACTTTACTAAAACTGCTATCGTTGAGGTTACCAATGGCCTCAATGACTAAATTTAATGATATATTTTAAATCAAATCTGTACTTGATACAGTTAATGACTCCCTCCTATTTTTTCTTTTATTTATTAATATTCAGTACATGACACATTTTTGATTAACCGCCTTCCTCGTTTACTTCAGCATATTCCTGGGCTTATTTAGTACAATGGAATGTTCCAGAGTTCTATATACTCATTCATTGATGATCTCATTCAGTCCCATGGATTTGATTATAATCTAAGTATTGCCAAGTTGTAATGCTAGCTTGGATCTCCTTGAATTCCAGGCTAACATATTTATCTTTCTACTTGATGTGTCTAGTTCGTTGTTTAATAATATGTCCAAAACCAAAATCCTCATCTTCTTCCACACCTGTGCAAATTTACCACAACAAAAATTGGCTTTACTATAGTCATTGACTTCTCTGTTAATGGCGATACTATCTGTCTAGTCGCTCAGGTTACAATCATTGGAGCCTTCCTGGATAATTCTCCTTCTCTCACACTCAAAATCCAATCTCTTAGTAAATCTCTACATTCTACATTTAAAGTATGTATACCCCAACAAACACTGCTTTCACTGCTATTGGCAATTCACTTTGCATCACCCCTCACCTGAATTTGTGTGACATCTTCTAACTGGTCTCTCGTTTCAACTCTTGATCATATACAGTCTTTTCTCAATCTCAAACAAAGAGATTCTTTAAAAAGCAAGTCAGCAGTGGCATATAAGAAGCAAGTTTCTAGTTTTAATCTAGTTCCTCAAAAGAGAACCACCTATGTTACACAACTCATGATCCAGAATGTGATTCTTTAAACTGAAGGCCCTATAGGCAGAAGTGGCCTTGCGTCTGCATTATTTAACACTTCAGTCAATTAACTAAATGACAGCACAAGGAACATACTCATTAAGTCTGCATGGGAAGCTTGGCTGGAAGGAAGGCAGTGGCTAGCATCGGTGAAAATACTAATCAGCTTGCTGTGACCATGTCTAATTGGAGTCTTTATCAAGAGCAACACAACAAAACTTGGCAAGGACAGTATAGACAAAGATAAGATGGGAAAATACTGAACTAGTTGAGACCTCTGAGGTCAAGGCTTAATTCTGCCATCTACTAGGTAAATACATATTTATCAGGTAAATTCATCTTCACAGTGACTCTCTGGCATAGGTAATAGTATCCTCCCCACTTGATAGATGAGGAACTGGACTTGGAGAGATTAGCACTTGCCCAAAGTTACAAGGTTATGAGTGACAGAGCTAGAACTTGAATCCAGATCTGGCTTGCAGCTGAGTCTCCACCACTATTTACTGCCTCCCTTGTACATACAAGCTGTCCCTGAAGGCTGACACCAGGGCTGAGTTAGCCTGAGGCACCACCAGGCCCTGGAGGGCCCAAGTCTTAATTAAGTTGCTAACTCCAAAACAGGTGACAGGAAAAAAATTGCATTTGGCGAGCAAGGACTATTATGTCCATTGAATGTTTTGTGCTTCCAGGTGCTGGGGATGGAGAAATTAACAAAACATAGTTCCTGCATTAAAACACATAAGCATGTGCCTACTACATATAACACTGGGCAAATGATAGTTTTGCCCCTTGTATCAACATTTACTATGAACACTTGGTCAATCACCTTAAAATTAACCCACAGTGGGTCCCTCTTAGTCTAAACCAGTGAAGTGAGTTCTTTCCTACCATAGGTGAGGTATTCATGAATAATAGAATCAAAAGGCAGTATAAAAATGTAAGTATTTATTTCCTTTTAAGGTTCATTTCCAAATTCTCTGAGTGAACTGTATGTCTAATTAAAGTAATAAGGGGCTCCTGGGTAGCTCAGTTGGTTAAAGCATTGGACTCTTGCTTTTGGCTCAGGTCACGATTTGACAGTTTGTGTTTTCAAGCCCTGTGTCTAGCTCTCTGCTGTGCGGAGCCTGCTTGAAATTCTCTCCCTCTCCCTCTCTCTCTGCCCTTCCCCTGCTCGCTCTCTCTCTCAAAATAAATAAATAAACTTTAAAAAAGTAATAATAAAAAAGTACGCTTCTGATTTCAACTAGATAAATATATATTTATTAGAAAACAAGTATACAGACATTTACTATATACTTATATATTGTTAAATCTTGAACACATCACTTAGCTTTTCTAGTTTGTCAACTATAAAATAGGCATAAAAATGTCATACCACACCTATTTGCTAGAGTTTTATGAAACTCAAACTGTGTTTGTTAGTTTGGTCTTTAAAATAAAAAAAAAAACATGAAAAGCAAGCATTCCAGAGATAATAACTTCAACTCTTTGTTATAGATTTTGTTCAGTAAATATTTAAATAATATCTGTCTGGTGGAACCCCAAGGTTATGGTTTATATCTCTGTTGGACATTAACTAGTTTTGTATCTGATCTAGCATTCTAATAAATTGCAATAAATCTAATTTAAAAAAGGCAGGTCAGTCATGTCATTTTACACAAGACCCTCTACTAAGCCCCATTTTATCCAGAGTAAAATTGATCTTTACAATGTCTTAAGGATTCGCCATAACCTTGGCCTACCCGTTTATTGCATCACTGATTGTAGACTCTGCTCCAGGCCACCCTAGCCTCCTAGCTGTTTTCCACCCAACCAAGTACATTTCTACTTTAGGCCCATTGCACTGGCTCTTCCCTCTGTCTGCAATTCCCTTCCGAATGATTCCCTTAATTTCTTAAAGTCCTTGCTCAAACCTACCTTTATAATGAGACCCATTGGACAATCCTGTTTATTTTTTTTAAAGATTTTTTTGTTTAATTTTGAGAGTGAGAGAGCAAGCAGGGGAGGTGCAGAGAGAGAGGGACACATAGGATCCCAAGCAGGCTCTGTACTAGCAGCACAGAGCTCGATGCAGGGCTCAAACCCATGAACTGTGAGATCATGACCTGAGCAGACATTAAGAGTTGGACACTTAATGGACTGAGCCACCCAGGTGCCTGTGGACATTCCTATTTAAAATTGCAATGCCCTCAACATTCTGGTCACTCATTTACGCTATTCTTTTTCATTTTTTCTCCCATGGAAATTTTCATCTCAACATTTTATATAATTTGTTTGTTTATCATCTGTCCAGATAGTATGTAAGTTTCATGGGGGTGGCGTTTTGTGTCTTCAGGAGAAAGAAATGTTCCCGGAACATAGCAGTTACTCAATGATGATGACTAAAAGTAAAATGTGAAGGTTGGCACACAACATTGGAAGAAACTCTAATAACTGAGAAAAAAGGAAGATCTTAAGACATCTTGGGTTTAAGAGAATGTCCTCCCAGGATGGGCAGTTTTCACTTCTCAAATATGTGGTGCTGTCAGTAGTAAAGTGATAAGTGACAGAACTTGGCGTTTCTGCCCTTTGACATGTCCTGGAGCAGTTCCATGTGCCTGTGGACCTCAAATTAAATGCATTCTGACAGAGGACTTCACCAGAAACTTCTACCTGCACTTTGCCTGGTAAGAGTAAACACTCCCATCTCCTAAGGGAAAGTGTATGGACTGTCTTTTAATTTAGCCCCTCTGTGACTGTTCTAGGCAAGAGTCACAACAGAAAACTGGTTTAAGATATGTACAAATCAAGGGCACTAGTTCTCACAGGAGATTCATGTCCTATCAGGGTTTTAAAGATATGTTTCCAAGTTGCTCCATTCCCAGAAGGTGGTGAGATAGGCTTTCCTGGGCAGCTGAGGGATGTCTGCAGATCATCTGCATGACTCCCAGTTTCTAGGCGGCTGTCTTCAAAAACCTTTCCAGATAGATGGATTTCACAAGCCAATAATTTTCAGGATGAATTCAGTCCTAGGAATTTCATGGCTGATTTCCAGCAAACAAATTTATCTCTATCTTGCTAAAAGCACTTCTGAAGAAAAAAAAAATCTAGCAATTCAGAATGGATGACTCAGTGAAAGGACTTATTTTGGCCACATGGAATATCTTCAGATCCTAATTTTGAACCAGAAAGGCACACTGCTTTCCTGAGATTGCCCAGGGTCTTTTTGTAGATTCTTGTTCACTCCTTGTAAGCTTCATCCCCAAATCCTCACTTCCTGCCAATTTCTCAGTTAATTGGCAAATGTTATGTTCAACATTTCCTGCTCCACACTCATGCCATATCTTTATTATCTGTTTGTCTTTGTCGTCTTTCTTCCCCACATTATTTTAAAGAAAAAAGAGTCACGTAGGTATTTCTCAACTTGAATCTGATTTGCAACATTTTACTTTCTTTGGTAGGATCCTAGAAGAGCTCATTAATCCAATTTAACAGCCATGAACCTTTTCTCATTGTTAGTCTTTTCTTTCTTTTCTCCTCTTCCTTTCATTCCATTTCTTCTCCCTTATTCCTATTTCCCTGGCACTTCCTTGGTTAGACATCTTCTCTTCCTTAGTCTCCAGGTGTTCTCTCTTGATTGGAGCTTCCTTTTCTCCTCAGCACCTCAGACTCATAGAATGTGGAAGAGACAGGTCTTTAGAGAACATCTCAAGAATCTCATTTTTAAGGTAAAGATGCTGAAGCCCAGAAAGCAACATAATTTACCCAAAAGTTCACAGCAAGACAGAAGCAGAAATGAGTCCCACCCTCACACTCCTGGGGCTATGCTCCTCTGAGCTAGGCTCTGCCTTCTTTTGCTTCCCTAAGGCAGAGCCTACAAATTGCCAGCTTAGGAGCCATTTGACCCACAAATAAGTTTTGTTTGAACTGCACAAGGCTAACAAAAATGTTAATATTTAAAAATGAAGGATTTCAGATAAGATCTGGAGGTAGACAGTGTAGTGGTTAAGAAAGAGCATGACTCTAGAGCCAAAAACCCCAGTTCAAGTTCCCGTTACGCTTCTTACCAACTCATTACTGTGGCATAAAGACCATATTACTCTTCATTTTCTTCATCTGTAAATTGGGGTTCACAGTGGACCTTACTGAGTTGTCAGAAGAATAAACGGTGATACATGTAAAGGGCTTACGGTAGTGCTTGGTACCTAGCAAGAGCTACACGTGTTTATCTACTTTTTATTGTCATGGTCTTGTTGTTTCTCACCCAGAACCAGGAGGCTTTGCGCATTTGTGGGCCTTCCTGGCCCCAGTCACCTATGTACCTGCCCTCTGTCCTTGAAGCACAAACCTGGGACTCTCAGGTCTCCATAAGGGCCCTTCACAAACAGTGAAATTTTTCAAACTTACTCTTATCTGGAGGGACAACCTGTCTGATTTTAAAAATCATGAAATAATATAATATTAAGGAACAAATACAATTGTGGTACTTCAGTTATGCAGAATAATGCTATGGTCAGGGGATGCTGATCTGGGCTATAGGTACAAGAGTAGTGTTTTTCAAACTGCAGGTGTGGACTCATTAGTGGAAGGGGAAATCAATTCAGGAGGGTTTGACTAGAATTTAAAAAATGAAATAAAATAGACATGTTCTGTTATGTTCTACATTAGGGAAAAATTGTTTTGTGAAATCCTTTTCATCTGCATATTCATGTGTGTATTGGGGTAAGATATAAAATACATTTCTTACTGTGAATCCTCATCAAAAGTTAGAAAGCCATTGCGCTAAGGAATCTAATATTTTAATAATTAGATAGGAATAATTCTTGATAGATATATTACTTGATTTAATAGGATATGTCCTCTAAATTCTTTTTTTAAAAGAAAGCTCCTCTTTATACTATTTATTTCCTTAACAAACCACTGTATCAAAGGTTCAGGGAAAATTCCATTACCAAAGGCTTGCATAAAAGACTTGTCTTCTAGCAGATTTGCTGAGTCAAATTAATTATAACACATTCTCAACAATAATAATATCTTTGTACAGTAAATGCTTTTTCTGGATCTTATCCACCTATATAAGGGAAGTAGGAGCTATGCATGGCTTATATTGTTAGTAGAGTGGAGAGGATTTAGTGGGTACAATTATTTATTCTACCATTAGGTGCAATTTCCTCATCTAATTTCAATCAGTGCTCACCAAGGCCCACATTCTGCCTACCTGGCAACAAATACTGTAAACATACTCCCTCTGCTGAACTTCCGTGATGTCTCCCATTCTTCCTCAAGGCTCAAAGGCTGTCCTTCAAATGCTCTGTAGCTTGATTTTCTTTTTATAAACAGAGGTAAAGAGGCCCTGAAGAAGTGTTCAAGGTGGAACATGAGGCTACTTTAAAATTCTACCTCCAACATGAATCCTGGAGTTACTCCATCACATAAAACAAAAAGCCAACTCTCCTCAAAATGTATAGTCATTTCATATGAATGTACTGCTATACTTGTATGTATGTATGTATATGTGTGTACATACATACATACCTTTCAAACATATACAATATAGAAACAAAAAAGGATTAGATGAAATAAATTGTATTAAAAATTTTAAATGATAGAAGTAATATTGCCAGTAATATTTTTGTGCTTAGATATTTTTTTGTTTTGTTTTATTTCCTCCATTTTAATTTTATTTTTAAAAATTTACATTCAAATTAGCATATAGTGAAACAATGATTTCAGGAGTAGATTCCTTAATACCCCTTACCCATTTACCCCATCCCCCCTCCCACAACCCCTCCAGCAACCCTCAGTTTGTTCTCCATATTTATGAGTCTCTTCTGTTTTGTCCCTCTCCCTGTTTTAAAATTATTTTTGTTTCCCTTCCCTTATGTTCGTCTGGTTTGTCTCTTAAAGTCTTCATATGAGTGAAGTCATATGATTTTTGTCTTTCTCTGACTAATTTCACTTAGCATAATACCCTCCAGTTCCATCCATGTAGTTGCAAATGGCAAGCTTTCATTCTTTTTGATTGCTGAGTAATACTCCATTGTGTATGTATACACACACACACACACACACACACACACACACACACACACACCACATCATCTTTATCCATTCATCCATCGATGGACATTTGGGCTCTTTCCATCCTTTGGCTATTGTTGATAGTGCTGCTATAAACATAGGGGTGCATGTGTCCCTTTGAAACAGCACACCTGGATCCCATGGATAAATGCCTAGTAGTGCAATTGCTGGGTCATAGGGTAGTTCTATTTTTAGTTTTTTGAGGAACCTCCATACTGTTTTCCAGAGTGGCTGCACCAGCTTGAATTGCCACCAACAATGCAAAAGAGATCCTCTTTCTCCACATCCTCGCCAACATCTGTTGTTGCCTGAGTTGTTAATGTTAGCCATTCGGACAGGTGTGAGGTGGTATCTCATTGTGGTTTTGATTTGTATTTCCCTGATGAATGATGTTGAGCCTTTTTTCATGTGTCGGTTGGCCATCTGGATGTCTTCTTTGGAGAAGTGTCTATTCATGTCTTATGCCCATTTCTTCACTGGATTCTTTTGTTTTTTGGTGTTGAGTTTGATAAGTTCTTTGTAGATTTTGGATACTAACCCTTTATCTGATATGTCCTTTGCAAATATCTTCTCCCATTCTGTTGGTTGCCTTTTAGTTTTGCTGATTATTTCCTTTGCTATGCAGAAGCTTTTTATTTTGATGAGGTCCCAATAGTTCATTTTTGCTTTTGTTTCCCTTGCCTCCAGAGATGTGTTGAGTAAGAAGTTGCTGCGGGCAAGATCAAAGAGGTTTTTGCCTGCTTTTTCCTCAAGGATTTCGAAGTCTTCCTGTCTTACATTGAGGTCTTTCATGCATTTTGAGTTTATTTTTGTGTATGGTGTAAGAAAGTGGTCCAGGTTCATTCTTCTGGATGTTGCTGTCCAGTTTTCCCAGCACTACTTGCTGAAGAGACTGTCTTTATTCCATTGGATATTCTTTCCTGCTTTGTCAAAGATTAGTTGCCTATACATTTGTGGGTCCATTTCTGAGTTCTCTATTCTGTTCCATTGATCTGAGTGCCTGTTCTTGTGCCATGTGCTTAGATATTTTTAATATTTTTGAAACAACAGGATACTGCGAATCAAAGTCTCCATTTTAAGTAGAATTCGTTTCCATTTTCATACTTGGTTTTAGTGCCACAATGTTATAGGTAAAAAATATACCTCACATTGATATGTAGATCCAAATGAAGAAGTATGTCATTAGGTATTACTGCTTTATGTGATGCTCATGTTTTAATCTCTTGTATCAGTTATGCAAAAGTTTTGTCAAAATTCAGTTTGCAGTGTCCATCTTCTCTTATGACAATCAGTTAATCTTTTAAAACTTACCATAATGGATTCAGTACCTACTGAAAAACTTCATTTGGAGGATTTTTATCTGGGTTAAATAATTCTGTTCCCATGTTTGAAAATGTGCAGATATGAAAGTTGTAGGTGATACACATTATTTATAGTAACAGACTGTAATGATGGATATATTTCTCACTATCCAGCTTCTTTTGAAAATAAGCCACTTCCTCCCCTAGCATTGGAGTAACACTTTTTAAAGTCAACAATACTTTACTTATTTTCAAAAACAGATCTCTTTTATGCCCATTCTGATGCTTTGGGTATGTTGGTTAATAATTTTAAGTGGACTAATGTCATAGATTTCATGACCTAGAAGAATGATAATTCTTGAATCAGGGAAATCTTGACAATTGTGTGTTTGCAAAAGCAGTTGGAAATGAGCAATGGCACTTGACTTCTTAAAATGGAAATCCTACCTTTATTTATTCTATTGCTGTGTGGAAACTTACCATTGCTGGCTTCAGCCACAGAACATTCTATAGGAAGCAGTTGCAGTTTCCTGGTGAGGGCATGTGGATAGTGTTTTCCAAGGTCATGAAGCAGCACTTGTAACTTGAAGAGACAGATTTTGTTAACTTACTTATTTAAAAAATTATCTGTAAGGGTGATTTCTACTCATAGTCACATGCCGTTAAAAAAAAAGTTCAGCATATTTGGATTGTCTTTTTGTAAATGAAAAATGGATATCTCATTAGTAAGTCCAATGTCTTTTAAGTACTATGCCATGGGATAACCAGGAGACTTTCATGAAGCACAAAAGATTTTCATGGTTACTCTCCATCTCACTACAAAGTATTGTAGAGATCTTGTTTTTGTAAAATCAGTCACACCAATGACATTTTGCAGCGCTTTGCTTCTGTTTCGTGTTCTTTGCTGTAATTGCTTGGTTTTGAATGATTATGCACATAGATTTTGTGTAATTTGCTCTCGCCATAACTTAATCTGGAGTTGTTATTATTTTTTATTATGTTCAAAGCTTCCACTCCATCAATAGTTAGCTTAGGGTACTTTCCTACATATGTTAGAGAAGTAATATAGGTAGATTAAAACTTTGAATACACTTTTCCTTTAGTTGTTCAGAAGGAAATTACTGCTTCATATATGTTATTATTGGAAAAAATCTAGGAAATACCATAATCATAGACTGTGTAAAACAGATACACTTTCATCCATTTGTACAGTCAAATTCTCCCATTGGGTAACACTTATTTCTTCAAATTTGCAAAGTTTTTGCATCTTCCAAAAGTATTTTTCTGACAAAAGAATATATTTTAACTTATAGCCATATTATTTCCCATATTTTTTCAGCTGTTTTTACTTTACAAGGGACCATGTCTCCCAATGGTATATGGTTTTACTTTTGTCCTTAAGTAGGAAGTTTAGTATGTATTACATATTTAGTGGATTATTGTAAAGGCCTGGGTTAACAATTGCATGGTATGTTGAACTATTTCTAAAAAAAAAAGTGTTGACATTTGTCTTCATGTTCTGTATGATTAGTGTGTGTCTTAGTAATTATGAGGGCTTTCAAACCATCATTAACAAAGTGGAGTATTCACTTAGGGCAAGGTTAATATTTAAAGATAGTGGATATAATGTGTATTTTATAGAGTCATGATAATTTTGAATTATTTGGAGCAAATTCTTATTAGGTTAATTGCCATTGCTTTTCTCTCTTAATAAAGATGACAGTTTATTTGAAATAAAAGTATAAAATCTAACATTGTCCTATTTCCTTACATTATTTGAAAAAAAAACATTTAAACTTTTTCCATAACTTTATAATGGAATTTTACAAACATATACAAAAGTAAAAGTTAAAGGGTATAATGAAACTGATACGCCTGTTACCTAGTTTCAGTAATTATTATTGCATGGTATATCTTACTTCATCTATATCCTCCTG
The DNA here is from genome assembly GCF_016509475.1 of Prionailurus bengalensis. Taxonomy (NCBI): domain Eukaryota; kingdom Metazoa; phylum Chordata; class Mammalia; order Carnivora; family Felidae; genus Prionailurus; species Prionailurus bengalensis. Next base: position 50,078,751 of record NC_057350.1, read on the forward strand.
CTCACCCTTACCTCAGATTGTTTCATTTTTTATTTATTATATTTTACCAGTTCTTTCATGATTTTATTTTGCTTCATTTTTTGTTTGTGTTTCTTTTTTTACTGAATAAATTTAACCTGCAACATTGTGTAAGTTTAAGGTGTATAATGTGTTATTTTGATCTATTTGTATATTGTAATATGTTTGCTGTCATAGTGATATTTATCACATTATAGTACATACTGTCTATATTTATTATACTTTACTTTAGATCTCTATGGTTTATTTACTACCATTGCAAATTTGTACCCTTAAACAACACCAATCGTATCTTCTCACCCTTCTTGCCCTGGTATCCACCATTTTACTCTTTTTTTTTTTTTTAATGGATTTGGCTTTTTTAGATTCCACAAAGAAGTGATATAATATAGAGCTTGTCTCTCTCTGACTTATCTTACTTAGCATAATGTGCTGAAGATCCATCTATATTGTTGCGAAAGGCAGGATAGCCTCCTTTCTCGTGGCTGAATAATAATATTTTACTCTGTGTGTGTGTGTGTGTGTGTGTATACACACCACATCTTCTTTATCCATTCATCCATTGATGGGCATTTAACTTGTTTCCATATCTTGGCTATTGTAAATACTTCAATAAACATGGGAATGCAAATATGTCTTCAAAATACTGTTTTCTTTTCCTTTGGGTATATACCCAGAAATGGAATTGCTGGATTGTATGGTAGATCTATTTTTAATATTTTGAGGAAACTTCCTATAGTGTTTGGACAAATTTACATTCCCACCAACAGTGTTTAGGGGTTCTCTTTTCATCACATCCTCACCAGTAGCTGTTGCCTCTTTTTGATGATTGCTGTTCTGACAGATATGAGGTGATATCTCATTGTGGTTTTGATTTGCTTTTGCCTGATGATTAGTGATGCTGAGCATCTTTTCATGTGCCTGTTGGCCATTACAATGTCCTCTTATCTCAGACTGTTTAGACAACATATCATTTTATCTATTCATATTTCAGTATGTACTTCTAAAATTGACTATAATACTAAAAACATAAAAATGAACAATATATATAGTTTAAAATGAAATATATATTTTATTTATTTATTTATTTATTTATTATTATTTTTTAAATTTTTTTTTCAACGTTTATTTATTTTTGGGACAGAGAGAGAGCATGAACGGGGGAGGGGCAGAGAGAGAGGGAGACACAGAATCGGAAACAGGCTCCAGGCTCTGAGCCATCAGCCCAGAGCCCGATGCGGGGCTTGAACTCACAGACCGTGAGATCGTGACCTGGCTGAAGTCGGACGCTTAACCGACTGCGCCACCCAGGCGCCCCTATATTTTTAAAATATCATTAAATATTTAGTGTTTAACTTTCTGTGCTTTACAATTTTATTTTTATTTTTGAAAATAAAGGTGATGAATTAAAGATATATTTTGAGAGAACTCTACAGTACCTTGACTTGTTGAATGTGGGGGAAAAGAGAGAGGAAGAGTTTGAAGATGAAACTCAATTTTCTGGGTGAGTGGAAGTGTTATACAATGAAATGAGGAAGAATATAGAGGTGGTTAGAGTGAAAAAGAGGTCAGTTTGAGATATGTGAAAATACTAAAATGGAAATGACAAGCTGACATTTGGATGAATGAATCGGGAACTCAAAAAGGGAACGTGGCTTAGAGACAAGTTTGGGAATAGATGTAGCATAAATAATACTTAAAGCTTTGGGAATAAGAGACAAATCAAGGAGAGACTATAAAGGAAGAAAATAAGACAGCTCAGAACTAAGACTGGCTCCTTAAGGAGCTCGTCCTTAAGGAGAATGAGAAGAAGGGATCAGAGATACTAGAAAAGTCGAGGATGTAGTGCAGTAGAAACCCTTAAAGAGATGCTTCAAGAAAGCAGTAAGGGGTCAACGGTGTTGGATACTGCTGAGTGGTTTCATGCACTGAGGATCAAAAAACCTCTCAACCAGTTTGAGACCCTCCTCCTTCATTTCCATACTTTCTGCTGCTGAGAGTTACCTACCTTCTGAGTCTCAAGTTCATCTTCTGCCAAATGTTGGTGCTTATGAGACGTGGTGTTGGATGGCAGGGAAGGAAGGGCTGTGGTTTAGGAAAGGCCTGGCATTGCATCCAGCATCGTAAGATGGTTAAATGTGGAGGTGAGGGTGCAATAGATGACCTCCTACCAACTCAAAATCTGTGAGGTGTGACAATACTCACAATACTTAACCTCACGGGACAGATAAAAGGATTTTCTGAGTCACGCTGTAGACTACCAAGTGCTAGGTAAATAGAAGGTGTTATTTCTGTTTACTGAGACCATAAATGTAAAAGATAATTTTTATAGTATGCTTGTGGTAGCTGTGCGTTAGGCAGACATGACCACGATAATTTTAAGTAGAAGTGGGTGACAGCATCATCAAGCTGATCCTGAGTGTCTGTTCATCAGCACGTTAGGAGTTTAGAATTCCCTGAGGCTTTGAGATTTGCTTGCCTCTAGTGTCATAAAATAAAATCCACTAGCAAATTTTGTCTGGTCCTCATAATGCAGAGCTATCTGGAAATTATAAATAATCTGAGGCCCCTGTTTTGGTGGTCAGGTTAGGACCCTCTACATCCATCTTCTCAGCATGAATCTCAGAACCCTTTCCTCCCCTGTCCCTGTCATTTAATGCTGTACAGGGGAGACAGAGGAAAGATAAGAAGGATCCCTATTCTCCAGGTTCTTGCCATGGAGATAGTGCTGAGGCCCCAGCCTCCTGGTAGTGCCTCCTGCAGGGAGAAAACACCAGGTCCTCAAGCAGCAATCCTACCCATCAGGGAAGCAAGCCCAGAGCACTCCTAGGTTAGGAACTCAGTAGAGTGTATTGTCAAGTGCAGGAACCTGCTCTGGGTCATCACCTAGAACCTCACATGCAGTGGATACTCAATAGATGCTATTAAAAAAAGAAAAAGGACAGACTTAGCCATTTAGGGTGTATGCATTAGAGGCCAGGCCAGCTTTTGCCACTGGCTTATGGTGTCAGCTCCAACAGATGATTTTGAGGATACTGTCAATCATCCTGTCCTCCAAATTACTACCTTTGGAGTTCTCTCTTTCTCTTTTTTTTAAGTTTGTTTATTTTGAGAGAGAGAGAGAGAGAGAGAGAGAGAGAGAGAGAGAGACAGAGCGAGTGGGGGAGGGCCAGAGAGTGAGAAGAAGAGAGAGAATCCCAAGCGGGCATCGTGCTGTTAGCACAGAGCCCCATAGAGGGCTTGCTCAAACTCACAAACCATGAGTGAGATCATGACCTGAGCCAAAACCAAAAGCTTGTGCTCAACCAACTGAGCCATCTAGGTGCCCTAGAATTCTACTCTTTAATAAGCCATATTCTCTGACAAAATGCATGTGTGTCTAGGAGAGCCAAAATTGCATCATCAGATTCTTATATCTTTTATTGCATTTGAGTTTTTTGGATCTTTCCTGAGAGCAGAGTTTAACTAGGGATGTTGAGAAGAGAGGAACTAGGAGTGATGGGTGGAGGGGTAAACCACAGGGAGAATGGTAGCTACCACAAATCTAATTTTACATAAGTCACAGTTGTGCCTAGAACTGGTCTTAATTGATAGCTTGGCAAAGCAAGTATCCAGGAATAATATGTCTCTGCTCTAATTCATTTTTTTCATTTTCACTCATTTCTTTATGCTTCACTGTGAATACATACAATGAGTCAAATGCCATATACATAGGCATCCACATATTCTTAATACAGTTATACCTAGATGCATAAAGATGATGCAGGGAACATTTTCTAGTCTCACAGTCCCAATTCCATGCAAATGATTGATTAAAACAGTAACATGAACAAACATGAAGCACCAGAGCTTCAAGTAGGTGACACATTCAATTATGACAACCAGGCAAACAAAGAAAGATAAGCATTCTGGTACCAGGCAGTTGCAAATCACAGATTAATGAATGTAATTTCTGGTTTCAGAGATTTTCCTATTTTATTCTATAACACTGGAGTCAACGTTCATTAATTCAGAAGGGTCTAGGTGAAGGCCTACTAGACAAGGCATCAATGTGAGGTAAACTTTTGCATTTGCTCAATGTGTGCCCCAGATTAGATAGAATTACCGAGCTTGATCTGACCTCTAGTGGCACCTTGTAATAATGAGCACACTTAAATCCACTTAAAAGCTTTGCTGTGGGAGTCTTGCCATCATTTCATCTTCAAAGTGGAAGCAATCTTAGAGATGATCTACTTGGAAAATTGTACACCTCTGCCCTATTCTACAGGTGAGGAGACTGAGATCCAGAAATTTTGGGCGATTGGATCAAGGTTGAAGTGCCCAGTACAGAGCCTGCTTAGGATCCTATCTCTCCCTATCTCTCTGCCCCTACCCCATTCATGCTCTCTCTCTAAAAATAAATAAGTAAACTTTAGATTTCCATGCTATTATGACAATGCCACAGAGAAAACCCATATGTAAATATGTAAAAACGTTGATAGGGGTAAACTTAGATATGTAAACTTAATGGCTTTAAGAATTCTGTGAGTCAAAAGCATCAAAGCACTTTCAGCTCAATATCTGAATATTTTAGCTTAAATTATGTGTAGTTATCTGAGTCAAAATGACTGACTTGAGTTCAGCCACACTTAAATGGTGAATTTCTTTGATGTTTTTAATTTTGAATCAGCTGTTTAGAACCATCATGGCAATAATCAACAAATGGAGATAATTCTAATGACTTAATCAAACCAACATTCAGTTGTCCAACTCAATATTTAGTTCCAAATCTTGAGAATAAACAGTTGGGACAAGATATAAGTCCTTATGTACTTAACTCCTGAGTCTTTGATCAAATTGCAGTCAGTATAAAGTAATGAAAAGTAGGCATCAAGTTTCAGCAGACCTGGGTTAGAATTCTGACTCATCTCTATATTAATTTCTATTGCTGCAGTAACATATTGCCACAAACTGAATGGTTTAGCCACAAACTGAATGGTTTACAACAACACAAACTTAATTTTTGAAGTTTACAATTCCAAATTGAGTCTTAAAGGGCAACAAGGTGTCGGCAGAGCTGGTTCCTTCTAGTGGTTCTGTGGGGAGAATTTATTTCTTGCCTCTTTCACTTCTAGAGGTTGCTGGCATTCCTTGGCTCCCAGCTACATCACTCCAGTCCCTGCTTCCATGGTCATATCACCTTCTCCTCTTCCGTAGTCAGATTTCCCTCTTTTAAGGTCACATGTGATTGCATTTAGAGGACACCTGGATAATCCAGGATAATCATCTGATCTCAAATTTCTTAATTTAATCGCATTTGCAATATCCCTTTTGCCTGTATAATGGTCACAGGTTCCAGGCATTAGGAAATGGACATCTTTTTGGGCCATTATTTGGTCAACCACAATCTCTTACCAGCTGTGTGATCTTGGTCTAATCATCTTAACCTCTTTTATAGAATTTGTTGTAAAATAGAAGATAGATAAAATGTATCGAGCGAGCTGCGTCATACTCAATAGATACTCAGAAATATTTCCTGCGTGTCCCTTAGTTTAATGGATAGATGAAATCTCTAACAGTGGATTATGCACCTAAGAAAGGAGATTTACATTCAGTGTAGTTTCAGATCTGGTTTATGGGAATGGGATTGCCATCTGGTGAATGAGGTGAACACCAGAAATCTCTGAAATGCAGTGTTTCTCAGGCTAGTGTTTCCCAAGCGATGGATTCCTCTCTCCAGCCTCCTGAATGACTCATCTTGCATTCTGATTTTGGAGATTTGATTACATTCTTCATCCCATTGCCCATCTTCTAGTTTGCATGATAAAAATCTCATTGCTGGTAACCAAATTAATTTACTTTTAAAATAATTATGTCCTGTGGCAATCAATTACATAGGTCTGCCAGATGGCACATAAAGTGTGTGCTAAATGGAATAGTCATTATATTCAAGTTTACCCTGTTTTATGGTTTTTGCTCTGCCATGGGCTTGGTCTACCTGGGAGAGATATTTTAAAAATTTACAGTTGCATTTAGCTACATACACTTTGCTTTCCTCTTTTTATCATTCCTGTCTAACACAGACTTAGAGAGGATGGGTCTAGTAGAATTCAGTTTCCTTGACTATAAATGATTCCTTGATCATCATTCTGTAGGCCTTACTCTGGAAATCTCCCTGGGTGATGCCATAAATACAGGCTTTGACCTGGCTGTCATCAAGATGAATGAGACCTTCAGAAGTAGTATTCTGGGGCAGCATGGGGCTCACAAATTTTAAGTATCATGCCTTCGAATGGGCTAACACTCTGTGATTTTCCTAGTGGTTATATCTACCACTTTGTCGGCTACTGCATGTATGGTTCCAGATATTTTTGTGACCCAACAGCTCCCTGTAGGCATTTCTCCAGGGCAGAAACTAATAAATGGGAAAAAAAGTGAGGGAAGAAAGGCTGGTATCTATTATTCCTTAAAATTTTCTCTGTGGGGGCGCCTGGGTGGCGCAGTCGGTTAAGCGTCCGACTTCAGCCAGGTCACGATCTCGCAGTCCGTGAGTTCGAGCCCCGCGTCAGGCTCTGGGCTGATGGCTCAGAGCCTGGAGCCTGTTTCCGATTCTGTGTCTCCCTCTCTCTCTGCCCCTCCCCCGTTCATGCTCTGTCTCTCTCTGTCCCCCAAAAAATAAATAAACGTTGAAAAAAAAAATTTAAAAAAAAAAAAATTTTCTCTGTGAATCAAAACATTATTTCTTATCTTAGAGTCCTATGGACATTGCTATGTATGGCTGTCTTTACTCTATGATGGCCCATTCTTTTTTCAGAGTGTTGCAGATTTACATTAAAGTTGTCTTCCAATGGCTCTGTAACCAGCCGGTTTTATGACTGTAGCAAAGTTATTGAAAGTACCTAGATCCTACACATATGGAACTAGATGGCTTGCAAAAATATGTTTGCTCAAACATTCTGTGATTCTGTGTTTTAATAATTTTGTCAGTGGCAAAGGTAACTTTATTTTGGAAAAGAAAAATCCATAATAAATTTGGGGAACGAAGAAAGGGCTGGATAGGCAGGTGAAATGACCTCGAGAGAAGGGAGAGAGGGAGACAGAGCAGCTCATAGAATCTATACTGGTGACTCTGGCCTGGAGCTAAGTTCTTTGGGCCTTATTTCCTTTGGTCTGCTTTATATTTCATATTAATAAGGTGGTCATTAAGCTTTTCTCAGCTCAAAAATTCTTTTTGAGTTCTTTGATTCTTTATCATCTCTCTTTGTCTTCTATGCAAGTTAGATCCCAGAGAGTACTTGGAGCCACACTTATTTGTTAGAAACAGTTTCTATTTCTTCTGTAATTTCCCTGTGCTTCATTTTTTTGTGTGCTGCAGTGCAGCAGAAATTCCTCGCAAGATCACAATATTCTAAAGGCAGAGTTTTCAATGGAAATACTGGAAACATAAGACCAATTTTATCAGTCATTGCTAGATCAACACGTTCAGAATATGTAATTCTAGCCCTTGGCAGAACATGGTGGTTTTTTTATAGTTAAATGGATACTCTGCCCAATGAAAGGTACGAATGTTTTTCAGCCGCAAAAGCCTGAACAAACCTGCAATTACAGATCCAGGGAAAAGTCTGCATAGATTATGGAGCACAAGGAAGCCAGACTGGCAGTTGACTCTCCATCCACTAGATGGAGGTAGAGGAGCACAGAAAAAGAATCATCTTGGGTTGTTAATCAAGTTGACTGTGTAGAAGCTAAAGGGGAAGCTGATCTGTCATTAGGTAAGACCCACAGGAAAAATTTATGGATATCATACCTTTAAACTAGTGGAAAACATTGGTTTGAGGCATAAATCTGTAAGACCTCTGATTTTATGTAAAAATTCTATTCCTCTATCATCATCAAATAGCAGTCCTTACCTTTGCCTGATTTGGGCATCTTTTAGCTTTTTACAGTTGGACCTACTTTCAGCCCATTCCAGCCCCAGGTCCTTAGGAAGTCCTGCCAGGAGCAGGAAGGATAGCAGTTGCCTCTGTGTAGGTGCTTTTGATCAACAGACTTGAGGTCATATATTTGAGGGGCTGGCATTTCCAGCTTCTCAGGTGGATAAGTTCCTGCTTTTTACTATGATTCATATGGTGAAGGATTTATCAAATAGGAAAAGGATTTAGATGCTGGTTCAGGCAACAAATCACAATGATATTGGAATATCGGCCAAGACTAAATTCAGGGGGTCAGCCATAACTGGTAAGACATTTAAGCGCTAACTAGTATCTCAACTTTTTCCTTGCTTTATTTCCCTCTCTCCCCCTCTTTCTCCTCCATCCCTTTATCTTTATCTCTCTCTCTAATATTCCCTCTCTCCTCTATCCCTCTCCCTCTCTTCCATTCTCTTTTTCTTTCTCTTCTCTGCTGCCTGGAAGATTCTAAATCTCGAACTTGAAGAGTATTCTTCCAGCTGTGGATTCTCTAACTATGTTTTCTCTCTGGCTTTATGTTGCCTAGGATTCTACTCAGTCTTTATGCAGAACTCCACCTGATGATGGAAGTCTTGGTACACAATCCTCTGTCCTGTGCTTGGGGGCTATAGTTCTATGAACACAAACAGCTCACCTAAATAATAGTGACCACAGCCATGTCTTGCCCATATACCTCTGCTCTTAGAATGTATCTCCTGGGCCACCTAGGTGGCTCAGTTGATTAAGCATCCAATTTAGGCTCAGTTCATGATCTCACAGTTCATGAGTTCGAGCCCCGTATCAGGCTCTGTGCTGACAGCTCAGAGCCTGGATCCTGATTCAGATTCAGTGTCTCCCTCTCTCTCTGTCCCTCCCCACTTGTGCTCTGTCTCTTTCAAAAGTAAATAACTTAAAAAAAAAAAAGAATGTATCTCCTAATGCTGGCCATTGTCTATGTCATACCTGAGCCTTTTAATGAAGTGTAGGACCAAATAAATTCCACTGGGAGTGAGAGGGGTAGGGGAGGGAGGCCAGTACAGTCTGAGACATTGTCTCAGGTGCGACTCCACCTTTAAAAAGACAATTTTTTTTGTGCTTTCTATTTTATTATTTTTAAAGGATTTTTTTAAAAAAGTTTATCAATTTTGAGAGAGAGAGAAAGTGCTAGTTGGGAAGGAACAGAGAGAGAGAGAGGGAGAAAGAGAATCCCATGCAGGCTCCACCCTTCAGCACAGAGCCCAACATGAGGCTTGAACTCATGAACCTTGAGATCATGACCTGAGTTGAAGTTGGAGGCTCAACCAACTGAGCCACCTAGACGCCCCTGCTGCTTTCTATTTTAAAAGTAAGTGTGAAGTTTCCATTAAACCGATGTTTGTTTTACTATATTAAAATGTATTTAATTACTTTGCTGTTGAGTAAAATTGCTCCGAGAAGCTGCATCATGTTTATCTCATGGCTTTGAGTCCTTTTGGCCGAATCAACAGTTACGCCTCACATTTGAATTTCCCAGTTGAGCCTAGGCGGGAACCGTGGTAAGGATGGTAGGTTTAAGAGTCACACTGAACTGGGTTTACTGCAGCTACTTCAGCTTAGTTGTGTATTTGTAGGCACAAGCAGCCCTCATTTTTCCCATACATGAAAGGAATAATTATGACCACACAGGATTATTGTGAGGATAGAATGTGCACAAAAGGATAGAAAGCATTTAAAGCACTTAGTGTAGTACCAGATACACAATAAACATGCTTAATAAACATTCTTTATCATTGTGATGAACAAGCCATTCGGGTACTACACTGAACCATCCATTTGTTCTCATTTGCCGCATGTGAATTTGGTCTGCTCCCTTCAGTAATACTGAGTTAAAATATGGCTGCTTCTAGTGCAAAGGCAACCTAGATATCAGAGTTGCTTTGATGTTGTTCTGTACTGGGGCGCCTGGGTGGCTCAGTCGGTTGAGTGTACAACTCTTGATTTTGGCTTAGGCTGTGATCCCAGGGTTGTGGCATTGAGCCCTGTGTTGGGCTCTGCACTGACTTGGAACCTGCTTGGATTTCTCTCTCTCCCTCTCCCTGACTCACACTCTATCTCTCTCTCTCCAAGTAAATAGTTCCATATTTGGGCCTCTTTCAGTAAGGCAAACTGTATGAATAAAACATTTTCAGTTTAGAAGAAAGGGCTGTGGGTGGGATGAGGACAGGGTTTATTTTTTTACTCCCATACCTCAACTATTTGGTTCTGAAATGATTGAGTGATTTCGCAATTGGCAGCTAGCTGGTGCCATAAGCTTTTAAGTTGGGTGAGACAGAATTTTGAGGAAGACAGAAGAGTAATAGTTTGCTCTGGCTGTAGGACTCATTCTTTAAGTTTGGTTCCTGATGTCTTGCCATGACTGTATCCCCTTTATCACTCCTTGCTCTCAAACAGAGCAGAGATGGAAGTCCTAATTCTTCATGTTGGTTGGCTTAAGAGATTCTGGAAGAGGATCTGAGAAGTGGTCATTTTAAATGATCTCTTGAATGGAACTTATTAATATAGGGAAAATAGGGGAGTGTGTTTTCATTCAGACCTTGTTCCAGTTTGTGCTGTGGTGAGTAGAGAGATACTACCTACACCAAACACAAGCATCACCTAGATACCTACTAGGTGTAAGGCAATGCCATAGATTCTCTAGGATATAAAGAAACTTAACACCCTGGCCTGGCGTGCAGGCACTTTACACATGAGCAGGAGAAACAGCATATACTCATGCAGCACTATACTTAATACAATCACTAATGTAAACTCTTAGCACAAGGACTCTTGATCAAATAATTGATTCAACAAACACAAAGTATATACAAGCTTCAAAGCAGCATGGTGTGAATTTGATTGTACTAGATATGTCTCACAGTCTAGTTGGAAGGGGACACATACAGATGATTGTGGTGCAGCTTCTAAGACAAAGAGCTGGTTCTGCTGAGGGAGTCAGGGAGGCTCACAGAGGGGGGCCTGGACAGAGTTATGTCTTTGGAAGGCATGTGGTAACAAACAGTAAGCAGAATAGATTGGAATAATTCTGGTACTGCTGAGGACTGGGCCTGGCAATAGAAAGGAAAAGATGAATGCTAAAGCCATTTTCAACTTTAGGATCTAAAGAAAGGCTTGCAGGGGCACCTGGGTGGCTCAGTTGGTTGGGCATCTGATTTAGCTCATGTCATGATCTCAGGGTTCATGGGTTTATGCTCTGCATCAGGCTCTGCTCTGACAGTGTGGAGCCTGCTTCGGATTCTCTGTCTCCCTCTCTCTCTGACCCTCCCCTATTCACACATACTCTCTCTCAAAAAATATTTAATAATATTTAATATTTTAATAATATTATTATTAAAAAATAATAAAGGAAGTCTTGCCAGTCTCTGTGCGTCTGTGATGTACTGGGTGATTTAGGAAGAATTTAGGGAGAGGGAGGATTCCAAGGCATGGAGTTGGGTGCCCAGTGGAATAATGTATCATGGATATAAAGCTTAGGCAGCAGCAGTGGTAAGGATGGTACGTTTTAGATTCAGACTGAACTGGGTTTACTGCAGCTACTCCACCTTAGTTGTGTTTGTAGGCACAATCAAGCCTCCCTCAGCCTGGTTGTGCCTACAACTAATTTTGTCTCTGAGAGTAAGACAGCTTTAGAGCTTACAGTTTAACTCTAGGATATTAATTTCTAAGTACATATCGAGGCATATATTAGTAGTGAAGTCTGTTGGAGATTTACTAATAGGTCCTTCCCCTCAGTGTCCCCTGACAATGTCTAACATCTTTAAATTTTAAATATAAGTAAGTAAAGCTTCCCCAGAAGCCCTTTGTGACAGAAATCATTATTTCCCCCAAATTTCTGGACTATTTCTTAAGAGTCTCTCCGATCTGTGCCTTATCTTCAATCCTATTTCTGTGATATTGTTTGAATCTTCTTTCTTCACCTTCTGGGCTAATAGGAGACTACTGACTTTCCTTTTGCTTCCAGTATCTTCTCTTCGTTTCACTCTCCTCACAGTGACCTGAATGATCGTTCTAAAGGACATATCACGCCCTTTGTTTAAACTCATCCACTGGCTCTTTGTTCTCTAGCATCTGTTCACTCTTAGATTCTAATATTCATGCTTTTCACAGCTGATTTGGGCCCTAGATAGTTGTACACATGTTGATCTCCCCACATTAAGGGATACTGTTTGAGGCTAGAGATAATGTCTTATTCATATCTGTAATTCCTGAGTCAAGTACCATATCTTTCTCATATCAGGATCTCAATAAATATGGGTTTGTTATGGATTTGTGTTCCCACAAAATCATATGTTGAAGACCCAACTTCTAATGGAGCTGTATCTGGAAATAGGGCATTTAAGGAGCTAATTAAGGTTAAATGAGGTCATGGGGTGTGCTCTTATCTAACAAACTAGTGCCCTTATAAGAACAGGAAGAAACACTAGAACTCTGTCTCCTTGCACACACACAGAGGAAAGGCCATGTGAGGAAATAGCAGGACGCCATTGTCTGCAGGTTGAGAAGAGTAGTCTCACGAGAAACCAACCATGCTGGCACCTTGACTCTAGACTTCCAGACTTTAGAGCTGAGAGAAAATAAACTTCTGTTGTTTAAGCCACCAGGCTATGGTATACCTATTAATAAGGCAGCTGAGACAGGGCTGGATGAGGCAGACATGGTGGGTTGTCCAATAGCCATTTGCCAAGAAAGGCAAATCCTGTAGGATATAAATCACTGTAGGGTACTTGGTGTTGCAGATGACCTCAGAGTTTGTGGACATGAACAGAGCAGCAAGAAAGTACATCTTTGGCTGTGGACTTGAGGCTAATTTTAGATTTATCCCCCAAGAAACCAAAGGAACATTCAGGTATTTTAAAGAAATGCATTCTGTATGAGGAGCTTTATTTCTCCTGCAATCCTACTTTTCCTACACAAACTGCTGGGAGGTGATGATGACCCAAGGGAAGTTGATGTTATTAGAGGAAAGAGCAGAAGAAGGATTGCTGGGAATCTGAGAATGTGTCTCTATGTGTCAGGACTCATAGGGTTTTATAGGCTCATGAATCAAGCCTGTGGCATTCTGATTTTGATTTAAGATTATCCACTGGGGAGCAAATTTTGTTTGAACTTTGTTTAAACCTTCCTGAGCAAAGAGATCCTTCAGATATGTGCTATGAGCTTCCCTGTACAGCCGCACAGGACACTTGGGGGATGGATGTTTCACATAATTTACTGCAAGCATCAACTGGCCGCACACCACTGCTCACCACACGGCAGAACAGTATTTAGAGAGGTGCTGCTGGCCTTCTGTTTTCTGTTTGGTTGCTGCTCCAGAGTTATTCTGGGAATTAAGATGGAAAGAAAATCAGAGAATTACGATGAAAACAAACAAGGATAAGGGGCTTTATTCAGCTGCCTCACAAACAGTGAATCCTCAAAAATTAGTGACAAATATCAAAGCCAGTTCTTACTCTTGCAGCTATCATAAGTTTTTAGCTTCTGCTGCGTATTTTCTTATCTAATTTACTTTGTCGGTTTGTACCAGTGTGTTCGTGATGAGCTCTCCTCTACCATGTTGTTTGGGATGCAACTCTCCTTATTATGAGAACGTTTCTTCTTTAGGTTTTCATGATTTATAATTTTCACAGTGCTCTCCCATCTTCTGTGTTATTTGATTTATACTTGGGGTACATCAGGTTTCAAGTTAATGAAGGACCGGAATTTTTTTTATTCAGTTCACCTCCTAGTGCTATGCCGTCCAGCACTCTTCCTATTTATTCACCAATGATTCATTCAATGATTGTGGTAGGTCTTAAAGTATTAGGAATTCTGGACATCTTTCAGATAAAAAAAACAGACCTATCTTATAGAGAATTTTTAAAGTAAACATCTGAATTATAGGGAGCTCAAATAATTTAAAAAGCACATGGTTTAATACTGGTCCTTTTGGGGGTGCCTGGGTGGCTCAGTCGGTTGGGCATCCGACTTCAGCTCAGGTCATGATCTCGCAGTTTGTGGGTTTGAGCCCCACATCGGGCTCTGTGCTGACAGCTCAGGGCCTGGAGCCTGCTTCAGATTCTGTGTCTCCCTCTCTCTCTGCCCCTCCCCCGCTCATGTGCTGTCTCTCTCTCAAAAATAAACATTAAAAAAAAATTAAAAAAAATACTGGTCCTTTTGTTTCATGATTTTGTCATTTGTTGGATTTTGCATCGATTTTTGACTTCGGTTGGGTTTCATCTCTCTTAAAAACTGAATGTTATATATATATGACTCAGATGACACATGGGTGTTCAATCTTTTGCCATTTAGAGATTCTCAGAAAAATAGGAACTATGTAATTATTTTGTGTTATCTATATATAATTGGGAAGTGTGAACAAAAAAGAAATAGAATTACATTCTCTTTTATGGTTTGCTGAATTACAATAAACAGTGGTGACGCTATCGGTTTATATAATTCCATCTTAGATTACTGCTTTTTTTTTTTAAAATTTTTTTTCAACATTTATTTATTTTTGGGACAGAGAGAGACAGAGCATGAATGGGGGAAGGGCAGAGAGAGAGGGAGACACAGAATCGGAAACAGGCTCCAGGCTCCGAGCCATCAGCCCAGAGCCTGACGCGGGGCTCGAACTCACGGACCGCGAGATCGTGACCTGGCTGAAGTCGGACGCTTAACCGACTGCGCCACCCAGGCGCCCCAGATTACTGCTTTTTGATTGAAATTTAGCCAAATTGAAACCTGTTTCATTAGGATGTGGTTGTATATCATAGCATGATGTACAGAGGGCACTAGTGTCATGATTGAGCCCATTACTAAAATGCAAAATAATTATTTTTTGCATTATTTTATATATTAAGGGAAGAGGTATGAAAAAAATAGAAAAGTATACTATGAGTTAGTTTACTGTTGTCTCTTAAAACTGGAGCTATATTCTAAAGCTTATGACTGACACTGAAACCATGAAATAAAACAACTATGTTGGCATATCAGCCATTATCTACATTTAGTTGCCCAGAATTGAGTTAAAAGTGGGGGGGGGGGGGAACCAATCATGAACTAATTGAATTCTATAAATCAATTAAAAATGTGATTAATATCATTATCAGGAACATATCTATGGTATTATAGCAATTATGAGCACTTTTACAATCCATATTTCTTGTTTCCATTAACAATGCCTACATGTTCTGAAGGTTGCATAAAACAATATTTGAAGAAAGGAGGTGAAAAAACGAGCCATTGCTTTTAGTACTACTTGGCCTTCCTGTTCAATTACATTTGGAGTTCAATGATACCATGAAAGAAGCTAAAAACGGTTTGGGTAAGATTCAACCCAGAGGGTGTGTGCATCTCAAGCCAACACAAAAGGGTAAGAATGCTTCTGCCAGATGATGGCCACCAGATGGCAGTGCATCTCAAGGAATGGGGAGAAGACGGCTCCTCTGGACAGGACCGGCCAGAAATCTAGTTTGAATACTAAGTATGTGCTTTAAGCCAGGGACAGGAATGGAGATCTGAAAGTATCCAAATATTTCAAATATTGTAGAAAAACTTGGAAAAACAGCATCTTGCCAACCTCAAATGCTTGATGGCTGAGATTTAATCTTGGGTGGTTCCGAATGGAGCATTTATTTGATGGCAGATCTTTTGGAGGCAGGGCTGCCCTCCTCAGAAAGCAGCCACAGCCCTGCAGGAGGCACATTGTAGGGCTGTGTGGGGGCCTCTGCTTCTTTTTAATCTGTGTTCTCTCCTGAGATGATTTCAGGGACTCTAGTGGTTTCTGTGTCATCCACACTCCTGCTGATGACCCTCACATCTATCTGCTGCCTACTGAGAACGCCATTTTTGAAGTTTCACAGATATCAGTCTCCAAATTAACTTTAGTGCCTGGTCTTCCACAACCCCCTCCTTTTACAGTGTTTGCCATCTTACCAAACAAGCCATCCCTAAAACTAGAAATCTGGGAGTCATATTTTAAACTCTCCCTTCCTCCATTCAGTCTTAGGGCCTATTGATTCCACCTCCAAGTTTTTACCACCCTGTCCACTTTTACTATGCCTTGATCATAGCCCATGGTCTTATACAGAACTTCTGAAATAATCTCCATGAATCTATTTTTTTACCTTCTTATCCATTCTTTGTAGCCATAGTGACTTTGGAAATGCCAATAAGATGATGACACACTTGGCCTGACCATGATCTCTGCTACTCTCTGCTTGGTCTCTATGAGCCAGTCACACTGACTCTCT
This sequence comes from Prionailurus bengalensis, assembly GCF_016509475.1. Classification (NCBI taxonomy): domain Eukaryota; kingdom Metazoa; phylum Chordata; class Mammalia; order Carnivora; family Felidae; genus Prionailurus; species Prionailurus bengalensis. The sequence goes on from NC_057350.1 coordinate 50,094,964, forward strand.
TTCAATTCCCGTTACCATGGTTTGGAATGCTCTTCTTCTCCTTTTTCTCTAACTAGGTTTTCTCTTTCAGATCTCACCTTAAATATCAATAGCTCAGGAGGCCTTTCCTATCCCAGAAGACTAGGTCAGGCCTTCCTGTTAGATCATTTGCTACATCCCCTGTGTTGTACTTACCACACTTATAATCACTTATGTGCTGTTTCCTGTTAGCCTATCAGCACCATGAGGAAAGACACCATAACTGTGTTGTCCATCACTAGATCTTCTGTGCCTAGCACAGTGCCTGGGATATAGTTGCCTTTCAATACATATTTGTAGAATGGATGACTTCATGAATGGAAGTATTTGTGATAATTGAATTAATGAGTTAACAGGCATAACTTAATCTTTTAATGGTGGCCATTTTGGTAGAGTTTTAGGGGTGGTGTAGGAATGGAGTGGCATGCTTCAAGACTTTACTATAAAAAGAGAGGTCATGGAGGATGGTTAGAAAACTCTATTTCTTCTGGTGTCTGCCATGGGCCCATAGTACTCGTACAGTGGTAGGGAAGTCTCACTAGCTCCTAACCCTGGGGATATGGAGCAGTGATGGAAGGAGGAGATTCTTTAGAGAACATGTGTAGTTGGCGTATGGTTTTATTTTACCAGGCTGAAGACAGTTGTGCTAAGAACAGTGATGTGATAAACAAACAAACAAAAAAGGCCCTTTGCCTCTTTTCCTATAGGAATTTAGGGGAGGAATATAGTTTATTTGGAAAGTCTAGAGTAGAGCCTTCCAATAAAACTTCCTATATATCCACTATGGTAGCCACTACTCATATGTGGCTTTTGAACACTTGAAATGTAGTAAATGCAAATTAGAAACTGAATTTTTCATTCTGCTTAATTTAAATAAGTTTATATTTAAATTTAAACTAATTTATATTTAAATGTAAATAGCTACTTGTGGCTGATGATGACTGTATTTGTTAGCACTAGAGGATAGGAGTTTTTCTGAGATAAGGATGGCTGAGTGCCTCAGATGGTTGGTTCATCCTGGAGTCCCTTGCATTACCAAGAATGTGAGTTATGGACTTGACATACTTTCATTAATACTGATACTCCCTTTCCAACAAGCATATAGAATCAAATCTTTCTGGAGAAGAAGTAAGATGTGGATCTTTTCGTAATAGGAAAATGTAAGGGGCTATTTTATAAGCCTGGCTTCCCCTCATTCCTAGTATGTGCTATATCATCTTCTATTTTACTGTAGTGGATTTCATTTCCAATCACATAAAAAGAGATGCCTCAAACTTATTCCAAAGTCACTTTTAGAAAGCAGTTGGTTGAGATATTGTCTTGCCTCCTGGGAAACCAAATAGGAAGTCTTCAAAACAAAGGAGCAGCTATGGTATTTCTGGAATTCCAGTGTGTCTTGTTAGTGTTGATATTGAACCATTTGATGCTTTTATGACATATTTCATGATATCAAAGCACTTTACAGAATTGAATTCATGTTTTTAACACTTGTTCAAGTTCAGGTACTGGCTACAACAGTACTTGCTACTTAATCTTTTCATGTAGAGAGTAGATGAAACTTACGTAACCATTTTTTGTGTGTGCACAGTACATATAAGAAACGCAGGCTTGTGTTTGTATGGCACACTAGGATCGGTGGACAAGACTGCACATGCTTGGAGTAGGCTGGCCTAGTAGCTTTGAATGATCCAGGCTTTGTCCACCTCTAATGAGAGCTGAGGAAGTCATTAATTAAGCACAATATTACCCATTTGTCACACTGCAGTTGGGAAGTTCTGTTGACTTGATGCTCATGAGGTCTAGAACAATGCTTTCTAGAATTTAGTGTACATGTGAGTCAACTGGACATCTCATTCAAATGCAGATTCTGATTCAGAAATTCTCAGATGGATGTGAGATCCTGCATTTCTAACAAGCTCCTGAGTGATGGCTCATCCACTGACTTCACTTTAAGTTGTGAGGTGCAAGGACGTAAGTTTCATTTGGTCAGTTCTGTATTAAAAAGTCTTTCTCCATCACTACAGAAGTTATTCTTTTTTAAAAAAAAAATTTAATGTTTATTTACTTTTGGGAGAGTGAGACAGCATGAGTGTGTAGGGGGCAGGGCAGAGAGAGAGAGAGAGAGAGAGAGAGAGAGGGAGAAGGAGACAGAGAATCTGAAGCAAGCTCCAGGCCCTGAGCTGTCAGCACAGAGCCTGATGCAGGGCTTGAACTCAGAGAATCGTGAGATCATGACTCGAGCTGAAGTCGGACACGTAACTGACTGAGCCACCCAGGTGCCCCACTACCAAAGTTATTCTTAAATTCTGTCAACTGTAATATTGTGCTATTAGTCCATGTAAGAGTAGATGGAAACATTGATTCAAACTCTTTCCTTGGACTGGAGAAGCAGCTCAGGACACACACATGGATGGCCATGTGTTTACATTTTCATTAGAAAACAGCACACAGGTAAGAGTAACATGCTAAGAAGCGGGCAAACACAGCATTCCTTAGCTTATGTCAAAGACCACCTCTGACGGCAAGGTTGGAGGAGCTGTTGGAATAACTCTGGAAATGGGAGACCTGCCTTCTGGATCCAACTCTTCCCTCACTGGCTAACTTACTGTAGGAAAGGTATTTACTACATTTCTTTGAGCTTCAAATTATCATCTTTTAAACATGAGACACGCAGATGGTGGAAGGGCAAGCTCTCTTTTACTTTCCTTCTGAACATAGGTATTTGCGGTGCCATGGATGTGTGTCATGGGCTGCCAGCACCTTAATAATAACCAGGAAGGGGAGCTGTGCTGTCCATCAGAGGAAAGGTGACTGCTTTATGTAAAAATGGATTAATTTTAAAGTAGTAGTAATACTAGCTTTGTGCGTTAGTGTTTTGTAAATCCACTTACTTAAATTTCAATCTGTTAATTCCTTGAGAGTAAGGACGCTTGGCTCAGTGCCAAGTACAGGGCAGAAACTTAACAAATTATTGATAATAGTAATAATGGTGGAAGAAAGCATCCTATGGTTGTAGCCCGGAGCTCGGCACATAGTACGTGCACAATAAACAGTAAATATAAAGAATTCATGAGACTAGTAATGACTATTGAGCCACTGCAGATGCCTTTCTTTTTCAGAGGTGAGCTCTGTCAGCAGAGAAGTGGCTTCATCCCCACTATGATTTCACAAAATTCTTATAGTAACATATGCATCTTTCAGACTTTCTCTGCTTCTCTGTCTCTCAACACTTATGAATTTTCTAAAATGCCCCCTTGAGTTTTAATGCACTGGTGATAAAGGTCTGTGTCCCCATAACAACATTCATGTGACAAATGAGCCTGGGTCATTTGGGATTTTCAAACTTTTCTTTACCTGTCCTCAGGATCTATAAAATTATGACCTTAAACCACAATTTTCCAGTTAGCAACAATCTCTTTATTGCTTATACAGTAAAACAAATGGAAAAAAAATCAAGGGCCATGCATGCGCACAGACAAGTGTGAACATTTGAGTCATCACACACTCATGGACATCTAAACAGAGAAGGGTAAAGAAAGTAATCAATGAGACATAAGTATGAACTAACCAGAGTCTCCATAATGTCGGATTTAAAAAAAAATTTAGGTAATTTCCACAAAGAATGTCACTTTTAGCTTCTCTCTCTTCCTGTAACTCTCCCATTAAGTAAAACACGATGATTATTTTGGTAATTTATATGTAATTTATTAAAAATTTTTGTTTGTTTTGGCAGCTAAAATAATGCTGTATCTCCCCATATATATTTGTCTCTCTATTAGTAGAACCTTTGACATTAGGATGCTCTGGATTTGAAGTAGCTGCTAGATTCTAGCCAATAACTTATCATTCTTTGACAAATTTCTCAGATAATGCAAATCCAATGAATCCAAGCCAGATTAGCTTTTGACAGAGAGTTTTCTTTTAGAGATAACACAGCTTAAATTTATATATTATATAGCTCCTTCCCCTAAGAATTCAGACTGAAACGAATTCAGACTGCTCATTCTTTTCTCACTAAATAATTTAATTGCAGTATCATTTCTTAAAACCTGGTCCTCTACCTGTCTTCTCTAGTTTGGTGTATGGCTGTGTCCCAGTCCGACCCAGGTCTGGGGGTGTGCCCCTGTGCATTTTAACAAGAACCATAACCCATTCTAACTCCTGCTCCATCCTGAATTGAGAAGCATGGTTTACATCATCACTCCCCACAAGGTTGCCTAAGAAGAAACCTGGAAGGAATCTAATTCCTTTTCCTTACCTCCTTTGCTCCCATTTCAAACAAAGCTCTCAAAAATTCTTTCTTCCTCTCTACTTCCATGCTCACTGACTTAAGTCAAGTCCTCCTGATTGTCTCCTGGTCCATGGCAGTGGCCTGTCTTCTGCTTCCTTTCGCACCCTTCCAGTCCAGTCTCCATACTGTGACCAGAGTAACTGTAAAACATGTGTGGGGTTATACCCTTCATGGTCCACTTCCTTATGGGTCTGAAGGCTAAGTCTATGGGCATGACATATGATGTTCCTCCATTGACTCTTCCTAACCTTGTCCATCTTACTTTGATGTCGCCTCATTCCTTCTCTTCCCTTGTATCTCGGGTTCTAATTACTTGGACCACTTCATATTTCTTAAATACACCATGTGTTATTATTATTTTTTTACTCTGTCATGCATTTTCATGTTGTTTTCTCTGCTTCACTTTCTTCATCTACTTGGCATACTCCTAGTCACTCTTCAAGGTCCATTTAACAGCTCACCCTTTGTCTGGAACTTTATATCACTCCCTCCCATCCATCTTTCTCAGCATAATTAATTACTACTTATCTGTATTCCCAAGGGACTGTGTATGTGGTTCTATTATAGCACTTATCATGGGATGAAATTTATGAATGTGTGTATCTGTAGGCGTTTAAAATCTCTGAGGGTAAGAATCAGTTTTATTGTTTTTTTGTATCTCCTGTTCTTTGCACTTAGTAAAATACTTTATAGTTGTGTGTTGAATTGGCTGCATCAAACCTTGTCATTTCCTGGGGCACCTGGGTGGCTCAGTCAGTTAGGCATCTGACTTGGCTGAGGTCATGATCTTGCAGTTTGTGAGTTCGGGCCTCACGTTGGGCTCTGTACTGACAGCTCAGAGCCTGGAGCCTGCTTCGGATTCTGTCTCCTTCTCTCTCTGCCCTTCCCCACTTGTGCTCTGTCTCTCTGTCTCTCAAAAATAAATAAATGTAAAAAAAATTTTTTTAAACCTTGTCATTCCCTCCATCCCCACCCCCCTACCCACCCCCACCTTTTAAAAAATGCCCCCCGCTGGACACTTCTGGAGGACTCAGTGGGATTTGCAGGTCCACCCATCTCTAAACCCCAGTTTCCAGTTGCCCTGAAGTCAGCTGTCACAGCAAGTCCTTAGCCTTATGGACCAAGGGAAGGCTGAGAAGTTGGATGATCAGAGACATCTGGGGAACCCAACTCATCCAGTTACCCTTACTGTCCCAGAGCACAGGGTCCCAAGGTGTCTCACTCAAGCATCCATCTTTCTAGGCATCCTAGAGGCTGTGCATATCACCCCAGGGTACCAATAGAGGGACTGATGAGCGGGTTTGCCCATGATTCATACTAACCCAGAGGTACTAGAAACATGAAGGCAGGAGGTATGCTGAGAGACAAAGTGCCATGAGCTGGCTCCTCCCAGCCTGCAGGCAGGCTCCCATTGTTTGCTCCAACCTAAAAAACTTTCATGGCTCTCTGGCCACAGGTGGGGACCTTTGGGGAAACACCGTGGGTGGTCTGTGTTTGTCTTGACCCCAAATAAAGCAGCCACCTCCCTGAGGCCAGCTCTTGGGTTGGGTCTTACAGGAACTTGGGGGAAAGGGCAGGAACTCTTTGCATGGCCAGGGCAGAGCAGGGAAATTTCTGTTTGGGAAACACCTAGCACCCTGGGGTCCCACAGAGCCCTGACTATGCCACCAGCACAGAGACACAAAGTGTCTCGCCTTTACTTCCTTTGTCTCTCAGCATCCCAGGTACAGTGGGGTTGACACCAGGCTACAGAAAGAGGGAATGATGGGCTAGGCTGGCTTGTTATTTACACTAACCTGGAAGTGTTAGAAACATGAAGGCAGGAGGTGTGGTGAGAAGCAAAGTGCACATGAGCTGGCTCCTCTGAACCCACAGGCAGGTTCTAAGGGATTGTTTTCAGGGTCCCATCTCATCAGGTCTCATGGCAGACACAGGTAGGGGCCTGTGGGAAATACCGTGACTGGTCTCAGTTTGTCTCATTTCCTCTTTTAACATATAAGGCAGAAACTGCCACCTCTGTATTACAGAAGGAGGCAAAGTTCTTGCCCCAGAGCCACAAGCAGGTCAGGCAATGGCTTCAGGAGGAAGGGGGTTGTAGGCAGTGCTGACAAATTGACGTTGGTGCAATGATTTCTGTGTCTCTTGCCCCATTTGGGTAAGAACTTCTTGAAGTCAAGGACTGTGTCTGTTTTGTCTTTGTTTCTCCAGATCCTACTAATATTAGTTTTTGATTGTTGCTTTAACAAATTACCACAAACTTAATGGCTTAAAACATCACAAATTTATTAACTCGTAGTTCTGGAGGTTAGAAGTCTGATATAGGGCTACTAAAATAAAGGTGTTGGCAGGGCTGAGTTGCTTTTTGGATGCTCTAGGGAAGAATTCGCATTGAAATCTTTTACATCTTCTAGAGGCTGCCCACATTCTTTGGCTTTTGTGTTTTTCCATCTTCAAAGCCAGATGGGGTCTTTGGTGGAGTCTTGGTTACATTGCATCAGTATGACATCTTTCATCTCCAGGTCAGGTGATTCACAGTCAATTCCATCTGCTACCTAAATTGCTCTTTGCCATTTAACCAAACATATTCATAGGTTTCAGAAATTAGGATCTGGACATCGTGTGTGTGTGTGTGTGTGTGTGTGTGTGTGTGTGTGTGTGTGGTAGTAGCAGTAGCAGTAGTAGTAGTATTCTGTCCATCACACTATTATAAGATCTGCTCATATTAGGAGATAAATAAAATTTGTAAAATGAATGGACAGTGTCTATGGTGAGTGTGGCCTGGCTTTAAGCCTAAGGGTTGTGAAAACAACTGGGGAGGCAATAGTGATTGGGAAGAGAGTGGGGGTGGGTGGTGAGTGAGAAATTCACTGGTAAGAGTGGAGAGTTTGGTTATAGGGCCTGATGATTGATTTTTCTGTTAGGGTCCAGTATGGCAGACTTACCCTAACATGACCCCAATGAATCTCACCTTCTGATGAGATTACATACTTGTGTAATACTTTACCCTTGACTGTCAGCAGGACCTATGACTTGCTTCTAAACAATAGAATATGGCAAAAATGATGGGATGTCCCTCTCATTATTAGGTTATTTACACGGAAAAGGTGATAGGATGGCATTATGTTATATTACATTATTTGACTTCAGTCTTAGTAGATTGGAGCTGGAGATTCACCTTGTGGGCCCAATGAAGTCAGTAGCCATGTCAGAGAAGCCTGTATTGCAAGTGGCCTCTAGAAATGGCAGGCAGCCTCCAGGACCTGAGGGTGACCAGCCAATAGCTAGCAAAACCCATGACCTTCACTAATACAGCCCAAAGGAAATGAATCATGTCAACAATCTAAATGAATTTGGAAGAAGATGCTTCCCCATTTGAGCTTCCAGATGAGAATGCAGCCCAGTCAGCACCTTGATTTCAGCCTTGTAAAACTCTAAGCAGAAGATCCAGTTAAGCTGTTCCCAGAGTCCTGAGCTACAGAAACCATGAAATAATGTATATATGTTGTTTCAAGCTTCTGAGTTTGTTTGAATTTGTATAGAGCACTAGAAAAGTCCTGCAGCCGACTTGGGAATGATGTTAAGAGATGGAGATGGAATTACTCTGTCCATGGCTATGGGAAAATAGTTCCTATTTTACAGCTGGAAAAATGAGGAAGAGCAAGTTGAAGCTCATTACTGTTTATCCAATATTCAATGAGAAAAATGAAAGGAGAATTTATTATTTTGATTTCTGCTGGGCTTCCTCCCTCCCTTCCTGTGGCCATCACTTAGAATTAAAGTTCATAGCAGGGGACTTTGTTTCATTAATCCTCACAGCAGTGCTCGGAAAGAAGGCTTCCTGAAGGTTTTTTGGGCTTCTGTCTTCTTTCAGAGTTATAGAGAAATCCCAGTTGTCTAAAATCACCGTGAAGATTCAGGTAAATAGCTGGACGTGGATGAATTACACTCATTATACTTAGCAGTGAAGTTATTAAAATTGTATATCAGGCTTATTGAATATACTGTTTAACACCCCTATCCTATAGCTATAAAGATAAGTCAAAACTTAGCTTGAATTAAAGCTTGAGTCAAAACTCAACTTATAAAAATAAGTCAAAACTCAGCTTGAATCTTTTTTATTTGAACAGTCTACTTTAAATTCATCAATACTATTTAGATGATAGATTATTATACATGTAAATGGCTTTAAAATCCTCTTGCCTAGCCACTGTCCTCATTTCACATATGGGCTTATTGAGTACAAAAAGATAAGGTGAATTGTCTCAAATTAGCTGTCACACAGTTAATTCCTACTAGAATCTAGTCTCCAAGTTCAAGAGTTTTGTATTGTTTTCACATATAAATGCTGGAATCAGAATTTATGGGAGATAGTAGCAGTCTGTTAGGTCCATACTCCTGGTTTAAATACTAAATATATCCAAAGAATCCCAGACACAAAATGATCTCTCTTTACCTAAATTCTAAAAGAAGTAATATGATTCTTAGGAGCCTCACCTTAATTTCATTTGCTGTCTACTGGCGTTGTGAGTAATAATTATCCTTATATTCCTTGGTTAGGTATTATGGTGTGAAGTGTGGTGCTATTTTTCACAGGCCTATGGACTCTCTTGTTTTAGACTGAGGGACCAAGGACAAGGGACTTGGAGTCATACCATCTTTGTTCTGGGTTGGGGAACCAGGTAGGAATTTGGAGCAGAGATCAAAGGGGTACTTGTATGAATTGAGCACCCAGATAGGAGATAGGCTTTGACGTGGACTTCCTATATGGTATCATGAAGAATATGAGTGTGGCACATGGATGAAGAGCTAGTAGGTCATTTGATGCTGGCTCAGAAAGTGACAGAGCTGAGGTTCTGGTAGAACGTCCTTCTGGAGCTGAACACAGAATCACAGAATGTTAGGGCTGGAAGATACTTCGAAAATTATCTTGTTCAAGCCCACCTTTTACAAATAAATGGACTCAGACATAGAAAGATAACTCCAATGGGGCACCTAGTTGGCTCAGTTAGTTAAGCATCTGACTCTTGATTTTGGCTCAGGTCATGACCTCAGTTTGTGGGTTTGAGCCCCACATCAGGCTCTGGGCTGACAGTGTATAGCCTGCTTGGGATTCTCTCTCTCTCTCTCTCTCTCTCTCTCTCTCTCTCTCTCTCTCTCTCTCCCTCTCCCTATCTGTTCCTTCCCCACTTGTGTGCTCACTCTCTCTCTCTCCCTCTCTCAAAATAAATAAACTTAAAAAAAAGAAAGATGACTTGATGAAGAACATATAGCTAGTTAATGGCAGGCTTAGAACTTGGAACCTCCTGGGCATCATAACTATTATTTGTTCATTTGTTTATTTATTTGTTACCTTTGCTACTACTTTTTTTAATCCATTGCACTCAGTATTTGATGCAACACACACACACACACACACACACACACACACACACACACACACCTTTGCTCCTCTACTAAGTTATTGGAGTAACTTGATCTTTATAGCCAAGATCCAAATCCACAAAAATGCTTTGAATGCTTATTATGGAGGTTGTGTGGTAGATGACTGGATTTGGAGTTAGAAGACCAGGGCTAGCCTTCAGGTCCTCATATACCCATGAATACAGGATAATCAACTTTTTTGAGTCTCAGTGTCTCCCTGTATAAAATGCAGATAAAGAGCTAAAGGTGAGAACAGGGGAGCAATGGCTTGGAAGATTCAGGGTGAGGCTGGGACAGTGGAGTGCCTATTGTGAGGAGTTTGGCTAACTTGAGAGCTGCTGCTTTGTGTATTTCAAACTGCTCTACAAATTTAGTGTTATTATTCCCATGTACTGGTCTCTATGGTGAATGCAGGATATATATATTGCCTAACACATAGTACTTGCCTTCTATAAAGTTATACTAAAGTGATAACCTTGATGTATAACAGGGAAGCATATACTGAATGGCCAATGAATGGTAAGGACAAATATTTAGAAGTGAGATGACTAGGAAATGGGGCAATTGGGGAAACTTTGTAGGGTTATGACTTGAGCTGGGTCATGAAAAAATGTAGCAGACAGGAAGGGACCATCTCAGGCAGGTGGAACACATTGGACTAAGACATGGAAAAGCTTAAGGAGAGGTGAATATACAGAAGAGGAAATACCTAAGAAAAATATTTACAAGAGTAGGATTAAGTCATGGTGGCTATTTACATCCAAACCTTGCATATCATGATGCAGGCAATAGGACCCACAGGTGACTTTTGAGCAGGATTAACTTGTCCAAAGTGATTGTGATGGAATGTCCCTTTTGCAGGAGTGTCAGTTGGTTTATAGTAGGGAGTAGAGCAGAGAGAGCTGCTTATTCTTTTCTCCTCCTTAGCACCTCTGGGGCATTTGTGCTGCTGACCTTTTATAATGACACTTAGAAAAGGGTTGAGATTATATCAGGCTCCACTTGTAAATGATTTCTGGAACACCTCCGCCTCCCATCCTAGCATAGGCCTGTAAGTCCTGTTCCTAAACTGCGCAAAACCACAAGGCTGATTGCCTTGTCTTAGTTGTGAGCCAAATGACTTTAATGACTAGCAATTACATTACAGAACAACTGACAACAAAAAGGTCATGTTTTTTCAAGGTACGAGGAAAGGAGACAGAATCTTGAAACCTCATAAAAGGAAAAGGGAACTCTTAAGGTCATTGCATCCGTTCCTGACAGAGTAGGACTTTTTTTTCCCCCTCCTCTGCATGTTTACTGTGTTTTATATACTCTCATTTAACTGACTGAGCAATGGCTGTTTTACCACTTCTAGTGGAAGATTTTTTAATAGGTTAATTGTGTCACTTACCACCATTGACATTCTTCTGCTTTTCAACCAGAACATTCACATAATAAAAGACTTGATAATATTCTGGTCCCTGTTGTGTAAAAAGCATTATTTAAGTGAATATGAAAGCAGTGTTTTCATGTTAGGTGTTACCAGCTTAAAAGCTGTAATCAATGAGAATATATTATTTATATTTTGAACTTTCTTCTTTCAAAAGCAAACTAGTCACCCATCCAGAATCAGATTGGGAGAAAAGCATTAGTGTGCTTCCAGTCATTGAAGTGACATATGAATATAAACATAATGGAGAAAGAGAAGAACAGTTCAGTGGGACTTAATTATTATTCAAATGAAAAAATAGAGAGTGTTTCACTTTCTATATAATTAAAGAGGATTTTGTGTTGGAGAACATTGCTCTGTGATTTATACATTACCTCTCCGCCCCCTCAGAGATCATCAAGGCCTTTGGCTTAGATTTAAGTAATGACATTTTCACAAAGACAGGGAACTTTTAAAATCAGAAAAACTCTTGAAATGCATTCTAATTCATATAGACCTCTCTTTATTCTGTATTAATTTTATTTTTTCCTTCAGATTGATCTTCTTGCTAGTACTTTCTTATTCATTAATTTATAAGCCTAAGTGTGTTAGTTGGACTCATCTGAAGAGTAAGGATGAAGCTACCAATTCTCCTTTCAGAGATGTTCTTAGTAAAAAGTAGTTCAATGGTGATGAAATCCTATAATTTCGAAGTGCTATGCATATTTTTAATTATAGACATTAATTCATGTTACTCTGCTCCTGATGAAATGCTTTGTCAACCGTAGAACACTTCTAAATGTTGAGAAACAAGTCCTAGGAGAGGAGATGCTTTTATTAACTGTTATTGTATATTATTATTTATTATTGTTTTATGATGCTTGTGTGACCTTGGGCAAGTCACTGAGTTTCTCTCACCACTCTCCACACTGGGACCTCTCATGAGTATATGTGCACTGTAAACTCCTAATTCTAGTGTGCTTATCTCTACAAATCCCAAATGCCTCCCTCACAACATTCCTTTACCAATGAAAAAAGAGCAAATTAAAAGGTAATTTTATTTACTATTTGTGCCATGATTTGGCATCTCGGATGGGTACCCCATACCCATACCCATATCAGGCCTAGAGAGAGAGGAGCAGTAATGTCACATCTCTGTGTTTGAACAGTTTTGCTTAACTTGGCCTTGAAACTGGGACTCTGAGTCCAGCTGGCCACCGATAGCACCATAGGCTGTCCATGTAATTAAAGACATTTGCATTCCTTGGGCAACTCTTTGGTGGCCATCTGTGGCCTTGGCTTTGGAATCAAGTAGCAGGGTATGGTGGTGGCAACAGGGGAGTAAAGATCCTGACCGCTCCAGATCTGACTGAAGAGGAAAACATGCAACTTGGGGGATTTTCTACCAAGAGTCTTATTTTTGCCTCAAAGTTGTTGTGAAGAGCTGAAGAGGAACAATAAGTTAAAATACTTTTAAATAATTCACTCTTATGGGAGTTGTTTAAGGGTCTAATTGCATTGACAATCTTTTCATATTCCTTTTTAGTTTTTATTTATTAGATTTTAATGATGCAGAAGTAACCTTTGTTACTCAGTGAACGTTGACACTATCCTCTCTTGCTTCCTTAGCACTCCAGAAGATGACATTAATAGTCTCATATAGGTTATTCAAGTCAGTCTATGGAGAAGCTCAGGGCAATATTTGGCAATGGAGAGAATTAGAAAATGTACAAGAACTATAACCCACCATAATGGAAATGAGAGAAGAATCTTGGATTCTAGGGAGAAATGGTAAAATACTCATTTTAGCAAAATGAAAAAATTCAACCTTGAGGAACCCCAGCTTGGAAAGCTTTTTTCTGAGCTTCATATTTCTTTTTTTTCATTCTTAGCAAAAGAAAAGAAATCAATATACCATAAGCAGTTTCTGAGGAGCAAAGACAAGCATAAATAGAAGCACATATATTCATCTCTACCTCTACCTTTACCTCCATCTCCATCTCCGTCTCCATATCACCTATATATCTATATGTCTATATCTCTGTCTATCTATCTATCTATGGGAAATTTTAGAGGCATTCTGAGAGAATCAAGTGGCTTGGAAAAGAACTGATTATTCCAAGGTTCAGGTTGGGGAGCAGAGACAGAAGCTGGGAAGGGAGGACCCATAAATCTCGGAGACCAAATGGATTGAAAATAGACCGGGAAGAATGTTGTATTTCCAAGGCAGAAATCAACTTATAATCATGTAAAATGTTGGATTAAGTTAGAGAAACAAAAATCTTGAGGACAACATTTTAAATTTCCATAACAAAGAAAACCTCAAAGCATACTCCAATTATTTTCTGTGATGGTACAAGAAGGTGATGTATACTTAAACGTTTTTAATGGTGTATTTAGTTCAGAATTTTTAACTGCTCTGTAGACTGGAGCTGCTGAGAACCTATTGAAAAAACTTGCAACTTATACTAGTAAATGTTAGCTTGCTGTTGTGTGTCTCATATAAATAAAGCCATGCTGCTGGCTGGAATGTTAGGGCTAGCTGTTGCTTGCTTCAACGTGGTTGGGTATAGAGACTTATGAAGCTGTTTGTAAAGACTTGAATCTTAAGATACGGCACTTGTCCCCATCAGCTGGTCACAGATATGCTTCTTTAGCATTTCCCTTGATTGACTGACCATCTAACAAAACTTTTATTTTTGACCCAAGCCAATTTCTCAAAGTCTACATCATGTAAGAGGAGAAATAGGGTTAAGACTCTGAGTTCCACAAGATTTTCTCCAGCATTTTCTTTCCTTATTTGAGGACTTCTTTATCTAAAAAATTTACAATCACACAAGTAGAAACCAAGCCAAGCCAAAAGAGAGGTAAGAGATGGATCTTACAAGGAACTAGCATCCAAACTTTCCACTCATCCAAACTCAAGCTGTCTTTCAAGAGGATCCCATTCAACATTTTCTAGGAATCCTTTCTGAGGCCATTCAAGAACCTCCTGAATTTTCCTTCTTTAAGTTCTTTTTTTTTTTAAAGAAATGTTTATTTATTTTGAGAGAGAGAGAGAGAGAGAGAGAGAGAGAGAGAGAAAGCAGAGGAGGAGCAGAGGAGAGGGAGAAAATCATAAGCAGGCTCCATGCTATCAGCATAGAACCCAAAGTGGGACTTGATCTCAGGAATTGTGAGATCATGACCTGAGCTAAAATCAAGAGTCAGTCGTTTTAACTGATTAAGTCACCTGGATATCCTGAATTCTTGTCATATGAGTAACCTACCCTATACCCTAGGACTAGTCTGGGTTGTGTGTTTTCTGATCTCTCATAGGTGTGTATTAAGTTGTCCTATATGTCAACGCAGAGTTATAAGTTTTGTGAAGGAAGGACATCTTCAGTTGTCTACTTGTACATTTTAGGCATGTATTAAATGCACTTCATGCTGATAAGTCCTGCAGAAGCAGAGAAAGTCCTCAAAGGTAAGGTTTCATATATTCTCAATGTTTTTTACTAGGTAACAGGGGCAGTTAATACACATTAAATATCAAAGCACCATGAAAATAAAGAAAACACCTCTCAGATTCTAACATAATACCTGTCTTTTCAGTCTTATTCCTACATTCTATTTCCTCTTGCTACAAGTAGCAAGCACATTGTTGGGCTAGACATGATTCTTCCATTAAAAGCAACTGTTCTGAACCAAGGAAAACAAAATTAAATAAAATGAGAAGGGAATGAGCAATAGTAACAGGCTCAACACCCTTTTGTTAGGGGATTAAAGCATTAATCATCCTATTATCTGCTATTTTGAGCTTTGCCAAAGTTGCTAGAGGTCGATAAGCATTAGTTCCAATTAAAGAACTTTAGAACTTTCCCTCTTATATCACCCACTGTTTTGGATTGAAAGAAGATGGATGATGATAACATGGTCTCGATAGTCTAATTGCAGCTTCTTTCCATTTTTTTGCTAAGAAATTGTAGAAAAGGCCACTTTGGATTTAAAAAATTAAGAGCTTCATTGTCAGAAAGTATCACTAATGCATATAATTACTATTTTAGATTCTCAAGAAGGTCTAAAGACAGACATTTCATTTTAATACTTGCTATTCAATTGCATTAGTGACATTTGCTAATAACCTAAGGAAGTTACCTATTGCAGTGGTGAGTTTCAAGCTGTAAAGTTTAGCGTTTTGACATGGGATGCCAAAACTGTGTATAACGCACATAAAGAGAGCAAGAATCAATAAACATGTCAATTTAAAAATGTTAAAAACCTGAAATATTCCCCAATAACTCCATTAGGAAAGACAAAACGTAATTGACAGTAGCAGTTATTTCTTGACAGACTGCCCAATAGACTGGCTTGCAGAATTGCCACAGTTCACATTTAAAAAGTTAGGAGAACATGGGCAGATTGAGTTGGCAGGTAAACTAATTTTGCAAAGTGGAAAGCATGGGTAGGTTAATTACTG
Organism: Prionailurus bengalensis; assembly: GCF_016509475.1. Taxonomy (NCBI): domain Eukaryota; kingdom Metazoa; phylum Chordata; class Mammalia; order Carnivora; family Felidae; genus Prionailurus; species Prionailurus bengalensis. The sequence continues at coordinate 50,110,564 of NC_057350.1, forward strand.
AAACTTCAAGATATTATTCTTCAGAGCTGTGCTTCCTTACCTTATGGACAGAGTAAAAAATAAAAATTTTACTGTTCTTCCACCTTTAGGAACTACCTCATATGATTAAAAAAATTGGATAATTAATCATTCAGTCTTTGATATTTTTCAATTATCCCTCAAACATCCTTCCTGGATAGTGAGATGAAAGCTCAGTGTCTCATTACCAGATGTTAGGTTTATTTGTGCATACTATTAAAACACTTAGTGGCCAGTTTATTTTGCTATTTAGAGAAGGAAGAAAGATGACTGAGTTTAAAAGTTGTGGTCTACTCCAGTGTGGTGCTTTGGCTGAAACGAAGTAGTCTCAAGCCAACCATAGAGATGAATCTGCTTTTTGTGCAGAGTGGGATTTTATGAGTGTACATTTAAAAGTTGCTTGATTTTTCTGATTATGAAAATTTGAGTTGAAAAGGAAGAATAAATTACTGGAAATCTCATCATCTAAAGAAAATTATTAATATTCTGATTTTATTTTTCACTTTTTCTGTGCAGAACATTTCTGTACACCATTGTCCATCTGTATATTCAATTGTGGATTTTTTTAGCTTAACATTATAGTTTAAGAATGTTCCCATGTTTGGGGCGCCTGGGTGGCTCAGTCGGTTGGGCGTCCAACTTTGGCTCAGGTCATGATCTCGCGGTCTGTGAGTTCGAGCCCCGCGTCAGGCTCTGTGCTGACAGCTCAGAGCCTGGAGCCTGTTTCCGATTCTGTGTCTCCCTCTCTCTCTGACCTTCCCCCATTCATGGTCTGTCTCTCTCTCTGTCTCAAAAATGAATAAATGTTAAAAAAAATTAAAAAAAAAGAATGTTCCCATGTTAACTCAAATGAATGTATTTGTGGGATCTCTTGAGTGGGGGTTCTATAATTTACTTAGCTATTATCATATTGTTGAATAATTGAATAGTATTCAGTTTTTTACTGTTTTAGTAAAGCTGTAGTAGAAATCTTTTAGAATATGGCTTTTTGGCATTGTGGGTTATTTTTCTAGGGTTGATTTACTAGGGTAGAATTTTTAGTCAAAGGTATGATAATATAATAGGGTGATAAAAGAAGTTTTGACTGAGGTAATAAGGCATAAGATATGATATATTACATAGGAGTTATAAGACAAGTTGCCACATTTTAAGGAGATTATTAAAAGCCAGTTACATCTGTTTTATTTTATAACATCATGAATATAGAGGGTCATGATTCCAATCTTAGAGGGAATTTTGGGTGCAAGTTTTTTTTTGCTGTGAGTCTCCTTGCTTGCCCACCAGGGAAATGAATGAGGTGTGCTTGTACCTTACCTCACTTCAGGTAATTCAGCAATGCCCCTATTGGTTTGAATGATGTGTTGGACAGTTTTCAACTCACACTTGACAGACCAAAAGGTGGGTGACTGTCTGGATAAATGCTGTGATGAGGGTACAGAGGAGAAAATGCCAAATAGGACAATTTGAACTCCCAAAGGTTTTCCAGGCAAGGATGTGTGAAACTTTCTCTTGGACACATGTTGACAGTTACATGAGAGAAAGCCAACATAGCTTCATTTTCAGTCCTGTCCAGCAAAGCTATTTGACATCATAACAGATTCTTGGAGATTGAAAAGTTAAGTGCCAAGCCTAAGAAAAAGATGTGGTTGCTATTGTTGAGGATGCTGCTTGTCTCTGAAAGAGAAAGCAGAAAAGAGAAGGAGAAAAAGGAAAAACATACTCAGAAACACAAGAGAAAGCATTTTAAATTTTGGATGTGTTGAGTTTAAGGTATTGTGAGAATCCAGATGCAAGTGCCTAGCAAGCAGTGGACTTAGACTGGACTCAGAGAGGTCTTGATGAGAGATGTGGATATTGGATCAATCACATGTTCAAGAATGTTGGAGGCTTTAGACAGATCAAAGAGGGTATAGAGTGAATTGAATAGAGGGTCAAAGTCAGAATCCTGGCTCATATCTGCCTCGAAGAGGATGAGAAATTAGCAAGAGAATGAGAAAGGAAAAAGAGATCTAAGGAGATCCAGGACTGAGCAATGTCACTGAAGCCAATGTTGCAAAGAATTCCAAATAAGGCATAGTCAATAAGGAGGTCAGCAAGTTGGGTTTTTAAGAGTCACTTGTTTTTGGCAAATAGTAGGACACTGGTGATTGTATCCAGCTAGCCTCACTGTAATGATCAGGGCAGGATCCTGACTACAATGGGTTGAATGGAGAATGGGTAGAGAAAGGGAATCTTTGGGTGAAGACCATTATTTCTAGGCTCTTGATTGTGAAAGGAAGGGGAAATATATTTTAGTGAGAGAAAGGCTTGAAAGATCAAAGTAAAGACTTGAGCATGTGTGTAGATTATGGGAAAGGTGTCAGTAGAGTGGGGAAACAAAATGTAGGAGAGAGGATTAACTAATGGGCTTAGATCCCAGAGAAGACAAGAGGACATTAGATTAAGAGTCTCCTGGCCCTCTGAATTAGAAACTGTTAAACAGTCTAAGCTACATAAAGCAAGGAATGCCATGCAACCTTAAAAAGAATGAATCATTTTTTAGCATTGATATAGGGAAGTCTCCAATATATATTACAAATATAAAAAGCCAGATAAATAGTGTATTCAGTATGCTACTAGGACTACAATGAATGACCATATGGATTGTGTACTGATATGTGAATGATGTGCCTCTTGAATTGTGCATTGCATGGTCCTTTAGGTGACACATTACATTTGCTAGAGAACACTTTTCAAGATTCTCTATATTCCTTTGTTCTGGTCAATGTTCATAAGAGTCATTTTTTGATCATTTAAGTTTTATCTATTCAAGGATATTTATCAATCAGTCTGATGGATCAGATCTCTGCTCTGCTTGATAACTATGTTTTTAAATTAAACATTAATAAAATGGCCTTCTGATGATAATTTAGTTCTTCATGTCACTTGTTCACAGGAAGAGAATGTGTTGACATAATGACATGAGTGTTTCTGCCTGATGGTTGAGCCTCTCCTAAATGAATAAATTGTCATTGTGGTGTATAATATCAGTCTGTGAGAACTTGATTAATGAGAGCCCACCCCTCAGAGTCAGACCTACATTAGTATGCTAACAAACTCATGTACCTTGCCCTGTTCCTGCAAGTTAAAGACCAGTTCCTAGACTATAGTGAATTCATTAAGCTCAGTTTTACTTGTGCAGGCTCCTTGTAGGCAGACATCTGGCCTTTTCCTGTTGATGTTGTTAAAGAAAAAATTATTCATGATATTTGTTGAGGACAGTAGGGAAGACTTTATTCAAGTGGACACTACCTCGATAGGTTTAGGGACCACTGCAATGGGATTTTGCTGTTAAGGAGAGAGATTGGGTTCAACTTTGAATATATCATGAGCAAGTGGTAATTTAGAGCTAAGGAGCATGGTGGTGATTAATGGGTGGAAAATTACTAAAAGGAAACATTAGGAGTAAGGGGTGACTCTTGCTAAACTGGCCTAACAGGATTCTTGCTGAAGGCTGGCCAGAGTGATCATATCACCTGGGGGATGGTGGAGGCTGAGGAATCTGATTGGATATTGAGGGTGATCACATACTGAGGATGGGTATTCTGGCTAAACTGACTTAGTGGGATTCTCGCAGAGATAAACATACAAGGCCAAAAGTCAGGGCATAGTTGCAAAAGCTCAGAGTAGCCTCAGTAGAGTTTGGTCAAGAAGAAAATCTTGGTCAATGCCCCTTTGCTGTATGGGCCATTTTCTTTTTCTGTTTCTTTTTTTTCTTTAAATTTTTTAAATGTTTATTTATTTCTGAGACACAGACAGAGCATGAGTGGGGGAGGGGCAGAGAGAGAGGGAGACACAGAATCCAAAGCGGGCTCCAGGCTCTGAGCTGTCAGCACAGAGCCCAACACGGGGCTGGAACTCACAAACCGTAAGATCATGACCTGAGCTGAAGTTGGTCGCTCAACCGACTGAACCACCCAGGCGCCCACCATTTTCTTTCTTTTCCTTCTTCTTTTTAAAGTTTACTTATTTATTTTGAGGATATGGGGGCAGAGAGAGAGAGAGGGAGAAAGAGAGAATTCCAAGCATGCTCTGTATTGTCAGTGCAGAACTTCATGTGAGGCTTGAACCCACAAACTGCAAGATCATGACCTGAGACAAAACTAAGAGTTGGACACTTAACTGATTGAGCTACCCAGGTGCCCCATGGGGGCATTTTCTACTCAAATGCAATGGCTTAATCATCTCAGTCTTCTTTTTTTTTTTATTTTTTATTTAAAAAAAAATTTTTTTTTCAACGTTTATTTATTTTTGGGACAGAGAGAGACAGAGCATGAACGGGGGAAGGGCAGAGAGAGAGGGAGACACAGAATTGGAAACAGGCTCCAGGCTCTGAGCCATCAGCCCAGAGCCTGACGCGGGGCTCGAACTCACGGACCGCAAGATCGTGACCTGGCTGAAGTCGGACGCTTAACCAACTGTGCCACCCAGGCACCCCAATCATCTCAGTCTTCTAAAGAGTCTTGTGCATAGGGGCATGTGGGACAGTAGAAGGGTGTGAATATGTGGTATGGGGGAAAAACTGAATCGGAACCTGAAAAGGTTGTTGAGCCTTATTTAGGATGCAAGTAGGTTGTCTCAGTTGGCTAAGGACTGTTCCAGTCTTTAAGTTCCATATCCCAGGAATTTCTTCAGTTCCAGGTAAACTGGACCATAGGTCACCTTAGATTCAGCTCACATTGAAGACTAAAAAAATGTATATATATAATATATTATCTATATAATATATAAATCCATATATATATAATGTATATAATATATATAAATCCATATTTATGGCTCCAGGGAATGGAGCCAAGAAGATGGGAGTTTGGACTGATCCCACATGACTGGGGAGTTGTTGAGAAAAGATGATGGGTTGGGGATGTTGAGAGTTGAAATGATCTAGGTAGGTTAAGGCTGGAGGTAAGGCCAGGTTGGTCACATGTCTAAGTGACACCTTGGGTCTGCATCTTCTGAGTCTAGTCTCCCGTTCTGTGCTTACCAAGGGAGGCAACACTGACTGGAAGAGTAGTACACTGTCCCAATCATGTAATCTTGTTTCTCAATCAGTCAAAGTGTGGAATAAAACAATTTAGGTGGGCCAGAGCAGAAACCCTCAAGCAAGAAAAATACCAAAATAGTGCCTTCCTCATGTCCATCCTCCTTCAGGGTTCTGTAGAATAATGGAATGTTAGAACTTGAAGGGACCTCAGTGTTTTTCTGGTCCGATTTTCCCCTTGGTCATCTGGGAGGGTTAAAATAAAATTTCCATTACAGCTGAGTATGTAAAGATTCATTGACATTTTCTCCACAGTTGTGAGAGTGAAGCAATCACTAAATAAGCAGTTCAATTTGGTTAAAAAGAACCACAACACAAACTGTTAGCCAGTTTCTTGCAAGTCTCTTAACAATATTGCTTCAATGCTTAACATGTTAATCCACTGCTAAGATAATATCATGTTGAAAAAGAGATTAATTCTACATAACATATAGACTGAGATCCATAACAGCCATATGGCTACTGATAAATGAGTGATCAGTATTTTAAAGAACAAACTCATTGCTCAATATTGAATAATCTTGTGATTACTGAATCTAAGAATAGCAGTCTGAGTTGTTATTAAATTCATTTCAGAAACAATTGTTAAATGTTTGTAATTGTGGGCCAATACTTAGATGCTGTAGGGCAGAAATTAACAATTCATTTGCCCTGAATGGGTTAGTCTAGTGTGGTAGGCAGAATATACTAATTCCCCATCCCTCCCCAACCCCTTCCAAAGACACCTGTGTCCTAATCCTGGGAACCTGTGACTATGTTATGTCACATGGCAAGGAGGAATTAAGGTTGGAGATGGAATTAAGGTTGCTAGTTAGCTGACGTTAAAATAGGGAGATTATCTTGGGTTATCTGGGTGGGCCCTATGTAATAACAAGGCTCCTGAAAATATGGAGGAAGGAAACAGAAGTCAGTGTCAAACTTATGCAATGTGAGAAAGCCATTGCTGGCTTTGGAGATGGAAGAGAGCCACTGATCAAAGAATTCAAGAAGGTTCTAGAAGCTTTCGAGAAAAGGCAAGTAAATAGATTTCTCCTACAGCCTTCAGGAGGAACACAGCCCTGCTGACACCTTGCTTTTAACACAGTGAGGCTTGTTTTCGACTTCTGACTCCCAGAACTGTGAGTTAATAAATTTGTGCTGTTTTAAGCCACCAAGTTTGTGGTGATTTGTTATAGCTGCAATAGGAAACTAATACAACAAATAACAGAGATAAGTGAAGGTGTATCATGGAGACAACATGGAGTAGTGCCACTGTGGCAATCTGGAAATTGCTTACCCAACACATGGCTCATATCCAGCTCCAGCCAATATTTCTTAAGGGAATAAAGACTCAGAGTTGCCAAATTTTTCTGTTTTTCAAAATATGGTGAAAATACAGATTCCTATGTGAAAGTTAGTGTTTTTGTTTAATTGTTTGCAACTAATTCAAATAATAAAACAAATTCTTGCACATGTACACAAACAGATGCATATAAGGATGTTTATCACAGTATTGTTTGCAATAGCAAAGAAAAAGACACTAAATATCAAATATGGGTATAAGTAAATATAAATATATATGATAAAAATACATACTCTAGTCAAAGTCTTAACATATTCTAAACATGTTAAATAAAGATGTAAAGAAGAATGAGATACATAGCATATCCCATTTATTAGTATAAAATATACCCATAAAATAATATATTTTGTAGGGCTATTTATATGTAGAAATAAAGAAATGAATGTGATCAGGAATGGTAGCTGAATGGGTGCAAAATGCCAGGATAAATAATAGTAAAATGCCAGGATAATAATAGTAAAAGAGGATGTGCATGGGCTGATGTTCATAGGCTATGAATGGAGGTACCCAATCAATTTTGAGTGATTACTATGTAGGCCAGAGCAGAAAAGACTGTAGGTATGATTAGACCCATAGGTTTCTTCTGGAGATACAAAGACAGCCAGGACATAGTCCATCCCTTCAAAATTTTCATGGAGAATTGGGGCAGAAAGATGTGTAAATGAGGTAGAATTAAAAAAAAACCCACAGTTACAAAAAAGTGAATATTCGTTCATTTATTCAACTTCCAATCAAATATTTATTAAGCATCTGCTATGCTCCCAGCAGTTCAGTGTCAGTGTGTTTGTGTAGTACAAGATTTGGTTTTAGGAGTAGCAAGAGCTCTGTTTATATTGCACCTAACCTCTGTGCCTACTGCAGTAGGTTCAATAATGGTGCCATGATTGTTAGCCTTTCTGGGTCTTGGATGCTTCTTTGGCATAATAGGCAATGATTGACTTTATGTTCTAGTTCCATGTGGGGTTGTTGCGAGGGAATAAGGGGGAAGACTCTTGTGAAGTGTGAAGCATTCTATGGATGGGAGACACCATTACCAGGCTTCATCTCTTTTTTGGAATTGTTCACCTTCTCCCTCCACTTTTCTTCTAACTTGCTACTGCCTCTGTCTCACCCAGGCTCACATTGCTGGTGCCCAAGACACTGCCATGGGAAATCAGGCTGTCCATTCCCCTTTATCTGGCTTATGATTTAAACAAGGCAGATATTCCTAAAATACCTCCTTTATCACTAAGTCATAAACTCACAAGGGAAGGGATTTAGATGCCTTCCTCAATCTTGTGCATATTGTAGGAATCCCACAAGGCTCACCTTGGAAATTTCCTTTTGTATCTGTTTCCGATATTTCCATTAATTTTTTTATAAATGACCTGCTGTGGTGAGAATGTGGTCATATTTTCCCTTTGTTCTAGACCTTCCTTTACCCATGTTTCACCAATTGAAACCATCTTCTCCCCTATAGGCAGTTACAAAGACTCATTTGTGGGAAAAACTTGCCTGGAATAGAAGTATTCATGCTGTGATGTTTCCTGGAAAAAAAAATTTATTCCTGATAATAGGCCTCAGAGTATCTACCTAATTCCCACTGATACACATCTGTTCCATAAAGAAACATCTCTTTGGAATCAGTGGAATTTCAGAACAACTCATCAAGGAAATACAAAAATCATGTTGGGGGCAAATTTTCACTTTGGAACCAAATACCTCTATCACAATGATAGAACAATTCATATGTTGGGATTTATTAGCTCTTATTGACAATTTAAAACCATAAGCTTCTGATGAAACATTTACCTAAAAGTCATGAAGAGAGTGCTCTGCTTCATAGTTGGAGTTCTTGAATATTTTTGGTGTTAAAGCAGTGTCTGATTATAGGAGGATGTTAGCTATAAACTGAAGCTGTTTCCTGGAGGGAACACATTTTGCAATAACTCCCAGTCAACCGAAGTTCTCTGCAAATCCAAGAAAGAGTTGAATTCCTCGTATTTACTTTTTATTGTTTGAAAATTGCTATTGCATTGCAAGTGTTATAGATGTTTTGGAAAGAAGAATGGGGCCTTATTAGAAACATCCCTGGGGCATAATTTAGCATTACTTGCAGGAGATGGAAGAAATGGTTTCATACTGAAAAAAGCAATGTCTGAGAAATATTATCACTAACATGCTACTAATTCTAAAGGGTGGACTGATTAGAATCAGTAGGAGTTTGGCTACATAAAAACAGCATTATTAGAACTTGTGCAAAGAAGGGAAAGAGAACATAGCTGTATTGGTAAGGTAGGTTGTGCTGGGGAAGAAGCCCAATCCAAGGAATCTCTTAAAGGGTGAAAAAGGCATTAATATGTCCCTTGCAGAGCTGTTACCCATCGGTTTATTCTTCCAAAGGACTGAGTGTGTTTTATGAAGTGTAAATATGACTCATGGGCCTCTGGGGTATTCTGCAGGTGGGAAATATTACAAAGAGAGTAAAATCACTAAAGTTTTGACTCATCTCCAGATGTGCAACGTTGAAAGTGAAATTTGGATTTGAATCCAGATTGTTGTTGTTGTTGCTGTTTTCCCCCATGGAAACTCCTTTACTGCCAAATGTGATGTTTGAAATATTTTTTGTACCAATTGAGCATTCATTTCACAAAACATTTTAATTATAGTTCTCATGGTCTTCCCATGTTTGTTCTGACAATATAAATTATTTTTATCTCAAAATAGTTGCAAGGAAAAAGAAATTAACCTAAATGATTAGGGTAATAAAACATCATTTGATTTTTGAGAGCATACCTTTTAGAATCTGGGTTAATTAAAAAACATTTTTATTTAAATTAGTTTTTTTAATTATAACAAAGTAAACCATGCATATAATAAAAAATTCAAATAGTGCATGATGAGTTTAAAATGGAAAGTAAAGATATCTCATTCTGATTCCCAGTCTCATGCCCCAGAGGTTAACCACTAACTTTCTTTTATATGCTCTTTTATGTTCCTGTAAGATCATTTTACTGTGTGTATGCAAGAATTACATAACATGCATCCTATATCTCTTTGATTATATGAGTGATTATGTGCATCCTGTTTATACCTTGCTGTCTTCACTCACCAGAATATCTTGGTCATCTTCTTTCCAAATCAGTGAATTTAGACATTTCTTTTCCAACAGTGGTACATTATTCTATTTTGGGTTTTTACCGTAATGATTTAAATAGTTCTCTATTGATATACCTTTAGGTTGTCACTCCTGCTATGTGTGTGTGTGCACAGATGCGTGCAGGCATACTAAAACAAGCGGTGTTACAGTTGATCTCCTCATATGTGTGTTTGCACATTCATGTAGGTATAACTGGAGGAAAAATTCCTACATGTAGGATTTCTTGGCCAAATGGAAAATATGTGTGTTACATTTTACCAGATATTTCCAAATTGTCTTTATAGAGGGAATGTCAGTCAGCATCTCTTCTCTAACAAAAGTGCAGTAAATGAACTTCATGATAATTCCCTCAGGGGAATTGTGTACTATCAAACTCTGACAGTGGTATCCCATTGCTATATTTGTATATCTTTGGTAAAAGAGTGAGTTTGAGGATCTTCTTCTATGTTTGTTTTCCATTTAATTTCTTGGTTTCTGAAATTCTAGTTCATGTCTTTGGCCTAATTTTCTAACAGATTGCTTAGTTATTTCTTATTGATTTGTTAGACCTTTTCATGTATTAAGGAAATTATTCATTATTTTCTCATACATCTTTAAAACAGTTTTCCTAGTCTTTTTTTTTTTTTTTGCATTTTATCTTTGTAATTATTTTTTACACATTAAATTAAGAAAGTTTAGGGGCGCCTGGGTGGCGCAGTCGGTTAAGCGTCCGACTTCAGCCAGGTCACGATCTCGCGGTCCGTGAGTTCGAGCCCCGCGTCGGGCTCTGGGCGGATGGCTCAGAGCCTGGAGCCTGTTTCCGATTCTGTGTCTCCCTCTCTCTCTGCCCCTCCCCCGTTCATGCTCTGTCTCTCTCTGTCCCAAAAATAAATAAACGTTGAAAAAAAAATTTAAAAAAAAAAAAAAAAAAAAAGAAAGTTTATATATCAACATGGATCAAATTCTTCCTTTAGGATTTCTGGTTTGATGTTTAGAAAGGTTTTTCTCACTCTAAGTTTATGAAAATATTCAGTCACATTTTATTCAAGTTCTACATTTTAATTCTTTTTACACTTAGATCTTTGATTCATCTAAAATATATTTAGTAGTAAGGAATGAGGTAGAGAATTCTTTTAAATCTTTTTCCAAATGGTCATTTTTTTCTCTGAGCCTACTTAAATTGAATAATTTATCATTTCCCTAATGAAATAAAATTCCGTGTTCATTAAAAATAAAATTCCCATGTATATTTAGCTTTATTTTCAACTATTTACTTTGTCTTTTTGATTTTGATATGTTTTACTCTGCTAGTGCCAAATAATTTCAATGACAGTTGCTTCAAAGCATGTTAACTGTCTAGTGAGGCTAGTTCCCCTTCATGACTCCTCTGTCAATGGAATTTTCCTAACAGGTGTGTTCATTTTTCTAGATGACCTTGATCATCATTAAGAAACATTGAAAAAATTATAAGATTACATTGATTTAAGAGATTAATTTGGGAAATAATCAGAATCTTTGCAATATTGAATTTTCATCTTGATCTTTCAAAGTTCTTGTGAAATATAATTTTAGTCTCCCCCCAATTTACTACTATTGTAAATGGGGTATTTTCTTCTACTATTTTGAAATTTTTGGTGTATTTAAAAAATATGTTGGTCTTCAGTGTTGTATGAATATGATTAGTTTGGTTTGAGTATTATATGGATGTATAGAAACTTTTATCTATCAGTCTACCATCCGTATATTTTTTATAGCTGTGTTATTCTTTGTAATGAGTTTGAAAATTTGCCTCCTTTTTCATGCTCTGGAATATTTACCCTCAGAACTATGTTTTCTGAAGGTTTGATAAAATTCACACTATCTGGACAATTTTCATCCACATTTCAAATGAATTTCCACAGGATAGAAAAATGTATTCCTCTATAATTCAGTTTTTATTTTTGTATTTATGTCCCATATTGTAAATTTTATTTGCTTTCTTTATCTTGTTCAGTTTAACTCCTTAAAAAAATTTTTTTATTGGGGTTTTGAAGGAATTAGCTCTTGACTGTATTTTCTTGCCTAATTTATTCTTTTCCTATTTCACTTTTATTATTCTCTTCCTTTAATTTTCAAGTTTTGGGTTTTTTCCTAGCTTTTGAACTGAATTATTACTTTATTTTATTTTTCCTTCTTTAGTAATACAGTTTAGAATATGATTGTTCTGTTAAAACATTGCTGTAGCTATGTTTTATAGGTACTGATGTGTTGGGTATTTACAATAGTTATCTTCCAGTTAGGCTACAATCTAAAATCTTGATGTGAAAAAAAAAATTCAAGTGGTTGGAGTTTTTTCTTTGTTTTCTCTTTTTGCATTATGTGTTTGTTTTATTATATTATGGCCAATGAATACTTCCTGTACTATTTACACTTTGTGTAAATTACTGTGGTTTTCCCTATGACTTAATATGTAATCAGTTTTCAGACATGTTCCATGGGCCCTCCAAAAAAAGATGCATCCTCTTTTTGGGTGATAATAGAATTCAGTGAATCACTCATTCACTCAATAATTTATAACTACATATTCTCATTTTTAATTTAAGTATTTATTTGTGCCAGATTTCATTCTAGGCAGAAAAGATGGTAGAGTGAATAAGACAAAATAAATCTCTGTGTTTGTAAACTTTCATTCTAGTAAAAAAGATGGAGAGTAATTAAGCAAATATATACAGGTACATTTTTGTTACTGACAAATGCTTTAAAGAAAATTAAATCGGGGGGCACCTGGGTGGCTCGGTCAGTTAAGCACAAACTCTTGATTTTGGCTCAGGTCATGATCTCATGATTTGTTTATCAGCCCCGTAGTCTGACTTTGTGCTCACAGCTCACAGCCTGCTTGGGATTCTCTGTCCCTCTCTCTCTGCCCCTCCCCTGCTCATTCTCCCTCTCTCTCTCAAAATAAATTAATAAACTTAAAAAAGAAAAGAAAAGTAAATCAGGTAAGGAGAAGTGGAATGGCTGAGGAGGTGGGAGAGCACCATGTGAGGGTCCTAACAAAGGCTTCCCTGAGAGGTGACAGTTGAGCAGGGGCTCCCAGAAGTGCATGAGTGAGCAGTAAGACAGAGGGAACAGCAAATCTGGCAGAGGAGCAGAATTGGTGGTGATAAAACCTATGCATCACAGGAGGGAAGCACAAAGGTCCGTATGACTAGCATGGAGTGAGTGAAGAGCAACATGGTGGAAGGTAGGTGAGAGAGAGGAGAAAGCCATGATAATTAGTTTGGAAAGCTATCAGAGGTTTTTGAAACAGAGGGTGACACAATCTTATTTGTGCTTTTAAAATGTCATTCACGTGGTTACCTATCAATGATGTCTGCTTTATTATGATTTTTAAATATTCTATGTATCTTTACTTATTATACTTTTGCCTAGTTAATTTGTCAAAGTCTCAGGATTGGGGTAAAGACTTCTTTCTGTTTATTTCTGGCTTGCATGCCATGCTTTCTTTATGTGCTTTAATGGTAAGTTAGTTAGGGATAAAAGTTTTAAGAAGATTGGATTTTCATTGTGGATTGTATTTTTATTATTTTATATATCTTTCTTTCCATGTGTAATGATTTTTTTCCTTGAATTCACCCATTATATGTTAATATTACAATGCTTGGAATGTTTTCATTCACATGTGCTTGGTATGCCTTTGCTTATCCCTTTCTCTAAAAAATTATGTCATTTTTTCCTCTGTATTTATCTTTGTCATACAAAGAGTTGGATTTTAAAATCCAGTCTGTCTTTGTCTTTTGCTAAAGATCTATTTTTTAAAAATGTTTATTTATTTATTTTGAGGGGGGGCTTGGGGAGGGTCAGAGAGAGAGAAAAAATCCCAAGCAGGCTCTGCACCTACAGCACAGAGGCTGATGCAGAGCTGGATCCCATGTATCATGAGATCATGACCTGAGCCAAAATCAAGACTGGAACAGTTAATTGACTGAGCCACCCAGGCATCCCTAAATGATCTGTTTTTGTTTGGTGTATTTTTTCATTTTGTCATTAGATTTATACTCTATGTTTCAGTGTTTGGTGGTTAGCTCTCTAAATTCATAGGTAGTTAAGTCAGTTTCTTGACTTCACATGGTTTATATTGAATAGTCACTTGGAAATTTGTAGAAGTTAACACACATAGTTCTCTACCACTTTCCCTCTTAATAATCTGCCGCCTTTGAGAATATTTACATTCTGTCCTACAGTCTATTCCCCTCAGCCATTTAGACATTTCCAATTTCTTCCTTCCACAGAAAATTTCCTGAGCTCTTTATTTTAATTATTTTTTGTTTTTACTCACACAATTTTTTTTTTAATTCAAGAAAGCCTCAGAAATGTATGGTATTCTTGCTTTTCTTGTAAGGTTTATTTTAATACTTAAATAAAATTTGGCTACGTACACCATTTTAAGGTTGAGTTTATTTCCCATAAGAGTTTATAGACACTGTTGTACAAATTGGAAAATTTTTTCCTCTATTATATCATCTTTGTCAATGTTAATATAAGTACCAGGATCCTCCATTTGTCTCTTCTTGATCCATCATCTTCTCTCTAATCGTGCATCTTTTCATCTTTTTAATCCTGTTCTCTCTGACTATATATTTTTTTTTTTCAATTTTTTTTTCAACGTTTTTTTAAATTTATTTTTGGGGCAGAGAGAGACAGAGCATGAACGGGGGAGGGGCAGAGAGAGAGGGAGACACAGAATCGGAAACAGGCTCCAGGCTCTGAGCCATCAGCCCAGAGCCTGACGCGGGGCTCGAACTCCCGGACCGCGAGATCGTGACCTGGCTGAAGTCGGACGCTTAACCGACTGCGCCACCCAGGTGCCCCTCTCTGACTATATTTTTTTTTTTCAACATTTATTTATTTTGGGGACAGAGAGAGACAGAGCATGAACGGGGGAGGGGCAGAGAGAGAGGGAGACACAGAATCAGAAACAGGCTCCAGGCTCTGAGCCATCAGCCCAGAGCCCGACGCGGGGCTCGAACTCACGGACTGTGAGATCGTGACCTGGCTGAAGTCGGACGCTTAACCGACTGCGCCACCCAGGCGCCCCTCTGACTATATTTTTAAAACTTCCTTCTGTTACTCAGCATTCAAAAAGAATGAAATCTTGCCATTTGCAACAACAAAGATGGAACTAGAGTGTATTATGCTGAGTGAAATAAGTCAGTCAGAGAAATGCAATTACATGATTTCACTCATATGTGGAATTTAAGAAACAAAACAGATGAACATAGGGGAAGGGAAGGAAAAATTAGATAAAGACAGAGAAGGAGACAGACCATAAAAGACTTAAATACAGGGAACAAACTGAGAGTTGTTGGAGGGGAGGTAGGTAGGGGCGTGGGCTAAATGAGTGATGGGCATTAAGAGGGCATTTGTTGGGATGAGCACTGGCTGTTGTACGTAAGTGATGAATCACAGGGTTCTACTCCTGAAACCAATACTACACTGTATGTTAACTAACTTGAATTTTTTTTTAATGTTTATTTATTTTTGACAGAGAGAGAGACAGAGTGCAAGTAGAGGAGGGGCAGAGAGAGAGGGAGACACAGAATCTGAAGCAGGCTCCAGGCTCCAGGTTGTCAGCACAGAGCCTGTTAAGGGGCTGAAACCTATGAACCATGAGATCATGACCTGAGGCGAAGTCGGACACCCAACCGACTGAGCCACCCAGGTGCCCCAAACTTGAATTTAAATAAATAAATTATGTACTTAAAAAAAGGAAAGGAATATAAATTCATTCACCATAAAAAATAAAAAGTAAAATTGCCTTCTAATTTTAGGTGCTTTTCATGTGGTTTTCATTTCTGTAATGATTTTATTTCATTTTTTGGGAGCTTCCATTTATCATCCATCTGCTAATTCTTACCATCTCTCCTTTGGTTTGTTTCTTTGTCTTATTTGAGTTCTTTTTCTCCAAGAGTCTATGTTAACTCTATTTGGAATTTATTTTTTTTGACAATTTCTTCTGTCTCTTTGAAATGCTCCTCAGTGTTCAGTTTAGTTTAGTTTTTTTTTTTTTTCTGCACAAAAAGGTGGTTTTATTAAAGTACTGGGACAGGACCTGTGAGCAGAAAGATCTGCCCTGGGATTGTGAGGGGTGACTGATTGTATTCTTGGGAGTTGGGGGAGATAAGGACAAGGGGATGTTTCCAAAAGGATTTTTATATACTAAAAAAGACTCACAGGATCCTGGAGGCCTGGCTATTGTCAAGCTAAGGTTGTTTTTTCTTCTAGCAAGTCATTAACATTAATTTTTGCTTCTTACACGCTTTTCTAACTCCTCTGTAATACCTTAGTGTAGACCTTGTGCTGGTTCTTTGGTTCATCTTTGAGTGAGGTCTCCTGGACCTAGGCCTCTATTTGCCCAGCAGTGGTGTTGGGGAGGATGGGAGGACAGATCTGGTCTTACAGACAGATCTGTAAGATCTGTAAGATCCAGTAAGATCAGGACAGTCTTACAGCTTTATACAAAAGCCTCTTTATCATTTTCCCTCTAATGCATGTCTCCCCTTAGTTTTTATGTCTTTCTTTTTGGGGATAATCAGGAGGTCCTTATGGGTTGCAGGGAAGGTTGGAATGTCAGAAGTCCTTCATGGGCAGTCCAGCGTGTATAAGTCTGAAGATCCCACTGCCACTGGTGTTGAACCACAATTGCCAGTTAACCATCTCTGTGATTCTCTGATGCTCCTCTGGCCTGCTTCCCTGCTCAGGAGGCACTATCGTTGCTTTTGGCAGCTGTGCCTCCTAGTTTGAGATTTGGATCTGTGCATTCCCAGTTTCATTAGAGACAATGTTTTTTTTTTCACATTTTGCTGCTTTATTGTGCTTTGGGGGAGTCCTGGTAAACAAAAGGCCATTTGCTCCTCTACTTTTAATTGGAAATCCCCATACCAGTGGTTTATTGTTTTTTTTTTTCAGTCTAAAGAAATCTCATTACAAATGACTTTTAAAGAATTCACAGTGACTCAATTGTGTGAAAAAGTTATCAAAAAATAAATTTAGTAGGGCATCACCAAAACCACTGAGAAGACCAGGAGTTTCTAGCTAGCAGTAGTGTTCATTCAAGCTCATATTACCAGAACATTTATTATTGAGTCATTAACTCATAAAATGGTGGGTTGGAATGTGTAAAAGCAAAGTTTGGGATTGCACTGGCAGGTTTTAATTTCAGTCCAATTAGTTTCAACATTATTTAGGAGAGAATGAGAGAGTCATTGACATCTTTCCCCAGGAAGTCATTTGATTAGAACTCTGTTTAAGAAAGATGGATTGGAGAGAGAATAGAGGAAAGATTAACAGAGAATATTGGTTAAGAGGCTACTACAGATACACTTTTAGAATTTGCATCATTTTTTCACTCACTACTTCAGATTTACCAATTCTGAATTAAATAAAGAATAGAAAAGGGAAATAATACTTATATTTTGACCAACTCTAGTGTAAATGGCATTTTTCACAGTGCTTATGCTTCTCCATTACCAAAATACTACAAGTTCTCATTTTTAGTCAGATATAATTGATAACCATCTAAAATATACATAGGCTATGGACCAAGATAGTGACATAGGAAGCTCTTAATACTCCCTTTTCCTACGGACACACCAAATATGTAGCTTCAGTGGAGCGGTTCCCTCAGACAGAAATCCAGAAACTAATTGAATGACTCCTAAACATTGGGAGATTGAGAGAATACTCACCTTGAAATGGGTAGGAGAAGCTAAGACACACTCATGCCTTAAATTCTACTCCCAATGTTGTAGTGCCATACTCCCAACTCCCAGATTCTCCATAGAGAATGAAGGGTTTGAGACATACCTCAAAAAGTTGAGAGGGCCTCACCTTTTAAGGCTGCCACCTGAGAGATAGGTCTCCCAAATTATCTAGCTCTGCAAGCCAATGGGGCTTGTGTTCATGAGTCCTACAGGACTGGAGTAAACAAAGAAGCAGTTGTTAGCAAGCGGGCAAACACTCACAGTAGCCATCCCCTCAGGGCTCAATGCAGAGGGAACAGAGAAAAATTCCCACTGTATATTTGCCAGTATACTAATATTCCAATGTATATTATGGATATACAGTATAAACATGTAAATGTGACCGCAAAATCATAAAATGTGGGAAAGAAGAGAGTAAAAATCTAGACCTTTGGCATGTGTTTGAAGTTGTTACTGGCTTAAAATATACTGTTATAACTGTAACAGTTTAAGCATCATGGTAATCAGAAAACAAAAACCTGTTGGTGTCCCTGGGTGGCTCATTGGGTTAAGCATCTGACTCCTAATTTTGGCTCAGGTCATGATCTCATGGTTCATGGGTTTGAGCCCCGCACCAGGTCAAAATAAATGAAAATAAACCTAAACAAACCAAAACAAAAACCTACAGTACATACACAAAAGATAGAAGAACCAAAACATACAACCACAGAAAATCATAAATCACTAAAGAAGAGAGAAAGAGGAAGAAAGCTATTACCAAATAGTCAGGACACAATAAACAAAATGACAATATCAAGTCTATACCTGTCAATAATTAGTTTAAATGTGAATGGGCTAAGTTTTCCAATCAAAAGATATACAGTGGATGAATGAATGAAAACCAGGACCTAATTATATGTTACCAGCAAGAGACTCACTTCAGCTTTAAGGCCACACAAACTGAAAGTGAAAGGATAGAAAAAAATTATTCCATGCAAATGGAAGCCAAAAAGAAGTTAGGAATAACTATACTTATATCAGATGAAATAGACTTTAAAACAAAGATTGTAACAAGAGACAAATAAGGTCATTGGACGATGTTAAGGGGGTCAATTCACAAGAGTATGTAACATTTGTAAATATTTACACACCCAACATTGAGGTACCTCAATGATTAGATTAATTTGCTTAAATATTTCTTTTCATTATTGAATATTGTTATTAAATTACAAATTTCTAAAATATTTAGAATGCAGTGATATAGAGAAGCTTAGATTGGAACCAGATTGTGAAAGATTTTGAGTCTTAGACAAAGTCTATTATTTTTATTTAACATATATTAAAGTAATATATGCTGATATTAAAAACTTGTTGCTTTAAAAAAAATGTAGAGCCTTGGTCAAAGATCAATTTAAAAGGGACAATTGTCTGGGGAAGAAAGGAGAGAAAGAGTGATTGGCAGGAGAATAGTTAGGTCACTGAGGCTGTCTAGATGAGGTAGTGGTAGCATCTGAAAAATAAATATAGAACAGATACCAGCAAAGTTTTGCACCCATTTTCCACAGTATTTCTTTCAAAGAATATTACTCTATGGTCAGTTTTCCCTATTTTGTGGACTTTTGGACATATGTGAAATGTAAGAAAAATGAGCTTGACATAAAATTACATTTGCAAGCAATATAACTAAATTGAAACACTTTGCTTTAATGAATGGCAAATGAAGCTAGTATATCCCTTTTCCCCATGCTGACATAGTTCTGATCTTCAGAGACTGACTGCTTTTCTTATTTAATGGGAAGAGCATTCCTAAATTTTCCACCTTCCTTGGTTTGGTCTCAATCCTCCTCAGCACTCAGTTATAACCCCTGGGGCAGTTCTACTTCCACCGTTATGAGATCCTTTTCCTGTATCCCTAGATGCTGCCTACCTCAGCTGTGGGCAACTTGTGCTTCAAGAATCTTGAAAACTTTCTAGTTTGTCTATAAGAAGTAGAAATAATTTCCTCAAGTTTACTTTTGTTCTCTGTGACTTCTTTGTTAACAATTCTCTCTTGCTCTTTCCCTTGTTATCTTCTGTTTTCCATGGAGCTATTCCCTCCCCAAACTATTCTCCAAACTCCTTTCTTTAGGTCACTTCTCAGAAGGAACAGCCTTAATCTTTATTTTTAAAGTTCCATTTTAGATGGGAAACATTGTAGAGTGAGAGGATTGGCAGTTGATTGGATTCAGATGAGAGGGAGTGAGAAGAATAAATGGAGGATAAAGATGATCAGGATATGCCAGCCTGGGTGCCTGGGAGAATGTGATTCATTAATAGATAATGACAAGTAAGGGGGAACTTGGCTATATTACATTTGAGGCCCTAAATCTGTCATTTAAGTATAGCTGTACAGCAGTCGTTTGGAAATGGCAGTCTAGCTTGGCAGATACAATGAGTCTGTGGTAAAATTTGCTCATGGACATATAGGAAGGATAAATCTTGAGGTGAAAACATGTGAAAATAGTGAGTTTGAAAAGATACATGGAGAAGCAAAGATGAACAGAGCAAAAGGTCATGGACAGTTTGCTTTGTTCATTATCTTTGACAATCTTCCTTCTCTTTTATTGGTCAGAAGTCTAGTTAACTCACTGAGGGTGTCCTCCTGGCCAACTTTTAGCAGCTGGAAGTCATTGTTTTTACTTTTGGATCCACTCTCCTTCTCATTGGCCTGGGGTATGGGGATTTGACAAACCTAGTCTCGAGTGGTTTATCTCATTCAGTGCCATTTTGTACTAGAATTAAAAGTCCCCAACCTGAGCTGCATATCCCAAGTATGTACTCTGCTTTTATATCATATCAAAGTTTCTCCAAGTTAATCCAGAGAGAGAAACCCCAAGTATTCTTTTTTCCTTTCTGAGTCTATGGCAATGAACAGTAATGAAAGTGTAGTCTTTGTGAATGGAAAAAAAAATGATCTGCACCCATATTTGTATGCTCTGGGAACATTTTAGTGCTTCCAAATAGCTTTTGCTTGAATATATTTCTTTATAGTAATGGCTATCTCAGCTGCACCCATGTGAAAAGCTTTTAATTTGATTAAATTTATGCTAGGAGTTGTTGGAAATTGGAGCTTTGCAGGGGTTCCTCTCATTGTAATTCTCATGTGAATTTGTCCCCTGCAAAGTTATGCAGCTCTCCATCTGGCCATATTCATAAGCCATCCTTCTAGTACAACTTTGATAAAATGCATCAGCTTCCTTGGAATTAGATTAGCATCTCAATATGAGAGTTTTCCAGGCTCTATGTGGTGATGGGAGATGAAAGCCTCATATATTAAAATGCTGCTTTGTTTGCTTTTATGTCGTGATGGACCCTGTGGAGGAAGAAGACAATTAGATCTAAATATCTTTTCATTTGTTGTTACAGATTTCTCTCCTTCCATGGCTTGATATTAATACCTTCTTTTCCAGTGTTATCTACTGTAAACATTATATGATAGCAATGGAAAGTTAACTAGTACCCTTCAAACTAGCATTTGCTTCTTCTAACTACTTAAGAAATCTTCTCAGGGGAAGATGTGGGTTCTTTGTGCTTCATTATCAATTACCACCATTCTAGATAAGGTAATACATGAAATAGTTAATTTTCTCCTCAGAATTTCATGTCCAAAAAAATCAATAATAATTGATGGTGTATTTGGAATAAAACATCAAAAAATCTGCATGTTAGACTAGAAGTAGATACTTAAGTTTATGTCTTTATTTAACATAGGTTAATAATTTATAGATTTCATTTAAACACATAAGGCAATTCTGGGACATACCATTAGGAATTAGGCTTCATTTGACTTGAGATGTAACTGAATAAAGTTCAGGTACTTGTTTTGACTTTATCAATATGACGTTGTTTGTGATTATTCTATTTTTGTATTAAAATGATTTTGAGGAAGATGACCTTCTTCTTATTAATATAATCATGATAAAGTTATTGGTGATAGTAATTTATATTAAGAATAAGGTGGTTAGGATCTGGAAGACAGCCATCTGCAATATTTGAAGAAGTATCAGAGTCAGTGTCTCTGGAGTCAAAGTTAGATTCAGGGAGAGAAAGGGAGTTATGTTGCTACCAAAAACAGAAGTCTGAAACATTATAAAGGAAAGTAGCAGGTTGGGGCTAGAGCGTAGCTCCGTAGCGCCTTGGAAAATAGCTCTGATTGAGGGATGAGGATGAGGACAGCTTAGTAATAATTAAACCAAATCAAGAAAGAACTGATGGAAAGTATGTGAAAATGGCACTGGAAATAATTTTGTGTCATTGAAGTGTATTCAAATTTCTCATTTGGGGATAATATGGAATTCTAAAGTTTTTCTGGAAAGAGTTTTAAATATGGTATTTGTCTCATTCACTTTCTCAAGACTGATTTTGTTTCTTCCAAACTACTTTCTACTTTCAATAACTCCCATTTATCTTCCACACACCTTAAAAACAATTTTTAAACAATTTTTAACAGAAAATAGGTTATTATATCTTCCAAAGTATGGAAAAATTTATAATACATTGCCTTTATATATGAGGACTTCCTGAAATTGAACACTATTTCAGGGAAAAGCAATTACCTAAGAAGGTGGTTAAAATTTCAGACCACATTTGATCAACAATTTATTCCTGAATTATGCTGCCTAGTGGTAGAAACCCAAGAGTAAGTTTCCTTAAAATACTAGCTACAATTTGAGAAAACTGTCAGTCTCATCATGTTTTTATTATGGGAAGGGATCCTAACTGCAACAGAAATAAAATAATAGACAGGAGCCATATGGAACTTTATCTATTTGCTGCCAAGAAATTGTCTTCTGTTTTGAAAGCCAAAGACATCCAAAATGTATAGAGGAACGTAAGAATGTAATCCTTTATATGCAATGATGCATTTGATTGAGTGACATTAATTGGAAATATGGAATGCAATGTTTGTTTTTTAAGAAATTATTTAAATATACTGATTGTAAATTAAATGATCCCAAATGGATTTTCTGATCATAGGATTTTTTATTTACTTTTGGTTAGCTTTAGATTTCTATTCATAAACACACTTGAAGTTGACCTTTCATTGTTAATTTTTGTAGGATTGTGTGTGTGTGTGTGTGTGTGTGTGTATGGTGGGGGAATTTTTTGTTTAAACTAGAGAAAGCAGTGATTTTATATTTTGTAAGATATTTAAAACATATGAAATTATGATTAAATAACTTGGCCCTAGTATCTTATAGTAGCTTGAAATCACAGCATGAAACTGAATATTAGAATCAAATAGATTTTAAGAGTCTTATTAAATTTAATATGCTAACTCCTGACATAAAAACTGCAGACTGAGGAATAGAGGAACAAATGGGTAATCACTCCATGTGAGATAGTAGTGTTCATAGTGTAATAGGCTAGAAAGAAGGGAAGTCTGAGCAGGAGGACTTAGTTTTGCCTCTGAGAAAGGTGTGTGTGTGTGTGTGTGTGTTTTTAAAGGGAATGTTGAAATCAAGTCATTGAGGAAACTCAGTTTTCCTCAGAAATAGAAGACCTGATTAGTTATGGTCTGACCTAGTTCCTACGTTTGTGTGATAATTTGTGGTTGCTGTGTTTTTGTGTTTATTATGACAGAAAAGGACACTTGTCATACTTATACAGCTTTGGCTCAGGTTGGAGGTTGCTGTGTGAAGGGAGTATGGGTCTGTGGGGAAGTCAAGGAGGTCTTAGTATACAGAAGTGTGGGCATGCTCTCAAGAAAAAAACCAAACAACTTACAAATACAAAGCAGTAGAAAAAGAAAGACAACTTTAATTCTTGCAGGGTGGCCTATGAGTTTGGGAGCTTAAAGTCTGTTATTTGGCTGTGGCCATCCCTGCTGCTATGGCCCTTCTGCTGTCATAGTGACTCTTATAGGTCTTGGGAAATGTGTCATTCATTTTGATTGCATTTTTTCTCTCTAGTGGTCTTGGATTTTCCTCCTAACTTCAAACAGTTGAAGGATGGGCACTATCTTCATTGTCTTATAGTTCTTTCCTTAGTGTCTAATAAAGTACCTCATTCTTTGTGTCTTATAAATGACCTTGGTTTTAAACTCTTTTGTTTAAACTCTTTCATTTTCTCACAGCCTCGCAGGGGTATGTAGTGTGTCTTAAGATAACTTGAGCAACACTGTATAATTCAGCACCTCAAATAATTTTTGCAGTATCAGTGGCAGATGGCCCCAAATGGTATAGAGTGCCCTGATGTTCCCTTACCTTAGGAAGAGTTCCCTTTCCATGAAGTTAGAACTTCCAGGAATGTATGTGGGGTAGATTGGCTCTCCACGGTGCCCTTGTGTAGACCTTCTACTATACCAATGGAAAATTACATGCCAAAAATGACCAAGTGATAGGTTTGCTGTGCTGATTTTTTTCCAAGTCAAATTCTCATTTTCTCTTTCTTTCCCAGTTAATGGGCATATGAATGAATGTGTGTGCTTGTGTGTGTGGCTCATACATACTAATAAAGAACTTTATAGAGATTTAAGTGAGATTTTTTTAAAAATACAAGACCATATCAAAGAAAACGAAACACTCTCCAGCTCTTGACTGGCTTTCACCACTTATTATGTGAGAAAGGAAATGTCAGGAACTTAAAAGAAATTTTAAGATCAATGTGTTTGAGATTTTCTGGTTTTAAAATTCTTTATAGAAACTTGTAAAAAATTATATAATGGAAATAAGGAGGCTGAAACTTCTCAGGGCACTGGGGAAATTTCTTTGTTTTCCCTAAGTGCAAAAAAAAAAAAAGAAAAGAAAAGAAAAACAGACTTTTATTCTGTGGAGACTCTTAGCTGGTGTTAGTGTACATGTTATATACAGTTATTCCATTTTAGCAACTACTGCTCTGATTTACATGGAAACAAAGATGGGACCACAACCACATATTCACAAGAGTCACGATGAATTAATGGGTGAGGCAAAAGTGCTAAATGTACCAACTTTTGGGGGTGGTCCAGGCATAAATGGACTTTCTGCTGAGGTGCCTTGACGTTGTGTAATTCTTCCCTTGTCCCAGTTGTATAGATCCAGTCTTAGAAATGTAGTGGAAGGTTAACATGTCAGGCTGTGACTTTATTCTGTCTCTGGAATAACCAAGATGTTTTAGAAAATCAATTTGCCCTCTCCAGGAGGACTCCACGGCAGTACAGGAACATAGTCTATTGGGGAAAAGTTCCTCTGAAGATGGACATGGTTTCATTTCTGTTTCATTAGCTCTTGCTGCAGAGAAGATGATGGATAAACTTAGTTATTTGCTGCTTTTCTTATTAAGGGTTTTATCCATTTCTTTTCAACATAGAAGGATATTGGAGCCTAAATGTGATTGCTGAGATTTGTCATTTTCAGTAGCTTAGGGATCTCCCTGAAATAAACTAAAGGCATCTGCTTTCAACATTCATGTCTATAAAACCACAACTGAGAGGGAAATGTGTGAACTTTCAAACCCCAGACACTGCTGCATTTAAGAAGAATTGTTATTATGAATGTTGAAATATTTTCCTCCTGGTTGCTGTTTATGCCTGTGTGTGTGTGTGTGTGTGTGTGTGTGTACGCGCTCAGATGTATTTCACCTACTAAAGAATTCTGAATTCAAGAATTTTGCATCAGAACTTTTGCTTCCTTGATTAGATTGAGATTTAGAATTGTGTTAGTATTTTCAAACAAGCTGCAAGTTGTGTTGACGTGATCAATGTGAAAGGAAACATTTAGCCAAATACGCTGTTAACACACACATTGTTTACAGAAATTAGAGCATTTATACTTTCATTTTTGTGAAATATTTTTACCTTAAAGCAGTTTTAAGAAAAGTTGAACTTTTTCTCTATATTGCCATTTTATATCTGCCTTATAAAACTTATGACTTGTTTTTAGATGTGACATTTATTCAAAATGAAATGAAATAAAGTGAAATAAAATAAAATTCAAAAGCGTTCAGCCTTTCTTTTCCTATTATTAAACAGTGTCTGCTGTGGAAGTTGTCCCAAAATGAGTCTGAGGAGACCAGTTCTGTGGGATCGAGGTGTTGCCAATTAACCTGCTTTGACCTCTGTTTCCTCTCTTACAAAATTAGGGCACTAAAGAAATAATCTCTGTGGTCTTTCCCCCTAATTTCCCTCCAGCTCTAAGCACTCTATTTTGCTTTTCTCTGCTATGCACACATCACTATCTAACACTCCCTTGGGAACAATACTTACAGTGTGTAGCTCCATTTTCAAATAGTATTCAAGAGAGAGAAAACTCTGAGGCAGCAGATCCAGCATTTTCAAATTTTAAGACTCAACTGAGAAGAGAAGAATTCATCCAGAGAAGGGTATAAATTCCACTTGACTAAATCTTAGCACCTTCCACACACCTCCATTAGGGAAAGGGTTGACATTACAAAGATTTTCCCATCCCTAATGGCTGTGGTTGAGAGTCTTGATTATACAATGTTTTGACTCGCACTTCAAAGTTCCCTCAATGTCTCCATCTATGTCCATGGGTAGTTCTCTAAATACAGCAGCTGTGCCATCTGTTTCAAATATTATTTCAGCCTCACTGTTTTGGGATAAATTTCATAAAGTGTATTGCATACACACACATTTAATTGAACAAACGAGAAGCCTTTCCAGTTTAAAAAAGCTTCCTAAATGACAAGAAGTGTCCAATTTCCATTCAAATGGTTACTCCGGGGCTTTAAAATGTGTGAATTCATCTAACAGAGGCTGGTGGTGTATTCTGAGGCAGATGGCTTGATTCTGTGAAGAAAAAAAATTAAGTGGATTTTACTATCAATCTTATTTTTTTTTGGCAAAAGACTGACATAATAAAGATGTGTGTATTACTGAGAATGCTTTTTAATAATGATTCTACCTTATGTTTTCCCCCAAGAATATGGTTAACTGACTAGGAAAATCTATTTAGAGATTTTATGTTTATCCATAATGATCAGTTTAGGAGGAAAAAAAAGCCCACTAACAAAATTGCTGAAATACAAAAGGAAAATAATGCTCTACAACTTTCTAAAGGAGTCTGAGAAGAAAGGAATTCTGAAGTTTATCTGATATTTCCCTGTTGAATAGTTCCAAAGTCAATAAATTGAAAATTTTGAAGGAAGGAGAAGAGATTTCATTTCATGTAAGAATGTCTTTAGAGGAATATCTTCAGTATAGATGTTATATCCAAGGCACTTTGCATATTTAATATGAACAATTTTAAAGCTGAGTCATTGGAATGATCCTCAGTCACTATTGCTATGTACTCTCAAATTTAGAGTCATGTTAGAGTGTGTCAAACTTGTGTCAAAAGTTCTGTGCTCTAAAGGTCCTTTCAAGTCTTGCATGCTTTATGGAACATTATAATTTACCCCTCAAATTTACTCCATCCTTCTTCCATTTGTAGTTTGCATAATTGACTGAGCTGTTTGTTAGCTCCTAATTAAAACCAATATGAGTTTCATTCTTCTTGGAAATGATTGTTCAGCAACCTTGGCCTAGGCCAATCAACCCACTGCTGCTTTTGGCATCAATCATTGTTTTAAGGATGAGCATATGACTTACACTGTTCCAATCAGACTAAAAGAAAATGCGTTTCTTTGATAGGTTGGAAAAGGTGATTTCTCTCTTCCAGTGGATATGGTCAGGGAAGCATGTAGCCTTTATAGCTACTGACAACTTCCTGAAACATAAAGAGAATCAACATAAGGATGAAGTGAACAATGCAGATAGCAGGATGAAAAGTGGAAAGAACCTGCATCTTTGATGACATAACTGAGTCTTTGGATCCATGGCCTTGAAATTCACTATGCCTCTGGATTTGTCCTTGTGTTAGCTAATGCTCATTGTTAGCACAATTCTTATTGTCTATCCCAGTTGGAGTGAAGTTTTTTTAAGTGTAAAGCTTCTTTTTTGTGTGTGTATCATAGGCGAAATTATTTAAAGTCAACAAATTTTTAATTAAGGAATTTCACATGTTGTGATTCCTTCCATTGCCAATCACCTTGGTCCCTCCAAATTCTGAGTCGTAGTCTTCAAGATAGCCCTTTTTAAAAATAACTTTTTTCTAGAGGAGAGGAAGATGATTTATGCCTGTGACAGTGGAGTTGGAGAATCCTAGACTTGTTTCATCCCACGAACACAACTAGGTAACTAAAAAATCATCCTAAATACCCTAGAAATTGGCCTGAAGACTGACAAAACAAACTCCACAAATAAAGGGGGAGAAGAGGCCACATCAAAGAAGGTAGGAAGTGCAGAGATGCGGTTTAAGGGAGAAATGGATTGTGGGTGCTACAGAGGAGAGGGAGCTGCGGTTGCAGAGAAAGGTGAAAGAGAGGAGCACACAGGGGAATGTACAAGGAGAATGTTTCTTCAAAGCCATTGGCTTGGAAAAATGAGAGGGGCTGAATTTCATGAGTTCTTGCAACCAATGAGGTTAAAGCCTAGAGTTTTATTTTTTATTTTTTATTTTTTTAATATATGAAATTTATTGTCAAATTGGTTTCCATACAACACCCAGTGCTCATCCCAAAAGGTGCCCTCAATACCCATCACCCACCCTCCCCTCCCTCCTACCCCCCATCAACCCTCAGTTTGTTCTCAGTTTTTAACAGTCTCCTATGCTTTGGCTCTCTCCCACTCTAACCTTTTTTTTTTTTCCTTCACCACCCCCATGGGTTTCTGTTAAGTTTCTCAGGATCCACATAAGAGTGAAACCATATGGTATGTCTTTCTCTGTATAAAGCCTAGAGTTTTAAAGGTCAGTGGGCTTGGCTGAGCTAGAACCTGAAGGGCATTGTCCTGCTCCTGCAGAAAAGGCAGGCAAACAACCTAGGGGTAGAAGGCATGGAAACAAGGAAGTGAGGAATACCTGGGGCACACAGTGGGGGAGATTATTAGCCCTTCTCAGAGTGTATCCCTGACAGTATTCATAGAGATGCCTCCCAGGAAAAAAGGAGTGGCTGATACCATTTCTTTCCACCCCACCCTTCGCATGAACATAGACCCACTTGTGGGAAGAAGTGCAGCACCAACACTGGATGCCTAACTTACTTACATCTAGCCCCACACCCCTGTGCTCTGGCAGGACTGTCCTTCTCATCCAAGCTTTCCTCAGTCCTGGTGCAGTAGGCCCCTTCCCTAGAAGATCAGCACAAACCTCTGTCCACACCATGTCTCCTGACAAGAGAGCCCTATAGGACCTTAGTTATGATGGTGTTGGTGTCAGGTCTCATTTCACAGGTAGAGCACAATGAGTTAAAACTGTCCACATTCAGGCTAGGGACCAAACACTGTCCACAGCAGACAAGGGAATCTTCTACAGATGACTGTTTTGAAGGATAGAGCAGCCAAAATACAGCAGTAGAGTGCACACAGCACATTCTGGAGACACTCCCTGAAGTTTCAGGCCCTGGTAAGTACTTGACCTCTTCCTCATAAAACCATTACATTCAGGAGCAGGAGATATAGCCATTTCTTTTTAACCCACAGAAGAAGGCAGAAACTTAGACAAAATGAGAAAACAGAGGAATTTATCCCAAATGAAAGAATAAGATAAGTCACAGCCAGAGATCTAAGTGAAACAGATACAAGTAACATGCCTGATGAAGAATTTAAAACAGCAAAGGTAAGGATATTGGGCTTGGCAAAAGAATGGAAGATATCAGTGAGACCCTTATCACAGAGATGAAACAGTTAAAAAATGAAACAGAGATGAAGAATACAATAAATAAGATTGGAAACAGGTTGATGCAATGAACAGCAGACTGGACGAAGCAGAGGAATGAATCAGTGATGTAGAAGACAAAATAATGGAAAAATAATGAAGATGAATAAAAGAGGGAGGAATTGTACAACATGAGAATAAACTTAAGGAACTCAGTGACTCTATCCAATGTAATAACATTCATATAATAGGAGTCCCAGAAGAAGAAGAGAGAGAAAAGGGGAAAAAGTTTATTTCAAGAAATCATAGCAGAAAACTTCCATAAACTGGGTAAGGAAATAGACATCCAGATCCAGGACCCACAGAGAACTCCCATCAAAATAAACAAAAGTAAGCCAACACCAAGACACAGTGTAATTAAATTTGGAAAATATAATGATAAAAAATATTCAAAGCAGCAAAAGAAGTTCTTAATTTATAAGGGAAAAGTCATAAGGCTAGGTGGAGATTTCTTAATAGAAACTTGGCAAGCCAGAAGGAAGTGGCATCATATATTCTAAGTGCTGAATGGGAAAAATCTGCAGCCAAGAATACTCTATCTAGCAAGGTATCATTTAGAATAGAAGGAGAGATAAAGACATTCCCTGACAAACAAAAACTAAGGGAGTTCATGACCAACAAATTAGGCCTGCAAGAAATATTAAAGGGGACTCGTTGAGTGCAAAGGAGAGACTAAAAGTGACAAAGACAAGAAAGGATCAGAGAAAATTCACAGAAACAGTGACAAAACAAATAATAAAATGGTAATAAATACATATCTACCAATCATTACTTGGAATGTAAATGAACTAAATATTCCAATGAAAAGACATAGGGTGTCAGAAGTGATTAAAAAAGAAAAAAAACAACAACCATCTATATATGGCCTACAAGAGACTCATTTTAGACCTAAAGTCATCTGCAGATTGAAAGTGAGAGGGTGCAGGAGTGCCTGGGTGACTTAGTTGGGTAAGCATCTGACTCTTGATTTCAGCTCAGGTCATGATCTTGCAATTTGTGAGTTGAAGCCTCATATTGGACTCTGCACTGACAGTGAGGATTCTGCTTGACATTCTCCCTCTCCCCCCTTCTCTTTGCCCTTCCTGCATGCTCTTTCTCTCTCTCAAACTGAATAAATTAAACTTAAAAAAAGTCTGTTAAAACAAAAGGTGAGGGGGTAAAAAAACATTTATCAAAAAAATGAAAGTCAAAAAAATCCAGAGTAGCAATACTCATATCAGAGAAACTGGAGTTTAAAACAAATACTAACAAGAGACAGAAAAGGGTACTATATAATAACAAAAAGGAAAATTCAAAAAGAAGATATAATAATTGTAAATATTTATACACTTAACATGAAGCACCAAAATGTATAAAACAATAACAAACTAAAAGAACTAATTAATAATAACGCATTAATAGTAGGGGACTTTAACACCCCACTTACATCAACAGACATGTCATCTAAACAGAAAATAAACAAGGAAACAATGGCTTTGAATGACACACTGGAATAGATGGACTTAACAGATGTATTCAGAACATTCCATACTAAAGCAGTAGAATACACATTCTTTTCAAGTGCACATGGAACATTCTCCAGAATAGATCACATATTAGGTCATAAAACAGGCTTCAACAAATACAAAGAGATTGAAATCATACCATGCATGTTTTCTGATCACATGCCATGAAACAAGAAGTCCACCACAAAGAGAAATTTGGAAAGATCGCAAATACAGGCAGGTTAAACAACATGCTACTAAACAATGAATGGGTCAACCAGGAAATCAAAGAAGAAATAAAAAAATACATGGAAACAAATGAAAATGAACACAACAGTCCAAAACTTTTGGGATGCAGCAAAAGTGGTCCTAAGGAGTAAAGTGTATAGGAATGCAGGCCCACCTGAAGAAGCAAGAAAAATATCAAATAAACAACCTAAACTTACACCTAAAGAAGCTAGAAAAAGAACAATAAATGAAGCCTAAAGCCAGCAGAAGGCAGGAAATAGCAAAGATTAGAGCAGAAATAATTTATACAGAAACTAAAAAAAAAAAATTGAATATCAATGAAATCAGGGGCTGGTTCTTTGAAAAAAATTAATAAAATTAATAATCCCTAGCCAGACTTATCAAAAAGATAAGAGAAAGGACAAAACTAAATAAAATCACAAATGAGAGATGAGAAATAACAATCAACACCACATAAATACAAACAATTATAAGAGATTATTATGAAAAATTATATACCAACAAATTGAACAACGTAGAAGAAACAGAAGAATTCCTATAAACATATAAATTACCAAAACTGAAACAAGAAGATAGGAAATTTGAATAGACCAATAAACAGCAAAGAAATGGAATCAGTAATCAAAAAAATTCCCAGCAAACAAAGGTCCAGGGTCAGATGGCTTCACAAGTGAATTCTACCAAACATTTAAAGAAGAGTTAATACCTACTCTTATCAAACTATTCCAAAAAATAAAAAAAGGAAGGAAAACTTCCAAATTCATTCTATGAGGCCAGAATTACCCTGATACCGGATAGACTCTACTCAAAAACAAAAACAAAAAAAACTGCAGGCCAATACCCCTGATAAACATGGATGCAAGAATTATCAGTAAAATACTAGCAAACAGAATCCAACAATACATTAAAAAATTATTCACCATGAACAAGTGGAATTTGTTCCTGGGTTGCAAGGGTGGTTCAATATTCACAAATCAATCAGTGTGATATACCACATTAATAAAAGAAAGATTAAGAATCATATCATTTCAATAAATGCAGAAAAAGTATCTGACAAAGTACTACGTTCATTCATGGTAAAAACTTTCAACAAAGTAGGTTTAGAGGGAACACACCCCAAAATTACAAAGGCCCTATATGCAAAACTCACAGCTAATATCATCCTTAATGGGGAAAAACTGACAGCTTTTCCTCTAAGATTAAGAATAAAACAGAGATGTCTACTCTCACCACTGTTATTTAATAGAGTACTGGAAGTCCTAGCCTCAGCAATCAAACATCAAAAGGAAATAAAAGGCATCCACATCAGCAAGGAAGTGCTTAAACTTTCACTATTTGCAGATTACATGATACTCAGTATAGAAAACCCAAAAGACTTCACCAAGAAAATGCTAGAATTGACAAATTAATTCAGTGAAGTAGCAGGATACAAAATCAACAGCAATCTGTTGCATTTCTATACACAAATAATGAAGCAGTGGAAAGAGAAATTAAGGAATCAATCCCGTTTACAATTTCACCTCCCCCAAATAAAATATATCTGGGAATAAACTTAACCAAAGAGGTGAAAAGGTCTGTACTCTGACAACTATAAAACACTAATAAAAGAAATTGAAGATCATACAGGTAAAGAATGGAAAGACATTCCATGCTCATGGATTGTAAGAACAAATATTGTTAAAATGTCTTTTCTACCCAAAGCAATCTACACATTTAATGCAATCCCTATTAAAATACCACCAGCATTTTTCACAGAGATAGAAGAAACAATCTTAAAATTTATATGGAATCACCAAAGACCCTAAAAGCCAAAGCAACCTTGAAAAAGAAAAGAAAAGCTGGAGGCATCACAATTCCAGACTTCAAGTTACATTACAAAGTGGTAGTGATCAAAACAGTATGGTATTGGCACAAAAATAGACATATAGATCAATAGAACAGAATAGAAAACCCATAAATGAATCCACAACTATATGGCTAATAAATCTTTGACAGAGCAGGAAAGAATATCCAATGGGAAAAAGACAGTCTCTTCAACAGAGGGTGTTGAGAAAACTGGACTACTTTCATACACCATACACAAAACTAAATTCAAAATGAGTGAGTGACGTAAATGTGAGACCTGAAGCCATAAAATTCCTAGAAAAGATCACAGGCAGTAACTTCTTTGACATTGGCTGTAGCAAGTTCTTTCTAGATATGCCTCCCAAGGCAAGGGAAACAAAATAAAAAACTAGCAGGACTACATCAAAATAAAAAGCGTCTGCACAGCAAAGAGAGTAGTCAATAAAACTAATATACAATGTACTGAATGGGAGGAGATATTTGCAAATGACATATCTGATAAAGGGTTAGTATCAAATATACATAAAGAACTTACAAAGCTCAACATTAAAAACACAAATAATCCAACTAAAAATGGGCAGACATATGCATCAATGTAGAAAAAACTAGAATGTATTAGGCTAAGCAAAATAAGTCAGTCACAGAAAGACAAATATCATGTGATTTCGTTCATATGCAGAATTTAAGAAACAAAATAGATTAACATAGGGAAAGGGAAGGAAAAATAAGATAAAAAACAGAGAGGGAGGCAAACCATAAGATACTCAAACAGAGAACAAACTGAGGGTTTCTGGAGGGGTGTTGGTTGGGGGCAAGGGCTGTGATGGGCATTAAGGAGGGCACTTGTTGGAATGAGCACTGGGTGTTATATGTAAGTGATACATCACTAAATTCTACTCCTGAAACTTTCATTACACTATATGTTATCTAACTTGCATTTAAATCAATCAACCAATGAATCAGTCAATCAAGTTGCAGTAAAAATAAAAATGGACAGAAGATATAAATAGAAAATTTCCAAAGAAGACATACAGACTGCTAACGGACACATGACAAGATGCCCAACATCACTGATTATCAGATAAATGTAAATCAAAACTACAATAAGATATCACCCCAAACCCGTGAGAATGGCTAAAATCAACAACAGGTACTGGCGAGGATGTGGAGAAAGGGAGCCTTCTTAAACTCTTGGTAAGAATGCATTTAGTAAGCTACTCTGGAAAACAATATGCAGCTTCCTCAAAAAGTTAAAAATAGAACTATCCTAAAATCCAGCAATTGCACTGCTAGGTATTTACCCAAAGAAATAAAAAATACTAATCCAAAGGAATATACATGCACCCCAATGCTTATAGCAGTATTATCTAAAAATAGCCAAATTATGGAAACAGCCTAAGTGCCCATCATTGATGAATGGATAAAGAAGGTTGGTAAATATTCAATGGAATATTTACTCAGCCATAAAGAAGAATGAAATCTTTCCATTTGCAATGATATGGATGGAGTTGGTATTATGCTAAGTGAAATAAGTCAGAGGAAGACAAATGCCATATGATTTCTCTGATATGTGGAATTTAAGGAACAAAAGAAATGAGTAAAAGAAAACAAAAGAGAAAGACTGGTAAACTAAGAAACTCTTAACTCTAGAGAACAAACTGATGGTTATCAGAGGGGAGGTGAGTGAGGTGATGGGTTAAATAGTTGATGAGGATTAAAGAGTACTCTTGTGATGAGCACAGGTGTTGTATAGAAGTATTGAATCACTCTAGTGTACATCTGAAACTAATATAGGAATATTACACTTAATGTTAACTAACTTGAATTTAAATAAAGAAAATAACACTTCTTAATCCACAGTTGTCATGTCAGTTAATCCACACTTCTTTTACTTGGGCTTCTTTGATCTCTACTTGAATATGGACATACTTTCAAAAATTTTCCACCTATAAACTCTGGGATCCAGTTTCTTCAAGAAATGTATTTTAAGGCCATGCTTAGGGTCAGAGTGGACGGATCTGTCTGGTTCTGTATTATAGTTCTTTCTCACAGATTTAAACACAATTCTGTGAGTAAAGCAAACCACATATTTACTGTGAGGTATTTCCAATGATATGGGTCTATAGAAAAAACCCCGTTGGGCTGTACCTCGAATGGAGTGAGGTTGTTGTTGTTGTTTGTACTTGCACATAAAAGTGTCCCGATAGATATACCTGAGGATTTGGCTTAGGTGTGGCCCCATGAACCTCAATTGTGTATGTTATGAGACTATCTCTGTGTCATGAGTGGTATCTTCCTGCTCTGAATCAGAAATTCTGGAGGTGAAACCCAGAAGCCTATGCTTTAATAAGGCAGGTGATTGTGTTTTTGATTGTGTTTGAAGATCACTGAACTAAGTATTTTAAGCAGATGTGTAATTTGTAAACTCTTGTGTTTTCTTAGGATTCTCCGATATAGAATAATAAAATAGTTATTATAGTGATAAGGTGATTCACAATGTAAAGAACTCACTGAAGACATGTTCATGATTTTGACTTTTGGTTTTGCAAAGCAATATCATTGCTAATAAATTGTTTTGCTTATGGTAGGGAGTTACCCGGTTGCGTGTGTGTGTACCCCCAACTTGGAAACCTCATTGCCATTGGACAACCTGGCAGAAGTTGTCTAAGTCAGGTTGGAGGATTTGGGAAAAATTTTCAGGGCAGGGTTGTCAAGCCCTTGACCCCAGAGGATTTTACCTATGGTAGTTTTTATGATGTGGACTTAGGAAAAGGGAGAGGGTGTTAACATAGGTTCTTTCAAAGGCAGACTTTTTATCTCTCTCTCTACTAATTCAGTACTCAGCTGCCCTCTGGTCTGATCACAGTTCCGTAGTTCCCTGAGAATCAGTTGTTAAGCCTTTAATTATGATTGCTTTGAACTTGTTTGAGACTCTGATGTCAAAGTTCTCCTATTAAGGTTTTTGATCACAGTTTTCTGTCTTAGTTTGCCCTGTGTAGTCACATATTGCTGCATTTCTGTTCACACAATGGCAGCCTCTCTCTTCTTGGTGCCTTCTGTTAAGTGATGATAAATGTTTTCTATCCAGCCCCAGAAGATTCATAACTTGCTGTTACTTACAGAGGCCTCCTAAAGCTTGGAGGAAGCTGAAGCCTAGGGCAGGTTTTTAATTTATTTCATTCATTCACTTGTTCCTCAATACTTATTGAGTACCTACTATGTGCCCTTAGGCCCCATTTAATAATGGCAAAAACATGATTGGAATAAAGGAATCGTAACTCCTATACTAGTACTCTTGTCACTATCCTCTTTCTTAAGTGGCATTAGAATAAAAAAAAAGAAACTAAATAAAAAGCAATGAAACACAAATAAATAAGAAAAGGAAAGAAAAAAGAGAAAATAGCAAAGACAAAAAGTCAGTTGGGAGCTAAGTGCCTCTGGATGGCTATGCACACACATTTACTTTTCTGTCTCCAAAGTTCCATTTGAATGAGTGAATAAATATAAAATTAAGAAAAAACAATGTAACAGCAGGAAATGTAAAGGTTGATATCAGCAGAAGCAAGAAATTTCTGGAAGATATAAAGCATATGAGATTAGATCCATGGGGTAACCAGATAGAACTGATAACTGCAGTTAATACAAATGAAAGAGATTAGTATTGGAGGAAGAAGGGAATTTTATTTTTGTTTTGTTTTTTGAACACAACTTTGGGAAAACCCCTAGATCATAATCATTAAGAGCTAGAGGCAGGAATCATCTACTGGACACTGAATAGGAAGATCAGTAAAACCGGGACATTCCAAGCACTTGGAAAATGCATACCCACATAACTCTCGCAGAGCTGGCACAGTTTGAGAACTAATAAATGTATTTTGTCACTGGTAGTAAGAAGGGACATTTAAACTGAGTATTGGAGCTAAAAAGAGAAGTTGGGTGGTATCAGCTGCCAGCGGGGTAATATCAGCTGCCAATAGGGTAAACTTTCCCACATCCTGACAGCAAACTCCTACCTTCTTTAACAGAGAGGTATCTCTGATAACAGGTCTAAGCTCACTTATCATAGCCTTGGGTTTTGTCCTTTGCAATCAAATTCAGTATCAGGGAACTGTGACCTTCACACTGGCCATGTGTATCAGTTATCCTAATCTGTCACTTATAAACAAACATTTAAGAGTCTTCAGAAAAATAATGGCATAAAAATGAGTTACCAACTTTAACAAATCAAAATGATTCTTGCTGAAATCGAATTACTAGAGAAATATAGAAAAGATGGCTAAAACAATTTAGTATCTTCAGAGAGATTTGAGGGGACACAATATTCATATGACTATAATACACTGCTAAGAAAAAGTGAAGTGTAAGAATTTATAGAAATTAGAAAACATTGGGGTGCCTGGGTGGCTCAGTCATTTAAGTGTCCGACTTCAGCTCAGGTCATGATCTCTCACTTCATGAGTTTGAGCCCCGCATCAGGCTCTGTTCTGACAGCTCAGAGCCTGGAGCCTGCTTTGGATT
Organism: Prionailurus bengalensis; assembly: GCF_016509475.1. NCBI lineage: Eukaryota > Metazoa > Chordata > Mammalia > Carnivora > Felidae > Prionailurus > Prionailurus bengalensis. The sequence goes on from NC_057350.1 coordinate 50,147,671, forward strand.
CTGTGTCTCCCTCTCTCTGCCCTTCCCCTGCTTCCTCTCTGTCTCTCTGTCTCTCTGTCTTTCTCTGTCTCAAAAATAAATAAACATTAAAAAAAAAAATTAGAAAACCTCTACATGATTGTTGAAATAAATGTAACAGGGCAACTGATGATGTAGAATAGAAAGTTCATAATTCCCTAAAGCTTCTTCATATATATTGATAAGACCAGTCACTCTGGAACTAATTTTCTTTCAGAAAAGTGTCACTTGAATAGACACAATTAACCCAATGCCTGGGTTAAAGGGGATAATATGGACTTCTTTGGTTGACAAAGGCTCACTGTAATCTGACTTCAGAATGCTCAGTTGATTACTGGAAAGAAGATGGAAATATTTGCATAGGGAAGAAGAAATTATCCAAGAGGAAAGATCAATTCTTTCCCTTTTGAGGTTTAATGTCTTTAGTACCTCTCTGGCTGACTAGGTCTGTGAAAAGTCCAGCGGCATAAAAGGCACCAAGTTTCTCAGGGAGGAACTCACCGTGGGAGTAAGTAGAATCTGGACAGGTGTGCAAAGGTCAACATTATAGTGAAAGGTTAACTTGGGGAGTGTTATGTATGGGCTGTCATGCAGCGGCTACAAGAAATATCCATGAGCCCAACCACCTTGGCAGATTAGTCAGGGTAGCAAATAATGACAAAGTTTGTATGTGAGCTGAAAGAGCTATATTCTTGGAGTTTTGATCATCAGAGAAATTTGTGCAAGGGCTTGTACCTGTGTAGGCAAAACAGTAGTAATGGATAAAGTATCATAATAGTTTTCAAAAGTGTTCCTGTTGTAAGTGACAAAAGGAGTCGTATTATCAGACTCCTCACACTCAAGTTCTCCCTGTCAGTTGATTGATGAAAGAACTGGGGCAAACTTTTTGGGTTTCTGTGAGATTTAGGGAAAAGAAAGATTATCTCCAGAAAGGTTTAGTTGTCAGAAAAATTGAAAAATACAAAAGATGTGACTAAATTCATACTCCCCAACAGCTGAAGTTAATCACACTAATTACCTAAAAATTTCAGTTGAAAAACTGAATAGTAGAATATGTGTGGTTGAAAACCAAGTCAGTTTTACGGAAGATCAAGCCCAGAAGTTTCCTCAGAATGTAGTGTGAACAGAGATGAAAATTGTGGAGCTTGGAAGAAAGGATGTCATTCAGTACATGAGGTACAAATAATCACAAGGCTGGTGAGATGTTCAGAAATCCCAGTATCTACCCAGTGAAACATTTATAAGGAGTAACTGGAGGGGATAGAAGGAAAGATACAATCACAGTCATAATAAAAGAATACTTTTGTGTTTTGTATTAGTGTTTTAATTAAAAAAACAAAAACAAAAAAAAAACAGGGGCACCTGGGTACCTCAGTCTGTTAAGCATCTGACTCATGATTTTGGCTCAGGTCATAGATATTGTGGTTTGTGAGTTTGAGCCCCGCATAGTGCTCTGTGCTGACAACATGAAGTCTGCTTGGCATTCTTGGTCTCCCTCTCTTTCTGCCCCTCTTCTGCTTGTGCTCTCTTCCTCTCAAAAATAAGTAAATAAATATTAAAAAAATAAAAAAATAACAAGTGTTAGCAGAAATGTGGAGAAATTGGAGCACTTGTGCATTGTTGATGAGAATGTACAATGGTGGAGTCACTGTGAACAATGAGATGTCAATTCCTCAAAAACTTAAACAGAGAATTATAATAGGATCCAGTGATTTAACTTCTGGGCATATACTCTAAATCAATGAAAACAAGAACTGGAACAGATGTTGTACACCTATGTTCATGGCATTATTCACAATAACTAAAAGGTACTCACAACCCATGTCCATTATTGGATAAATGGATGCATAAAATATGGCATGCATACAATGGAAAATTCTTCAGTCTTAAAAAGGAAGGAAATGCTGATATATTCTACAGCATAGATGAACCTTGAGGGCATTATGATAAGTGACATAAGTCAGTCACAGAAGGACAAATACTGTATGACTCATGAGGTTCCTATATTCATCAAACAGAAAGTAGAATGGTGGTTTCCAGAGGCTGGAGGAGGGAGGTAATAGGGACTTGGTGTTTAACGGGCGTAGTGTTTCGGTTGGGCAGGATGAAAATGTTCTGGAGGTGAATGGTGGCGATGGTTGCACAAGGCAGTACAAGGGAGAGGCACAGTGAAGGGGTTAAGAATGTGGGCCTTCATTTGAGTCCTGACAGTACCACTTATTAACTCTGTGCCCTTGGGCAAGTCAATCACTAATTTCTCTGTACCTCAGTTTCCTTGCCGGTAAAGTATGAATAATCATAGTAACTACCTCATGAGATTATTTTGAGGACTTTATTATTAGTGAGAATAGCATGAAGAAATAGTACAACTCTGTGGTCTAATTTGGAAAAGATCTATTAAAATTTAAAATGCACTTACCCTCTGGGCAAGAGAACAAGACCAAGCATGCAGATGCGGTTCCAGACTTTGCTCCCATCACACCTGCTAACATTCCATTGACTGACTCATATGGCCATAGGAGAGACGGGAAAGTCATATGGCAAAGGATGTGAATACAGGGAGCGGTAATGGATTAGGGCCATGAATGTTACATATTGTCACCAATCTACTTTTTTTCATAGTTGTGACTTGGGGAGAAAAACCATATAAACCAAACATATACATGAGGATTTTTAGGACATTGGGCTTATTGAGAACAGTGTAGATATTAGAATTACACTAGTACCCCCAAGGCCCAAAAGGAGTGTCTGTAAAATAGCTACATGCTTAAAAATGTTAGATGAAATAATAAATTATTCATTCATTCATTCAAAGAGAGCCTTCCTTAACCAGAATGATCCCGTGAGAATGGGATGCTGGGATCCTCCTTCCAGTTTAGATGTCTGTGCAGCATCTAAAGGAGGATGTTAAGGAGAGGTGAAGAGTTAAAATATCTATGGCAAACCTATTTATATGCACGTGTATATTTAAATGTATATATCTATACCATATACAGCTATATAATTTGTCTTAGTCTCCTATCCTCAATTAGTAAAAAATAAAATGAATGCATAATTGTGAGATGTGCTTTTTCTGATTCTAGGAAGGGGTTTGGGAAGTTTATAAGTAGTGGAAAGTGCTCTTGATGGAATACTCTGGATTGGCTTTTTGCCTTAGGTCTGCCACTAATGAAAGATAGAATATTGAACAAGTTCTTTAACTTGTCTGAGTGACAATTTTTTTATCATTAAAATTGGGCTGAAGGATCGCTAAGATTCTTTTCAACCCTAAGGATTTAAGGAGGAAATTTAAAAAAAAATGGCAAAATGACAACAGTATAGATGGGAATTCATTGAAACACATTTTGTAAAATTAGAAGCAGCAGCTGATTTATAAGAAGCAATAACATGTTCTCTAAAATGATTAATTATAATTGAGCAGTTACTATTGATATAAGGATGGCTATATCTCATGAATAAAATTGTGAAGCCCATTCCAAGCCAGTGTTCTGTTTTTAAGCAAAAAGGAACAGCAAGGTGTTTCAAATTTTTAAAAATCAGTGCTAGATGAATTATGAATAGAAAAAACTAAAGATTATAAAGCTTACACTAGGTTATAAGTTACTGACTAATCTCTGATTCAAAGTGACATACTAAAGTAAGAAAATATGAAATATCATAGTAGCTTTGCCCTAAGATGTATCCTTTCTACTCGACAATACTTCCTGTATTGTGTTATGGGAGAGTATAGTTACCATTTGTTCCAAAAACTCAAAAGGCTATGGCTGTCTTCCAAACATCTCTACCTTCCTCTAAGAAGCAGTTATAAATCCACAATCCACTAATGTATATGAATATATATTCCACTAATGTATACGAATATACATTATAGATTAGGTTTATATATACAAAATGACTTACTTCAACTAGGAGTAGCAATATATCACATCTTCTTTATTTTGCCAATTGAACATTCAAGCTACAACATGTCCTTCTTAGCAGGAAGTCCAGCATCTCCTATTTGAGAGTTCCTCCTTCCTGCTGTACCAAGTTGTTCAGGTGGCTTTCTCAGACCAAAGGCTGTCAATCGTATTTCCAAGGTAATTGTAAATTTCCATTGGTCCTTTACTTATGGTTTCTCATTGCCATATTATGTCCTCTATTGAAGATTTGTTTTACTCAGTTAAATAGATGTTCATCACTTGATGGTGATTCATTTCTAGTCTAAGCCTCTACACTGACTTTCCTATATACTTAGGTTCAATGTATAGTGTCTGATCAAGATTCTGCATTCTAGAGTCATGTGGACTGGATTTGAATTTGCCTATGCTTCTTTTTGGTTGTGTGACTTAACCCAAGTTATCTAACTTTTCTAGTTTCAGTTTCCTCACCTATAAAATAAAAATAATAATAGAATTTCTCAGAGTTGTTATGAAAATTAAATGAGATAATATATAACATGCAGAGTACCTGACACCTACAAGATTTATAGAAAATGTATGTTCCTGTTACTTTTATGACTACTACTGGAAGTAATACACTGAAGGTGTAGCAAAATTGCAAGATTGTTGTGATTCAGAGCTAAGTGTTTCCATTATTTACTTCTTGGAAGGAGCCTGGGATCCCTATGCAAGTTAGTCTGCCTTTATCCCAGGACTCTGTATACCAAAGTAATTGACCTCCTAGTTGAATGTTTCTCTAAGAAAAATGGGCAAAGGTGTGAGCAGGCAATTCATGGAAGAATAAGCTTGAATGGCCTATAGATATAATCTCACTATCCCTGAGGAAAATAAATTTAAGATAAAAATGAGATAATATTCTATGCCCAACAGATCTGCAAAAATAAATTTCTGATAATATCAATCGTGAGGGTGTGGAACAATTGTGCTCCTCATGTGTTGTGCGTGAGTGGGTAAATCGTTGTAGCCACTTTTGGTTCACAGTATCTCTAAGTAGTAGGGAATGGACAAATAGAATGTGATTTATTTATGAAATAGAACACTACATAGTATTGAAATGAATGAAGCACGTGTGTGTGTGAACACTGATACATCTAAAAAATATAATGTTGAATAAAAAAAGTTGGTATAGGATAAAGTACACCACTTATGTATACTTATTGAAACACAAATATGTACACAGTCATATGAAACAGAAATATTAAAACATGCAGGCTAAAGATAAACACCAATCTTAGAGTGTAAGATACTTATGGGGAAGGAGAGAGGTGGACAGGATAGACAGAGGGGTTGTAGCTTTCTAGATAACATTTTGTTTCCTTAAAAAATTTAAGACAACATGGTAATGTAATAATATCTGTTACCTATGCATGATGGGTTCATAGGTATTTATGAAATAATTTTTTCTCCTTTCTATAACATAAATATTAAATAATATGACATCAAACAAAGAAAATTAAAGGGAAAATAATAGCTCATTTAGCTTTTGGGATAATTAGAAAACATTTGGAGAAGAATAAAATGAGATTTCTACCTTATGTCATATACAGAAGAAAATTCCCTATGGATTAAATTTTACATGAAGAGAAAATAGACCAGAAGATGATGTAGGTGATTATTTTTCTGGTCTTAGGTAGGGAAAATTATCTCTAAGCATGTGAACAAAATAAATCTAGATAGAAGAAATTTTATAGATAAAGGAAAATTTAATAGATTTTTCTGCAAAGAACTGAAATCTCTTCTATGTCCCCAAACTATAAGCAATATATATATATATATATATATATATATATATATATATATATATATATATATATGATAAACAACATGATATTCTTAACATGTAAGGAATCTGTAGAAACAAAAGATGTAAAAATGTCAAGCTTTGTCAGTAGGATAAAATGTCACTGGAGGGACATTACTAGAATGAGGGATCTTCTCTTACTGGGTCCAGTGTGCTGTACTTTGTTTTGTTCTTATTAATGCTGCATGATGGGTCAGCTGTGCAGAAATGTGGGGAGGACATCCAATGAAGGTGTGCCTCATGTGTGTTCACGGTACACAGACTCTCCGTGATCTTGCTGCCTTGCCACATCCTTGGTCCTCCCAAGGATGTAGTTTAGGCACTACATAAGTCAAGGTTGAGCCTGAAAAGGTGCCCTGAATTTCCCTGCATACCCAACCCCCACCCTGTGGCACATTGGTACTCCCTCTCACACCTGTCCACCCATCAGCCTTGGTTCACCTGTATACCAGACAACTGTTTCCTGCTTGCTAGGTGACTGAGGACCAACTCTGGCCTGGGTACTTAAAGAACTTCTCTGTGGATTTTTAATGGACCCAAGAAATTTTACATTTCATTGCAAAGAATTTAATAGGAAACATGGTTCTTTATTTGACTTTTATAATAATTCCAAGATAGTGTGTTCCATACCTGTCATATAACATAAAGAAAGGACTTGATTCTATAAATCCTTAATAATTTTAATTTAGGACATTTTTAGAACTAAGGTTTAAGATCTCATAATGAGAAAACATAAATGCTACTGGTAATCTTCACTTGAAGTCCTGCTTACCCATTTGTATTCTAACTGTAATAAGCAGATATTGACTGCAATTGATATCAACAACAAGATTTATTGATCTGAGCTAAATACCATTTAAAATAATGCCAAGGTCAATACGTGCTCAAGAGACCATTGATCTTGTGTGAAGGCTAAAAGGTCATCAATATCTTCATGATTGCACTCCATGTATTATAAATTTTTTTTGTAAAATGTAGTTTTGAGGAAGTATATAATTTATTCTAAAGAAGAATGTGAAGACTATTTAGAACATGTTATAATTATGAACATAGAGACTAAACAATAATGTATTTGAGTGGGGCTTCACCAGTTCTTTCCTGAAACCACTCCTCCAGCTTATTTGTATTTTGGTGACTGCGTTTTTGGGTGGGATGTGGCTGGAGCTAGGGTGGTGCTGTCATTAGTTATAAAAAGACTGAAGGAATAGTGGAAAGGGGACTTATGTGTTCAAGACTAAAGGTAGCAAAGCAGAACTGGGAAGAAGAGCAGAGTTGAGAGAGGTCATTTAGATTTTCACTTTTAATGACACTTCCCCATTGTGTCTAACTCTGCTTTGCATGAGTCTACTGCAGTTAACAAGCTAATTAATGCCACAAAGTGGAAATCAGGAGAAAAACAACAGATAATGTCATAAAAACAGATCTGTGTTTTTATGATAGAGAAGAAATTGATGTGTGTGAGCTAAAATGAGATTTTGATAACCAGGGCAAATTCTTTTTTTGAAACATGAGCTTACATTAAAGCAAGGTGAGCAAGAGCCATCAGCATGAAATCATTAGCAAAGAAGGACCCAGGTAAGTTTAGAACAAACATTTATTGAAACTTTCCTTCTGTACTTCTACTGAACTCCTGCTGAACTTACCTAATATGTCTAATCCTAAATGCTATAAAGTATGCTTTATTTGAATGACAGGGTGATCTTTTCAAAGTGGGTGATTCTAATTGTAGGTTCCCTAAGGAGATGCTGATAAGATACTTGGTCTATATAGAAATAATTGGAAAATCATGAATTCTATCAACAATTCATATTAAAATAATTGTAGACATAAGCAGGTTTATATACATGGTGTTATCACTGAATAAAGGAGAAGCCTATAGGAATTATTAAAAGCATATCCATAACTCATAAGTCAATAATAAAATATATAATCTCAAAGGAATAAAAAAGTAAATACTTTTAGAATTAATTCATAAAAGAAGAAATACTAATTCCAGCACATGTATTAAAAAGCTCACTTAAGTAATAATAAAAGAAATACTAATTAGCACCAATAATTTAGGGAAGCTTCCATATTTTAAGAATACAAAGAAAATTATCTAGTGTTGGTGAGAAATTGTGGAAAATGGTTTCTTGATAGAATTTGTTAAATGAAATATTTATCAAAGCCTCCCCTGCATCCAAAAAAACTACTATTGACCATGCAATTCTATTCTAGGAATTTATCCTAAGCAAATAACAGGAAACATCAAATTTTAAGTACAAGGGGGTCTACTGTGGCATTACTTAAAAGAATGGCAAACTTAAAACAATTTAAATGCTCTAAATGTCAAAAAATTGTTGGGAGAGGCAGTCTGCCATGGGCCCTGAACATCCATCCTTCCACATTCTTGCAAAGTGTGCCAGATTGCAAGGCTTACATGTCTTGTGATATTAATCAGTTTCTGTAGCTAGTCACATAGTCTACTAAGTAGCCTGACTACAATGTAACAGCACATTCCTTGAAGCCAAGAGAGGGCACTGCCTTATTTGGCTGGCTATAATGATTGTTGCTTGTCAAAAAGCCCTGGAGGTTTGGCTTTGGGTTTCTCTCCTGTAACACAACCTTCTGTGTGCAGGTGTGAGCTGGAGCTTTGAGTGATAAGTCTTTTTCTTTGACCAAGGAGTCTTTTGTCTTCTGCCAGCATTCATGAAACAACAATAGGCTAACTTATTACCTTTCAAGTAGGGTAAAATCTGAGAGCCTTCTGGGTTTTTAAAGATTATTTATTTATTTATTTATTTATTTATTTATTTATTGTTATTTATTTATGAGAGAGAGTGAGCGAGTGAGAGAGAGCGAGCAAGTGAGAGAGAGCAAGCATGTGTGCGTGTACACAGGAGTGGGGGCCGGGAGAGAGATAGAGAATCCCAAGCAGGCTCTGCACTGTCAGTACAGAGTCTGAAGCGGGGCTGGAACTCACAAACCTCGAGATCATGACCTGAGCTAAAATCAAGAGTTGGATGTTTAATGGACTGAACTATACGCAGGTACCCTGAGCGTTCTGTTTTTTGACAAAATAGGGGCTCTGTTAGCAGATTCTGGTATGTACATGTGACAGAGTACTGGCTTAGACAACTGGGGCTGTCATAACCAAATAGCATAGGCTGAGTAGTTTATTTTTTTTTTAATGTTTATTTATTTTTGAGAAAGAAAGAGAGAGGGAGAGCGAGTGAGCGAGCATGAGCAGGGGGAGGGGCAGAGAAAGAGACACACACAGAATTTGAAGCAGGCTGCAGGCTCTGAGCTCTGAGCTGTCTGCACAGAGCCTAATGTGGGGCTCAAACCCACGAGCTGTTGGACGTCCGACTAGGCCACCCAGGTGCCCCTAGTAGTTTAAACAAAACATTTATCACCATTCTGGAGGCTGGGAAGTCCAAGATCAAGGTGCTGACAGGTTCAGTGTTTTGTGAGGACCCTCTTCCGGGTGTGTAGACTGCTGCCTTCTTGTTGTATCCTCATGTGGAGAAGAGAGAGCTGGCTTTGGTCTTTTCCTCTTCTAAGAACACTGATCCTATGGGATTTCCACCCTCATTTCCTCATCTATACCTAATTACTTCCCAAAGCCCCCACTTTCCAATATCATCACCTTGGGGATTAGGTCTTGAACATACGAACTTTGGGCTGATGCAAACATTCAGTCCATAGCAAGTACTCAGCTGCCATTGGAAGTTATATTCTCAAAACAATTATCAATATAAAATTGATAAATTTATATCAATAAATTCTCATGACATACTGATTAGAGAAAAAATAGTTTACAAAACAGTACAGTTTGATAAATTTAAAAAATGTGTACTGATTTGACAATAAATTATATCATAAAAATAAAAAAAAATTAAAAAAAATGTATACATGCTCGGAAAAATTTCTAGAAGTATACACATGAAAAGATGAGTCTAAGATCATTTCTTAGTTCAGTGGCTCTCTTTGCATACTTGGGGGCCCTACCCATACCAATGGGATCAGAATCTGTAGGGGGTCACACTGAGTATGCTGAGTATCCGTAACAGTCCTCCACGTGATTCTGATAAGTGCTAAAGTATGAGAACCATTGAACTAGATGACATTACTCCTGCTCATCAGGAAACTAGACAACCGTCATCTCAGTCCATGTGGCAGTTTAGTGCAGTAGTGATGATGGACTCTGGAACCAACTCCTTTGAATTGATATGTGATCCAGCCACTCCCTAGTTTTGTGAATTTAAGCAGGTTTTAAAATTCTCTGTGCCTCATTTTCTCATCTGGGAGGTGGGGGCGAAAATAGTAGTTAATCCATAATATGAGGTTATAAAAAGCCTAGCACAATGCAGATGATATTATAAGTGCTCTTCTTGTATTTTGGTTTGTCCAGAATTCACAAGTATATTAATACCAAGAATTTCTGTATTGACCCTGCCAAGCTCTTTGTATGACAGCTGTGTGCCATGGTAATGAAAGCAAGATGAGAGTTCAGAGTCAGGCAAACTGTGCATAGGGTCACCTACCAGCTCTAGTTTCCTCATCTATAAAATGGGGGGGGGGGCAATAATTTCTCTCCTGCATTATTTTGGGAAGGATTAAAAATAAGATGACATGTAAAATAACCTAGCAAGTAACCTAAGTTAATTAGTATTAACTTCTGTTATATTAACACCACTTCTGTTACTCATTTATTTTTTATTTATTTTTTTTAACGTTTTTATTTATTTTTGAGACAGAGAGAGACAGAGCATGAACAGGGGAGGGGCAGAGAGAGAGAGGGAGACACAGAATCTGAAACGGGCTCCAGGCTCTGAGCTGTCAGCACAGAGCCGGACGCGGGGCTTGAACTCGCAGATCGTGAGATCATGACCTGAGCTGAAGTCGGACACTCAACCGACTGAGCCACCCAGGCGCCCCCTGTTACTCATTTAATTGGTAAAAATTAATGACTGCTTGTTAAGTTCTTGTTAAGTTCTGTTTTAGGCTCCAGGGACAAATCATTTCACTTAAAAGGCCCTACTCTCTTGAAGCTTGTATGATATTGGAGGCAAGTTTTAGACAGGGCTGAAGCTAGAAATACAGAGTGTTGCACTGGAAAAGCAGCATCAGGAGTGAGAAACTCTGATTTTCCTGCTCCTCTGCCACTAATTTAATGTGTAGTGTTGAGCAAATTACTTATCTGTGCCTCACCAGTAAAGCGAGAGGGTTGGGCAATATATTTCTAAGATCCTTTAAAGTCCAACATTATTTCAATCTAAAACTCCTACAGCTTCTTAAATTAGGTGTAGAAAACTGAAGTGCCCTTGTGGGCCAGCTACGTAGGAGAAATGGCTGACTATTTGGGGAGTTCATGCCTGGCCAAAAATCTTAACATTAAAATTGTTTTTTAAAACCATTCAATCCATCAGAGAGGCTGGATTCTGCAAAACCTGGCCTAAATATTCATCCTGATTTAGACGGGGCATTATAATTCTCCATGCTTTAGTTTTCCTATTTACACTATGGCCAGCAAATTTGATTCATAAAAAGAGCTTAAAGACTTCTGAGATAATCACCTAAACGTTTTTAGTTACAATGGAAGAAAGAATGACATTCTGCTTTTAAACATGAAAATGAGTTAATTTTATAAAATAGAATATACCAGGACTGCTACAAGTTATTTAATTGTTTGCACTTCTCATTTTACTTCAAACTGAAGTAATAGTGAGTGTTGAGCATTGATATATCATCTCTATGCAAAGAATTTAAAAACTCTGACTACAAAGAATCAGCTTGTACCTGATGATTTTAGGTATGAGGTGGAGTATTCTGCATTTGCACTGCAAGCCTCTGATAGTTGAGAAGCTCGTTAATCATGTCTATAGGAAATAATAAAGAATGAAGTATGTTACTTGTGTGTAGAGATTATGACACTAAATTTATTAAAGAAAGGATATTCTTTGGAAGAAAAATTACTGCAAATGGCATGGATCATGAAAAGGCATCATAAAATAAAAGATCTTGCTTTTTATTAAAAGAGAAACTTTGTCCTGACAACTTTCCTGTACTTAGGATTTTGGAAAATGAAATAGAGATAAGAGTATTTACTTGCAAATTTGCCTTGATCTAACTGAAAAGTTTTGATTTAGTTTCAGTAAACCAAAGTGAAGTAGAGAATGAGAATTTTAAATGAATTTTGGATGTATGAAATATGGGTTACTCAGAAGAAAAAAAATTCACCTTGAAAACATCTACAAGCATGAAGCCTATAAACATCCCAAACAATGCTATTTGGGATCATATTGGGGTTTATTAAGAATAATATTTTTCCCTACTATTATGGTAAAATTTTAGGAAAGTAATGGAAACATTGTAAGTTTAAATAGTTATAGTTGATTCAAGGCTCAGGAAGTGAATTCTTTCTTAATAAAAGTCTCATTTTGAGATTTTATATTAAATATATTTGATTAACTTTAAAGGTAACTAAAACACTTTTAATTTTGGGAACTATGTATTTTGGTATAGTTTAGGGAGCATACTTATTATCACATAAGCATGGTGTATAAGTAATTCTTTTTTGGTTTATTTCTTAACTTTATTGTGGTGTAATTGACATGTAATAAACTGCACATGTCTAATATATCAAGTTTGATAAACTAGGACAAATACCTATATATGTATCTACATACTCATTAAAATGTCTCCACAGTCAATGTAACGAACATTATATTGCACCAAAAGTTTTTTTATCCCTCCCTTTGGTTATCCCTCCTTCTCACCTTCCCTCCCCAATGTTCCTCAGGTACCACTGATTGCTTCACTGTCTGTAGGTTAGTTTGACTTTTCTAGAATTTTTTATAAGTAGAATCATACAGTAGGTATGCTTTTTGATTTGGCTTTTTTTATCCAACATAATTATTTTGAGATTCATTCATGGTTTTGCCCAGCTCAATAGTCTATTTCTTTATGTTGCTGAGTAGTAATTCATTGTACGGATATGCTAATCTGTTTATCCATTTGCCTCTTAATCTGGTCAAAGTTTTTGGCTATTACGAACAAGGCTGCTATGACCATTCCTCTATATTTAAAAAAGTAAAATACTTAGATATAAAATTATCAAGATATGTCAAGATCTATATGAAGAAAACTACAAAGCTCTGATGAAAGAAATTAAAGCACTAAAGTGAAGAGATATTCCATACTCATCAATAAGAGGACTTAATATTGTCTCCTTCCAACTTGATCTATAGATTTAACACAAACCCAATCCAAATTCTCACAAGAGTTTTGTCTTTTTCTTGTGTGTGTGTGTGTGTGTGTGTGTGTGTGTGTGCGTATTGACAAACTGATTCTTAAGTTTATATAGAGATGCAAAAGACCCAGAATAGCCAACACAGTATTTAAGGAGAAGAATGGAATTGGAGGACTGATACTACCTGACATTAGGACTTACTCTAATTCTACAGTAATCAAGACAAAGTGATATTGTGAAAAAATAGACAAATAGATCAATGAAAGGAAATAGAGAGCCCAGAAATAGACCAGCAAAAATATAATCAACTGATCTTTGACAAAGGAGCAAAGGCAAGACAATGGAGCACAGATAGTCTCTTCACAAATGGTGCTGGAACTATTGGACATTTACATGCAAAATCTAGACACAGACCCTACACCCTTCACAAAAATTGGCTTAAAATTTTTTTTACGTTTATTTATTTTTGAGAGGCAGAGAAAACGTGGGGGAGGGGCAGAGAGAGAATGAGATACAGAATCTGAAGCAGGCTCCAGGCTCTGAGCCCAACGTGGAGATCAAACTCACAAACTGTGCAATCATGTCCTGAGCTGAAGTTGGACGCTCAACTGACTGAGCCACTCAGGCAACCCACAAAAATTGACTTAAAATGAATCACAGAACTAAATGTAAAGCACAAAACTATAAAACTCCTGTAAGGTAACAGAAGAAAACCTAGATGTCCTTGGATATGGTGATGACTCTTTAGATACAACACCAAAGCATTGTCCATTGAAAAGGAGAGAATAGATGGAAAGAAAAATACACAGACTTTGTTTTATGTGTCATACTTATAATAATCCTATAATTCATAACAATCCCTAAATAATCACAATTTAATATAAGAGAAGACTAAAGTGGAAACAAGTAAAATGATTGTACCATCTCAGTAGAAGTAGAAGAGAAAGGACTTTGATTCCTGTTGGTCTGATTGCCTTTACCCCTACACTGGTGTCCTTTCTTACCAAGTAGAAACAGTGACACTGGCTGACTGAAGAATTAGGAGTTTTGGCAGAGCTAGGAGCGATAGATTAGGGGTGGCTGTAGCTATATCTTAAGAGCCTACAAACCACTCCACAAAAACAAAAGCCAATCTTTGAAATCTAAAATGCTCAGCTTCTGTTAAGTAAGAACTTTCTGACTCTTGTTTTCCTTGCCTTTCCCTGTGCCAATAGTAGAGGGGCCAGATTCAGTCCAGTGAAGCAGGATGAAGAAGTAAAAGAGCAAGATGAAGGTTCCAACCCAGCTCTGCCCCCTTAGTTAGAAAAAGGGAGAAATTTAAATTAGATTATAGACTTTAGTTAATGTCAGACAGGACTTTTTGTTGCCTAGAAGTTATTAGAAAAAATGTAGGTTTTAGCAAAGGTATCATCTAGGGGTGGAGAAGATCAACTTGAGGGGTTAGTAGAAAAATTAATTTTTCCATTTTTTTTAGTTTAGCTCTTTAAATAAATTGCTGCATTCATACCAACAGAACTCTGTTGCAGAAATCTCAAACATTAGAATACACCTTGATTCAGAGATTCCATTTAGTTTAGATAGCATACAAATTATTTCATAATGAAGAAGAAAATCCAAGATTCAACTTCCTCCAGTTCTAGAAGTCTCTGCTAATTTCTTGCCATACTTTTATGTGTACATGTTACTACTCAGAATGTTTCTCTTTTGGTAGGAGCTTCTTTGGCTGACTGCTATCTGTGAAATGCCCTTTATTTTGTATTCCCTATTATCTGTTCCATGATTCTATGGAGGATTAGGTAATTCTAATAAATCTTAAGAGTAAATTTAGAGAGTTGAGGTCAAATGTTTCTCCCTTCTTTAAATAACAGGGCTTTCTAAAAATGTATTAGATAACGCTTTCAACTTTCCTCCTTGAATTGTTTTGTAGCTAAATGCTGGGTAACACATTGATTGCTTTTCTCTAAAACAACATTGTCCAACAGAATTCATGCTGTTACTGAGATGTTCCATATTTGTGCTATCTGATATGGTCACCACTGGTCACATATGGCTATGGGGTACTAAAATATGGCTGGTGTGACTTAAGAACTAAGGATTTAATTTTCATTTAATTTTAAATTAAACTAAATTAAATTGAAATTCAAATAGCCACGTGTAGTGGCTACCATGTTGGATAGCACAACTCTAGAAAATACATTTTAAAATTCAATGGACCTCTGGCTCCCACGAACCCCCTCATAGAGTTTTCATTTTATTGCACTTACTCCTTTCATTTTAAAGGATATTACAGATAATAGAGTTCTTTCTTTTTCTCAAAGGTAAACAGATAAGCAAGCTTCAGCTCAGGAAAGAAATGCTTTTGTAAAACCTTAATATATCAGGCTAAAGTGTCCATTTGTCTTCAGTAATATCTGGCTTTGAAATGTTGCTGCTGTTAGCACTAACCGAAGCCTCAATTTCCATGCTTTGGAGATGGTATTGATGAACATTAGCAGTGTGTGTGATACACACAGCGCCGAGCAAACAATCATGTACGTTGAGCTCTGTGCTTAACAATTATGCCTCAGGATCCCTGCAGATTCCTTGAGTATCCTTTTAAAGACTACTGTCTTGTTTTAAGAGAGGAACAGATGCATCTTCCCGTATAGAGCAATCAGCAAAGTTCAGGAGTTGTAGGGCCAGACTATATTCATATTTTTTTTTCCACAGTGCTGAGTACATTGGTGATACTTAAACCAGTCTTCTCAACAACTAGCATCTCTCTCGTTTTAAATTGATTTCTAGTTTGGCTGTTGGAGATCAGGAACTATTGAGTTTCATGTGAGTGAATTTCTTTCATTGTTTACAGTCCTTTTTAATGCAGTGCTTTAAGTTGTACTAGTATTTGTATCTTAAAACCTGATTTTCAGAAGTCTCTACCTTTATGAAGAAAGCAGTTTTTTCTTCTCACTCTTTTGAGAACAAGACAATGATTTTTAAATTAAAGTAAGTTCTTTGTCTCACAGTATTGTCTTCCTTCCATAAGTGATATGCATCTTGTACCAGGGATAGGAGTGTGGAAAAAAATGTCTAAGTATACACACATAACTTATTACATATATTTCACCCCCCTCCAAACACACAAATCAATTCTGCTCGGTAAATGGAAGCAACAGCCTCATTAGAATGCACTGCATATTTATATAAATCTGTAAATACATAATATGGACTTGTAGTTTTACCTTATAATTGACATAAAATTGGGCAAAACACTTTAGATGACAGAGAACTGAACCTCACTAAAATGTATTCGGTCTTAGTGTATATTTTCTTATACAATAGTTTGTTTTTAATTCATCACTTGGACATTTCCACTGATAGGAAGTTGGGTACTTCACCAGGTAAGCCAGTCTATTGTCAGCTAACTACTGTTTTTAGAAAAATGTCAATATGAGGGTTGGGCTTTCCTCCCTATAGCATCTATTTATTGGGTTTATTTTTAAAAAATTTTTGAGTACAGTTAGCACACAGTGTTGCCCTAGTTCTGGTATACCACACAGTGATTTAACTTCTCTATGTTACACTATGCTCACCATAAGTGTAACTACCATGTGTCACCAGACAATGTTATTGAAGTATCGTTGACCATATTCCTTATGCTGTGTCTTTTATTCCCATGACTTATTCATTCCATAACTGGAAGCCTTTATCTCCTACTCTACTTTGTCCATTTTGCCCATGCTCCCACCCCTTCACCTCTGGCACCATCAGTTTGTTCTCTGTATTTATGGGTCTGATTCTGCTTTTGGCTTGTCTGTTTATGCATTTGTCATTTATTGGCTGTATTTTTGACCATTTTGACAAGCGTAAAAGATATGCATATAAGGGATCAAAAAAATCTATGTCCATGTGGAAGGACAAACAAATATCAAACACACGGTAATAGAAATATTCTATTAGTTTGATTAGCATAAATTTCTAAAATTCTTAGTAACCAAAATGTCAGTGAACAGTTTAAATGAAGATTATACTTTGCACTAAGTAAAATTCCATTTATGAAAATCTTAATTTGCAACATGGATAAAATGGAGGATGGTTATCAATTTTTATAATACTTTTTCCATCTATACATGGATTCAGTACAGACTTTTTTTTTTAAGTAATGAGTTGTTTTAGTGCATTAGAATGTAAATCAATTTATAGAAACTCAATTTGCAATCTTCCTCATCTATTAAGTGATTAATTTACTTTACATCATATTTTCTCTAATGGATGTCAGTGAGAAAAAAATGACTTCTCATTCTGTGTTGCATCTTGAAGCATAGAGAGATTTTCTGAAAGACACTCTTAATTAAAGACCTGCAATGTCGGTATTGAAATCAATATTTTTAAAACTATGCCAAAACTATTTATATGCATTGGATTGATTATGACTTTTTAATGTCTTTTTTTAAAATTCATAGAGATGCTATTTACCTTAAAGATCTAGAAAATATCTGAATGAGCAAATACATATGACACCATCCACTTAAATTATATATGTATTTCTTTTTAATAGTTCTTCCTGCCAGGAGGAAATGGTTGAACATATTTATTTAAACATTGTACTAAAAGGGGTGGCTGGGTGGCTCGATCGGTTAAGCGGCCGACTTCAGCTCAGGTCATGATCTCACGGTTTGTGAGTTCAAGCCCTGGAGCCTGGTTTGCATTCTGTGCCTCCGTCTCTCTCTGTTCCTCCCCCACTCGCACTCTCTCTCTCTCTCAAAAATAAATAAATATTAAAAATGAATTTTAAAAAATGTACTAAGAAACTTATTCTGCCAAGATTAAAGAGTACAGGATCAATATACAGAAATCAATTGTCTTTCTATAGTGACAATGAAGAAGCCAAAAATGAAATTAAGAAAACATATCCATTTACAATAGCATCTAAAAGAATAAAATACTTATAAAAGGTAAAAGAGAACTGCATTTAGTTTAAAACAGTAAGGAAGAAGATGCAGTCCCCCTACAGAAGGGTCTTAGTAGAGAAAATTATTGAAGACATACAATAAAATGTTAATAAATATCATAATGAAAGTTCATCATATAGTAATACCGTTTCTATTTAGAGAGGAATAAGGAGGAGCATAAATACAGTGGAGAAAAGTTCTTTGTCCTGATTGGAGGACAAGTGAGCACGTATACGGAGTATGAGCCATTCCAGTTGATCTTCTGGCATCCTTCTGTCCTGACCTTGGGAGGGATAGGGAAGAAAAGGAGCAAGTATGAGAACTGAAGAAGCTTCTACTAGGTGTAGAAATATGCAGCTTTTCATAAAGTCACAGCATTGGACTAAAAAGTGAGAAATTGATAGTAAACTGAGTATAAGATTTTTCTTAGAGGGTCAGTAAAATAAATCAAGCATTAAATTAAGTGATAATTATAAACAAGTGTACCTTGTGACACATCTAAGCCATAGAGGACATTCTTTTCTTATATCTTGCCACACATTGTTTATTTTCCTATGGTATTTAATTAGTTTATGTTATTATTTTAGAGGCTTACAGAGTTATAGAAAAAGAAATGTTGACTGAATCATACTTCTTATCTTCCACACTTTTCTTTGCCTGGAAACACCGAAACTTTGCCTGTGTACATTACTGTTCACTTAAAAGGGCTTCTGGATTTACAGGCTTATTACAGGGTGGTAAGGGTAAGGGATTGGGAGTGAGTAGGACAGAAGTACAGAGTTTAGATGCACTCCACAGATGTATTCTCTACCAATCCATGTCCCTGCTAACTACTCATTTTATGAGGCATACATTTCCAAAGTGTTTGGGGATCTCTTGGAAAATTTCTCCTTGGTTGCAAAATAATTTTTGTTCCTTGGTTGCAAATTAGTTTTTGAGGTTAATTTTTCAGTACCTGGAACTGTGACTTGATGGAAAGTTGACTGGATCAGAAATAGATTCAGATGGGGCCTTGTTAGCTTTTTTCTTTTATTTTCTGTTCTTTCAGATGGAATGTAAAGAAGCCATGGGACAGAACTTCACATATTGGGATTTCTGCTCACCATTGCTTTAATGAGATGGATTTTATAAAAATGTAAAAAAAAAAGCATAAGTTTGATTGGTATCCTATCTGGAGGGTGTCTTTAACAAAATGAAGCCAAATGACTCCAGTAGAAGCTTAAATTTTCACTTTCTCCTCTCTAGTGTTCTGAGAAAATGGGAAGAACAGAAGTGGGTCTGTAAAATATTTTTATCCAAAAACTATTTAAAAAATAGAATTATTTGCAACTAATATAAAACCATATTAATATACATTAAAACAATATTAAACCCTTTTTTATAGTAAACAATAACATAAGCAGAAATTTTTCTTGGTTCAAGTTCACATACTTTAATAAATATAAAATTGTTGACATTTTCAGTTGAACCCAATACAGTATTATTAACTATAGTCACCATCTTTACATTACATCCCCAGGACTTATTTATTGTATAACTGGAAATTTGCACTTATGACTCCCTTCACCCATTTTGCCCTTTCCCACCACCTCCACCACTGTTGAATATTTTGGAAAAAAGATTTCTGACAAGTTTTTTCTTAAGTTTATTTATTTATTTTGAGAGAGAGAGAAAGAGAGAGGGAGAGAAAGAGAATGAACCATGTGTATATGAGGGAGGGAAAGGGAAAGAGAGAATCCCAAGCATTGAAAGTGCAGAGCCTGACTTGGAGGGGTGAGGGCTTGACCTCATGATCAGTGAGAACATGACTGGAGCCAAAATCAAGTGTCAGATGCTTAACCAAATGAGCCACCCAGGTGCCCCAAATTTCTGGTAAGTTTTAAACAAATCGTAACAAAAAGTTAGAAGGTTTTTTTTTTTTTTAAGGAAATGCTATTATAGGAAGTTTCAGGTAATTTTCAAAGAAGTTGTTTTCTCAAAGGCTTAAACATTTTAGAAGTTTGACTCATGATACCATTAAAGAAAGAAAGCACATAACTGCAATACAAAAATATTTCTTTTATTTCTCTATTCAGTGTCAGCTTTGTCAACAAAAATATTATTGTTCAGTTACTCAAATTGTGTAATTGTAAAATTAATTTTAAAATTGGACAACTATAGACGTTGATATAATTATGCCTTTGTGTGACATAACTAAATTCTAAGTATATCTTTGCTCAATGGATCTCTTAATTTAATAAAAACATCAGTAAGAGAGAGGGATAGTATTATAGATCCTACAGAAATTTAAAGGACAAGAATAAAATATTATAGACATCTTTAATCCAATAAATTCCACAACTCAGATGAAATAGACCAATTTCTTTTTTATTAAAAAGATTTTTTGAGTATAGTTGACACACAGTGTTACATTAGTTTCAGGTGTGCAACATAGAGATTCAGCATCTCTATATGTTATGCTGTACTCATGACAAGTGTAGCTACCATCTGCCACCATACAATATTATTACAATACCATTGACTAATGACTATATCACCTGTGCTGTACCTTTAATTCCCATGACTTATTCATTCCGTAACTGGAAGCCTGTATGTCTCACTCACCTTTACCCATTTTGCCCATCCTCCTACCCCTTCACCTCTGGCAACCATTTGTTTGTGCTCTGTTTTTATAGGTCCAGTTCTGTTTTTTGTTGTTTTATTCATTTGTTTTGTCTTTTTATTCCACATATAAGTAATACCCACAAAGTATTTGCCTTTCTCTGTCTGTCTTATTTCCCTTAGTATAATACACTCTAGGGTATATAATCTAGGTCCACCCCTGGTTTTATTTTTTTCTTTTGTGGCTGAGTAATATTCCATTGTGTGCATGCGTGTGTGTGTGTGTGTGTGTGTGTGTGTGAGTGAGTGAGATATGTCACATCTTCTTTATTCATTCATCTATTGATGGATACTTAGGTGGCTTCCAAGTTTTCCCTTTTGTAAATCATGCTGCAATCAACTTAGGGGTGCATATATCTTTTTGAATTAGTGTTTTCATTTTCTTTGGGTAAATACCCAGTAGTTGGATTATTGAATTATAAGGTATTTCTATTTTTAATTTTTTGGGGAACCTTCAAAATATTTGAATGTACACTTCACAAAATATGTAGCCAATAAGCATATAAAAAGATGCTGAGCGTAATTAGTCACTAGGATAATGCAAATTCAAACCACAATGAATTATAACTAAATCGTTTCTGCAATGATAAAAGTATTTTTTAAAGTTTATTTATTTTGAGAGGAGGGTTGTGAGGCAGAAGGAGGGGCAGAGAGAGAGAGAGAGAGAGAGAGAGAGAGAGAGAGAATGCTAAGTAGGCTCCACACTGTCAGCATAGAGTCTGATGTGAGGCTTGATTTTACAAACCATGAGATCATGACATGAGCTGAAATCAAGAGTTAAATGTTTAATCAATTGAGTCACCCAGGAGCCCTTGATAAAAAGAGTTTTTTATGTGTTGGCAAAGATGCAGAACGATTGGAAGTCACACTCGTTGCCTGTTGGAGTATAAAAATGTACTATTTTGGAAAACGTTTTGTCAGATTATTGTAAAATGAAACTTACACTTAACATATGACTGAGAAATTCCACTCCTAAGGATTTAACCAACATAAAAGAAAATATGTCCACACAATGATCGTGGCACCTTGAATCATAATAGCCCCAAATAGAAAACATCCAAAGGTCAACAGGTCAGGGGCTAAACTCTTCACACAATTGAATAGTACGCAGCAACAAAAAGAAGAAACTAATGATACATGTAACAACATAAATGAACCTCAAAAAATCATTTCAGGTAAGAATTCAGATGCGGGATATATATTGCATAATTCTGCTTATATTAAATCTTAGAAAAGACAAAATTAATTTATAATAACAGCAGATCATTGTTTTGTTGGGGCCATGGTGTTGACCATCAAGGGTTAATAGCGAATGGTTTGGAATGATGGAAATGTTCTATATCTTCATTGTGGCCATGGTGGTTACCTAAATGTATGAATTTGTCACAGTTCATTATCAATACAATTAAAATACGTGAATTTTATCATATTTAAAAATTTTTTTTCAACGTTTATTTATTGTTGGGACAGAGAGAGACAGAGCATGAACGGGGGAGGGGCAGAGAGTATCATATTTAAATTGTACTTCGATAAAGTTTATTAAAAATAAGATCAATTGTTTCATCTTTGACAGAAAAAACTTCTAAAAACTTCATTTTGATTCCATGATTTGGATGAAATTATTAAACAATTATTAGAATTGATTTTCTACTTATAGCATATGATAACACTAATATATAAATGTATGTTTATATATATAAATAAGTATGTATATAATTTAACTATTTACCAAGTTGTACAGTTAGTGGAGCCAGTCCACTTACCAGCTATCATTTCACATTTCATAGGTATACAGAAATAAGTGAAATTAATTTACAAGCATAATCTTTTGATCTTAATGAGACATTATGCTTGATAGAATTGTACAGCTGTACATGTTAAACTATTGTCTTTGAGAAATTTTTCTTAAAATAGAGATTAACTTTTGAAGTAAGTGCTGATGATACTTAGGCAGATTCTGACATCTGGTTTTCAAGGAGTCAATGAAAATCACCATAGCTCCAAATCTAGATGGGTAAACACTGACAAACACATGACAAGTTACATGTGTATCATCAATTTTCTTGAGAAACAGACTTCAGTGCTTAATGTTAAAAATAAACATGTACTTATGCTCTTTTTTAGCTCATTAGTAATAGTTTATTGAAAAACACAGCAAAAAGCATTACCAAGCAACAAGATAAATAGGTATGCAATGAACGTCCAACCCACTGTGGTTGCAGGGCTCAGACAGCTCTTTATATAGCAGAACAGCTCAGCCTCTGTTTCCTGCACATATTTCATATACACTTAGCCTATAAATTCCCACATTTCCCATAGATTCTGCTGTATGGCAGTAAGGGACCCTCTTGCATTTCTCCTGGTGAAATCCAGGCCTGCTTTAGTGGTGTGTGACAAGCACATTCATACAGGATCCTGCTCTCAGAAGGGCCCCAAGCTGGTTAAATATCCTGCTGTTGTCTTGAAATTCTTAATAATTTTATCTTTGAAATTGGGTTTGGTAAGTGAGATCTGAGGGGATAATGAAGCATGTGCATGAGCAGAGGAGTGATAAATAACAAAATGAGATTAAAGAAAATAAAAGCAACACATTTCTAAACGGGGCAGAAACTTCTGATGTGATTTTCTTCCTAATCCTGACTGCTAGCAGCTTTTATTTCCATAGACAGCGACATAGTTCAAGTTTTAATTGTCATATTGCTGGTTTTCCCAGATTCTCAAGTGCCCCCACTGTTTTGGGGGTAGAACTGTTCTAAGAATTGTAAAGCAGAGTTGTATATTTTATAGGCCACCCATCATTCACTCCATGAAAAGCTTGTCATGTGGGAAATAAACCGGCCACTTTTTCAGAGAATATTTGTCTGTTCCTAGACATTTACTTTTTTTAATCAAAAATTGATGATTTTAAAGTGAAATGTGAAATTTGAATTTAAATGTGATAAAAGCAGCACACGTTTATTGTAGAAAGAAAAAAAGAACACAGAAATATATGAGACATAAAAATTGAAAAGCCATACCCCTTACCCCTTTCTACCCATAATTCTGCCTCCTAGAGGGAGCCACAGTGAATGGTTCAGTATTCACCCTTAGGAATGCATCTCTGTGTGCGTGTCTTGTCCTGTCATGTAACTTGCCTTTTACTCTCAACAATGTATTGATGTATAATGTATAATTGCCATTATCCTTCCATATCATATATAGATGATATATATGACATGAGAGGATATCATATATATATGACACAGGAGGATAATGGCAATATGTTGTTTATGATATATAAATGATATATATATATGATGTATATATATATGAGATAGATATATATACTACATATGAAAAATATGATAGATCATATATGATAGATATATATGCTACATGTGATATATATGGTATATCTCTGCTGTATTTTTTTTAATATATGAAATTTGTTGTCAAATTGGTTTCCATACAACACCCAGTGCTCATCTCAAAAGATGCCCTCTTCAATGCCCATCACCTACCCTCCCCTCCCTCCCACCCCCATCAACCCTCAGTTTGTTCTCAGTTTTTAAGAGTGTCTTACGCTTTGGCTCTCTCCCACTCTAACCTCTTTTTTTTTTTTCCTTCCCCTCCCCCATGGGTTTCTGTTAAGTTTCTCAGGATCCACATAAGAGTGAAACCATATGGTATCTGTCTTTCTCTGTATGGCTTATTTCACTTAGCATCACACTCTCCAGTTCCATCCACGTTGCTACAAAGGGCCATATTTCATTCTTTCTCATTGCCACGTAGTACTCCATTGTGTATTCTCTGCTGTATTTATTATGAGTATATTGTAATTTTTTAAACCAACCCCAAGTTAGTTGTTTCTAAATTTTCAAAATTAAAATAACGTTCAATGAACAGATTTTTTTACGTTCATTATTTATAATACCCTTGAAGGGCATAAAAATATATAAAGGACATAAAGACATGAAATGGCTACATTTTGTTGTGAATTGTTACCTACATCATTACAACTATTTACCACACTTGTGAATCCTATCAAGAATAGCATCTCTCCCTACCTATTTGCTGAGAATTACTGCTTTAGGCTAATGCATTAGATCTGAAAACAAAGGTTCTACTGCATTGTTCTTAATATTAAGTATGATAATGATAATGATAATCATGAATTTACTTTGATCGTTGTGAATGCCATGTCTTTAAAAGTTGGCCCCTGCCTCCCCCTTTCCTGAATTAGTACCTCAGGACAAAGATCAGAAACTCCCCTGGTGTTGCAGTGTGTTCAGTGAGCAAGAGGAAAAGCCTAGTTTTCTGCACCTCAGGCTTTACCACTTTTACTGAGAAGTAAGATCATAATGATTGAAGTCTAAAAGGTATTCTTCCTCATGACTCCTGTCCCAACTTCAGATTTGACACATGTTGAAACTCTCATTAAGGTTGCTGTTGGGATACAAACCTGGAAGGAGAACACTGACAGTTGTTTTGATCAACACAAGTTGACAATTTGGATTTCGGCTTTTACGATGGTGTTACTTTAACATTCAGCACAGAATCTCCCTGATTCCATCTGCAATCACTCATTGGTAGACTGCAGGTCTATCAGGTAGGCCCTGGCTTTGCGCTTCCTATGACCGCTGTCTGGTCTTTCCTCTCCCCATCTGGGGTTGAGCCATTATCTCTAGCCCCTCTTTATACCAAGGTTCCGAGAAGGCTTGTTCTATGTGAGCACTCAGTATACTTTTTCTAACATTAATTTGAAATCTCAACTTTGCTAGTTTCCCTCCCTCTTCTGCACATCAGTCTGGATGCTGATTCTAATTCCACTGAACAATTGTCTTCTTTCTGTCACTTCTTCTGACTTTTTCCTTAGGCTCTCTCTAGGGTTTATCTTTACTCCTTGGACTTTTAATTGGTATCAAATAAAAACAAAGCCAGACTTAGGTAAGGACAGAATTTACTGCAAGCGGGAGGAAACAGACCATTGTAACAGGGGAAGGAACGCTATTGCAATAGGGAGAATGCTTGGGCTTGGAGCCCTGCAAGCATCTCACAGGTTAGTGAGGAAAAAAAAGCTTTGCTTTTGCTTTTACAGGAGGGAATAAGTAAACAAGGCTGAAAGAACCAGGTTGGGGAGATGGAATGCATGAGGATGGCTGTGAATAGACAGTTGATTAGAGAATATTCTGCCCTGAGATCAGTATATTTTCAAAAGAGGCCATTAGAAGGGGTTCTATGCTGGCTCAGGCTGAGAGTGGTTCAAAAGCCACTAGCCTGGAGGAAGGAAACCTAACCCACATTTACTTAACAAACATTTTGTTCTGACTTCTCAGTGGGGACCAGGCAGATAATCATTTATGAGGCAAAGCATGGGAATTTGCAGTATCTGTGTCTCTGGCTTTGTCATAGGTAGGTGAGAGGGGCATCTATGTGTCTCATCTAAGTCATACAGAACGGTGTCTCTTTGCAGTAAGACATTTTCTGGAACATTAAGGTGGAGGAAATTTTTAACTTTTGCTGTTTTCCAGGATAATAGAGTTCAAGTAAAATTCAGCATTGTTATCAGTTATCTTCATTTCTCTTGTCCCTAGTCTGACTTCTTTTCTGAAATGTGCTTTTTGACTCCCTCATGCTGTACTTTAGATTTACTGTGTTTTCCTTCATCCATTCTCTCAGCTCCTGTCTTACATGCATTTTTTACTTTAAAACTTGTATTGTTATTATTTTTAAGAAATATTTTTAACTTATAAAAGCAAAAATCTAAAAAAAATACAGATATGTAGTAAAAATGAAAATGCTACTTTACTTAATATTTTTAAATGTGTTTCCTTCTCCAAATTAAATTCCATTTGTATAACAATAAAGAATAAAACTAAACGATGAACAATTATCTTACATTGTAATATTCTGTGATGTTAAACACTTTCATTAAGCAAAACGTGTATTTGATTGGCGCTCTGAACTCCATGGGTAACTCAAAATGAAGGCATATCTGTATGTAGGTGTGCCTATGAGGTTCAAGACTTGGCTCCTACCATGTTTAGCCTCTGCTTTCCTTTGCATTGGCTTTATTTTGCCCAGTAATGAAAAAGATGGCCACTAGCAGTCCAAACCTTCATTCTACTTGATGAAAAACTCTAGATATTTTTCTCCAATTAAATTCTGGACTTTGATCTCATCGTCCCCAACTAGCCATGTTTTGCTCCCTGAACTGTGATAGTGTTCATCTGACTGTCTAGATCTCTTTCAAGAGTTAGGGAGTAGGGTGGGTTCCCTTGAGGCCATATCAACCGAGCTTTCTAGGGATGGTTTTCCAAGTGACAATTGAGAGAAAATGTGGGAATAGGAAGGGCAGGATGATATTTTTTAAAATATGTGTGTATATGAGTGTGTGTGTGTGTGTGTGTGTGTGTGTGTGTGTGTGTATAGTGAAAGTTTTAAGTGAAGATTTTATTAAAACCTTTTTTTTTAAATAAATAATTTTTGTATAAAAGTACATGTGGATAATGCAAGCAGTGTTCATGGAGTTATATGAAAAATGATTCGTCCTTCTTATTCATTCCCTCACTTTAGATTCACTATCTAGAGATGACAATTTTTACTCTTTTACTTATTTACTGTTACTTACTCCCAAACCTTTTATTAATATGCTAATGCAAACATTTACTTATTGTTCAGCATTCAGTGTTGCTGCTGAAAATACTGATGCCATTTTCTTGATGATTCTTTTTTAATGGTCTGTTTTTCCTCTGGATTCCTTTAAAAACCTTTTTTACTTGATATTCTAATCTTGTACTTGAATTTGCCTGGGTTTGGGTCCATTTTAATTTATTTGCAGGCCTTTGATAGGTCATTCAGTTCTGAATGTTGTTTCTGTAGTAAGTTCCTTTCCTTAAAAATCATCTCTCCCTGAAAATCTTGTTGATTGAATATTAGGTTTCCTGGATTAATCCTCTATATCTCTGATCAGAAAAGATAGTATCTTATATCTCCTTTTCTTATTTTTTGATTTCAGGGAGATTTCTTCAATTTTATTGTCACCTTATTTAGGAATTGATAATTTGGGTAGTGGTATTTTTTATTTCTAAGAAATAATAGGACTTTTTCATAACCTTTATATTTATGATTTATGGTTGTGTTATCTGCCTGAAGAAATTAATATTTTTTAAAAGTTATATATTTAGTTTTTTCTTTTTTGTTCCCTGAATTAACTCTGTTTCTGTTTTCTTGGAATCAATTTTTCCTGTTCGTTTCTTTCTCTCTTTTTTTCGATAAAGTAGGTTTTCCTTGAAAGCTTGATAACTTTTGATTGTCTCTTCATACTTACAAATGAAACTATAAAAAGCTGATAGTCCACTGTAGGTAGATTAGATCTTCCACTGGTGGTGTCATTTCAGAGGGTGGAATGGTGATCTGGCTGTTAGGTTATGACACTCTGAAAATGCCAGATTGTCTTTGGGGCTTTTCAGTTTCTTTAGGGGAGAAACTTTGGGTTCAATACCTGGGAGAAATTTAGCTGGTGAGTTTTGTCCATTTGGTGTGATGTCAACTCTTTTATATATAAACTTTCAATTTTTCTCCCAGTTTTCAGCCTCCATTCTTACCTTGGCCTCCCTAAGTACTTGATGACATTTCTAAGTGGGAAGCCTCTTAGGATTCTGTAGGGAAAGTGGTTTTTCCTTAACCGTGTGCTTCTGTGAGCACTCTAGGTTATGCTTCTTCTGTCCCCCTTCCTACACCTTCCTCAGTCCTACACTCTATCCACTTCCCATCTTCTGGAGGTTTCTTGGAATCCATTCTCTATCAGTGTTCCTCCCCTACCCCTATTCTTTTCACTTGGTATCTACAAACTTTACTCAGTCTTGGGAGAGAAAGGAGATAATGGTGCTCAGTCTTGAATCAGATGTGTCCTATTCTAAACATAAAATTTTGGATTTTTCAAAGTTTTGTTTTTGAGCATCAACAATCTACCTGGTATAGCTGAAAGGCTGATTATCATGATGCTATTTAAATATATCCATTCAAAAATTCACAGCAAAAATTTGCAAATGAAAGTTATTGTCTATTAATTTTACATAAAATATATATAAAAATCTACCCTTTATATATAATATTAAAATCATTTGGCATTCTGTGTGGACATTCCCTAAATTTACAACATTGTGGAGCCTGACACATTTTGTGATGTTCTCACTACAGTGTTCTCATTTGTAAGGGACAGTGTCCTAGGAATGAGATATCTCAATGGGGATCTTTTCACTGTACTCTTTAAGTAATTTGGGCATATTATTCAACATCTTTTAGCTCAATTTCTTGGAGAGGTTGGATTAAATAAGTCATTTTTAAAGTCCTTTTATCACTAAAATTTCATATTTCTATAATTCAAAGATAGGATACTTAGCATTCTAAAGACCAGTCAAATATCAAGAATTGTGCCAATGTCAGGCACACAATAGGTGTTCAATAATTTTTTATGAATGAAAACAATTGGAATTGGAATTTATATTCACTCATTCAATCATTCAGTGGGCAAGTATTTACAGAGTGCTCCCTAAAGCTGGACACAATTCTCAGTCAGAGGTGAAGCAATGACTAGACAGAACCATAGAGTCTGCCCTCATGTAGCATACATTCTAGTGGGAGAAAACAGATTATAAAAAAGTACGATAATATGTATTCAGAAGAATGGAGATAGGTCCTATAAGGGGACTAACTAAGGTTAAAAAGTCTTGGAAGATGGTTGTGCTATTTGAGGTAGAGTGCTCAGAAAAGGCATCCCTTATGAGGTGATATCTGAACTGAGACTTGAAGGGGGACAATGAGCCTGCTAAAAGTAGAGCTGAGAGGGAATCCTCCAGGGAAAAGAAACAGTGCAAAGGTTTTTTAGCACTGAGACAGTCAATGTAGCTGTGATGAAGAAGTTGTTGGAATGGTAGGCAGGAGACAGAGCATGAAAATCTTCTAAACCAAAGTAAGGATTTTTAGATTTTACTCTAAGTTTAATGTGACTCATTAGAAGGCTTTTAAGATGTGCTAGGATATGAGCTGATTTATACTAAAAGAAATTTTAACCTGTTTACTGTATCAAAAATGGACCTAACTATTCTATTTATATTACAACTTACTTTAAGCTGGCATTTCCCATTGGCTTTGTTTACTTTTTCTCCTTAGTACTTATCATCATCTGCCATGCTATTTATATTTACTGTTTGTTTATCATGTGCTGTTCCCACTGGAATGGAAGTCCCATAAGGATTTTTTT